>NC_090270.1:71384313-72001813 GCF_040414725.1 Anabrus simplex | reverse complement strand
CTCCCGTCGAATAGCACCAAGGGGTCTGCTCAAGGCTTAACGTCGCCATCGGATGAACGAATCACCATCAGCAGTGTCATATGCCCCCACTCCATATGAGCACTGCGGAGAGGTTTTTTTTTTTTAAAATTTAATCCAGGCTTTTGGAACGCAGTCTAGTGACTAAATTGTATACCACCACCTCCACTACCCTGTCGGCCAACATTCTGATGGTTAAATTTTTTCGACCAGTGGAACTCGAACCGGCTAACCACGGTGTCAGACCATATAGACTTCAACGCCTTGACGACCATGGCCACCAGGTGGGCTACTGTTGCTGCTACTACTACTACTACTACTACTACTACCACCACCGGTACTACTATTATTATTACTACTAGTTTAACGCCTCACTAACTAATTTTACAGCGAGGTGTCGCAAATTTTGCCCTGCAGGCGGACGTGTTTGATCATCTTCAAATACTTCCGACTGACTTACTGAGCATGGACCGAACCCGCTAACTTTGGCTCAGAAATCCAGTACTTTACCATCCATGCCACTCAGCCTGCTTTAAAATAAATTTACTCCGTGGGAATATTAGTGACTGAAATGTTTGAGAACACCTGTTCTTTGACGTAGACTTCGTTATTAATTCATTCGTTCATTCGCTAATGACTAGCATGTTTCCCCTCCTTATGGAACTTGTCGTCTCGCTCCCTAAAAGATCACTGTCTGAGGACGTCACGATTATATATCAACCAGTAAGTACTTTATAGGCTCTTTCAAAAGCTCTGGAATACATTGTACACCCACAAGTTTCCAACTACTTGCAAACTCGTAATGTTCTTGACGAACATAGTGTGGTTTTCGAAGACGCATAGCACTACTACCGTACTACTTAAGGTTACATACGATATTCGTAATGCAACGGATAAAAGACATGCTGCAATCGTAATTCTTCTCGACTTCTCTAATGCTTTTGACTCTGCTGGCACAGACATTCTACTTTCCAATTCTACTTTCGCGAATTTCCTTCACTGTTATTGCTGGTGATCTTTCCCACAGGCCAGTATGCATTTTTCCTGTAGCGAAACCCGTCTTACGTTTTACTGAAATTACTGTCCCTTATAAGATAATACGTACGTACTGAGGGAAATCCACCCTTGAGGATAATTTCCCAGTTTTACTCCCTCTTAAAACAGTAATCATCACCACCACGTCCGAAAATATTTATAGCTGCATCTTGAAGAACATTGATCAAACAGAAGAAAGAAGCGCACTCGCTATCCTGCGAAATTGGGAATGTATTATATACAATAAAATATAAATGTATATGATTTATTAACACAAAATAACTCCTGTGGAACAAACATCCTGTTCTTCGGCATTTCCGAAAACCGTAAATGTGTTACAAATTGTGCTATGTGTAGCCTAATGCTGTGGCACTGTTTTCGGATTAACGTTTCGTTATTTTGCAGTAAAGGAACATGTCTGATGTAGTTCTTTACGTCCTTATGTAGAAAACCTCGTTCAACTACTACTACTATTATTGTTTGTTTGTCCACCCCTTTTCCTGTATCTCTACGGGGTCGGGTATGAAGTGAGATGAATCTCTCGCGGCGGGTTTTTATGACGGGATGCCCTTCCTGACGTCAACTTCGTCAGAGGAGTTGAAAATGAAAACCTACAACCTGTTTTCCAGTCTTTGACCGGGTCAGGGATGTAATGAAGGAATCAGATATAGGCTGTTATTACGATGGGGTCGCCACTCCCAAAGTGCGTCAGAGGAGTTAATGAGATGAAATAAATGACGTGCGTGATATGGTAGTAGGAAGGGAGAGGGTGAAACCCGGTACCGGCACATAGCCTACTCCCGTCGAATAGCACCAAGGGGTCTGCTCAAGGCTTAACGTCGCCATCGGATGAACGAATCACCATCAGCAGTGTCATATGCCCCCACTCCATATGAGCACTGCGGAGAGGTTTTTTTTTTTTTAAATTTAATCCAGGCTTTTGGAACGCAGTCTAGTGACTAAATTGTATACCACCACCTCCACTACCCTGTCGGCCAACATTCTGATGGTTAAATTTTTTCGACCAGTGGAACTCGAACCGGCTAACCACGGTGTCAGACCATATAGACTTCAACGCCTTGACGACCATGGCCACCAGGTGGGCTACTGTTGCTGCTACTACTACTACTACTACTACTACCACCACCGGTACTACTATTATTATTACTACTAGTTTAACGCCTCACTAACTAATTTTACAGCGAGGTGTCGCAAATTTTGCCCTGCAGGCGGACGTGTTTGATCATCTTCAAATACTTCCGACTGACTTACTGAGCATGGACCGAACCCGCTAACTTTGGCTCAGAAATCCAGTACTTTACCATCCATGCCACTCAGCCTGCTTTAAAATAAATTTACTCCGTGGGAATATTAGTGACTGAAATGTTTGAGAACACCTGTTCTTTGACGTAGACTTCGTTATTAATTCATTCGTTCATTCGCTAATGACTAGCATGTTTCCCCTCCTTATGGAACTTGTCGTCTCGCTCCCTAAAAGATCACTGTCTGAGGACGTCACGATTATATATCAACCAGTAAGTACTTTATAGGCTCTTTCAAAAGCTCTGGAATACATTGTACACCCACAAGTTTCCAACTACTTGCAAACTCGTAATGTTCTTGACGAACATAGTGTGGTTTTCGAAGACGCATAGCACTACTACCGTACTACTTAAGGTTACATACGATATTCGTAATGCAACGGATAAAAGACATGCTGCAATCGTAATTCTTCTCGACTTCTCTAATGCTTTTGACTCTGCTGGCACAGACATACTACTTTCCAAATTATTGAAGCACCATTTTTCGTCAAAGAGTTTCCAGTGGATGAACTCATACATCCGCGGTCGTCAGCACTGTGTAAGAAATAGCAATAATGAATATTCAGCCTAGCGATCAGCAGAGGTTTGTGTCCCGCAGGTGTGTGTCTTAGGACCGCTCTTATGTCCCTTCTATATCGATATTACATCATCTGTTAGCAGCTGCAGGCACGCAAGCTGACGATTTATGTCTGCATTGTGAACCGGAAAGACGAACTATTGAAATTTAAAATTTCAATACTATCTTACAAGCAATTTGTAACTGGACTGGCGTGCATGGACTAAGACTAAATAACGTAAAAGATCTTAAGTGTTAATAATTTCTCACCCAAAACTCTACCTACAAAATTCATCAGTGAATCAAAGATCGTCATCATAGACGAACGTCTTTCATGGAAGCAACACATTGTCAGCGTTGCCAGAAAAGTATTTACGTCGCGTAACTCACTTAGAAGATTTCGCATTTTTTTTTTTTAATTAAAGGAACGTCTCGTTTGCACTTCGGTATTACCTCATTTCCATTACTCGTGACACCGTGCACAGTGAACGACGTGACTGCTTCTCTTAATGACAAACTACAACACGCGCACAACTCGAGTGTTCGCTGTGTATATGTTACCATGTGTCAAGAACTGATACTCTTACCGATACCACCTCACCGCAACACAAGGAACACAAACTACATGTGTCATCTCTTCAGCACAGCAGTGGAACACACTACCTGTCTTTGTCAGAGGGGCCGCACCTGCTATTATAGTTCCAGGCAACGTTGTGACCAAAATCTATTAGTAGATAATAATTGAAGTTCTGGTTTGTTTATTATTATTATTATTATTATTATTATTATTATTATTATTATTATTATTATTATTATTTCATTGGCTGTATGTTCATCTGGCAACTTTTACGGATTTCGAAGACGCCGAGATGCTGGAATTTAGTCCCACAGAAGTTATTTTACTTACCAGTAAATATATCGACACGAGGGTGACGTATTTGAACAGCTTCAAATACCGCCGAACTGAGCTAGGATCGAACCTGCCAAGTTGGGGTCAGAAGGCCAGGGGCGTCGACCATCTGAGCCGCTCAGCCCGGCTCTGGTTTTCGTTTACCACTATCCGGCCGCACTACATGTCTACGGATGGTTCTAAGATCAGGGAAAATGTAGGATGCTCTTTCGTTTGCGATGATATTAGCACAAAGATCTCGCTTCCCACTGTGTGTAGCGTGTATACTGCGGAACTTTTCGACATCTTATACATTCTGCAGTTTGCACTGGATGGCGAAAGAGACTACTTTCTCGCATGTACTGACTCATTAAGTTCTTTGCAGTCTATTGACATATGTTTCCCACAACACCCACTGGTGTCGCGGATTCATGACCTAGCCAGGTTGTGTGGTGCTGGCACTAGAATCACTTTCGCGTGGCTCCCAAGCCACATCGAGATTGCGGAAAATGAACTTGCGGATGAAGCTGTAAAAGAAGCGGCACTTTTACCACCTACAGCTATGACCGTACCTGCTACGAATATTTGTTCTCAGTTACGTTAAACTATCTTGTCGTCCAAGCTAACAGCGATTAAGAGAGAGAGAGAGAGAGAGAGAGAGAGGCAGTAGTTTTATGTAGGCTGAGGATAGGTCATGGAAGATCTATGCACTCTTACCTCCCGAAGAGGGAAGACATTCTCCCCCCCTCAGTGTGTTCTTGTGGTGACGAATTCACCATGGTCCACATCCTCACAAAGTGCGCCGATCTCTCTGGCTTAAGACGAAATCTCAGTCTGCAGGAAGCATTCGAACTCACTCTAGCCGATGACAGGAATACTGCTGATCCCTCCCGCCATTCGCTTTATGTGTGAATGTGGACCGATCAAGGGGTTCTTAATTTCAAGTTCTTGGTGTCCTTTTCGGCGTAATAAAATCATTGTTATTATTCTTTTTAAAAATTCATTTTCAAATTGCTTCGTTTAACAAATAGTTTTAAATTTATTTCTATTTGGTTCCGCTTAATTTGTTCAGAGGATGATCACCTAGTTGTACTTTCTCTTAAAACAATATTTTAAAAAACTTTTTAATGTAATTCTTTTTATTATAATACGGCATGGTTTAGTGGTTGTAAGAGATTTCGTGTGTAGTTTATTTTATTTTACAAGTTTAAAAATTGAATTTGCTGGCCTTAATCCTGTCAGATGAAATACATCTTTTATTTTCTGTTCTGTTCAGTATTATTGTTGATGAATGAAGTACCTGCACTTCGAACAAATTTTATCTCTAGATTTTGCTGATTCTGTAAGAAAGCGGCTCGTATGTGCAGTTCGCCAGTCGAACATTTTAAACTTAACGAGCACATTAGATTATAAAGGACTTTGAGATACCTCAATTTGTTTAGTAGTAGACATTTTCGTATATCTGAGAAGTTCGTTTCGACTCCTTCGAGACCTTGTTCGCCGCATTGTTTCCATGTGTATTTGCTGTTAGTTTAATCCTTAAACGCTGCTGTATATGAATGGGGCCTTGTACAGTGTATAGATAAATGACACATGCATGCGGGCATGGGCGAAGTTTGTATGACACTAGTCACGTCCTAATCGCGGTAACGTGACTACTAATTAAAAATACACTGCTGATGTAATATGTATCCTTTGTCGGGCGAATATATATAAAACTATCGACCTGCTACGTCTTTGTACAGGATCAGTTTTAAATTTGTTGTGATAGGAATTATAAGATTTCCATGAAGACATCACAAAGGCTTTTGTCTATAGGCTTTGAAATAGTCTCTCTCTCTCTCTCTCTCTCTCTCTCTCTCTCTCTCTCAGCATCAACGACAACATTTCCTTGTAGACGTCATTTTTTTTCCTCCTGATTGTATGTGCTGTACATTAGCTCGTTCTTTTCTTCCCCTGCGGTATTTAAACCATTCCTGCGCTTTCACTGAAATGATAACTCCTAAATCATATAGGCCTCTGCAAATTACGTACATGGGATATTTTTCATCTTTAAGTTTATTGAGGTGGATAAACAATTTTTTGGTATGGTCATGTAATTCACCTCTGTATGGTTTCTAATTTTAAGGCTATTTTTTCTGCAAACAGTAATGCAAAGTTTATTAAGGACTGCCTGTTACAGATAGGTCTTTGCGAACTAGGCTTACTTGTAGAACATTTTATGCTCCACACTGTTATTCTTCCACTCATACTTCGGAACTGTCATCAGTGGTTTAGGCAACGTAACCCAAGAACGTACTCGGATGGCTGTTTTTTCTTTGATTTCCGTCTCTAAAAATCGCCTCTGGTCGGCTTCCTTTTGTCATGCATTAATATTTCACACACCCAAACCTCCCTCGATAAATTCTGTATACTGTTCAACGATGAAAACTACATCAAAATCCGTTGGGAGGTTTTCAAGGTTGCCCCACTCAAAAACATACACACACACTTACCGGGGACTTAACTTCATGATATATGTTCCGGGGTTTGTGTGGAACGCAGAGATGGTGAAAGAAGGTGCCGGGGTTGAATGGGTCTATCTACAATTCCAAAATCAATTTAAAACTTGAACTGAAGGTTATATTTTTTCAAAAACAGACGACTCAACAAATAACATGTCAGATATGTAACCCGTCATGGGGGTTATATGCATTATATTATATAATAATAATGCCGAGGGAAATCACAAAGTATCGGTGACAACGAGTAGTTTCAATCGGTAGGTAGTAATATTGCGCAGCGAGTTAAACGCCAAATTGAGAATGGAGGCCGTGGTTAAAAAAAAAAAAAAAAAAAAAAAAGAGGGAGATCTCCAATAAGCATTCCAGAGTAACAACAAATAGCGCGGTGGAAACCATGCTAGATAATATTAGAAAATTAAAAGAGAATGTAAGGAGAAATAAGGGACATGACGGGTGAAAATAGATGAGAAACCAATATAAAATTTGAAAACATATATTAGAATAATAAATCAAAACTAACAATTTACATGAAAGGAGAACTGTACAAATATGAAATTTTCCCAACCACATATACAAAATACAGATTAATTATAGTAAAATATGATATCCAAGAGAAAGAAAGCAAATGAGAGAGAATAGCACAGGAATGGAAATGCACGAACAAGGAAAGGATAAATATAGCTGTAAAAAGAGAAACCCAGAACAACGAGAAAAAGAGGATGTTGACAGTTACCAAATTCGAGTATGCCAGCAGGAAATCTTCTGAGCAAAATCTAAATGCTATATGCAAGTCACAACCACTTCCGTTATCACTCGATTGACACAAAGTAACGTAGTTCTACAGGAGAATAATCACAATATACTTCAAGTGAACCAGTTTCACAACATTCAGAAACTCAAATGGCGAAGCACTGAACGGGTAGAAGTGTGTGTACAGTAGGAGTCGCACAGTTGCCAATACACCACACGCACATTTAGAAAGAAAGTCGTTACTAGGTTCGTCAATGAAAAGTTTAAATACAAAAAAGACAAGTGAAATTTCGGCCTGGAAATGCCATGCTCCCAGTCAGAAATTGCAAGGAAAGTATCTCCCAATGCAAAAAAGGTATTTACAGTAAAGAAATCAGTTTGTCATACCTCATCATGAACCAAATTGCACCAACTGCCCGAAAATGGAGACTTCTGGGCACATGTCCCTAAGGACGGAGTTGACGTTGGATGTTGCTCCCTCCTCACAGGCCAAAGTCCATCTCAATACATTCAGAGGAAGGGCGGGTATTTATAGTGTGGAATAATGTGAAATATGTCTGGAAGATTCCAGAGGTTAGTGGAGCATGGGTGACAAACCAGGCGATGTCACATGACGTCAGGCGGCGAAAAGGAAGTTAGTTTATCGTAGATCGTAAAGGTGGATAGAGCAGAGTTCATGCAAGGTATGATGTGTGCAAATTCACATAAGTATGTAAGTTCCAGTTGGAGAGAAAATGCGGTTTATATCATGATGAGGGTAAGTCCATATTAATAGCAGAAAAGGGTTATGTGCGTGGCGAAGTTCATAACTGTAGTTGCCGGTGAAGTGAGGAGTCCGTTACAAGTACAAAAGCAATATTGAAATAAGACTAAGAAAGTCCAAGATTAGTGGTTTTTACAAACTCTGGGCTTCAAGCGCCTAGTTTTACAATTTTACAAATGGAAGAGGAATTATTTAGTTAGGGGCAGAAATTCCCTAATTCAAGAGCGCTTGCTCCCTAAATCACAATATATAGCCTCCGAGAGGCACACTTTACAGTTACAAAACTTTGAAAAAGAGCTAAGGCTCTCAGTTTTCCATGCCTACTCAAGTCAGCATCAACTTATAATCACTGGCCTCTCAAGGCACAACTTTGAAAATAATTTCATAAGGGGGTATTTAATACCCAACCTACGGGGCCTTCATGGAAAAGAACAGGTTAAACAACTGGCCCAAACACAAAAGGAATGGAGGCGTACACTGCACTCCAAGATAATGAAAACTAAGAAACCTACAGGGCTCTAGGCCGATGAAACAGGGGCTATTCCCAAACTACTGAGGTGACTCGTATAGAAATTACTGTAATCCATAACAATGGTTGCAAAATCGCAGACAACTCAAACCAAGATAAAGGGGAGCTCGAGAGGGTAACTCTCTCTCTATCCCCAATTTACAATTAAAGATTTTATGAAGTTCTTACATTAGCCGAAAGAAAAGTTACATTTTAGAAAAGAACTGTTACATAATTAAAGATTCGGACCTTCCTCTCGAATTAAACTGCGGAAACTGCGGAGGTAGCAAGAAATAATTAAGTTATGTTGCCGTTACCTTTTAGATGTTCTAGCTGCCGACGAAGAGGCCGCCCGCCTCCTTTTTAAACACACACACACCGAAAGACGAGGATTAATTGGCCAAGAAACGTGAAAAGCTGCAGTTTATAAACCCTCAGGGAAGGTTCGAGATCATTCAAGACTAAACCAGCCACACCCTCTCAATTTTATTGGTTAATCTCAAAGTTACACTCAGAATCGAACAAGAAGCCTGTGATAGGTTAAAAATTAATTACAGAAATTAGTGATTGGCTAGATTCAAACTACCGAGCTCGATGGCTGCAGTCGCTTAAGTGCGGCCGGTATCCGGTATTCGGGAGATACTGTAGTAGGTTCGAACCCCACTGTCGGCAGCCCTGAAAATGGTTTTCCGTGGTTTCCCATTTTCACACCAGGCAAATGCTGGGGCTGTACCTTAATTAATGCCACGGCCGCTTCCCTCCCACTCCTAGCCCTTCCCTGTCCCATCGTCGCCATAAGACCTATCTGTGTCGGTGCGACGTAAAGCAAGTAGAAAAAAAAAATGATTCAAAACTGGCGGAAGGAAAACGAAGTATTGCCAACCCAAAAAATAAATGAACATAGATCAGTTATGGACAACCTAGAAATACAAAACTTCTTTAAATTATGAATTCTTTCACTTTGCACCAGAGTGCATGATCATAGTTTCTTCTGGTAGTGACATCTGTGTAGAAATATCCAAACTTCTTGATGTATGGCAAACAAAACAAAGAAAAATTCACTCAGTTTAGAAAGCTTTACAATAACAAAATTACTTAATTTTACGGTGGTGACATCTTCTGATTAAAGTTCTAAGTTCCTGTTGTACTAGTTTCCGCTTTTGTTTGATAGAGTAGTTCATTAAGGCGCGTATTTTGAATGCGCGGCGTTGGGGTGTACCTCCTGCTACAATATATATATATATATATATATATATATATATATAGACGTGTGTGTTAATGGATCAGTTCTTTGCAAAATGTCATAAAACAGAATGGTGATGTAAATGATATTTCGCATCACCAAAATGAAAAACAAGTATTTTCGTAAAGCTGTCATGCCGTGTGGAATATTTTGTGTTAAGTACTGATTAATTATGTGCTTATTTTAAAAATACGTTTTGTTGGAACAAAACGGTGATTTCACAAGAGATGCAAGCTTGATATGCTACATTGTGAAAATTTGACTATGCAGGGTTGCATGTGGCATGAAATTCTGACGCTCGCTGACAATACATGAGCAATGCACAGAGTAACATAATTAACTATAGAATTGTTTACAATTCTGTTATTTTATAATGTTAAAAAGAGAAAGATGTTCCACCTATTCAATACAATAATATTGTTGCACGAATTAATGTAGCAACGTATTTAATATGTTATGGGACCGGTTTCGACATATGTCCATGTCATCATCAGCCGGCACAAAAATGGCAAGAAATCAACACAATTGTAACACTTTTGACACTTTTCTTGAATTAAAAATAGAAGTTCATGTAGAGGTTCTTGAGAACTCTTGCTGTAGATCTTGAGGTTAAAAAAAATTATGCAGTATAATTCACAATTGTTCTTATTCAAGGAATAAAATTTGTTGCTAGGTAACAAATGATATGATTTAGTTTTAGAACTTCAAAAGGTGGATAGTGGTATATATTAAAACTCTTAGAATATGATACTATTAGTACTGATATGGATTTTATGAGATCTAAGGAAAACAAAATAAATTAAAAACAAGAAATAGAAAAGTGAAAATAAGGTAAGTAATATTATGAGGCTCACGTTAATTTAGCCTTGTCATGAAGTACAAGAGGAAGTAAGAACCGAAAATTGAATATAGGTAGGGGATAGGAGGGGGTAAGGGAGTAAGGGGAGTAGTGTAAGGTGGGTCAGGGGGTGTTGTGGTAAGGGCAAGTAGCGCGAGAAGTGTTGTGTATTACGTGGAAGATTGAACGCCTACTTGTCAACTTGAAGCTTTTGAAAACTAAGATGAAGAAGTAAAAAAGAACGTTAAGGTTTTGGTTAGGATTAAAATATTGTCTGAAAAAGCGAGCATTTTTTTTGAGTACTAAAACAAAATCATATCATTTGTTACATAGCAACAAATTTTATTCCTTGAATAACAACAATTGTGAATTATACTGCATCGTTTTTTTTAACCTCAAGATCTACAGCAAGAGTGCTCAATAACCTCTACATGAACTTCTATTTTTAATTCAAGAAAAGTGTCATAAGTGTTACAATTGTGTTGACGTCTTGCAATTTTTGTGTCGGCTGATGACATGGACATATGTCGAAACCGGTCCCATAACATATTAAATATGTTGCTACATTAATTCGTGCAACAATATTATTGTATTGAATAGGTGGAACATCTTTCTCTTTTTAACATTGTAATTATTAGTTCAATACGGATCAGTGATGAAGTTTTTATAAATTATGTTACGTGCTAACAATGTCGTACACTCTTCATTATTTCCTGGAAGTCAGACCAGACACCTTCCAGCCGGTCCGAGGACATGCCGAGACCTCTCGTTCTGTTGTGCTTTCGTCTGGTTTCCCCGTGTACCTTCTCGAAGACGAAACGGGAATGCTCCGTTTTTAGGCGAGCCCCAAAGATTCTATTACTTTATCAGTTTGTAAAATAAGAGGCTAGCTCCGAACAGTCAGTAGTTTGGGTGGAGCGGTAGAAGTGCTGGCTGTCGTCAGTGTCCCACCAGGATCATTGGCAGAGTATCGTCTTGTTGGAGTATATTGCCTTGGAGTACTGAGTTAGTACTATGTGTGTACTACTGTGGATGTAGACCGACCTGGAGTCAGTGAGTGGAACAGTTAGTGTGAGTAGAGTTGGAGCAGTGTCAAGTGCCATTGTGAGTAGTAGTGCTGGTTAGCACTGTTGAGCTGTTGCTGTTATGTGACGGCTATTTAAGCAGTTCACTGTGTGGAGCAGTTACGTCGTCTGCGAATTAATTCAATTGACTGTGTAAGTTACTGGACTTACCTGGAGTCGAACTGCGGAACGGTGATCGTATATTGTGGTGGTCAGCAGCCCTGTGTTCGAGCTTGTGTGTGTGGAGCTGCTTGAGTGGAATGATTGATCGTGCAGAGTGAAGTGAAAGTGAGGCTAGTCAATAAGGATTATAGTTCGTTCCAGGTAAAGACTGCCCGGCTGGAGACCTGCTGAGTGAGGACAAAAGATTTTGTAAATAGACAGCAGTTAATGGAGTGTAGTCATTCATGGCTGAATATAAGAAAGAGGGAGGGTGCTAATTGGGTGATGCTGAATTAAATTAGATCGATAAAACAGACTGTTTTATTCGTAACAATGGGTTTAGGAATGGGGTTATCGTTGTGTAGAAATGTGTGTGCTAAGCCCATTGAACTGTGTTTACCATTCGAATCATCTATAACACCATTGAACCATGTATCTTAGGGATTGGCAGCGTAAGAGTCGCTCATACATCTGCAACTTTCATACTGTCGAAGCCAAGAATTAGACAGAAACGGATCAGTGAAAGTAATATGTTATTGTAAATCGTTTCAGAAAACAGTACGTAAAAACTCCTGCGGGAAAAATTCCGGCACATCGGCGTCTCCGGAAACCGTAAAAGTAGTCAGTGGAACGTAAAGCAAATAACATTTTATATTTATAATTCGCTGGGGCCATCAAGGACCACGTTAAGTCTTGTTGCATTTGACACTGAACTTGGCCTTCTTTAGAGCCCAAAGTTCCCTCATTCTTTGTGAGTGGGCCTGCTTACGCTCCTCTGTCCAAGGGGCACCGTGTCTTCTCTTCGGTTGCTCGTCTCGGTTTAGCCCGTTCGTCAATATTTTCTTGCGGAAGAGATCTCTGTTACGGGCGTCTTCAGCTGAGATATGTAGCATTTGCAGGTCGTCTTTGGTATTTTTAAACCAGGGAATTGTGGTTTTGGGGTTTGAATCAAAAGAGTGAAACATTTCTTTAGTTAACTTTCTTCTGTCCATTCTTTTCAGATGACCGTAAAATCGTGCCCGTCTTTTTCTGATTGTGTCGGTAATTTTCTCTATTTTGCTGTAGACTTCCTTGTTGGATCTCTTTTGATGGATTCCATTTCTGTACTTTGATCCCAAGATTCCTTTCACAATTTTGCGTTCTCTTTTCTCCAGTTCTTCAAGGAGTCCTGTGTTGGCATTTAGAGACAGGGTTTCGGCTGCATATAAAACTACTGGCTTCAGAACTGTTTCATAGTGACGTATCTTGGTGTTTTGGGAAAGGCATTTTTTGTTGTAGTTTGTGCGGGATGTTTGGTAGGCTATTTCCAGTTTGCGTACTCGCTCCTGAAGTGCTTCTTTATCCAGTCCATTTTTCATGATCTCACCCAGGTATTTGAATTTGTCTACTCGGGTGATGTCCCCGTATTTTGTATGGAGTTTTGGTGGAGCCTCTTTGATGTTAGTCATTACTTCTGTTTTCTCAAACGATATCTGCAAACCAATTTGTTCGGCAATTTCCTTTAAAATTTCAACTTGAGCTCTAGCGGTTTCTATGTCGTTTGAGAGAACAGCAATATCGTCGGCAAATGCTAAGCAGTCTATTGCGATCCCCTTGGATTTGGTTCCTATTCTCAATGGACTGTAGTTGGTTTCCTGTAATCTCACCCGCCAGGTTCTGATGATCTTTTCAAGAACACAGTTGAAGAGTATCGGGGATAGTCCATCACCTTGTCGGACTCCTGTTTTGATGTCAAAGGAATGCGAGAGACATCCGTGGAACTTCACCTTGGATTTTGTATCGGTCAGGGTGGCTCTAATTAATGCCAGCAGTTTCAAATCAACTCTAAATTCATTTAAGATGTTTAGCAGGACTTCCCGGTCAATGGAGTCGTACGCTTTTTTAAAGTCCACAAAGAGAGACATATACTGCTTGGACCTTAGTGTACAATATCTGATGATCGTTTTGAGATTTTGGATCTGTTCAGCTGTTGAGCGACCTTTTCTGAACTCTCCTTGGTATTGACCTATTTGATGTTCGACTTGTGCTTCCAAACGCTCCAGGATGGCAAGTGATAGAATTTTGTAAGTCACGGGTAGCAAAGATATTCCTCTGTAGTTGTTGATGTTCTTCATGCTGCCTTTTTTGTTTATTTATTTAGCGTATGGCTAACACATCACATTATAGATACAATAATAATAAATAATATTTACAATTTGAAGTATTTACAGGTTCAAATTATTTACATATTCAACACACAAGGGTGAGAGCAGAAAAAAGTCTCTTGGGTTTTCTGGTAGGCAGTGAGAGGACACTGCTCCACAATGTGCCGAACTGTTTGCTTCACAGCACCACAACTGCACGCTGCCGAATTAAGTATTCCCCATTTATGGAGAGAGTCGCCACATCTGCCATGGCCAGTACGAATCCTGTTGATAGTTGTCCAGGTCTTCCGTGGAAGATCAAAACCCTCTGGTTTGTTTTTCAGCCATGGTAGATAGTGATATTCTGATGGAGCACTGGATATCCATACTTACTTCCAGGCCTGAAGCAGATTAAAGTTAGCGTCTGCTAGGTTTCTGGCTGTTCTAACAGGTGGGCGTCTTGATTTTAGCCTGTTAATAAGAACATCATTCATGTCGCCATGAATTGGCAACTGACTGTTGTTAGTTATTTTCTTATAATCTCGTAGGAGAGCATTTTCTCGGCGGAGGTGAGGTGGTGGAATATGGGATAGAACAGGTAGCCAGAAAGTGGGAGTAGATCTAATTGTCCCTGATATCATACGCATAGTGTGATTCAGCTGAGTGTCAATTAATTTCGTGTGACTGCTGTTCAGCCATATTGATGAGCAGTATTCTGCAGCAGAGTATACAAGACCAAGAGCTGAAGACCGTAGGGTAGATGCTAATGATCCCCAGGTGGTTCCACACAGCTTCTGTAAGATGTTGTTTATTGATCGTAACTTAGCAGCCGTATTCTGAAGATGTTTCTTGAAGGACAGAGTTCTGTCAAGAGTAATCCCTAGATATTGTGGATATCTGTTGTGGGCAAGACAAGTGTTCTCAAACTGAACCTTCAGTTCACTATTGGCCATTTTGTTGCTAAGGTGAAAACATGTAACTTCACTTTTATTTGGATTCAGTTGTAATCTCCATTTGCGAAAGTACTGTCCCAAGGTGGTAAGATCAGCCGTCAGTGTTTCTTCAGTGTTTTCCATGAATTTATCTTGTACTGCCAGAGCCCAATCATCAGCATATCCGAATTTCCTAGAGCTAGTTTCAGGTATATCAGCTATATACAGGTTGAAAAGCAGAGGAGCTAATACAGAACCTTGGGGAAGGACATTGTTTAGAGTTTTCTCACTGTTAGTGCCATTTCCCAGTATTACACGAAACTTCCTCTTGGTGAGCATGCTATCAATAAGTCGTGCAATCTTCTTACATGGCAAAACACGTAATAGTTTGTAGATAAGTCCTTGTTTCCACACAGTGTCATAAGCTGCAGTCAAATCAATAAATGCCACAGAAGTTTTCAGTTGTTTTTGTGTAATGGATGGATCAAAGCTATTTTCCAATCTTCGGGTAGGGTCTCCTTGTTCCAAATTTCTTCTATTTACTTTTGCAAGATATCAAGTGATTCCTCTGGGGCATATTTCCATAGTTCTGCTACTACTAAGTCTTCCCCCGGCGCTTTGTTATTTTTGAGACGGGCAATGTGGCGCTTGATTTCATCTCTGTCGGGTGGTCTGGAATCTGGGTACCTGAGTAAGGGTCCCTTTGTCTCAATGGCGCCTTGCGGTTTAGAGCAATTAAGTAAATTCTTGAAGTAATCTGCCAGAATGTTGCAATTTTCTTCATTTGACGTCGCCAGTGTGCCGTCCTTTCGCTCAAAGCATAGAGATGGTGGTTTATAGCCAGTGAGTTTGCGTTTGAAGGCTCTGTAGTACTCTCTGCTTTCATTCTTGCTAAAGTTTTGTTCTATCTTTTCAATGAGAGATTTTTCGTATTTACGTTTCTCAGTTCTGAACACCCTAGCTGCTTGGGCACGTTGGTTTTTGTAGGTTTCCCAATCATTTTCTGATTTCGTAGAGTAGTACTGTTTCCACGCATTGAGTCTTTCTTGGAGGACTGATTCGCAGGTACCATTCCACCAGGTATGCTTTTTGCTTCTCTTGATTTCTGCAACGTCTTTGGCGGCCTCAACAAGGAGACTTTTGGCGTTGTTAAAGTCACAGTCATTTGGTCTAGCCTTCTCCTGGAACTCCTCGACCCTTTGCCGAAGTTTATCATTGTCGAAGCGTGTGATCTGTTTGGTTGTCTTCCTTGTGTTTGCAGGAATTGGTTTGAATTTGATAAGAGAGGCCACTTTGATGCCTTTCTTTACCTTGACATTCATAATCTCAGGGCTGTTTCTCCTGGAGATTGCAACATGATCAATTTGGAACTCTCCGAGAGCTTGGACGGGAGAACGCCAAGTCTTTTGCTTTCTGGGTAGATGGCGGAAGTGGGTCGACATGACCTGCAGGTTGTGATTTTCGCAAATGGACACCAGTCTTTTGCCGTTGGGATTTGTTCTTTTGTGAGCAGGGTAATTTCCTATAACTTTCTTGTACTTCTGTTCACGTCCTAGTTGGGCATTGAAGTCACCCAAAAGAAGCTTGACATGGTTTTTGGGGATTTTGTGTAATTTTTCATCCAGTAGGTCCCAGAAATTATCAACTTCGTCTGAATCAGACTTGTTCTTATCGTTTGTAGGAGCATGTGCGTTAAGTAGGGCGTAGGTTTTGTTCGCGCATTTAATTGTGAGTATAGACAATCTGTCATTCACAGGTTCGAAATTTGCAACCGATTTAAGGATCTTGGTTCTGACAGCAAACGCGGTTCCAAGCATCACAGCTCCATTGAGGATTGCGCTTTGCTCTTGAAATATCGGTAGCCTTCGGATTCGAAAATCTCTTCATCTGGGTGCCTTGTTTCCTCTAGGGCCATTATGGATATCTGATTTTCGTGAAGAGCTTTGGTGAGGGTTTTCAGCTTGCCAGTTTGTGTAAGTGAAGTTATGTTGAAAGTTGCTAGAAAGGTTTTAGATTTTGGCCTGAGTTTTTGACTCTTCGGGGTACACCGAGACGCTCCGACTCGTCTCTTGCATGATGTCGAGTCTCCCCCAGAATCCGAACGAGACTCGTGCGACGAGGGATTTATCCGAAGGTTTACCCCCTGGGGTATGTTTCTTGAAATGTTGTGCCATCATGCTTTTTGACTTGACTTTGCTTTCGACGGGTACCCATCCTTTTACAACTAGGGTTGTTAGCCCTAGAGGTTGCCTCAGGATGTTTTCTGGCTTCTGGTCATTTACCAGTCTTCGCCGTAACCCTGGCAAGGGACCAGTTTTTTTTTCACGGTGGTATTTTATTTCCCTACTACCCTCTGACTCTGCTGGCGGCAGAGCCAGCGAGCTTCCCCAATTCCAATGGGACGCGCCCGATGGAGGTAACCGGTTAATCCCCACACGGGAAATAACATTATTATTATTATTATTATTATTATTATTATTATTATTATTATTATTATTAATATTATTATTATTATTATTATTAGAAAACATTACTCTTGGAACACTAAATCTCTTCGAAGTTGGTTCGTGCGTTAGACCTCATTGTTCTCCCTACTGTACACTTAGCACATGTTAGTGTTAATTTAGAAGGTGTGCTATTATTGAAAACCGTTTTCTGGTGAGATTTTCATTTTCTTTTCGTGTATATTAATGTGTTTCTTCGTTTTTCATTTTTAAGACCATAGAACATCGTTTTGTGGCTTGTCAAAAGTTTCAAATAGGCCTTCTTATAAGCCTAAGGAAGGGCTAGTTCTTGAACCCGTGATATAATATTTTAAGACGTTCGTTAGCGATGGGAATATTTCAGCCTTAATGCATTTGCCTTGCCCATTGGCCAGGTGAGAAGCCTTTGTTGCAGTTAGCGGCCTGTGTCTAATGGCCGTGGTTGAAGACGTTTCATTAGCGTTATTTGTACGTGTTTAAATAAATTCGGATCACCTCTCAGGTGTAATTATGTAGGCATATGTAATCCTTTCTTTCTTTCTTTCTTTCTTTCTTTCTTTCTTTCTTTCTTTCTTTCTTTTAAGTTTATTATTCTCAGTGTCGCTTATGGCAAAATGGAAAATTTATTTAGACATGTTATTGCAGAAGGCCAGCGATAATGATCTGGAATATCAATGTCACCACTGCAAATTCTTGTGTAGGACAGTGCAGTGACGGTGCGCTAGGGGAAGTACTGTATGTGCCTCCACTTGTATACAGGTCTGCCTTTGGCTGTTATATCAGAAATTAAGTTCTCAGAAGTATACTCTAATTTAATTTCATCGACTGCAAACGTTGGAAACATTCAAGATTGTTAGGCATTATTAATCGTGAAATTACTAGCATGCTGCTGTGTTATGCTACCTTTTTTTTTCTGCTTTCACAGCTATTTGCGGTAAGGATGAGGTAATCAACAACCCTGGCCACAAAATTGCCCATTGTACTTATTATACCTCCTTTTTTTAATGCCATGTGCAAACTGTTGAACAGCAGTATTCCTGCGTAGACTGAATTATTTGCTCCGCGTTCCGGAAAACTCCTTCCAGCATGACTCAGTCAGTCTGGTGCATACATGCCACTACAATATGATCGTTGTATTAACTATGACATGTTTTTGCCATGCTTTTGAGGTGGAATAGACCTTAATTGAACTGGCATATTATTTTTTATTACTCATCTTAATGTCCAAAATTGCCGCAAGGAGAAAATGCCACACAATGAAGAAATGCTTCAAAAGAGAGAAAACTGTACGTATGGATATGGTCAAGTACGCTTGATTGCACTTTCTGGCCCATTACACCACCGGGACAGTTGTATACGTGGAATATGCAATGAGGATGAAATGGACCATAGGAGGATTGAAGCATGAAGCAGTCATCAGAGCGCACAGATTGTCGTTTGCATCGTCACTCTGTAGCACATCCACAGTCCACAAATGTCGACATTTCTCGGGGTGTGCGAGGAGCTTTGGATGCTAGAGCATCAATCCGGACTGTCTCCGACCGATTGGCTACGGCAAGTTATTGACCAACCACCGCTGTCTTCACCGCTTGGAATGGCATTGTACCAGAGCTGTGTAGAGTGCAGTATGGAACAGTGTGGTGTTCAGCCACGAATCTATTTGCAAACACGGCGATGATGATCAGTAACCACCAGGGCCAGGATTTTGATGACCTAAAATGTTTAAGAAATATCTATAAAATGATGGCAAAAATCCAGTAAAATGATCCAAAAACTTCTAAAAATTGCATATTTAAAATGAAATTTGCAATCAATTTACTAATCGAGCTGTATAGCCTATATTTAGGTTATAGACATTATAATAATATTTTGGGCTGTTACCATGTCAAGAAAACAAGATGAAATTTTCCACGTTTCGCAAAGAACTTTGCTCCGGGTCTTCAGAAGAAAATCTTGACTGTTCACGAGGAAGACTTCTCCATTTGGAGGTGTCTCTCTTGGAATGTAGACATTTCCAAGAAGTGGTGAGCAAAGTTTCTTTAGTCCCCAGATTGACAAAGCGTTGTGAAGATTCTCAAGTCTCGGTATTCATCCTTAAAGTTGCAATAATATCCAGTACCAGACGCGTAAATGCTACAAAATCCTCACGCATGTAAGATAATGACCTCAAAATTCCACAAAATGACCAAATAATTACGTATGATTTTAGAAAATTACCTAAAAACACAAAATAGCAATGACTTAATAAATTAGCATTTCTGCTACATGGGAACTATGATCAGGATTTCTGTTCAAATTAACAATGTCTGTTGTGAACCAGTTAAAAGATGATATATCATCAAAATCCTAGCCCTGCTGATTACTTTGTGAGAGTTCGTGGGCGTCGTGGCCCACGGAGCGCCGCTCAATCCGTCAAAATAGTGCCATGTTTTGGGGTGCTGACAGTCTTTACAATGTCGCTCTCCTGTAAGTACATTTTATAACGGGCACATAAACGCCGAGCTTGAGTGGCTTAGACGATTGAGGCGCTGGCCTTCTGACCCCCAGCTTGGCAGGTTCGATCCTGGCTCAGTCCGGTGGTATTTGTAGGTGCTTAAATACGTCAGCCTCATGTCGGAAGATTTACTGGCACGCAAAAGAACTCCTGCGGGACTAAATTTCGGCACCTCGGCGTCCCCGAAAACCGTAAAAGTAGTTAGTGAGGCGTAAAGCCAATAACATTATTAATACCTTATATTTCACGATATCACAGCATTTTAATCCGACTCGCATTGAATCAATGCTATGTCGGGATCGACAGTGCATCGCCAAGCATGGAGGTCCCGCTACTTACTAATCGAACCTTGGAGCCTTGCTCGTAGGTGAAAATTAAATCGTTTGTTCAATACTTTCCTGACTTGTACAGTACCTACTATCTGCGTCTCACGAGAAGCCGCGGCAGCTTTTAGGTGCGGCACATGTAGCAGACACTACACTAAGCTACAAACATTAGCCGTGATAAACAGTGCGAGCTCTCTGAAAGAGACGCGTGTTCATTATTATGCATTAGGTACTTATAGTAAATGTGTAACTAAAGCGTAGTTGCACTACCAGTTTGAAACTTCACACGAGCACCTTTGTTCACAAGAATCACAGCAGACGGGACCGATGTTTATTGTCAGGCCCTGAGACTTGAGATTGGCGCATGCGCAGCAGTTATGCTGACTCTCCACACCCCGCATGCACGTGACTTCTCATCAGATGACCATAGTATGAGTGCAGTTTGGACTGCTGTCTATCGTTCTTTCATATTATGACATTTTTGCTGTTAGGCAGTGCATTTTTTTAACACTTTGTCCACATAAGTAGTTGAATTCGAAGACGTCGTGATATGTATTTATTAAGTAAGATCTGAATTTTGTGAATTGCTAAATTTTAATATTTGACTTCTGAAGTCCCACACTTCGGTTATTTCGCAGATTGTATTCCTGTTGCTCATAATTTGGAAAAGTCATGTGCGCCACTGTGGTAACTTCCCGCCTGGTTGGCTCCGGTTCCATTCTCTGCTCTACCACGAATTTAAGACTTCGTCTGCTGACCACTGCACGTAACTCAGTTAAGAGGAGTGCTGGATTAAAATCTCTCTGGCCATTCTGGAAGTGATATTTTCCGTTTTTCCTACGTGAACTCTGAGTGGATGCCGACAACCGCTTCATTCTCAAATCTAATTCGAGTTGATATCGCATACACACCGTCCTGTCAGACTTTTGTTTAAGTAAAGTGATTCGAACCCCACTATTGGTTGCCAGGTGGCTTTTTGTGGTTTCCCATTTTCACATCAGGCTGTACCTTAAGGAATTGGTCGCTTTATTCCCCTATCTTTGTCCTTTCCTATCCCCTCTGTGCCAAAATCCTCTCGGAGTGAGTGCGACGTTAAGCCACTAGCAAAGAAGAAGAAAAGGAAACGAAACCTGTAAAGTGTTCCCGAGCCCCATACAGGCCTCATAAATCAAGGTTTGATTCAGTTCCCCTTCCAGAGTTGAGTGTTCCGGAACGCTCTGCCTTTTGGTGAAGTTGTGAAAAGGATGCAAATTTTACGCTCAACTATGTGCTTCAGAAGTTCCGACGGGGGTGGAAGTAGCGTGAAAATTGAACTCTGCGGATGTAGGGTGACACTTCAACCGTAGTGAAGCTAGCGGAAGTGAAAGCTGGCTTGATAGTCGGGGCTGGACTCGCAAACCTAAAATTAATGTGGCGTTTATTTAACAGCATCTGGAAACTGCTTTCGCCAAATAGTCATGGAGCCAACTTATAACTGTCCTCTACTTTTAACCATTGTGGAGATATATATCGTCATATTGGCTAGAAATTTCGTCCCTGACGTTTTTTAACATAGGATAATCTGTGGACAGGTGGAGACTCGTTCTTCATCGCCCTAAGATGCAATTTACTTGCCCAAGGGCATTTAAAAAAAAATCGCTTTGCATTGTACAAGCGAATCATTTTTCTTCTTTAGCAAACAAGGATCTTTTAATTTAGGCTCATAGAAATATGTGTTTGTATTTTGATCCATATCTCCCGTCAGAAAGATACTTCTGTAAGAAGTTGAGTATACCTAGTTTTCTTCGCTAGCACTTATTCTCCTATTCCTTCTTACAATTAGGTTTTGTAAACTTTTGGAACTTGTACGTCGACCATGTAACACAGACTGTAAATCTAAAATAAAGTTAGGCTATACCTTGCATCTGTGTTTTCCTGTCCGACCTTGTTTGGCAACGTTTGCTTTCTTCCAATCTATCCACTGAGTATGTCTTATTACTCCCTACTGATATTTCCCTGATTCAACTACTCTCACGCTGGCGGATTGCAGAATATAACCCTGAGGAATTGCTGTCCTTTTGTGTTCTTGCAGGATCTCTGGGGCGGGCTTCCTCTTAATTTCCCACGAGGGACCATCTTTTATCAAGGGCTAAGGGCATTTTCTGTTATTTGTATCTTTCTCGTCATCCTCACTGTAAGAAAATCACCGAGCGAGGTGGTTGCGCCGTAAGAGCGATATAGCTGTAAGCTTGCATTCAGAGCGCACAGAAGTACATGAATTTAGTAGAAAACAGCTGAAAAGTACAACGAAGTAGTGAAATACTGAGGAAAAGTAGATGAACTTAGTAGAAAACGCGTCTGTTCATTCGAAACCCACCGTCGGCATCCTTGAACATGGATTTCCTTGTTTCCCATTTCCACATCAGGAAAATCTCGCTTCCTTCTCAGTCGTTTTCTTCCCCATCGCCGCCAGAAAACCTGAGTTGTTGGTGCAACGTTAGATCTTGGCGACTTAAAACGAAAATAGCGTAACTTTAGGTCTATTTGTCTATTTTAAAGATAGATGGAGCTACCTCTTCATTAATTTTACTGGGGATTTCTGTACGAATGCCTAGATATTACGTCGTTTTATTAATTATCAATAATTACCCATGGATTCCGTACAGAAGATAGTCTAGCTCGATTTCCGATGTATAGGCTCGTAACATTACGAAAATTGGCCTCTCCCAAGACAGCTGTCCGTGAGCAGCTGGTTCCTCTGAGGTCAGTCGAGCTATGCTTTCCCACGGACTTGAGGTAGCGCAGTGGCATGGGAAATGAAACATTCAGGGGTTGGAAAAGTTCGAAGTGTATTGAATTAACTGTGTCGTTCTGGCTAAGTTCTGTGACCAGTAAATTTTCGTTTAATATTAAGTTTATAATGTTATCCTATCCAACATTTCTAACTCATGCAATTAATGTATCTCCCCATTAGTTGATGACTTATGTGCATTTTGAGAGTGTTTTTAGGGAATCTGCTTTGCACAGATTATTTTGGCAGCTGTTTATTTGGCATATGCCGCTTTTTGCTTTGCCTATGTGATTACATTTTATGGTTTCTCTGTCTTATTTCATGAATAGGAATATAAACTACAGCAAAATAAATTTCAAAATACAAGTTTTCTCCTTAAATTCGGTTACTATTCCCAATTATTTCAATTATGGGAGCTATTCATACATTTTTTTTAAATTGCGAATAAAATGGTGCGTAAATGAAGTGTGTCTTTTGGCCAGTCGGTTATTTTAATTTATTAAAATGGGCTCTTTATGAAATTTTTCGTAGGTGGTTTGTTGGCTTCCAAAAGTTAAAAAAAAAGTTTCTTTTCAATTAAAATCTCGGGAATAGAACCAAATTTTGGGTGATGAATCTCTTAGCAGTCCTCCAGAACATGCTGCTTTAAATGTGACCTATTTTCATTTCTCCAGGTTCTTGTTCCCCCCCCTTTTTTTTCCCCCTGAGTACCAGGAGCGTGATCAGACTTTTGCTTCCCCGACAAATTTAATACAAATATCAGGTTTCTTTTCCATGTGGTAGAATAAACGAAATATCGAAATTGACAAATAGGCAGCCTAGATGACGTCAAATAAAAAATGCCTGCATACGGTAGCTGTGATCTTATGGTTACGATTACGTAGCTGTTCATCTATTCTGGTTCTTGCGTTCCTTGTTCTTTTTTTTTCCTCACCCTTTTTCGTCAATCATCCTCATCCTCAAAGCTTCCGTTTCAGCTTCAAAGGTTCTGCCAATCTGCCCATCCCTTGAAGATATTGCATCCATCCACTTCGGCTACGTAGTCTGTAACTTTTAACCGTACTAGATTCTCTATAATTGAAGCATATAACGGCATCTGTGACTACAGTTTGGATATCTGGTGCTACCGAAACACACCGGGCGAGTTGGCCGTGCGGTTGGGGGCGCGCAGCTGTGAGCTAGCATGGGGAAGATAGTGGGTTCGAACCCCACTGTCGGCAACTCTGAAGATGGTTTTCTGTGGTTTCCCATTTTCACTTCAGGCACCTTGGCTGTACCTTTATTAAGGTCACGGTCGCTCTCATCCCACTCCTTTCCCATTCCTATCCCTGTGTCGGTGCGACGTATATCAGGTTGTAAATTCTTAAAAAAAAACTCCTTTTTTACAACGTTAGATAGTACATTAATCGTGGGAAGCACACAGGAACGAAGCGTACCATCGTACCACATCAGTTTTTTTCTTACATGGAATGTTTAAAATGCCCTGCGTGATTATTGATACATGCATCAATCCGCAGTCGCATTGAATCCCGGATGCGCTGGTGTATTCCTGGAATATTGCGCATGCAGTGGAAATAATAGTTTCCGGACCAATGTCCATACAACCTCTTTTCTTCTTCTACGAGTGAGTAATGTGTCCTGAAAGTTTGACCTATCTTATTGTTACACTCTGTATAGATATACAAGTGCTTCCACTTGTACCTGGCTCTTTTCATTTGTCTGGTTTGTCTGACCTTACTTGAACAACCATCATTTCTTTCCCGCGCCGTTATAACCTTAGGTTGACGAATTCACGTGCTCCAGTTTCGTAGTTTTTATGGTACATCCCTTTCTTGTGGCGATAACTTCATATTTCCGAGGGTCGGAACCATATTCTTCCTTCGTTTGATTTAACGAGGAGTTATCACCTCCACTATCACGACTTGGATTGAGTTCTGTGATGCTGGGTTCGATGTCGGCTCTTTTCGGTGGCATTTGAAGATGCTCATTTACGCAGCCTCGTGCCGATAGATATGCCATAATGTGAAAGAACTCCAGCGGGACAAAATGCCGTCACCTTGGCGTCTCCGAAAACGGTACAAGTAGTTTCTGGGACTAAAATTATTATTATTATTATTATTATTATTATTATTATTATTATTATTATTATTATTATTATTATTATTAAGGCTTTAGCTTGGAAATGTTTGGCATACTGTATGGAAGGAAGAAAATTCGTAAATTATTTTTATTGAGGATCCAGAATTGTTATTGATTGTAAGTGTTTTCGATTTCGAATAATCTTCCTTGCCTGCTTGGTCCTGGTCGGGTATTGTGTAACTTGACCATACGCCCTCCGAGCACTGAATTGCGTAACTCGACCATCTGCTGCAGCGTGCTGAGCAAGTGCTTCATACTGTCCCGATTGTCGACATCTGTACTCTTTCCTAATGTCTCATTTTAATCCGTTCATCTGAAAATAAATAGTTGCCTCTGTTCCCCACATGTGAAGCTGCTTTGTTTCTTTGTAGTAAGTGTTGGCTATTGTTTTTGAAAGCACAGCCACCTGTCATGTTACATATGGGACCTTCCTTGGCCATTTTTTTTCTCTTCTGTCCCTGACGTTTAGAGAATCTTCGTTTACCGATTTCAGAGGCCGTTCGATTCGTATTTCGCCAATACCTCCATTCTTCGAGATATGCCTAATCATAATCACGAGACGGAGAGTTTCTCATCAAGGAGACGGATTGTGGGAGTTTTTGAAATGAATAGTCGCATTCCTGTGGGTTCAAATTCTTCGTTAAATGGCAGATTCTGTGACACGTGATGACGATCTCGATGGTCACGTAAATCTACAAACTTGCTGGGTTTTTTTTGTAAATAATTCCGTTACGAGGAGATGATGCTCTCGTTTTGTTCCTTACGTTTATTTGTTACTTTGTTTATCGGTTGAATTATCAGCCTGAAGACTGGTTGGATCCTCAGCATTTCCACCATCTGCGATCGTACGCGTAACTGAAAAGACGGTGCTAAAGAACTGTTGAGCGATATAGTTTGCCGTTGCTTTCCTCACAGTTTGGAGCCGGTCCCGCAGTGTAGGGATTGCGTGCGTGCCTCTTACTCGGAGTCGCTTGGTTCGTTACTCGACCAGGTCAGGGATTTTTATCTGGATTTGAGGGCTTGTTCGAGGTCCATTCAGCCTATGCGATTAAAATTGAGGAGCTTGCTCACGGTGAAGTACCGGGCCCGGTCTAGAAAACTCTGGGGACCACTTGCTTGGACACTCAGCAGATACCCGTGGTTCACAAACTATACTAGACTACTGTAACTTCTGCAACCCACTGTCTCTAGAAAAATATATCTGAAACACTGTGTCATAATCGGCTGACATGCAAAATATCATCTCCGCACAGGCCATGAATGCCCTTGAAGGAGTGGAGGTTAAGGCAGTGTCGTGTGGTGAACAGCCTTCATAATTCTCTGTCCTGAGCATCTTGCTTCAGTTGTTCACTACACTCTCTAAAGTCAACATTACCATTTTATAAGGCTGCATTTTTCGTGGAAAGATCTACCTGAGAAAGGTCTTTCAAGAATATTTTCAACCTCACATTCGCACATATTTTCAAATTTATATTCACGGCTGTGACGACACCATCATATCATAACTTAATCTATAGCAGATTTTAAAGAATATACTTACAGTTTCGCGTGATCTTCCCATTTTCACACCAGGCAAATAATAATAATAATAATAATAATAATAATAATAATAATAATAATAATAATAGCGGGTGGTATCCAGAGAGGCCTGGTGCAGGTCTTTCGAGCTGACGCCTGATAAGCAACCTGCACGTCTGTGAGAATGATGGATTGTAATGCTGAAGATGGCACACACACCCAGCTCCCGAACCATCGTAATTAACCAATGAAGGTTAAAATCTCCGGCCCGGGTGGAAATCGAACCCGAGACCTCTTGGACCAAAGGGCAACATGCTAACCATTTATCCAGGTCCGGACACCATTCAAATGCTGGGACTGTACTATTAGCCGCTACCTTCCCATTCCTTTGATGTGTTACTGCAACGTTAAACCACTAGCAGAAATAAAAATTAATAAAAGAAAGACCTTCGAACTCGGGACAAGAAGAGCTATAGCAAGGCTCGTGGCAAAACGAGAGCGAAAGCCACCAGTGGCCGTTTTTAACAGCTCCGAGCTACATCATCGAGGTCTTACATGCTGCTCGGGCAATCCTCTCCCAAGGAGCATCTCGGCCGCACTCATGAAACAATGACACGGCATTCTACTCCAGTAGCAAAACAGTGCAGAATACATTATCTCCTCACAGGCGGGCAATGTCGGGCGGTGATACTATCTGAAAAGTGGGTTAGGCTGTTTCCTTCCTTTTTAATTAGCAGACTAGAAAATAGCATGGGTGTACAGAGATGTGGTCAGAACTAGTAGTTGCTACCACTATCGTACTGTGCACAGTGAGTTAATTCGGTGTTGCGTGTAATAATGATACTGTTTCTGTTGTTTCCGGTTTCCACTTGGCAGGGTGAATACAAATGATGAGTTGACATGCAATGCGAAGGAATGTCGAATTGGTAACAAACGGGAAGTTGCTCGCTCGCTTTGATATCATACTACTCCCTCTGGTATAGGCCTGGCATTGTGACAAAATAATTCTGTCCGTCTGTCTTCATTTCCTGAAAGGATATCTCTCTTCATTAAGTTGGCAGACTTTGGTGGGTGTTTGTTACCAGGACGTAACCGAGCACATAAACTGGTGTTTAAGAATTCGCATAATGATGGTATTTTTGAACACCAAGTAGCTGATTCAGTGAACCAACCCACTTACGCGGTTTAGATCGCGGCCGAGGCTGGTAGCTGATTTTTGGAGGGCGGGCAAAACTCTTGGCACTCAATATCACTGTTGTTAACATGTCAAAGACCTCCGCTGGTACACTTATTCTCATGGAGGAGCCATCAAAATGAAATGTGTAGGTACTTCCGGGATTAGTATTGATACTTCATCGGAATAACAAAATACATTTTGTAGAGTGTTTTTTTTTTTTTCGTGACAACGTCTCACTTCGTGGACCTGAATTGCGCCGAAAGTTGGCGTCACGAAAATCAGTCTGTTTATCACTGGCTGTTTCAAGTAGAATATAAGTGATATGTTCGATATTCGTTACCGCTAGTTAATTCAGTGATGCGACCTTTCCTCGTAGCGAATGAATGCGTTGACTAATTTAAAAGATCCTGGTCTTCTCTTGTTCACAAATAGACGGGCAACAAATGATAAGTGATAGTACAAAGAATACAAGTACAGATTGGTAACCATTCAACACTAGCCGATCAAATTATACATTGAGGAGAGCTTGGCGAGACCAACACAATGGTGGTAAAAGAATCGCGAAAGTATCTCCAAGTAATCAAAAGGTTTTTTTATGATGAATTTAGTAGCGGCGCGTCGGTAAATCAATTTCACGACGCCATAGCGCCATGTTCGCATTCGACGCCGCGACAGAGGGCCTGTGAAGAACTATGACGGTATCTAACGCACAAAGAGGTTGTAGAAGATTGGTGAAAGTTGATTTATGTGAAATATTGACTTTCTTATATGTCATTTGTTGTGAATGCGAGTTTCGGATTTGGAAGTGAAAGCTGGGGCAGTCGTATGTGACGTATTCTAGTGAATAGTCTTTCCGGAAGAGATCGTGCCATTGACCGGAACAAACCAAGGTCAGAAAGCGCAATGTCTAGATTCTGTTCTGCAGTATAATTCCTGCTTGTTTTGTTATGTTATGTTAATCTTAATCGATATACCTCCTGGAGTATTGTTTTGATGCAATATACCGCGATTTCTGTGTATTCAAGTCGGAAAGTGTCGGGATAAAACTTCGTAATCTGATCAGGTTGCTCCCAGTAAAATAATTTAGCGCCAGTTGCACGCTCTTTTGGAACCAGTGCTTTTTGGAAATTCCATCAAACGCAACGATGGCCTTTTATTCTAAACGTCGTTGACGAAATACTGGTAAATGTTACCCTTAACACATACATATATAAACACAAATCTAAATCTGATATAAATACTCGAGAAGTCAGACAGTATAATAATAATATAGCCTCAGCTACCGTGTGCAGGCATTTTAATTTGACATCTGGCTGTCTGCTCGTCAATTTCGACGTTCCGTTTTACTCTAGACCTACTAGATGGCAGAGTAAACCGAATCTCTCTTGGGCAACTATGACTGAGTTTTAAATCATTTTGTTGGGTAAACACCAAATGGAGTTTCGAATGGACTTTTATCTCCCTTCGAAAGTCAAACTACCTCTACCGGGTTTAAACCCAGTATCTTGGGATCCGGAGGCCGACACTCCCTAGCACTGATCAACAGAGGGAGCTAGACAACAGTTATAGATAATAGACGATTCACTGAATACTAACTTCATACAGACCTCCAGTCATTTAGACTCGTCTCGCCATGAACAGATGGCACATCTGAATTATCCAGTGTTGTCACTGATGATTCATTGAACTTTCCCGTTTATAGTTAACCTTGGTTTCCTCATGTACTGTACAAATGCAGTTGAATCGCATTATTATGACCAGCTGCCAGAAGTGCCATCTACAGCGCGTAACCCATGTAGTATGCCCCGTGATCAAGCAGGTATATAATGCAACTGACAGGTTTGTTGTACGCATTGCTTATTGCAGTTCCTGCTGTCGTAGGTACCCGAAGCGTTTTAATAGAGTTGCAGAAATGGATAATCCTGCGCTTTCGAACCGGGAGGGGTAGGGGGTGGCTGGCAGCATTTCAGAAACAGACATTTGTGAACTATTCACGTGCCTGTGGTAAAGGTGTATCGTGAGTGGATGAATGGCATCATTGGGAATAGCGTCATGGAAACTGCGGAGATCCACCCGCCATTTATGTCCGAGGTGATAGTCGACTATGACGGTGCGTGAAGGCCTACCAACTGGCTACGGTGGAACAGCACACCATCCAAATGAACCTAGGGGCATCCAGACACGTTTCTACCGCAACAGTTCAGCGCACACTCCTGCCAGTGGGGCTCCGGAGTAGACAGAAGATGACTGCACCCATGCCCTAACACAAGTGCTTCGACTGGAATGTGCTCGACAATATGACGATTGGACCACTGCTAATTGGCGACGGTTAACCTTCTCCGACGAGTTAGGTTTTCAGCTGTACAGAGCGGATGAACGTCAGCGTGTCCGGCATGAAACGTTGGAGAACCAGCACCCTGCAACCATTGCTGGAAGAACACAAGGTGTTGTGGTGTGGGGATGTTTTCGTGGTATTCTTTAGTTCTCATAATTCATGTGGAAGTCACCCGTGATTGATTTGGTTATGAATCCACGGCCACTCGTACGTGATGACCATCTTTCCTCGGGAGGATGGAATCTTCCAGCACGATATTGCGCCTTGCCTCACGGCTAGAAGTGTCCGCACGTAGCTGAAGGAGCACGATCAAAACTTCAAAATTGTCCCCTGCTCCCCAAGCAGCCCCGATCTCAATCGAATTGAACATCTGTGGAACCACCTCGATCGCCGTGTTCGCCGTCTGTCTCCTCCGCCACGCATGCTTTAACAGTTGTGGGACGCACCGCTGACGGCATGACTCCAGATACCCGTGGAGACATCAGTACCTGACTGAATCACTGCCTCGTGACTACTGTCCGTGCTGCGAAAGGCGATTGCTCTGAATACTTTAAAAAATATAATAATCGTGTGGCTATTGCTAGCATGGTGCAGCTTTTGTAAGGCAGGTACTCCGAAGAGGGTGGGCGTTGTCTTCCGTGTATGAGAAACTGCGTGTCATGGTGGTGGAGAATAGTGTAGTGTGTGAGTTGCAGCGATATTGAAGAGAGCACAGACACCAGTCTTTGGCTCAAGGGAATTAACCTTAAAGATTAAAATCACTGAACCGGTCCGAAATCAAACCCGGGGCCTTCTGAACCGAAGGCTACTACGCTGACCATTCAGTCAATGAGCCGGACACTCTGGATGCTAGCATTTGATTATGTGATTCAACTGTGTATAAACAAACATCTTTTCAGCTTCTATATTTTACGTATGAACTGAATAATTGAACACAAAATAGACGTAATAATAAATATAACGCGGGTATATATGTACTGTCAAAATACCAAACATTTCTTTATAACTCGGAAAGTATGAAATGTAACCGAACGGGTCATGTTTCATTCAAGTTTGAATTGATGCGTGTATAAAATCAATTGTCGCCGCCAGCGCAAAATTAGCGTAGGCGAGCGAGGAGTTCGTGCGTAGGTTCATTTTAAAAAGTTTAGGCAATTCTAACGGATAAAATGACGAAAGAAAACTGAATTTGTAAAGATTAAAGAAATCTAGAGATTTAAGTTGTGAAATACTGAAAAAGTTTTTACATTTTCGGGAAGATAAATATCTCCAAAACAAAAAAGCGAATGCGTACAGGAAGACTACATAATAAAGGAACATCGAATTTTGAATCTAAGTAGCCCGGAACATTATCCATGAAACGTTCTAAAAGATTTGGTGAATGACTAAAACTCAAAAGCGACAGCCGAATCAGTGCATACTACAGTACACGTGTGCAAGCCGCAAGCAAAAGAAGTTGACTGCGATGGTGGCGCCACCTGTAACTCTGACGGCAGTGCGAATACGATGGATTGCGCCGATACTGAGGCGTCAGAAGCCGATCGGTATACGACGAGATCCATTCCAAATTTGTTTCATTTCATTTATTCATTTCAACCCTTGCATATCGCCGACTCACAAGGTGACGTTCCACGCAATGAACATCGACAGCAGTGTCGGGGCCACTACCAGTTTCTCTTTTTCCCATACTGTAATTGCCTTCTGACACTCTAACAACTTTCCCTGCCTATCCTGTGCTATGCATCTTGACTTAAAGAGACCACATCAAATTATTTAAGTATTGTTCCAGTTCACAGTTACATAGTGATCTCCAGATGCCTGTTTCATACTAAAGTCCAAGTCCAAGATCTTTCTTAATACTTTCCTTTCGAATATCCGTATGTTGAATTGGCGTATGGCTTTTAGTGCCGAGAGGTGTCGATGTGGGTCTACTGGGGATTTGTAAATTCACGAATTTTTTTAAAAAATCTAAACTTCTCCGTAGATATTTGGTTCACGAAGACATATTACAGAATATGTTTTAAAAGTGATTCTGATCAACTTTTGTTCTGTAGACCGGGCGAGTTGGCCGTGCGCGTGAGCTTGCATCCGGGAGAGATAGTAGGTTCGAATCCCACTATCGGCGGTGTCGTATGAGTTGCGCCGAGTAAAAGTTGCGCCGTGTTAAAATCAGTAAAACTTGCGCCGTGGTCATTAATCATTCTAGGAACTAGAGGTCTTGTTTGGGAATTCCACTGGGAAGTTTCCTGTTTCAGAATGTGATAGTGTCCACTCCCTACTTCAAATATTATTTCTGATTTCTTCATATTTATATCAGCATCACAGTTCGAAACAATTTCATTTGTCATTTATTAATCTTTTATACACAGGGGAATGCGACAGGCCTCACCAGGGCACACAATTTCCTTTCTTTGGCAGTAGCTATGGTTCATTCTTGAGCCCTATCACTTCATAAGGGGTGCATGTCGGGAAAACGTAGAGTGAGACAGTTTTTTTTTTTCTTTCTGTTTTCACTGCTCATTCTTTAGGCAACAAATTCGCTACATATCATTTGCGATCCATTAATCTTTGTCCGCAAAGCACGCCAGATCTCGCATTCGGCAGTATTTTCTTCCTTTAGCGGTATTTCATTCTTCATTCTATTTCTGGCCCTGTCAGTTAGCTACAAACAGGCTGTGGATATTCTTCATAAGACTGAATGACTGATTCCATGTTGATTTGTAAATTAAGTCAAACTACGTAGTTATACAATTTCACCCACTGATATAAATACGATGCAGGTTTTCTAAATGTGCAAGAAACCAACATTGATAGAGTGAATACCGAGCTCGATAGCTGCATTCGCTTAAGTGCGGCCAGTATCCAGTATTCGGGAGATAGTAGGTTCGAACCCCACTGTCGGCAGCCCTGAAAATGGTTTTCCGTGGTTTTCCATTTTCACACCAGGCAAATGCTGGGGCTGTACCTTGAATGAGGCCACGGCCGCTTCCTTCCAACTCCTAGGCCTTTCCTATCCCATCGTCGCCATAAGACCTATCTGTGTCGGTGCGACGTAAAGCCCCAGCAAAAAAAAAAAAATGTTCTGTAGAAAATTTCTCTAGGGCGAAGTTTAAGGAATTTTAAAATTCCTTTGGAGAGTTGAAGAGGTAGCCAAGTCTATCACGGTAACTTAGATTATTTCTATAAAATGCCAAGCCGTGAACTATTCCAGCATTTGCAATGTATTAGCTATTGGTGTTTGGTTCCTGTGCGAATTGTTCCTCCTTTCCCCTCCTTGGCAGAAATTTCGTTCCGGAACGAGTATCCCCTCACCCCTTCCACCAAACAAAAGTACTAAGAGGTAAGTCTCAATGACATTGTAAACAGCTAATCGGACTACGACGGATACATTGTCCTACAGTAGTTCCATATGTACTAATTCTACTCGTCGACTTTTGTACATTACGTCGAGATGGTGGAGTTGTCCAAGACTTGACAACAATTCACGCAGGTTGCTCTTCGAGCGCGACGTCCAGAGTCTCCTTCCATATGCTGGTTCTCCTGAGTATGCCTTCTCCTTCACAGAATCGTGCGAAGCAAAGTTCGCCTAATTCACCTTCTATCTCACTTTTTTTTAAATTTACATTTTTGCTATTTACTTCATAATTGAACTCTCTTTCAGAATGATTCTAAGAATTGCTATTATATTTCCACGAAAGCAATACCAAACTACCTCATTCCTCACCCTAGTTTGTATACCTCAGTTTAGTGTCTCCATCGGTTTTTACTGTTTCTCTATAATCACATAACCTCTGGAAGTGCTGTTTGGGTATCCAGCCAGCCTTCAGGCTGATAAGTCTATATATATAAAATAAGAGTTTTGTCTGTACATTGCTCAGAATTTGAAAAGAATGGTATTTCTATATCGGTCATGTCCACAGTAACAAGGAAATGCATTTTTTTCTTTTCCGCAATGTCTGTCTGTCTGTCTGTCTGTCTGTCTGTCTGTCTGTCTGTCTGTCTGTCTGTCTGTCTGTCTGTCTGTCTGTCTGTCTGTCTGTATGTACACGCATCACGAGAAAACGGCTGAAGAGAATTTAATGAAAATCGGAATGTAAAGTCGGATGATGAACCGCTACAATCTAGGCTATAAATTATTTTATTCACGCTGAGTGTGAAATGGTAGTTTAGGGGAAGGCCTGAAATTTAATTCTCAAATATATATGTTATTAGTGGCCGTGTCTTAATGAAAATCGGTATGCAAGGTTGGGGTAATAAGTCGATATAATCTAGGCCATGAATAATTGTATTCACGCTGAGAAAACTGGTAGTTTAGGGAAGGCCTAAAACTTAATTCTCAAATATTTATTATATTAGTGGTCGTATCTTCACGAAAATTGGTGTGCAAAGTCGGGGAATAAGTCGCTATAATCTAGGCCATCAATAATTGTATTCACTCTGATTGAAATGGTAGTTTAGGGGAAGGCCTGAAATGTAATCTATATATATAAAATAAGAGTTTTGTCTATATATAAAATGAGTTTTGTCTGTACATTGCTCAGAAATTGAAAATAATGGTATTTCTGTATCTGTCATGTCCACAGTAACAATGAAATGCATTTTTACTTTTCCGTAATTTCTGTCTGTCTGCCCGTCTGTGTGTATGTACACGCATCACGAGAAAACGGCTGAAGAGAATTTAGTGAAAATCTGTATGTAAAGTCGGGCGATGAACCACTACAATCTAGGCTATAAATTATAGTATTCACGCTGAGTGAAATGGTAGTTTAGGGGAAGGCCTGAAATGTAATTCTCAAATAAGTTATTTATTTCTCAAATAAGGTTCTCAAGGGATACCTGGTAGGAAGGTATCGATGAATACTACATAACTAACATAATTTTTGTTATGTCGTAAATTAGTAGTACAGTAGTTATGTAAGAAGTTATTAAATTTCCGATCACTTATGTCTTATACATTGTTACCGTACCGCATATAATCGGAGATATTCATGAATTTGGATTTTTGTTACTAAGTCCATATCAGGGCCGAGTCACGAGAAAATGGGTAAACAGAATTTAGTGAAAATCGGTATGTAAAGTCTGAGAATAAGGAACTACAGTCTACGATATAAATAATTTTGTAAGACCCCCTAATATCACAGAGTCGAAAGAAAAAAAACTAACGTGAAGGCCTGCAATATAGAAAGCTCATAAACTTTATCAACAATAACATTACATTGACCATTGTTTGTTGTGATGTGCTTTTTGTCTTCTGTTTCCTCTCATCCCCGATAGATAGGATTACTGCAGCGTACCGAGTTTTTTAAAATTTGCTTGACGTCGCACCGACACAGGTAGGACTTATGGCGACTATGGGATAGGAAATGAATAGTGGTGTGAAGGAAGCGGCCTTGGCTTGAAGGTACAGCCTGGTGTGACTGGTGTGAAAATAGGAAAACCGCGGAATACCATCCTTTTTTTTTTTTTTGCTTAACGTCGCACCGACACAGATGTCTTATGGCGACGATGGGATAGGAAAGATCTAGGAAGTGGAAGGAAGCGGCCATGGCTTTAATTAAGGTACAGTCCCGGCATTTGCCTGGTGTGAAAATGGGAACTACGGAAAACCATCGTCAGGGCTGCTGACAGTGGGGCTCGAACCCACTATCTCCCGAATACCATCTTCAGGGTTGCCGGCAGTGGGGTTGGAATCCACTATCTCCCGGATGCAAGCTCACAGCTGCGCGCCCCTAACCACACGGCCAACTCGCCTGGTCGTACCGACTGTAACAGCCTGCCTGTATATTCGTGGGAAGTAGCTGGGGAGTAAGATAACTTTCTTCTTTAGCATGCCATACCTCTTGTTCATACAGTTTCTGATATATATGGTACGTAACACACTGGTTCATCATAGTATTCGAGCTATACAATCCCTACTCTGAGCCACTGATTGGAATGAGTAGTGTGCATATTTAATGGAATAATGATAGAGGAGTGTTCATGGCAGTCTGCGACCTGGTTATTCCAGCTCTGGAACTTTTGACTCTTAGATCGGCACCGTAGTACCGTTCGTTGAAAGTGAGAAAGTGTGCGGTTTTTCATTTGATCGAGTATTTTATATGATAACATTGCTTTCAATCGCTACATTCCTACTGACGTTTTTGTAATGACCTATGTTGAATTCAGTTAGGAAAACCACCAAGTCAGTCTTTCTGAGAATCCCGTAGCGAAGCACGGGTACATCAGCTAGTAAATAAATAAAGAAAGAAAGTCTCTCCCTTTCATTCTTTTGATCAGTATTGTTTTAATTCCTCTTTAAAAAAATAATACAGCACTACTACCACCCCCACTACTACTACCCCCACTACTACTACTACTACTACTACTACCACTCCCTCATTGCAGAGTTAAGAACTATTGTAATTACCTTCATAATTGGACAAAGAAATGTGTCCATTTGCTGCGAGACATCGCATATCACTGACGGGAATGCATATACTATACCGTATATGCAAAATTATTTAATATTATTAGAGGGATTTGGAGAAAGTAATGTAAAGAAATGAGAGAAAATTACATGCTTTTAAGGAAGAGATATCCTGGACTGTATAACAGTTAAAATCCAGGAAATACCTTATAAAGATAAGGCTGTATACTGTCAAAGATATACCTAAGTAACTATTAAAGAATATGTCTGTAGTAAGAAATTATAATTGAATTAGGTATCATGACAGTTTGTTAGTTGGAAGAAGTGTGTTATATTTCGAAATCGAACAAAACCAGTGGCATATGATAGCGATGAGTTCGAAGATCGGACGGTCTCTCCCCCATGTTAGTGGTTACCCGTGACTGGGGGAAGGGTATGTCAGTTCTTTGTTTGCGTCGGTCATGTGTAGTTAAAATTATATATTTGATTTGGGGTTGCATGTGAGTGCAATGGTTGCGGTGTGCGGATGCATCCCTCCCCCCCCCCCCCGATTGGTGGTTATCCGTGACTGGGGTGGGGAACTGTTCGCGGTTGTTGTTCGCTCATATGTGGTTAAAAAAATAAACCAGTGGCATATTTTAACGATGGGTGCGATGATCGGACGATCTCTCCGCCATGTTGGTGGTTTTCCGTGACTGGAGGAGGGGGATGTCTGTTCTTTGTTTTCATCGGTCATATGTAGTTAATGTTCGATTTCCCGTAATTAATAATTATGGTTGCATGTGAGTGCAATGGTTGCGGTGTGCGGATGTCCCCCCGCCCCCCGCGGTTGGAGGTTATCCGTGACGGGGGTGGGGGGATCTGTTCGCGGTTTTTGTTCGCTCATATGTGCTAAAAATAACTTTCGTATGATAAGGATGTATAATATGTATGGAGTATGCAACATATACTAATATTATTTAACTTTTAACGAATTGGAATATCTTTGGATTTTTTGTTTTGTTTTATTGTTTTTGTTTGTTTGTAATACGTTCAAATCTAACTACATGGAATGTTTTAGATTACAATAAACGAATACGCTCTCCCCAGTTGGTGGTCATCCGTGACTGGGAGAGAAGAGTATTTATTCTTTTATTAATTCATTCATTTTATACTGTATACCAATCTATTAATATCACAGCTCTGGCTGAGACATCAGCCAAAACTACATTTTGCGCTTACCGGCGCCAATGTACAAATGCTTCAGTATCGACCAAGAAATGAAAATAATTAGGGAGGGGTGTGGGGTAGCGGTGTTGTTTCATGACTTATGACTCAATAATATCATTTTTCTTTCGAATTATTTTAACTTTAAGACATGCAGTTAGTTTTTTGTGGACTAGTTGTAAGCTGATCTGCGGTAGTGGACAATTGCTCCAGAAGTGAGAGTTTCAAACTTGAAATATATATGTCAAGCTTTAGAAAATGAAAAAAAGAATGATAAAGAGAAACGTGATTGTGAATTGAGGGCAGATGACTTTTTTATATGTTTACAAGTTGCACCGACACAGTTACGTCTTATGGCGACAATGGGATAGGAAAGGGCTAGGAGTGGGAAATAAGCGGCCGTGGCCTTAATTAAGGTTGACCGGGCGAGTTGGCCGTGCGCGTAGAGGCGCGCGGCTGTGAGCTTGCATCCGGGAGATAGTAGGTTCGAATCCCACTATCGGCAGCCCTGAAAATGGTTTTCCGTGGTTTCCCATTTTCACACCAGGCAAATGCTGGGGCTGTACCTTAATTAAGGCCACGGCCGCTTCCTTCCAACTCCTAGGCCTTTCCTGTCCCTTCGTCGCCATAAGACCTATCTGTGTCGGTGCGACGTAAAGCCCCTAGCAAAAAAAAAAAAAAAAAATTAAGGTTGCCTGGTGTGAAAATGGGAAACCACAGAAAACCATCTTCAGGGTTGCCGACAGTGGGGTTCGAACCCACTATCTCCCGATTTCTGGTACTAGCCGTACTTAAGCGACTTGCTAGTTGATCGACTCACAGGCTGACTGGATCATGAAGAAGCTCCTCATTAAGTTATGTGGTTACAGGAAATTGCCAAAAAATCTGGGGCATATTAAGAAAGGTTAGGAATGCCCTTGATTTCCTCACGGACAAGGGATAATCGTGAAGTTTTTGACGAAAATTGCTACGAAAATAATGAGCAGAAAGCAATATGAATTTATCAACGTAATGAATAACAAAAGATTTTCATAAATTACCGTCACAATAGAATATGTAACATACAGCCAGCGTTTTTGGCTCGTGAGGAAGTAGTGAGAAGTCCTACTCGTGGATTACTGGATAGTTTGATATTTCACTGAAAGTGGTGGTGATGGTCATTGATTTAAGAGGAAGTACACGTGTGCAACCATCCTTTCAACACTAATCAGAGGGGAAAATGGCAGAGAATGAAGAATGAAGGTATCGTCAACAGGAAGGGAAAGGCCACGGAGGGCGTAAAAGAGACTCCCGAGGCTTCGCAAAGATAATACCGTCGGGGTTGGAAAAGAACAAGAGTTGACCAAGGATAGTGGTGAGGAAGAGCCTGATATAAGTTAAAGCAATGACAGACTCAGCTAGAAGAACCGTGGTCGCCAACCCATTCTCCTAAGTTCAGAGCCCCAGTTCCCCCTTATATTCGCCTCGTACGACAGCGGGGGATACCGTGGGTGTATTCTACCTCTCCCACTCATATGGGGTAGTTAATAGAACGTTTCTTGTTCTAGGTGCTGTTCCTTACTAAATCCATTCATTTTACTGAATATAATATATCATTTTCAGATATATACCTTTCTCACTAACCCTTTCTTCATATTCATTCCCGTTTTTTATAGTAACCTTGGTCGTAAGTGTCAGTTATGTTAATATTTGCGGTTATCTTTCCTTTCTGTTGATAGTTATAGACAGTGTTCGCCTCTGCTTATCTGTAGACCGGTCTCTAACCTATCCTTATCAGTGAGTGTAAATAATAAGTGCCTGAATACTTCCAGGAATGTTGAAAGATACGATTTTGAAGTGAATGCAGTTGTTTCCCTTAAAGTTCGTCATTGCTGTTTATTTACTTCTTCAAATATTTTCGAACGGAAAACGCCGACATGTACAGCAGATTACGAGGATGATGAGGAGAAGAAGCAGCTGTGCTTCAAAAATAAGGTTCCTCGAAGGAAACCATAATTTAATTTCATCGATTGCAAATTATTTAAAAAATTAAGCTTTTTATACTCTTTTCAGTCGCGAAATTGTACGTGGTGAACGTACCAGTATATTGTTTATTTATTTACAATTTGTTTTACGTCAGACCGACAGGTCTTGTGGCCACGATGGAATAGGAAAGGATTAGGAGCGGGAAGGAAACGACCGTGGCCTTAATTGAGGTACAGACCCAGCATTTTCTTGGTGTGAAAATGAGACACCGCTGAAAACTATGTGCATTGCTGCCGACAGTGCGGTTCAAACCCATTATCTCCCGAATGCAAGCTGGCTGCTACATGACTCAAATCACGCAGCCACTCGCTGGATACTCGGATAGCTCACTTATTACTTACAACTACTGTACTCTTAAATACCAGTCGACAGCGTCGGCCTGCACCCCTTTACCTTCGTTCTAAAAGAAGTAAGAGAATGGGGGGCGCAGCGACCAGCAGACTCGCCATCAACTTAAAACGGTCCTGTCTGCTTTAGAGTATTTGACGATCTGTACGATTAGTGACAGTGTTGTTTCCTGAAGAAAAATCACCACTGACAGTCTGCTGCGGATGGTTAGATCCTCTTCTCTTGCGCTCAAGATAGCGCGATCAACTCTTGGCACGTGAGGGACAACCTTTAGGAATATGTACGAAAGAATCGGAAGTGACCGAGTGAGTTGGATGCATGGTTCAGATCGCGTAGCTGTGAGCTTATATTCGGGAGATGGTGGGTTTGAATCCCGCCGTCGCCAGCTCTGAAGATTTTTCCCGTGGCTTCCCACTTTCAGAACAGGCAGATAGAGAGGCTGTAATTTATAAGGATATGGCCGCGACCCTCCCATTCATAGCCCTTTCCCAACCTTTCGTCGCGTAAACCTTCGATGTGTTTGTACAACGTTAAACCGTTAACAATTACCTACATTTAAACAATAAAAATCGGAGGTCTGGCTCCTTGGCTGTATGGTCAGGGGTCTGTTCAGAGGGCCCTGGATTCGATTTCCGCCCGGGCCAGGGACTTAACTGCGTCTGGTCTGGCTCGGTGTGCGTGTTCTTCCCTAAAAACTTCTTCACCTTGAAACTCGCAGTGGTGAATACAACTCTTGTGATGAAGTTGGCGTCTAGAAGGGCATCCGGCCGTAAAACTAGGCTTAGTTCACACGTATCAATCTCAAGTAATTGGGAAAAGAGCTAGGAAGAAGATATACAAGCGAATCGGTAGATAGACTAACTGGGGCATTAAAAACCCTTTTGAGGGAAAATTCAGGCACACGACATGGCACATGACATTATTAATTAGAGTATGCAAGGTTTTGAAGCACCTTAATCAGTGCTTATTGCGACTTTACGGCAGAAAATGACATATTTTATTGGAAAGATTGTCCTTTTTCAAGTGCCATCTGAAAGATACTCTTAAAACTGTAATGGTGCAAAGACACAGAGCTGTGGCTGCTGCGAGTCCCCCACACACAAGAGTGATTGGATCTCGTTTTTCCTCCCACACCACTACACTGTGCGGAACATCCTGCTCAACAGAAATATCCTATAGCCAATCCGACCTTTCGTCCTGTCGAATCATTGCAGCTTCTATAGCTTTTATCGCATACTGTTATTTTTAACCTGTACTTTCCTCGAGAATCGCATCACCCAGCTGCTTAGAAGGGCCCGGCTGCAGACGTTGGTGATGTATTGCATTTCGAACGTTCGGAATACATTATTTTGACTCATTCAGGTCGACAGAATCAGAATTACTTCCTTATTATTTTGATATTTATTTTTTTAAGTTTAAAACTTTACTTCTGCGTTTTACTCGTATATTTAGTACATCTTAAAATGGCGATCTCATCGCACCGAGTTTTACCCATTGTTTTAAATACCTTGTTACTTTTTCTGAAAACGAGAACCATTTTACTTCGTTTTAAATAGTATAAGTAAACTCTTGTCCTCGTATCGAGGTAGTGCAGCTCTTTTCCGGAACACCTTCCATGGAGGCGAGCTGCTTGTACCATTTTAACCACATACCAGCCCTCCTGCCATTCTTAAATCGAACCCGGGCCTCCATGGATGGCAGCTAATAATGCTAACCGTTACGCTACAGAGACGGGCGTTTTAAATAGTTACGTACCGGTAGTTTTTTTTTTTTAAGGCACCTTGCCTCAGCTGCCGTATGCATGGATTTTGATTTGACCTTTTAGGCTGCCTGCTTGTCAGTTTCTACGTTTCGTTTTACTGTACCAGATGACAGACGAATCTCTGTTGTGCGATCGGTAGCAGTTTTAATTTTGACTGATAAACGCCAATGGTAATTTTTCCGCCCTTCAAAAAATCCCGATGACCGTTGCCTGCGATTTTGGGATCCGGAGACTAGTCAGTCACCCTACCACTGATCCACAGAAGATCCACATAGTTATTGGACTAGGCTCTCCTTGGCAACCGACCTCGCTTGGACTGGCGAATCAGAATAAAAATGATTGCTATGGACTCGGCTCTCCTTGGCAACCGACCTCGCTTGGACTGGCGAATCAGAATAAAAATAATTGTTATGGACTAGGCTCTCCTTCGCAACCGGCCTCGCTTGGACTGGCGAATCAGAATAAAAATAATTGTTATGGACTCTGGCTCTCCTTCGCAACCGACCTCGCTTGGACTAGCAAATCAGAATAAAAATAATTGTTATGGACTCCAGTGTTCTCCCCAGAAATTTTTGTCACCCGGATGGCAGGAATGTGTAGCCCGGTGGGGAATACCTCGTAAAAAATGAAGATGATAAAACAATTTATTCCCCTAGGGGCATTAAAAATATCAGACAGGTAAACATTAACTTCAAAATTTAATTTTTTTTTAGTGTTATCAGGAACAAGACTTAACAGAGCATTTTGAACTTCTAGTGTTCTACTGCTTGTTTATAATAATATATACAACTCTTGTGGCGGGTTTGTGACGTCATGCAGAATAGTGTGCTCGCATGCAATTCCACGCTAATCCAGGCACCGCTCGCGCAGGGCACTACGTGATAGTCAAGCTGAGCATTTACTTTCATTTTTCGAAGTGTGGGACCTCTTCCATCATTTTCCCTTCTGATTAGTCTTAATAGAGGATGGTTGCCCAGTTGTACGTCCTCTTAAAAATACATCACCTTATCATTGTAATTATAGCATAATGCTCATGGTTGATACTATAAGCACCGAGCTCGATAGCTGCAGTCGCTTAAGTGCGGCCAGTATCCAGTATTCGGGAGATAGTAGGTTCGAATACCAATGTCGGCAGCCCTGAAAATGGTTTTCCGTGGTTTCCCATTTTCACACCAGGCTAATGTTGGGGCTGTACCTTAATTAAGGCCACGGCCGCTTCCTTCCCACTCCTAGCCCTTTCCTGTCCCATCGTCGCCTTAAGACCTATCTGTGTCGGTGCGACGTAAAACAACTAGCAAAAAAAGATACTATAAGTCACTGTAGTTTATAGCAATGCCAAGATAGGAAATAAAGCGTTAGGATCCATGATGATGATGTGTAAATTTGCAAGAGCAAAGAGTAACCGTCTAAATTATTGCCCTCTAAATTTATTCTTCTAGTACATTGACAGTAATAGAGAACACTATATTTGAAAGTAATCTGTGTGTATTCCTAGTTGCGTTCATAATTTTTAGGGGGAGGGAATTCACTCAGAAAAATTAAAATGTTAAAACTTTTTTTAAATATTACTTTTTACCTACGGTGGTCTCAAAATATTAACAAATTGAAGAATTGTATCGCAGACGATTATATACAACCTATTTTAAACTGCTGTAAATAAAATAAAATTATGAAATACATTAAGTTTATAGGTCCTGAGCAGGTGCATAGACTTTTTCTTACAGGACAACAGTGCAGTGAGAGAATCGAAACAGTATATATAGTAAACGCACAATCTTGCTCGAGTAAGTAAGATTACCGTGTTGAGAAAGGACACAGAGCTTTATTTATAACATGCCTACTCCTAAGGAACATCGTGGAGAAAACTTCGGGGACATTTGATCAGATAGTACGGAAACAATTTTGTAATGAAATAAGTGAACTTGACAAATTACAAGAAGAGGAATTGTGAAACAATTAAAATATACCGTATAAATTGTAAAGAAACTTGATTTAGTACTGTTCAGCACTTTTCTAGTTGAAGCGAATATTCGTTTGCAACTTTCTGGAAGGAAAATAGGAATAGTAGGTTAATAGCGTGGTATAAAGGCAGTATTGGACCTATTAAATTATTGCACAGAGCTATAGATTGCCCTGGGATTCGAGGAACGTGACCTCTGATTGGAAAGGAAGCAGTATCGACTCAATTTTCAAACATCTATACGTAACGTAACATTTTTATTTTATCAGCGTAGGAAATTCTATATTTTGACCTGTTTATTACCGGTATATCTTAGCAGGGTGAGAGTGGAGAATATGAGACAGTTGACAGTTTTTCTTAGTGTGACATTTTTTATATATACCTAAGCAATATTTTCGTATTTATAACCATGGCATCATTGCTTTTCTTTGCGAATTTAACTCTCATAGTCTCTGCAATTGTTAAGCTTAAGTATCTACTGGAAACATTTACAGCCTCGAATTAAGCAACGTTCTCTATCTTATTTATATACAGTTAATACACAAGGGCCAGTTTCGTAAATTTGGTCTTTCCACAGTCCGTATTGGCTTCTATTAGACGGGTTACCTGTTTGGTGTGTTGCAGCTAGAGAAGCGCAATATTTATATTAATGGTGAAATTTCGAGATCCAGTTAGAGGGGCAACTACTCCACAAATCACTTTGATTACTGTTAAGATCCAGCCTTCTTATTTTTTTTTTCTAGTTCAGAATCAGTTGACTTTTTCCGTGTATCGAAAATTGTTCATTTTTTAATCGTTAGTAACTACATGTTTAACCACAGCATTAATGTTTTCAATTGTGAAACGGAGTGTATTGTCGACATTTCGGACCTCTAGAATTGAACTCGAGTTCCCCAGTTTGTAATCGCACTTCATTGTAAAATAGTGCGGTTCTGTGTCTGAATGGTTAGCATTGAGTCCGTCAATTCAGAGGGTCGCGAGTTTGTTTCTCGGCCGGTTTGGGGATTTTAACTGACTTGTTCAGCAATTTCCTGGTGGTGCCACCTTCGCGAGCACAGATTCACGCATTTGTAAATAGATTTGAAACTCCTGGCTCGTTGCTCAATAAAAAGCATTTTGGCACACGAACAGTTTTCACAGAGGAAAAGCCAGATGACATTGATGCGAATCTTGAACGGTCACCGAATATATCACTCACAAAGTTAGCTCAACAAGTAGGGGTTTCTTCTATACACAGAGCTACAAAGCTGTTACACATCAGACAGTACAGGTTGACACGGGCCCATTGTTATAAACCTACTGATCCAGTCACAAGAGGGAGATATTGTGAGTGATATCTTGCATCATTGAATGATCATGTTTTGCTTTTTCGACCCGCAGCTTGTGTTCTTTTCGAGTGAGGCCTGCTTTCATATGAATGGTCGTGTGAACAGTCATAACTCTCGCTATTGGTGTGCAGAAAATTCTAATGAGGTTTATGAAGTCCCTCATTATGATAGGGAGATTGTTGTTTGGTGTGCTGTTAGTGCAAGACGAATAATTGGGCAAATTTTTTTCGAGACAACAGTGAATGCAGAGGGATGTCAAGGTGACACGTTGACGCCGTTCTCCCATCAGTTAACGGAAGAAGAAAAATCGCGTGGGTGGTTTCAACAAGATTCAGCTCCTGCAGCAGAAGATTCCCTTGTGACAATCTCTGAAGTGTTTGCGGACAGTGCTGGTCTATTTCAAACTCGTTCTCCAGATCTAACAGTGGGTGATTCTTACTTTGGGGTAAACTGAAAGAAAAAATTGTATCGAACAAATCCTCACCTATTGAAGGAACTGAAAGAAAACATTACTAATGAAATCAGAAACATTACAGTGGCAGAACTCACTCGCATCAGCCAGAATGTGGTTACCAGATACAATGCATGTATAACCTAGGAAGGACGACACTTCCAGCATCTTTTATAACGTAAGATTTCATATAAGATTGTATACACGCATAAAGGAGGGCGGCCGCGCGCTACAAAGTTTGGCTGAGGCAAGTACCGTAGTACAGAATACAGACACCGTGCGTTCCTTCTTAGTTTATTGGGAGACCCTGTATGCTTGAAATAATAACATTAAGTTATTTATTAGACCACCTAATCAATACAAAATCGTCTTGGATGATGTACATAAATTTGTTAACTAATAGTGGTACATGTTTCGCCTTCCCTGAAGGCATCATCAGCCGTAGTCTTAACCTTAAATTAAAAATAAGCGTCTAAATAACATGTAATAATGGAATGAATTTTAAATCTTGAAGAGATCTGAAGTAAAATAACATTAAAAATAACAATGATGGTTTAAAAATACTATGTGATGAGATATAATAGTGGAAGTATTAACAAAATTAACATTAGAAGGCTGCTAAAATAAGTGCAATGGATAAAACAACAGATTGTTATACAACAAGTAGTAAGATTGCATAAAAATAAAGTTGATAGTCTGGCGGTTATAATTAGACGATGGCGAAAAATCGTATATAATCAAAGTAAAGAAGAGAGAATAAAAGTCAAAGTTAGTCGAGAGATCCGAAGTTAATCATGATCTTGAAGATAAAAGACGAAAGTCAGAGGCATATGGTGAAGTTGTAGAACACGTTGAGGATATGAAGTTGTAGAATAGAAGTTGAAGAACAGTTTTAAATAGGATCTCTATGGGCCATCTCAAAATTTGGAGTAATGCTCAAATGTTGTAAATTGTGAGTTTGTAGAAATTCTAGTTGAAAAAGCATATAATAGTGGAATCATTTAACGGTGACAAAGATAGCTTGTAACGTTATGAGTTAGAAGTATTTGCAACAGTAGACGTGTAGCAAGAAGTCTAGACATTTGAGCATTACTCCAAATTTTGAGATGGCCCATAGAGATTCTATTTGAAACTGTTCTTCAACTTCTATTCTACAACTTCATATCCTCAACGTGTTCTACAACTTCACCATATGCCTCTGACTTTCGTCTTTTATCTTCAAGATCATGATTAACTTCGGATCTCTCGACTAACTTTGACTTTTATTCTCTCTTCTTTACTTTGATTATATACGATTTTTCGCCATCGTCTAATTATAACCGCCAGACTATCAACTTTATTTTTATGCAATCTTACTACTTGTTGTATAACAATCTGTTGTTTTATCCATTGCACTTATTTTAGTAGCCTTCTAATGTTAATTTTGTTAATACTTCCACTATTATATCTCATCACATAGTATTTTTAAACCATCATTGTTATTTTTAATGTTATTTTACTTCAAATCTCTTCAAGATTTAAAATTCATTTCATTATTACATGTTATTTAGACGCTTATTTTTAATTTAAGGTTAAGACTATGGCTGATGATGCCTTCAGGGAAGGCGAAACATGTACCACTATTAGTTAACAAATTTATGTAAATCATCCAAGACGATTTTGTATTGATTAGGTGGTCTAATAAATAACTTAATGTTATTATTTCAATCAAATATCATCAGTACGGACCAAAAATGATATTTATTACATGTAAAGACCTTGTATGCGCCACAGATCGCACCAGCGACCCTTCGGAGTACTGTGTAAGTGGCGGAAAGATAAAAACAAAGGTTGAACAATTGTTTCTTTCCATAACTCATTTAAACTGGTTTAGTCTTGTGAAATTAATAGTTTTTTTTTTCATAGAATAATAATGTTATCCTTTTTTTCTTTCCAGGTGAGTATTGGCGCTTCGTTACTGGTGAATAGTCTGCTATTCGTAAGTTACTCATAAGTGTCTATTAACTCCAACCTTCATTGGTTCTTGCCTTTTTTGACGGGTTTTGTTTTAGTAGAATTAGACTGGTGTGAAAATGGGAAATCATGGAAAAAACATCTTTAAGGCTGCTGACAATGGGGTTCGATCCACCATCTTCGGAAAAAAGCCATACACACTTCTTCCCTAACATTGGTAAGCACTGGCCATCCACTGCACTGACTGCAGCTATCGAGCTTGGTGTTAAGGTAAAATAGCACCATATTATGCACTATAAAGATAAGTTATAACGGCTGGATTTTTGATCAGGCAGATCATCAGTGATTTTTTTTTGGAACCATATAAATACAGAGACCTCTTACCCAACACTGATTTTCCAAATATAATGACCGATGTTATTTGACTCGAGTGAATATCTTGGTATCTTTGGCGCACTATTCCTGTTGTTTTTTTTTTCTATTGGCTTTGCGTCGCACCGACACAGATAGGTCTTACGGCGACGATGGGACAGGAAAGGGCTAGGACTGGGAAGGAAGCGGCCGTGGCCTTAATTAAGGTACAGCCCCAGCATTTTGCCTGGTGTGAAAATGGGAAACCACGGAAAACCATCTTCAGGGCTGCCGACAGTGGGGTTTGAACCCACTATCTCCCGAATACTGGATACTGGCCGCACTTAAGCGACTGCAGCTATCGAGCTTGGTGTTAAGGTAAAATAGCACCATATTATGCACTATAAAGATAAGTTATAACGGCTGGATTTTTGATCAGGGCATTTGTGACTCAACATAGCTTTTAGAGAATGTATGTTCTGTTGCGTTTGGTATCTGCTGACTTGCAGAGATAACGAAAGATTCCGCAAGAAGATGCACAGACCGCCGGTTAGACAATGGATGGCCAGTGCTTACCAATGTTAGGGAAGAAGTGTGTATGGCTTTTTTCCGAAGATGGTGGATCGAACCCCATTGTCAGCAGCCTTAAAGATGTTTTTTCCATGATTTCCCATTTTCACACCAGACATATCCTGGGACCTTATTTAAGGCGACGGTTGTTTCCTTCCCATTCCTGGCCGTTTCTTATCCGTTCATCGCCATAAGTCCTAAAAAACTTTTTTCATACAAATGAAGTACTGATGAAAGGACTGTAGTTCAAATTAAGCAGGGTACGTAGCTGTGTAGCCATTAGACAGTGTGAAATATCCTTGCAACTGTCCATTGAATGGGCGGTCAAAAAGCGCGTGAACACCGAAATTAGACTTTGGCTCAGTGGTAACAAGTTGCTGATCTTATGAACCCCTTGTTTTGTATCATTATTCTACATTTGAGAATGTTGGGGCATATGTGCATCATTTACCAGGAAAATCGATGGTTCAGTATAAACCATGGGAATACGAGTAACTGATTGAATCTATCTAGACAATATAGTCTGTCATTGACGCGCGGAATATCCCTGACAACATCGCGTAAACGTATTTTCTCAGCATCAAATAATTCCTTGCTCTTCGAGTCTCGGTTCGCTACGCGATTAAGGATTCGCTTTTATTCTGCGGGTTTACAGATGCTCATGGACCGAAAGTGAACTACACGTATCGCGTTTAATACGATAGACTTCCGGGGCGTCCTATTCAAGGATGATCAGTGGCTTGAAGGGTGTTGTAGGAGGGAGATTATTCGTTATTCTTCTTCCTGGGACCGAGTTTACTGCAAAGGTAGATAGCATACCGCTTCAAACAGTTTCAGACAAGGGGATGCATGGAGTAAAAGTGCATTTTTGTTTGAGGAAGAAAACCAAACCGAACTAAACCCCATGGCGCAACAGCCCCAAGGGCCATGGCCTACCAAGCCACCGCTGCTCACCCCGAAGGCCTGCAGATTGAGGTGTCGTGTGGCCAGTACGACGAATCCTCTCGGCCGTTATTCTTGGCTTTCTAGATCGGGGCCGCCATGTCACCGTCAGATAGCTCCTCAGTTGTAATCACGTAGGCTGAGGGGACCTCGAACCAGCCCTCAGATCCAGGTAAAAGTCCTTGGCCTGGCCGGAAATTGAACGCGGAGCTTCCGGGTAAGAGGCAGGCACGCAACCCCTACACCGCGGGATCGGAACGTTTATAAGACGTCTTATTAATTCGAACATCCCTAGATGACCTGCACCGAGCTCGATAGCTGCAGTCGCTTAACTGCGGCCAGTATCCAGTATTCGGGAGATAGTAGGTTCGAACCCCACTGTCGGCTGCTCTGAGAATGGTTTTCCGTGGTTTCCCATTTTCACACCGGGCAAATGCTGGGGCTGTACCTTAATTAAGGCCACGGCCGCTTCCTTCCCACTCCTAGCCCTTTTCTGTCCCATCGTCGCCATAAGACCTATCTGTGTCGGTGCGACGTAAAGCAACTAGCAAAAAAAAAAAAAAAAAAAAGGAGATGATGACCTGTACCTATGTGCGGTCCTAGAATTTGACTCTTATTGGTTCATACGACATTGTTCGACGGTGTTTGAGGGAAATAGTGTTTATGTGGCTTGATTCTCTTGTAGCAGGATAGACCTTGTACACGTATTGGAAAGTTACTCCCTGCTTTTTAAATGAGGCTGGTGAAGGAAGTGGAGAGAATGGTAAACAAACCACAAAGGCATCAAGCAGCAAACTACAAAGTTCTCAAAGCAGCAGGAATAGATAAAATTAGGCCTGAGACGGTGAAATGTTGTAGGAAGGCAGGATCGAATTAAATGTATAGAATGATGGAAGCAGCATAAAATTTTGTCGCTGTTCTTTTGAAAAGTGGTTGCGATCAGTGAAATAGATGAAAACTAGTGTGGTTTCTGAGCACTAGGGAGCTGTCATGACGACAGTTTCAATGTGCGTCAAATAATTGTTACGAGTGTAATAGGTGGTTATGATGATGGTGATAATGATAATTATTGTTGTTTGAGGGGCTTGTTTAAAGGGGCCTAACATCTAGGTCATCGGTCCCTATTGACGGTTATGCTTTTGTTTCATACGAAGGGAAGATATGTTGACCATACTGAGGAATAATGGGATCGAGGTTAGGTTATTAGGATTACAGGGATTCAAAGACATTGATGTTGATTGGATCACTGTGACAAATTCATGGTAGATAGAGTTGCTGGTATGAAGAAGTTATAGGGGTTAGACAAAGCTGCAGTCTTTCACCTTTGTTGTTCATACAGTAGTGTCTACGACTCCTTTATTGACCTAAACGGACTAGGAGGAATTCAGTTGAATGGAAATGTAGAGATCAGTTTGGCCTTTAATAGCTTGGTCTTAATGGCGGACTGTGTCGAAAGTTTGCCATCTGATACCCTGGAGCCTCGAAAGAAGAGATGTAGCGAGTATGAAATGTAAATAAGCATTTCCAAGACAGTGCCGGTACATTTATGTCATTTGGAAAGAAACATACGAGGATCGAATGTCAGGGAGGGAATACAAAATGGAATAGATGGATCAGTTTAACTCGATGTCCTATGACGTTATAACAGTGTGTCCGGCCGCCCGATATTCTAGAGCGGCGCTGTATTGACGATAACATGAGCAGTGCCGCCCCGTTGCATTTGTGATACGAAGGCTGATCAACAAAGACTGAGACTGATTTTTTCAGAGATGTTTATTACTCCATTTCAATGTTTACATGATATTTATCAAAGTAGTCCTCTCCTACTTCAGTGCACTTTTTTATAGCGTCTCTGCCAGTCCTTGAACACATGCTGCAGACCATTCTTTGTCAGGTCATTGAGAATCTCCTCAATTTTCTTGAGCACTGCTTCAGAGTTCTCAAATTGAATGCCCGTAAGCTTTGCCTTTAGTGATGGGAATAAAAAAAATCGTAGGGTATAAGATCAGGGCTATAAGGTGGATGTGGTACACAGGTAATGTTGAATCTAGCCAGAAACTAAATGACTTGATTTGCGACGTGAGGCTGTGCGTTGTCATGATGAAGTTGCCACGCAGTCCGAAAAAGCTCTGGTCGTTTCTTTGCAATGTGCTTCCTCAGTGTATGCGATACTGACTTGTAGTAACAGTAATGTGAGGGGGAACTGCATGCTGGTAAATCATTCCATTACAGTCAAAAAATGTGATCATCACTTTCTCTGCAGATGGAACAACTTCTGCATTTTTAGGCGCTTTCCACACTGTGCTGGCTTGTTTTCCTTCAGGATCATAATGATGCTTCAGCTTTTCGTAAGTTTCAGTGGCTGTATGGTTTAAACGAAAACAGAATTTGATTGCGCTGTACTGCTCCTCTCTCGTCATCTCCATTGTCTGGTATGCGAAATGCACGCAGCGTCTACACAATAGAGCATTACTACCAACCTACCGATTACGAGAATGCTGCGGCCTACGGACATTATACATAAAAACCCGTTATTTTCAAATATTTCTGTTTCAGATAGGAAACTATCACGGAAGCTACAGGAAAAATCAGTCACAGTCTTTGTTGATCAGCCCTCACAGTTGCTCACACTTGCGCAAATTATTTTATTAATCCCAATTGGCGCCTGCCTTACAAATAAGGTGACCATTGAGGTCCAGGCCTATAAATTGATTTTATATGTCTCTTAATATGCCATAGGTTCATTTTAAAACTTCCCACATTGAATAAATGCAATGGTTCTTAGGAAGAGCACGTCTATTTTGGATTGGTACGTAAAATTCGATCAGCACTGCTTTTGAACTTTAACCTGAAAAACTAAATTGACAGGTTTTCTTCAATAACCAAAACAAAAACAAAAAAACATTAAATGTATTCGATGTTGGGAAGTTTTGAAATGAGCGCACTGTGTTGGAGGCATATAAAATCAGTTATTGTAAACGAATATTTTGTATAGCAACCAAATTGTTTTTAGCTTCTGTTATACAAATTAGCCTATATTTAAACATATTCAACTGTTTTTATGAATACATGAATAAATAATGCTTTCATGATTATCAGTTCATTATCCTCAACTCTAAAAAAAAAAAAAAAAATGTGTATAATTTCCTCATTTGAGGCCTGCCGTTCGACAAAGTTTAAATGAATAAAACTACTTAGCACTTCCTTATAATAGCTACCTATCTTTGGTTCTAAACATTAAGGGGAAATGACAACTCAATATCTTGAAGTAATATATTTTAGAATTACATTACACTTTTTCGTATCATAATATGGAAGTCCACGCCGTGCGTGCCCGCTGCTGCCGCACGCAAATAAACAACTGTCTCGATGTCCGCTCGCTAGCGCAGTATGTGTTGATCTGGCCCTCCTTCCGCTTTTCCCGGAGTTGAGGTTGCGTGCCTTAGGATGTGTTCTCCTAGGATGGAGGTATTATAAGTGTAATTGAATCAAAGTATAGCAAAGCTAAATGCAGTGAGCTCTTGCAGTTGTAATGATCGGTGTTCTGTAATAAACAAGTGAGCTCGTGTTCGAAATTTCCTCTGCTGTACAGGAGTGAAAACTGGATTGATTCAGGATATCTTATTCAAAAGTTGGGAGTAAAAGACATGAAAGTAATGAAAATGATTGACGATAGAAGCAGAAGCAGGGTTCTTGAGACAGGGAGATAACGGTTGTTAGAAATGAACTAGATGGACGAAACTATACATATAAATCGGCTTCGATGGTAGGATCTTGTGAGGCGAAAGGAGGATGATACGGTGCCTAGGAGAATTGTGGACTCGGTCATGGAGGGTAAGAGAAGCAGAGGAAGACCAAGGTTACAATGGTTAGACGAAGATTGTAATTATGAAAAGAAAGTAGCTTCAGTACTGACGGAGGCTGCAGTAGTTGCAAATATAGTATTGTAGTGGCTCTTAGTTACTTATCAGAAGCTTTGAGACCGAAAAGTGAATGGCTTAAACATTGCTATTGTAGCGTGTCGCTGGGCATCTTGAAAATCAGTCGAATCGCAAAGGGGACTTGAAATATATTCATTCACCAGTTTCTCTTTTGTCAGCCGTACCTTAGCGCGTTTAACGTACTTATGCCTTAATAATTGAAAGTGGAGTGTATTTTTTTCACAACAGCAGCTGTAAGCAATAAAAATTGTATCTTACAGAATGACGGTGTCCTTAGACATATTCTGCCCTCCCGATCTTGCTGCGATCTTGTTTTGTCGTACTTACAAGCCACCGACGAGTCCAGTGGCGTCAGGGGAGAAGAGTAAAAGTACGGAGAAGAGTTTATGTTGCCCTCTCGTACTCAGATGACCACGTAAACACTCGCTGAGATTGAAATCTCTGAGTCGTAAATTGAATGAATAGAAGTGTGCTTAGAATTGATTACTCACCAATGTATGCCAACAGACATGGCTCCACGCAGCCAAGTACCCTAAGTTGATGATGACATTTTCTGAAAGAACGCGCTAATTAAAAAGTGGTTTTCTTTTCCATATGACTCCTCTCTCTCTCTCTCTCTCTCTCTCTTTCTCTCTCGTTGTGTAACTTTTGGTAAGTATTCAGTCGATTGATGAGATTTTCAAATTAAAAATCTATCATTAAAAGAGTGTTTAATATAGTTACTAGGGTTATTAAGTCATTTAGAAGCTGTCATTTAATTAGAACTAGCCTTCTAGAGGAGTTGATTGAGATGTTTACCTGTATCCATAGATTTACTGGCACATCCAAGAAACGCTTATCCAGAGCTGGTTAATCTCGATGTGTGTGCCGTTTTTAGCATCATTTTTTCTTTGCTATTTGTTTTACGTCACACCGACACAGGTAGGTCTCATGGCGACGATGGGATAGGAAAGGCCTAGGAATAGGAAGGAAGTGGCCGTGGCAGTAATTAAGGTACAGCCCCAGCATTTGCCTGGTGTGAAAATGGGAAACCACGGAAAACCATCTTCAGGGCTGCCGACAGTGGGGTTCGAACCCACTATCTCCCGAATACTGGATACTGGCCGCACTTAGGCGACTGCAGCTATCGAGCTCGGCGAGAGTTCATCATAGGTAGGGCACTTTGCACATAGACGCGCAGGTCGTTTAAAAGGTGTCAACTCGAAAGACGTGCACCAGCCCCAAGGTTAGTACTAACCTTGCACCAAACCTCTCCGGAGGTCACACGCCTTTGTTACTATTATTATTATTATTATTATTATTATTATTATTATTATTATTATTATTATTATTATTATTATTATTATATACCCATGATATCCATAAAATATTTCCATAAATGTTTAGCTATAAAGGGAATGTCTGCAAATGCCTTTATCATCATCATCTGCAGTTTCCAGCTGTTTACCAGGTCTGCTTGAAACATCAGCCTCTCCATCTCCTTTTGTCTTCCCACCACTTCTCCCTGTTCACTCTTTCCAGTCCTCTCCTCTTCTCTGTACACTCTCTTCCACTCCTTTTATCCACCTGTCTCTTGGTCTTCCTCTTGGTCGTTTTCCTATTATCTCTTTTTCATGCATCCTCCTGGGTATCCTTTCCTCTGTCATTCTCTTCAAGTGTCCATACCATCTAAGTCTAGATGCATCTATTCTGTTCTGTAGTGGCTCTTATTTTACTCTGTCTCTAACGTTCTCATTTCTCATCTTGTCCATTCTTGTCACTCCTATCCTTCTCCGAAATTTCATTTTATTTGCCTGTATCCTAATCACAGCTCTCTGCCTCATTACCCAACTTTCTGCTGCATACGTCATAGGTACATAGTACGTCGTGTATATCACCCGTTTGCTTCTTTGAGGGACATCCGTGCTCCAAACTAGACTTACGACCATTTCTTACCACGTTCCTCTGATACTTCCCAGGTACTTGGAACTCTCTATCTTCCTAAACTATTCCTCTCCAAGCATTATCCCTCTCGTAGCTATGCCCTCCTTTCTAGTTGTGATCACTGTCTCGCTCTTTTTGTCACTAAATTTCATTCCATATTGTTCCATTTCATCTTCTCATGCATCTGACTGTTCCTGGATATCCTCTTCCTTTTCTCCCCAGACCAACAGGTCATCTTCAAACATAATCACTTCCATTTCTCCTACCCCAATTTTCCTTGCCACTTTTGGCATTAGCTCGTCCATTACTACAAGGAAGAGCAAATGCCTTCTATCACCTTTTATTCTCAATAATGAATTCTTTGTACTCATTGTATTATGTATACAACTATATTTCACTTTTCGTGAGTGATCACCTTCTCTGCTTAATTGATGCCTGAACCACCTCTAATAATAGCCTATACCATACCTCTTATCTCATGTGCAATGGTCATTGTAAGAACCTTTATCTTGCCGCTTAAGATTGTGAAACGAAATTGCAATCTTTCTTAAAATCTCCCGGAAATGTAATCGAAAAATGTTCTTGCACCGTGTGTTGAGAATCTCTGGTGTGTTGTTTGCTCATGATAATTTGGATAGTTACAGGTGGGTAGGAAGCCCTACTTCGCTGTCTTTATGTGATTATTGTAATCTGCTTTAATTGGCTTCGGAGTAACACGAACTGTGATCGTTCGAAGTGGTGAATGGTGTCAAGGATTTTTTAATTCTGACATAATTGAACTTAATGGCATTTCGTTGACTATTTAGCTCATAGATCCAGTGACCAAACCGGTATAAGAATACCAGGAACTTGAACCAGTCAATAGCTGTCTTATTGCCACAATTATATCGTTTACATGTTTTTTTTTCCTTCCATTTTATCGCACCTACGTGCAGTTTGTTTTTATATAACTTCATGAGAATAACGCATTAAAACATCTTCAGTAATACACTTGACCACAGATCGCATAGTCAGCAGGACGTAACTGTGTTATTCTTATGAAACCGACATATTGGGAGAATGCAACGCGGAGTTTCAGTGCGAAAATAAAGTAGTATATTTCCATGCTGAAGTTTAGTTCTTTGTACAGGTTATGAATACCTACATTATAATATATTTGATTTGTTTTTTATTATGATTGTTACTACAAGTAATAGCGTAGCTTATGTGTTTACATGAAGCCTATGGAGCCTCTTGTATTGTAAAATAAAAAACACACTGTGTATATGTACAGGCCAAAATCCAGTTAGACATTCCTTGTTTTATATATATATATATATATATGTATGGCTGAAGACCATCATAGGGATCAGAAAGAACAGTATTTAGAACAGCGGTATTTTTCTTTCACCAGGCATTATAGTTGTTTGAGTAACTAGTCCAGAGATTCGTCACCACAAACGAGAATCATGGACGACTTCTCCAGCAGGTGTTACGTGTGCGGTCATTGAATATTTGGCCCCCATTTCATCCTCTTTTTCTCTCTCAAGTATATTTGTTATTAACATTATCGGGGGTTTGTATATCAATAAGTTATTATTAATTAATGTACCTTTTCTATATGTAATTAATATTATATAAAAGAAGTAAGAAAATTTGGTCGACAGTTATAGAGATAATACATGTTTGTACAATAATGATAAGGGTTATAGCAAAGGGGTAATTAGCTTGTATAAAAATTATACTGGTCTATTTGAAGATTTATGAGTCTTCAAGGCTATGTGTGATTTATATTTTTAACCTTTCCCCTTATGTTAGCATGATTTTTATCATGTTTGGCGGAAACTAATCGAACTCCTTTTGATTTTGCAGAAGGGGAATCGGAGTTGGTTTCGGGATTTAATGTTATGGGGATTGTCCTAGGAGGTGTAATAACATTAAGAGTTTGAGGGTTTAGAGGAAGTTATACACTTATAATCGCTCATGGATTATTATTATGTTCTTCTGGTTATTAATAAAAGGTAACAGAAATGACAAGAGTGGTCAATACAATCACGAACATGGCAAGCAGATTAGATGTACACTAAAACAGCCATGTGCCGCATATGGCAAAACAAATTTTTTTGATTATGAATTGTATTTTAGTATAGTTTTTTTAACATTTTCTGTTTGTGAAGGGGCCCTAAAAAATAATCTTACGACGGCGGTATACAAACTGATAACAAAACCAAGTCGATTATAACGTGTATTATCGATTACAGGACAGATTCCTAACTAAAGGGTTAGCAGGAGTAAAGTTATCAGGATCTCCTAATATATAAGGTTCAAGAAGAGTTAATAATAGCAGGATGGCTACTTTAATGATAAAGCCAAAAATGTCCTTAAAGGTGAAGTAAGGGTGGAATGGAATTTTATCCGAGTTTCTATTTAAACCTAAAGGGTTATTCCAAATCCTCCAATTATGATGAGCATTACCATAAAGAAAATTATTACAAATGCGTGGCTAACTTCGAATTTGACTTAAAGAAGATTATTGCTTTATCAACTTTAAGACAGTTAGGTTTGATGATAAGAATCTTAGCTATAGGGTTTCCTAAATTAGCATTTTTTCATCTTTTAACACATGCATTATTTAAGGCCCTTTTATTTATATGTGCTGGTTCATTAATTCATAATATGAAGGATTCCCAGGATATTCTCTGAATTTTAAATTTAAGAATTCTTGTCTTCAAGAGTGACCTACATCTTCCTCTAATGAGGATACATTATTCTAATTTCTATACTGTTACAGTAAACATAGATTAGATTATAGTCATTTACTGTAACAGTTTAGAAATTATAATGTATTTTCATTAAATAATGAAACCATTGAACGAGTAAGTCAGTTCACATACCTTGGGAGTACCTTAACAGACAGTATGGACCCTGAAAAAGAGATCAGTCGCCGTATTGAGATTTGCAGATCATCTTTCTAAAAGATGATGTGGTGGTGGTGGTGGTGGTGGTGGTGGTGGTGGTGGTGGTGGTGGTGGTGGTGATTGTTTTAATATTAAGTACAACTAGGCAACCATCCTCTATATAACACTAATCAGAAGGAAAAAGGAATGGGTACGACACTTCGGAAAATGAAGGTGTCGGCCAAAGGAAGACAAGGGCCACAAAGGGCGTGAAAATGAAAGACTCCCTACGCCTCCATACGTAATAAACGTCGGGGTCGGTAAAGAACAAGAGTTTACCAAGAGAGGTCGGATAGGATAGATGAAAGTGAGGAGCCTGGCACAAGTAAGTGGAAGCAATGCCAGGACTCACCTAAGGGCCCCGTGGTCGCCAACCCACGCTCCAAAGTTCAGAACCCTTGGGGCGCCTTTTAGTCGCCTCTTACGACGGGCAGGGATGTGATGTGTTATTGTACAGCCCCCAGCCACAGGGGGTTAAAAGATGAGGTCATGCTTTTGTGTTGATAATCTAAACCTCAAACTCAGGCCAAAGCTATTGAGATGTTAGTCTAATCATCACTGCTTTGTGGAATAGAGACCTGGGCTGTCAAAACGTCCTCCATAAACAGATTAGAGGCCTTTAAAATATGGTTACATGGGAGAACGCTGAGAATACCCTGGACCGACTTTGTAACCAATAATGAAGTGTTAAGGAGAGCTGAGCGTGAGCTTGCAAACATCATCAAAACTAAGAAAACAACTTATTTAGGCCATGCTTCAGGAGGTAGAATATACGGGCTTCTACACCTCATAGTACAAGGAAAGATAGGTAGGCAAGTGAATAGCTGGTAGACCACAGACGTCATAGCTCCAAATCAAAAACTAGACTTCCATCATCAAAACCGAACAACTCGTCAGGTTAGCCAAAGGAAGGGGTGCGTTCCCCAGGGTGATCGCCAACGTCTGGAGAACCGTATATGACACTTCAACAATAATAATAATAATAAGAAGAAGAAGAAGAATATATCTACTGGCCTGTTGTCACTTCTTGATGCGTGGAGTAGCTTTTCATCTGGCTCTTGGCACAGGCCAGAGTAAAATGTAACTTCCATCTAAGTATCATCGTTTAAGGCTGTGATAGCATAGAAGCTGATGAGGTTCTTTATTTATCGTATGACTTTTAGTGTCGGGAATGTCTGAGGACACGTTCGGCTCGTCTGGCGGAGGTCTTTTTCGTTAACGTCCATGGGCGACCTGCGCGTCTGAATGTGGGATGATAATGGGGTAGAGAGATGACCTAGTTAGTAATAACAATCGGAGCACTTCTGGTGCGTGTGGAGGCAATGAAGGATGCTACTAATAAGGTCAGTCGTGGAGCAATAGCACGTTCTGGTCCAGCGTGGAAAGCAAATTACTTCACTCTTCATCTTGCCTAGTTCGCCATTGTGATATTTTTGCAAATAGCATGGTGGTAGGGTTTTCATTTTGATATTAACTTGTCTCTAGGCTGAAGACTTCTAGAGATAATATTTTCAATATGTAAAACTGATTCTGACCACTTCGAGAAGATCAAAACATAACATCTAGCGTATTCAGCCAGCTGACACCCTCTTCAGTGGCATTGTGTAGGTCTGGATAGATCCTTTAAACTCCTGAGTGGTCACTTCGCGGCTATATGCTGGATATTGTAGTATGCCGTCACAGTCACCGAAGGGACTCTCAGTTTTTTCCCACTTATACAGTGAAAACTCGGAATGCGAGTAACTTGGTCTACGAGTGTTTTGCAAGACGAGCAAACATTTTAAGTAAATTGTAACTTGATAAGCGAGTGAAATTCCGCAATACGAGCGTCACGTGTGCCTACGTTTTCCCGTCCCCTGTGCATTTGTTGAATGGATCAACGTGGTCTTTGGTCCTGTAGTGAAGAAATACCTTTCAGAAAATAATCTGCAGCTCAAAGTCTTGCTGGTTATGGACAATGTTCCTGATCATCCTCCAGGCCTTGAGGACAACTTACTGGAGGAATTCAAGTTAGTTAAGGGTAAGTTCCTTCCTCCCAACACTACTCCAGCCTATGGGTCAGCAAGTCATTTCGAACTTCAAGAAGCTATACACCAAAGCACTATTTCAGCGATGGTTTGTAGTGACCGAGGGAAGAAACCTTACCCTCCGTGAGTTTGGGAGAAATATTTTCCCCATCATGAACTGCCTGAAGATCATCGATAAGGCCGGGAATGGAGTCACCAATAGAACTCTCACTTCCGCTTGGGGAAAGCTGTGGCCTGAGTGTCTTCTTGGACGTGACTTTGAGGGGATTGTTGGTGACAATGAGCCGCCGATTGTTGATGAAATTGTGTACTCAGGGAAGACTATGGGGCTGGAGGTGGACATTCAAGGGCTGGCAGAAGAACATAGCCAGGAACTGTCCACCAACGAACTGATGGACCTACATTGCGAACAACAGGAGGAGATTATGGGGGAGATGTCGTCCAGGGAAGAGGAGGAGGAAAAGTCAATGAAATCTCTCATTTCAACTGAGATTCAGGATAAGATCAAAATGTTGGAAACGGTGCAAAATTTTGTAGAGAAACACCACTCGAATAAGGCTGTAGCAGTGGGAGCGATGAATCAGTTCAATGTATTGCAATGTCGCATTTTCGTGAAATTCTCTAAAAGAGGCTAAAGCAACAGTCATTGGACAGGTTCCTCGTTAAAGTTGCACGAAAGGGAAACAATTCTAATGAGCCTACAGATAAGTGATTCCATCTGAAATTCTTGCTACACAGTAACTCTTCTCACATCACTCGTCTCCCTCACACCAACAATGATTCTATTGTAAGGAAAAGTGCACTTTAATTTGTTTTACGTTATTATTTGTTTTAGAAATAGTATGGGAATAAATATTTTTGTGTTGTGGACGAATGCTTGTTATGGGAAAACTTGCTTTGATATATGAGTGCTTTGGATTACAAGCATGTTGCCAGAACGAATTATGCTCGCAATACAAGGTTCCACTGTACAGCCATATTGATATAATGATTGATACCGACTTTCACATCCTATATTGAGATCTGTAAAACTGTTCTTTTGGCAATTGTGGTACTGGTAGTTGTCATCTTGAGGGACAGAACAACCATGTAATCAGCTCCTCTCAACATTGATCGAAGAGTAGTTCCGAACTCCGGAAGAAAGGTGTACCACCAAAAGAAAGGACATACAAGGAAGGAAAATGAGATTTCCAAAAACTTCTTAAACCTAATACCGTCGGAGTTTGGAAAGATGAAAGGACTCTGGTATATCAAATCAACTGGCTGAGAGTCGCTATGTTCATTTCACAAGTTGTATACCCTGGGAGACTGGTAGTATCGCGTAATGGGGGAGTATTGGAAAGGTGGACCTTTAACATTTTCATTTTACTATGTTGACTTTAGTTAGGAAATTCACAAAGTCAGCACGGGTACATCAGCTAGGTATATTACCTAATAAAAATGATTTTGTGTTTGTTCATTCCGGATAGGCTCGATGGGCCGATTTGACTGAAATTTGGTAAGGATAGAGCTTGAAATCCAGGGTCACGCAAGGGATACTTTTTATTTTGATGTATTTTTCCGTTTCGAACTAGACGGGGATTTTACAGGGGCATGTCCCAAATTTGGGCAATGTTTTGCCCTTCATCAAATAAAATAACGTATAAATGGTTGGCCCTATCGAAAAATGAAGTGCACCATGTGACCGTGAGATTGTCGTTTTTACAAGAAACGTCGTATGCATTTTCTTCGTAACTTTATAACGGTTTTCGAGAAAATTCCGCTTTCTTGTGTGTTTTTGGCTGGAGAAGCCTTCACTAATGAATGGGCTACCATATTCACGCGTAAGTAGGCGACACGTGAAACCATGTTTGTTATTATTTGTGTAAAGTCGTTATTCGTTTTTTAACAGGCCAGCTGATTAATGAGTACGCCATTCTGGGGAAAACTTTTGGGGGCTACAGTTGTATTGTTGAGAGTGCTAAGGGTACGTATCCATATTTGAGAACATCTGTGGGCTGTAGTTTATTTATTTAGCCATTTTCATTAGCATTGTCATCGTATTGTATTTATATTCCGTGTTTCGATATTTTTAATATTATGTACATAGGTTTGGGATTCATATTTAGTGAGCTCATAATTCACATTTCACGTTAATCCTTGCTCATAAATCCGTACGAAGAACAGGTACTTCAGCTAGTGTTCCATAACGTCATGCTCATGTCTTGACCGGTTACATGGCAGTTCCCCACACTGACACTTCCACACACTGCCAAAAATACTGATACTTCCCCTCAGCCTTTGGGCGTGGCTATCTGATTAATGACTCGGAAATAATATCAACTGACAGTTCCATACAAATCTCCCCCCCCCCCCCCGCCGAGGCTACAGCGTGATCCCCCCCTCCCCCGCGCCACAAACTACCTCCAGCCGCCCAAAATAAAAAGATGAATAATAGATTATTATTAGTCTATACCAGGGCCTCTCAGGGTGCATGCGCGTGGTGCATGCACTGTGCACGGTGCAAAAGACGACTTGGCTTGGTTGACCAGAGTGCAGACCCACCACTCCTCGATTTGGAGCAATAGCGCTTACTCTCTCTTTCCTCACGCCTGTCTCGCTCGCTCCGCCTGTCTCCCTCTGCCCCACTTGCGCCGTAGCGCTCCAAATCTGGGCTGAGTTGAGCCGAGTAGAGCTGAGCTTAGCCGAGTAGCCCAGAGACGAAGCGTTGATCCGAGCCATGCCGAGCGGCACCGATGCACAGTGCACGCGTGAGATTTTGGGTGTTTGAGAGGCCCTGGTCTATACTGTACTGATAATAATATATCTATACTAATAAAGCAGCTGTGCGTGCGTGGGTGTGTCCGGCTTATCTCGAAAACGGCTAATTATAACTGCGCCCAAACTATCCTTTAAAATATATAATGTTTAAACCAAATGTATATTTTATTTAACTAATGTGAACGAGCGTAGCGAGTTCGCTCTGGCGAATTGTCGAAGCGATTCGCTCGCCTGTAACATCAAGGTTTGCCCCACTGAACTTTAAAGTTAACATGTTATTCTTTTGCAGTGAAAAAGGCGCTCGGTCTAGGCACTTCGTTATCATTACGTTACTAATACGGTCTGGAAAATATCATTGATGTAGGTAATTTCCATCGAAATAAAATAAATGCAGAGAGTCTGATTTCCATCACACTTTATCCAGGCTTTGGATTGGCAAAATAATAACAGAATTAATAATTTTGGTGTGTGTAAAATCAGCTTTTTCGGCTTCGTCAGTTTTTTGTTTTTTCGTATTTTTTGGTTTTGGTCCAATTTTCTCAACAATAATAATTATTAACCTACTCCATTGTCTGTGAATAGGCAATTGCCTTCCGAAAACTTTGTGGGTATTTTTTTTTTTTTTTTTTGTAATTTTCGAATTTTTCTGGATTTCCTAAATCCGTCCGTCTAGTTGACATATTTTCGTCTTCATTTTTTCCCTTCCATGTTGAGCTCACCCTTCAGGAATGCGCAGTTTGTCTTCTCAGCTTCCGTCTTCAACACTTTGACAATCTCTCTTAATTTGGGGTGAGGTCTCCCGACAAGATTGTTAAGTTGGTTGTTTCAGCCCTCAACAGCATTCGTTGTCCTGTGCCGTGCCGGCTGTTCCAGAGTGGAGACCAGAAAATATAAATGTGAATTTTGAAACTGCTGTCATTTCTTCTCTGCAAGAGGTATTTCCAACAACAAAAATACATAGCTGCCGTTTTCCATGACAAAATGTTTATGGAGAAAAGTACAGGATCTCGGATTGTCGGTGGAGTACCGAGAGAATAGCGAAATCAGCCTTCATGTCCGTATGTACGCAGCCTGAAGATGTGCTTGATGGGTGGGTGGAAGTACACTCTCAAGCTCCAGAAAGTTCCAAACTTAGACAGTTTTTTGACTACTTTGTTGAAAACTGGCTGGACAACCAAGACATTCCAGTCGAGATGTTGAATTGCCACCAAGCACCATCCACTTCCCGTACATTTATTATACATTATTTGATGCGTCTATTTAATAATTTTATAATCTACAGCTATATAATATTATGTGTAGTATTTCATTAAAAAATAGAAATTTCCAAGGGCTTCTCCCCATACTAGCCTTTGAAGTGTATACGTATAGGGCATTTTGCATGCCACCACTGTATGCCGCTCTGGTTATTCGACGCTCTGTGGGATTAGCCCCTTGGGGCAGTGACCGACAGTGCCGGAAGTGGATGGTAGCCTTGGGGGGGAGGGGGAAAATATGTGTGGAATTGTCAGTCGATATTATTTCTGAGTCATTAATCAGGTAGCCGCGTCCAAGGGCTATGGGGAAGTGTCAGTATATTGGCAGTGTGGGGAACTGTCCGGACACCGTCTTGACCTCCCTCTATTCTCTATTCTTCGCTCCAGACCTAAATAAGCAATTCTTGAGTGTCCCATAATATGTTCTATTCATCTGTATCTTTTCGCCAGATAAGCGTATGTCTGCAGACTCTGTGCACAATGATTTTGATTTGACGGCTTTTAGGATACCTGCGTGCCAATTTTCGTCTTCTTTTTTTTCCCTTCCATGTTGAGCTCAGCCTTCAGGAATGCGCAGTTTGTCTTCTTCCGATTTACTAGTTTTTTTACGTGGCGACGATGGGACAGGAAAGAGCTGGGAATGGGGAAATAGCGACCGTGGCCTTAAGTAAGGTACAGACCAGCATTTGCCTGGTGTGAAAATGGGAAACCACGGAAAACCATCTTCAGGGCTGCCGACAGTGCGGTTCGAACCCACTATCTCCCGAATATTGGATACTGGCCACATTTAAGCGACGTATGTGTTTGACTATATTTGGCCAAAGGTTAAATATTTTTACATGCCAACATCGTGCGACATGAAGGGCTGAATTGACTTTTTTTCCGCACTTCATAAATCCGACTTTCTCTGCAACGTGTGAACCCATGAACTTACGATCCGGTGGCCGACACACTACCACTGACCTACAGAGGCAACTATTGTTATGTGTTTTTTATTACCTGTTACTGTATTGTACTAATGTTGTATGTTATGCAACACTACATACTAATGTACTCAGATGGCCATATCTGTCAAATGTTTGAAGATGGCTTCTTCTACAGGCTACTTCTGCATCAGTCTCCTTCCGTGAATTTTAACGTACAATTGCTTGCTAATACAGACCATTTTTTATCTTCGGTTGGGTTATAAAATCAGCAAACGACTCGCTCTCATGATTAGCCGTCAATCCGTGGCTGGGAGCGGCAGTGTTCTTGAAAATTGTTCTGATGTGTAAAATTGGTACACGTGTCAGGGTAATTTTCGTACCTTCCAACCAGATTTATGTTTAATCTTTGTTTTCTGTTTAAAAATGCATTCTAACTTCCCTTCTCTGGTCGGCATCTCAGAATTAATTTCTACAGCAATTCATTTTCTTTCGGTAGATCCTTACGTTGAATGTCCAAGTCCTGGAAAGTTTGAACCCAACTAAAGCGTTCAGCAACATAAGTACTTAGTGCTTGCTTTTATCGAGTGACAAATTGAGTATACAGATCTACTTGGTTGTTGATACATTCTCGTGCCTTTCTCCATAGTAAATATTTGTTTATTTTTTAATTCAAATAGAATATTATTGAAATATTGTTTAAAAATAGTAATTGTGAGACAGTATCTTCACAGTAACCCTTATGCAAGGGTAGCTATCCTTTTTCTCTCTCTCTCCTGACAATATTCTTCATCACGACAATCGACCGCATTCCATACAATCATTATGACCTTTCTTCCTTGCCGTAAATAACCATGCATGTGTTCTTAAGGTGGAATGCAAGCTCCATTTTCTTGGCTGCATGCTTTGCATCGTCATAGAGTCCTTTGGGTTGTATGATCTTACCAGCGTACTTGAATCCAACAAATTCGTTATTGCCTTAGTTTGTTTCGGGGCTTCTGTGATGTTTGTCATGAATTTCGTCTTTTCAACGATATCTGCAGTCAAGTGTTCCCTGCTATCTCTTCTAAGGTGTTAACTTTCATAATTGCCGATTCGATTTCCTCTGATAACAGCATGAGATCGTCAGCGAATGTTGAGCAGTTATTATCGATGTTTTCTTTCTTGGTTTCTATTCTTAATTTGTCCTTAATGCCTTCTTCTGCAAGTACTTTTTCCCAATCTTTGATAACCTTGTCCAGGACGCAATGAGGATAAGTCCATCTCCTTGTGTTATATGTACCTGCCTTGACTTCTAAGGTCCCCAATATTTCACCCATGAACTCAACTTTTGAGTTTGTATTTAAAGATTCCTTAATAATTGTAATGTTTTGTTTTCTCTTCCCATTTAAAAAAAATGGCAATGAAGTGTGGTCCTGTCAGTAGAGAATATGCTTTCCGAAAGCCCTCAAATACTGTTACGTATTGCTTGTCTGACAGCTCTTTTCTTCAGTATTGTCTTGATATTCCAAATTGATTCCAACACTGTGGCATTTTGTTGGCGTATATATCTAGAATTCGTACGTCGTAAGACGAATGTCTGAGTAATGAGGGTGTAAATCAAAATATCTGGAATCCTTCACGTGATATGATTTCAGCATAACACTCCGAAATTTTCACTTAAAGCAGTATAGTCACTGAATCTGCATTTCTTGTAGTCATACACTCCGTGTCTTTGTGACAGGTATGATTTATATTTGGTTCTTACGGTACGATTTAATATTTTGTCTGTTGACCTGGCATCTTGACAATAGCATGTCCTAAAATTTCTCTCTGCTTAATTTATCCTCTGGTGGTTATATAAATAGTTCTTTAACCTTCGGCCGCTTTTTCATTCTGGTATGTAAGAGCTGTATTGGTATCTACTGTTGTATATCATTATTATTATTATTATTATTATTATTATTATTATTATTATTATCGTCGTCGTCATCGTAATATATTCGGTTAAATGTAAATAAATTATATAATTCGACTAGCTTCTACGGTCCCAACAGCTGTTTAATTGTTTTTTATTGCATATGTTGTATTAGCATCTTCAGTATTTTTTTATAAGCTGTTATAATTGGCTACTGGATGAGTGGCTCAGAGAGTACAAACGCTGACATTCTGAACTCAACTTGGCGAGTTCGATCCAGCTCAGTCATGTGATAGTTGAAGGTGCTCAGATACGCCAGCCTTGTGCCGGTATATGTACTGACATGTAGAAGAACTCCTGCCGGACAAAATTCCACCACCTCGGTGTCTTTAAAATCCTAAGGTCAATAACATTGTAATTGGCTGACTAGTCCACGTAAAGGACCTGATTGTACCAGAAACTCCTTTGGCCCGCTATGGGCTCCCAACTTGTGTGACGGCGACTACTAGGAACCAGTTGAGTCTGCATTTATTTGTACCAGATTGGAAGTTTTTATCTTTCATGTTGATCTTCTCTTATCAACTCAGGCTTGTTTCCGATCCTGTCGGAGCGATTGAGGCAGTAAAGTGTGTTCATCTTTCCGTCTGTAGTACCCCATCTCTTTCTTATCCGGGACTTCCAAATCCGTACTTCTCGTAGCGTGTGGATTATTGTCCTTCATTCGAAGTGGTGATCACCTCTATATTAATCTCTCTTAAATGGCGTCATAAAACTCAATGGTTCAGTAAGCAAGAAGTGAGAAAAATAATCGCCAAAAAATTTGCGTTAAGAGAAGCATTGCAAGTTGTCACAGCTTTTCCTCATAAAACTTTCTCAGAATAACTTGAAACCAGATTGAAATTAGTTTTATTTTGGAATAATTCGGTATATTTTTTCAGTTATTTAACATTGTTCTGAAATGCATTCCAGTTTATCCCTTGGAATGATGATGATGATTATTATTATTATTATTATTATTATTATTATTATTATTATTATTATTATTATTATCTTAATATTGTTAATTGTCAGCCACGTGAGAGTTGGACTGCACGTAAATATAAATTATTAATCGCTGGCCACTAAGAAAAGAACAAACGGAGAAATTATTGATTCAACGTACCCCAAATAGGGTGTAGCGAAAGAAGTAGAAGAAGAATTTGTGTTATGTATACTACTATTACTACTCTTAATAATAATAATAATAATAATAATAATAATAATAATAATAATAATCCTTTTATAAATTGCTGCTATACGTATATCTGGAGATATTTCAAGTTCACGAAAGCCTTGCAGCCTTGGTTAACAATCCAGAATATCACATCCACGTTCTCCAGTCCGGACGCCGCGCCGCAGTAATACATCAGCTTGACAGGTTTTTGGCTCTTTAGTGTGTTGCGGTAGTTTTCGTAGTTTAGTTTCTTTCTTCAATTAACATACTTACAATTTATTCAAATTACTTGTAGTGTTTATCATGGATTATAGTCTTTTGTAGTGGCGCTTTGTGCCATAAATTCTATTTGCTTTGTGATCTGGCCTCCACAATACTAAAATATCTCCGATGTGATGGACCACTTGGCTTGCTTGTCGAGTCTAGATGAAGGGATGTAGTACGGAAAATATTTTATTTGTTTCACTCTTAACATAGCCTGTGACATCCATCGGGATGTTCTAAAATGTGTACTATTTTAATGACTATTTGTGAATCTCTGAAAATGCAATAGGTGTCCGACGAATTAGGAAGTTTTAAGTACTACTGATATTTTGTACAAGGCTATTTTACGCTAACCATGTAGGCCTAAAAATTGTCAGTTCAACAGTTACAGCAACCAACCATCACTCAGCACTTTGTACATCCACCTGTAATCACATCTCGGGTGAATTGAGACATGTATCCAGCACTTGGAGATAAGGTTTGTTGCTCATTGTATCTTGAGCAATGAAGTTGGCCCATTCCTGTCCCTTAAATCACACCTGACACTATTAATTTCAGTTACTTTTAGACATTTTTGCTGCAGCTGTTTCCCTTTCCTGCAAAGCAATTTCTTCGTGCAGTAGGTAGCGATTCGTATTATAATAGCTTTTTTGTGGCTAATATCTCCATTGAATATGAGTCTGACTTGTTGGATGAATAGTTAGCGTACTGGCCTTCGGTTCAGAGGGTCCCGGGTTCGATTCCCTGCCGGGTCGGGGAATTTAATCACTTCTGATTAATTCTTCTGGCTCGGGGACTGGGTGTATTTGTCCGTCGCAACACTCTCATCATCATATTCACACAACATACCACACTACCAACCACCACAAACGCACGCAATAGTGATTATATCCCTCCATATAGGGTTGGCTTCAGGAAGGGCATCCGGCCGTAGAACAGGGCCAAGTCCACATGCGCTACGCAATTCGCACTCGCGACCCCACAGGTGTGGCAAAAAGCGGTAGCAAAATAATATGAATCGAAGTTTTAATAGTTCATCGATTGTTATTCCTTTACTGTAAAAGCGAAATGTCGTTAAACTATTTCGATGGCCATCCACTGTATTTCCTTTCCCATGTATTGTATTTTATATGTATTATGAATTGCGACATTCCTCAGCCCAATGGTGGAGTGTGGTATTTAATATGCGGAAACATGTAACCTACAATAAAATCGTAACGACCGTGTGTCTGTACATTTAATATTTTGGCGAAATTTTCGTAGTTGTCCGTTTCAGGTCCAAAATAACTACCTGCATACTTTTTTTAGCTTTGGTGCCTGTCGGTTTGAGTTCTTATAATTAGGAAACTATTGGATATACTGTATTTCTACTTCATATTGGAATCTACCTGCCCTTGGGAAGGTTTTAGGACCACAATCATTTCTCTGTCCTTGAATAGACTGGGGGTTTATAGGAGGATTGAAACAGTGATTTTACACTCACACAAAATATACTTGGCCAACCTTAATGGAAATCAATTTCTATTTTTTTTCTCATGTGGACCTTTTGGATACGAGGATTGATAAGGAGAGAGAATTAACGGACGGTTTTGTAGTCTACTGTAAGGCTCAGCGAACTGAGCTCAAAACTGGGTGCGTGTATAGATATGTCTTATAACTGGAAACCACTGGAAATATTTTAAATAACCAAACTTCATATTTATCATCCACCTGTCCGAAGGTAGCTTTTAAGCTCCATGAAGTCTGGCCCCGCAGTGTAGGGGGCAACGCGTCCGCCTGTCACCGGGCGGCCCCGGGTTCGATTCCGGTCGGGTCAGAGGTTTTTAATTGTAATGATTAATATCCCTGACCTGGGGACTGGGTGTTTGTGACGTCCTTAGTCCTTAGTCTTCCTTTCCTCACACACAACATTCCACACTACCGCCATTCCAATTACAATATGGTGCCAGCAGGGGCAAAAGATCCACATGGGTCGACGCCCCGAACAAATAGCATTTTAAAAATGGAACTGACTCGGGATTTGTAGGAAATCGAAAGAGTGATTTTATTCTGTCACTAAATATACAAGACGAAGCTGAATGGAAGTCTACTATCCTTAATGAAAATTTATTTCAAAACTTTTTTCTCGTGTGCACCTATTCGATAGGGGGTTTGATAAGGGAGATATCATTAACGGGAGCCCAAAAGGTGTTGCTCGTGGAGCAGATTTCTTATTGATATGAATAAAATCGTAACAACCGTTTTGGTGTACATTAAATATTTTGGCGAGCTTTCGTACAGTGATCCGTTTCAGGTCTAATAATGACCATCTACTTTTTTTTTAATTTTTATTTTTTTTATTAAGGTTTGGTGTCTGTCGGATTGTCCGAGTTCTTTTAAATAGAAACTACTGGATATATTTCTACCAAACTTCATGTTTAGAATCTACCTGTCCTTGGGAAGGTTTTAGGGCCAAATATGTTTCTAAATCCCTGAATAAACTGGGGATTTAGAGGAGGATCGAAACAGTGATTTTACACTCCAACAAAATATACATGACCAGCATTTATATACGAATGTTTGTTGAATTAGGTCTATCAAAAGACTGTTCATAACAAACGTTTGAGGATATGTTATTTCCGTTATTTTATATCGTATACGTATTTATCATACGACTGTAAATAACGGAGATACTTACGAACAATCAGATTTTTAGTCCAAGTCCTGTGGAATACTTGATGCATGTTACTCTCTAATCGTCCTCTTTCTGTCTACTTCGTTCATTTTTATCGTACTTCACGTTACTGCCACGTGCTTTCGTAGAAAAATAATATCAGTTTAACATGCCGTATTAAACTTTTGTATACAGGCATGTAACTTCGCATAAATTCATGAAGGAAATATGTAATCTATTGCAAATTCCCGTGCGAAGAACGGATACAAATGCTAGTAATAAAATAATATTGGTTTTACGTCCCACTCGTTAATTTTACGGTTTTCGGAGACGCCGAGGCGACGGAATTCAGTCCCACAGGAGGTCTGTTACATGCCAGTTAATCTACTGACACGAGGCTGCCGTATTTGAGCACCTACAAACATCACCGGGCTCTTACAAACTAAATGATACGAGGGCTGTAAGTAAAGTAGTGGCAACGTAGTCCATTGTCGATGTGTAGTGTGCATTTGACGGGCATCCAGCTGGGAGTGGTGTTGCTGTGTGGCGTTGAAGTGAAAAGTGTCGATTTCACCGCTCTAAAGAATGTTTTCAAAAGGTTATCAGCGTTCGTGGATTAAAATCGAGGTTGCCCGTGGAAAAAATGCATCAGAATGTCATAGAGGATTGCGTGAAGCCTGTGGCGAGAAAGCATTGACGTATAGGGCGGTTGCACGATGGGTCAAGGCGTTTCGTGCGGGCCAGAATTAGGTCATGGAACACCCTTCGTACTCACCAGACTTGTGACTTCTACCCGTTTCCGAAGTTGAGAGAACTCCTCCGAGGCCGCAGGTTTCCGGACGTGTCATCTATATTCCGCGCAGTAGGGCGTCGCTGTCATCAACAAAGAACGCCTTGTCGACGGTCCTCAACAGCTTCCCGACATTTAGCATTTTGTGGGTGACTTCATTGAAGGAATGTAGTGCCATTGGAGTTGCTAGTTCATTAAATATTGTGTTCTATCAATATTGCCGGTACATTATTTATAGCCCTCGTATATCTGTGGTGAGGTGCGATCAAGGTCAACTACGAGATGACTGCGTTGTGATATGAAAATCCCAGTCAGTCTGATTCGTCCCGTTGACCTCTACGGAGCTGAGTAGTGGCCAGCTGCTAACAGCACTAAGAATCGGGGCCAAGTTACCGAGATGTGAATGTTGAGCTAGCCATTGAACTTCACTCGTCTTGACCATACCACCATCACCAACAATAATCGGGTGTGGTCCCCGGAGAAGTCCTGGTGCAGATCTTTCTAGTTGATGCCCATGGGTGACCTACGGGTCTATGAAGATGAGATTCTACATAGAATTAAATCTAATGATGAAAATGCATAAGTACCCAGTTCCTGAGCCAGAAGAAGTAACGAATGCAGGCCAAAATACCCGAGTGGGCCGTGAATCGTACCGGAACACTTGAACCGCAGGCCAGCGTGCTGACCAGTTAGCCACGGAACATATCACTTATGATAACGTAAGACAGAAGATGGGTGTTGCTCCCATCCATGAAAAATTTCGAGAATGAACAGCCACATCTTACAACAGCACCTGCAACTTACTTCATACTTAGCGGTGGTGGTGATTATAGTTTTAAGAGGAAGTACAATTAGAATAGGGAACCATTCTCTATATAACACTAATCAGAGAGAAAAAATGGAAGGGATCCGACAATTCGAAAAATGAAGATATTGCCAAAGAAAGACAAAAGCCGCGAAGGGCGGGAAAGTGACTCCCTAGCCCTCGAATGCTCTAATAGCGTTGGGGTCTGAAAAGAAAGAGTTGACCAAGGAGGGTGGGTTAAGTAACTGGACACAATGTGAGGACTCAGCTAAGGGCCCCGTGGTCGCCAAACCACGCTCCCAAGTTGGGACCCCTTTTAGTCGCCTCTTACGACAGAGAGGGGATACCGCCCTTACCGACAGGGGGACTTCATTCTTAGCATCATAACTTAAACATTATACTCGTAACAAAGTATTTTAATGTTTGTTACAGATACTAGAGAAAAATATGCAAGTCATTTTTTTCCATAAATCTATTACTGTAATTCGGAAATTTTTAACAGCTTAAAAATCTAACATTTTAGTTTATGACCTCGAAAAGAGGCCCTTCAAAATAGCGTTGATAAAGGGAGACCAGCTTACTTCCAGTTGTCACCTTAAGATCCAGCGGCCAGACTCTCCACCAGAGGAACAAACGCTAAGTTGATGGAGAAGTTTTCATGATGTTGGCTAGACGTACGTAATGGACACGAATTGGAATGCGTTTTCTAGAATTTTAAAACACAACGTCTAGGTATATCCTTAACGGATCATAGGCTATTTGAGTTGGACAACTTACCTGAACTTACCGAGATGTGAATGTTGAGCTGGACATTGAACTTCACTCGTCTTGACCATACCACCGTCACCAACAATAATCGGGTGCGAGACAAGAACATAATATTCATGTATTCTTTTATTTGCTGCACATTCTACATCACATTAACATTTCCACATATGCTTGCTGCACTTTCTACATTGTATAAAACATTCATATTTGATGATGCACAAAACGCCCAGAATCCCATATTTGATGGTTACCTGGTGTTGTATGGGGGCCCCAACCACGCCTCTAACACAGCGTGGCGATCAACCACAAGATGAGATTCACCAAACCAGTCGAAACATACGATGCGCAGTTCTGGCACAGGCAACGAATTACCTCTCGAAGGAAGGAAGAATTCATTCAGTACAATACTGTACGCCATGATACCCCTCAGTCAAAAGAATGTTGTTGGCTCGTGTCAGAACTCGGATCGCCCTTGGGACCAGAGTTCACCTTAACATCTGAGAGATGCTGTCAGTTGCTAAGGAAAGCTCAGCACCTGAGTTCTCGGCTTGTTGATGAATCGCATTATAGCCTCCGCTGGTTACAATATTGGACGTTCATCTTGTAAGCAGTGAGTGCCTACCGCACCGGGAACGAGTTTCCGCCTAACGCCATAATTCATGTAACATTAGTATTTCTGGTACATCTAATCAAGTAACATACAAGTGTCGGTAGATCAAGGGTGAGGATAAGCCTCAAGTTCACAAAATCTTAGTTTCGATCGTAGATGAGATGTATATTCTAGATCTAGATAAATGCTTAGCTCACTGCGCCGGATGCGTCAACATGACAACTCCGTGGTTTGTTTTCGTCTTCACTCGTAGGACAGGTAATCGGAGTGCTATTTCTCATTATTTAAACCTGTGTCAAATATTTAGTCGAAAGAAAGGCCTCTTGTATAGTTACAGTATATTTTGGTTAGGTAGTCCTAGACTGTCCATTTGTGATTGAAGGATAATATTACTTCCAATGATCACGGCTATTGTTGAATTGTTCCTAGGGTACAGTTGCAATCTCGATCAAAATATTATTTTGAAAATATACTCCATTGCGACTATTTTCAATTAGTTTAAGATGTTGCTTTGAACTGATAGCACGGGGCAAGTTTTTCCGTGCGGTTAGGGGCGCGCAGCTGTGAGCTAGCATCCGGGAGATAGTGGGTTCGAACCCCACTGTTGGCAGGCCTGAAGATGGTTTTCCGTGGATTCCCATTTTCATACCAGGCAAATGCTGGGGCTGTACCTTAAGACCACGGTCGCTTCCTTCCCACTCCTAGGCCTTTCCCATCCCATCGTCGCCATAAGACCTATCTGTGTCGGTGCGACGTAAAGCAAATTGTAAAAAAAAACAAAAAAAAAACTGACAGTAGTGTTGACATTAAGGCTCAAAGCCTGAGCGTAGATTAAAGTTTAAATTTGATTGCACTACCACAACTTCAAGTAATAAAGTGCGGTGGAATGTGAAATATCGGTGTTTGCTGACTGGAGCTAGAAGTGATTGTTTTAAGATGAAGTGCAACTAGGCAATCATTCTCTATATAACACTAATCAAGGAGAAAAATGGATCCGACACTTCGAAAACTGAAATTGTTGGCGAAAGAAAGAGAAGGACACGAAGGGCGTGAAAATGAAAGATTCCCTAGGCCTCGAATGCTCTAATACCGTCGGGGTCGGAAAAGAACAAGAGTTGACCAAGAGAGGCCGGATAGGATAGATGAAAGTGAGTAGCCTGGCACAAGTAAGTGGAAGCAATGCCAGGGTTTAGCTAAGGGCCCCGCGGTCGCTAACCCGCTAATAAGTTAAGAGCCCGTGGGACCCCTTTTAGTCGCCTCTTATGACCGATAGGGGATACCGTGGTTGTTGCTTGGTTACTCATGAGGATGGTTGCTCATTTGTACTTCATCTTAAAACTATAATCGCCAATAATATTGTTGATTTAAGGGGGGAAATTCGAGTTTATCGTCATATCCTAATGCCTTCCTCTGCGAAGCTTTGGGACTCTTTTCTTTTTCACGCCTTTTGTGGCCCTCTCTTATGTGCTGATACCTTCATTCTGCGTAGTGTCGCAACTCTTCCATATTTCTCCTGATTAGTGTTAATAAGGAATGGTTCCCTATTTATAATTCCTATTAAAACATTAATCACCGTCACCACTTTACAATTCAGTAGTAGTAGTAGTAGTAGTAGTACTAGTAGTAGTAGTAGTAGTAGTAGTAGTAGTAGTAGTAGTACCGAGCGAGTTGGCCGTGGGGTTATGATCACGCAGCTATGAGATAGTGGGTTCGAGCCCTCCGCTGTCGGCAGCCCTGAAGATGACTTTCCTTGGTTTCCCATTGTCACATCAAACAAATGCTGGGGCTGTATCTTAAGGCCACGGCCGCTTCCTTCCCGCCCCTAGCCCTTTCCTGTCCCACCGTTGCTGGTTTAACTTTCTCACCCGACGGACGAATCTCCATCAGCAGCGTCTTTTGCCCTTACTCCAGATGAATACTGCTGAGAGGTTTGGAATTAAATCCAGGACATCTGAAAGGAATTCTGTGAAATACGCAAGCGAGAAATTTAATGTCTAAACCTAGTCCGTATTGTGATCGTTATTAACGTAATTTAGAACTATATTTGAAAACTAGCCGAGATCTCAGGTGCAGAGCTTTCCTTAACGGCTGTTAAACCTTGTTATCCGACAGGAGTAGGCCATTCCTCTCCCTATCTCATCATAATCATCATCATCATCATCATCTTTAGCATCTCACACAAAGACATGCATGTCGTCCATGTGCGACAGATAGAAAGACTTGCGCCAGCATGAGGATTTCGGGCACTCCCGGCACTAAAAGACGTACGCTAAATGAATAACCTAAAACTACGTTTCCATTTATGCAGTTATGCAGCCTGAGGCATGTCTCTGCATAAACAGAGAATCTAAAGACAGGCAACAGACGCGCATGCCACTTGCAAATGCAATTTAGCGTGTTGCTTCTCTGTCATTTCCACATTGCGCACTGCGTGGACTGCGTGCGTGAGAAGCGATGATGAATATGTGGAGCAAAGATTGACAGTAACCGCTGTCGTTTTAGTTTTAATGAGTGACGACCAAAAACGTTGGGGAAACAGTGAAGACATCCCTGTTGGGTAAACAGATACCTACGAAGGCGGAATATCATTTTAGGTGTAGTAGGAAAAGTCAGATTGACCGAAGGCGCTTTCTTTACCCGTACGTCATACACAGATTTTGAACTGTTACTGCAAATGGTTTGGCGACTTCATATCTACAAATAGAGAACACTGTCTGGCTGTAGAAGTGCACAGCAACCGAGGACAGGTAAATAGACACGTTTCTTCCGGTCAGAAAGCTGGAGACTTGCGTTACCTTGCGTCTACTCCTTGCGCACCTACATTACGAATGCCTCTCCTCTTGCGCGGATGCCAGCACATGGGACATATTGCATGCGTAGTTACACAAATTGAAACGCAGCTTTATAGCGATTTTGTCAACGTGTTTTCTTCATCCGATATCCCTTCTGTTTCATTTGAATTGTAACACCACCTTCAGCACTCACTCGTTCTTGCCGTCTTTACTCGCATCTAGCACCTAATTATTCGTCTGGCGATATCCTGTCGGTTATTCAAGTCTCCACACGACGTTCTCGTTCCACCGAGCGAGTTGATTGCACGGTTCGATGCGTATAGCTGTTAGCTTGCATTCTTGACATAGTAGGTTCGAACCCCTTTGACAACAGCTGTGGAGATGGTTTGCCATGGTTTTCCCATTTTCACACGTAAAACAGTGTTTGTTGTACAACATGCCAACTTGTTTAATTATTTTGACAAATTTACGTACAATAATGTATTTAGAAGAGCCTCCGAGGCTCAGACGGCAACGCGTCGGCTTCTCACTTTCCCTGTCATCTTTCATTCCAGCAACACTCTCCAATATAATTTCATTTCATCTGCCATTCATTAATCATAGCCCCAGAGGAGTGCGGCGGACTTCGGCAGCCGGCACAATTCCTATCCTCGCCGCTAGATGGGGGCTTCATTCCATTCCTGGCCCAGTTGAATGACTGGAAACAGGCTGTGGATTTTCAGTGGAAAATTGTGGTCGGAGTTGGAAAACGGTTATCGTTCCTGATAGTCACCTTTTCTACTACAAAGGAAGGACCCAGTTTGGTATATCGTCCTCGTGGCATCCTATTTCACCACACATAAGCCACCATTCATGCCCGCAGTGATCTATTATTTGTGTCGTGTTCGGGATGGATGTTTCGCCGTGAAATGGGCACAATCCGTGGCATCCGCAGAGAATCGAACCAGCATAAATATTACGGGTTATTGGAACGTTGTATGGTTCTTTGTACTATTTCGGCGGGTAATCTTCCCCTACTCCTGCCCATCTCAATTGATTCGACACTGGTTTTTCGAGCAGATAGGATATAGAATTGATATACTGGCCTCGTCGCTCTCCGGACTTGAAACCAATTGAGAATATGTGGGCACAAATATAGAGGCATATGCGGAAACATTAGCCCAATCCCCTTTCAAGACATCTTGATGATTTGTGAAAGCTCGTTCAGGATGCCTCTGATGCCGTGGCTGAGAACAGTCGTTATTTGAAAAGACTAGTGGACTCCATGTCCATTGGACTACAATATGTGATCGGGTTGGGGAGAAGATGGGCTGTATTGAGTCGTGGCTTTTTTTAATTGTTTGAATTTCCCAAGGGAGACGCAAATTTTGTTTTCGTTTCGCATCAAATATATATTGTTAAGAATAAAAGCTTTCATTCTTCCTGTTTGAAACTGAAATGCCATAATAAATAATTATAAAGTTGTGACGTAATGAATGCATAAACCTGGTGATAGTGAGGCATAAAAGAGAAACGAGTATTTATATTGTCTCTCTGTTAAAAAATAACTACCAGTGGGTTGTGTTCGAACGTACACCTCATGAACACCAGTCTAACTCGTTACCACTACGCCACAATAGTAGCATGCAGTTATCAGGCCACGTCGGACAGTGGCCCAACAACATGTAACTTTGCCTGTCCCCGGATAGTTGCAAAGAGACCCGAAGTGGACACGTTCAACAGAACGGCTCTTTTTGGCAGCTGTACATTACCATAAACTTACAGTTCTAACCGTGCTTCGGAAGTAGCCGTCACAATGGACTATGCAATAATGCTACGTACTCACCGATGTTTATACACCTGTGTAGTCTTTGTTATTAGTCATTTATAGTACACTTGGGCGTCAAAATTGTCTCTTCTGTTTCTCTACAATATACTATTTTTTAAAAAAAGGAATATGCCTTAACAGCGAAATAAGCGTTGTGTGTCCATAATGTTCCTCTTAATGAGTACAGCTTTCGATCTTTGTCTCTCTCCTTCCTACCTATCTCCACAACCGTTTTTGACTGTTACATCACCTTAGAAACATCATCTCTACTGTTATGCCGACGCTTGTCGTGGACTTTTTCTATTCATCTCATATATTCACAATATATTCACCTTGCTGCTTATGTGAAAATTATCTTCTTAAATCTCGCGTAAAGTCGGTCGCCAGTATACTCCATACATTTAGATGCGACTGCTCTTGGATGGCCGTAGCTAAAGCGAAATAACCTCGGCTGGAACATGACATTTGTTACTGTGAGAATCAACCTAGCACACTGCCCCAGTAATTATATTTACTCCTCTACTCGTTATATCTGATGAATAAAGCTCCTTGTTTTCAATTTATTTAAGTGAACATTTTTCCGCTGTGTGTGTCCTTAGTTTTGCTCGGAACTGCACATCTTTCGAGTCCTTGCTTATAAGAGAACACAGCAAGAGAATTGCAAAGTTCTTTCTTATTTTCCTTTATGAAAATTGGTCTTCCAGTTTCCATGGACAAACTATGTGCCACAATGAGAAAGTGAAAAACAGCCATATACCTAACGATCTTCTCTCGGGTCAAGCGTAGTGCTTACCGTCGCTCCACTTTTTCTTCTGCGCAGAGGAATGCTCACTTCCAATTGCATGACTTCACAGTGATGGATTCTAGCAGTCTACCAAACGTTCTAATTTAAATTCTACGCCCTTCATTTAAGTGTTATTTAGAGAATTGTTATCGTGTAGCTTCTGTTTCAAACCGATTACCATATCGGATAACACTGTAGAGATAGTCCATGGCATGCACTACTGCCACAAGGGAGATTGTGTCCCTGTTATTTACTCTCACGCGAGGATTATCGACGTCTTCCTAATTACACAACAGGATTCTCGGTTTTATGGATAAGCTCGTGACAGTTGTAAACTGATTGTCCCTGCTTACGCTGCTCACTCGGGTTGATATTCTATAGGCGGATTATTTTAGGGTAAAATATTTGTAATATTTAATAACTTCCTCCCTTTGGTTTCGAAGACTCTGGGGGTATTTATTTGTATCCAACTTTGCGAACTACGATGGTTGAAAATAAAGTAGTGGTGATATTGATAACCGCAATTTTTAATGAGCTAACAAGTACAGTTCCATTGCAGTCATTCATTGTAGTCACCCACAAAGTCTATTACCTTTTTTCCAAATGTCGGGAAGCCGTTGGGGACCGTAGCAAGGTGTTCTCCGTTGATGACGGTGACGGAGCGTCCTACAGTACGTTACTGTGTGGAGTACAGATGCCATGTCAGGAAATCGGCGGCGTCGGAGTGGTTTTTCAACTTCGGAAACAGGTCGAAGTCACAAGGACTCATGTCTTTTGAGTACAGAGGGTGTTCCAAGACCTCCCAATGCCACCGTTGCAATAAGAGATTGACATTGTTTGCGACATGACAACGTGCGTTATCATGCAACATGATACAACGATTGTTTCGCAATAAACGTGGACGCAGATGTCGCTCCTGAAATCGGCAATAGTAGTCACTGTTGACAGTTTGTGCCTCAGGCACAGCATGCGTAAGAGTAACACCCTCGTATTCGTAAGTCACAATCGGCATAAGCTTCACCCGACTGGACGTGGCGAACCTTGGTGACGCCATTAATTCGATTGACGCTTTAATTCAGGCTAGTACTCGTAGGCTCTTGCCCACGTCTCATCAATGGCGACAATACGCCGCAGAAATGCGTCTCCTTCGTTATGGCATCTGTCCTGGTGTTGTATGCCAACCAGTGCATACCGGTGCCATTTATATGCGTCGAGGAGTTGATCTGGAACCCAACGGGACGCAATTTTCGTCATGTTAAAACATTTCGTCAGTATGTACCACACCGTTTGATAACCGAGACCAGCCTCTACGGCTAATTCCCGGACAGTCCATCGACGGTCTACGGAAAAGAGACTACTCACGATGTCAGTCTGATCTTGAGGAATGGACGGCCGACCTGTGCGGTGCAGATCCGCAGTCCCATTCCGACCCGCACGAAACTCCTTGACCCATCGTGCAACCGTCCTATACTGTAATGAATTCTCGCCACAGGCTTCACGCAATCCTCGATAACATTCTGATGCACTTCTGCCACGGACAACCTCAATTATAATCCACGTACGCTGATCACCTTTTGAAAAAGTGCTTTTGAGTGGCGATATCGACACCCTTCGCTTCAACGCCACACAGCAACAACACTATCAACTGGATGCCCGTCAAATGCACAGTACACACAGACAACAGCGCCACCCGACCGCTCCCACATGCTATTTATGCATGCCCATCTCCTGCGAGTGTCTGCAACTACTGTACTTCATTTGCAGCCCTCGTGCTTAACGGTGCTCTGATACTCATTCGTCATAAAATGGATTAAATGGATTTCAGCTTGAACGCTTCTGCTTTGTAGACTATCGCCTACTACTTCTTCACAATAGTTTTGGTTCATATTTCCCTGTGTATTTTACTGCATTATTTCTTAAAATATAAAACCATTATCTTTATCTTTCCTCTTGAAGAAACTTGATTTCCACATCTAAGGAGGTCACGTGGCTCTGAGGTTCACTCAGCCTAGGCCTATACCAAAAATGCGCAAAGGTGGCCGCACATAGAGCTAACTACTATATCCCTCTTCGTGCCGAGATGACGGGTAGTGGAAACCTTTGCCCTCCATTCCTCCAAGGGCCTCCATAGCCTGTATGGAGACGGCTTGACTTTTCTTTACATACATACATACATTATCATTATAGACTGTTATGCCTTTCAGCGTTCAGTCTGCAAGCCTCTGAGATTTTACTAAACGTCGCCACAATCCTCGATTTGCAACTAGTGTTGTGGCCTCATTTAGTTATATACCTCTTATCTTTAAATCGTTAGAAACCGAGTCTAACCATCGTCGTCTTGGTCTCCCTCTACTTCTCTTACCCTCCATAGCAGAGTCCATTATTCTCCTAGGTAACCTATCCTCCTCCATTCGCCTCACATGACCCATCACCGAAGCCGGTTTATGCATACAGCTTCATCCATCGAGTTCATTCCTAAATTAGCCTTTATCTCCTCATTCCGAGTTACCTCCTGCCATTGTTCCCACCTGTTTGTACCAGCAATCAATCTTGCTACTTTCATGTCTGTTACTTCTAACTTATGAATAAGATATCCTGAGTCTGAAAACAGACCGATGTAAAGATAGTTTCGTCTGGGAGCTGACTTCCTTCTTACAGAATACTGCTGATCGCAACTGCGAGCTCACTGCATTAGCTTTACTACACCTTGATTCAATCTCACTTACTATATTACCATCCTGGGAGAACACACAACCTAAATACTTGAAATTATCGACCTGTTCTAGCTTTGTATCACCAATCTGACATTCAATTCTGTTGAATTTCTTACCTACTGACATCAATTTAGTCTTCAAGAGGCTAATTTTCATACCATACTCATTGCACCTATTTTCAAGTTCCAAGATATTAGACTTCAGGCTTTCGGCACAATCTGCCATTAAGACCACGTCGTCAGCATAGGCCAAACTGCTTTCTACATTTCCACCTAATTGAATCCCTCCATGCCATTTTATACCTTTCAGCAGATGATCCATGTAAACTACAAACAGCAAAGGTGAAAGATTACAGCCTTGTCTAACCCCTTTTATTAATTTGCCTTGATCGATACTCTGTCTGTAAGCTAGTATTAAGTGGACCTTTCATTATTTGCCCTCCTTACATACAGTAATACAATTTTAATCCCGTATTCGAAGGAATAGTGGCCATTATCTGGGCGCTGGTCTTTTAATGGTGGTGGTGGTGGTGGTGGTGGTGGTGGTGGTGGTGGTGGTGGTTATTGTTTTGAGAGGAAGTGCAACTGGGCAACCGTTCTCTATTAACACTAATCAGAGGGGAACATGGAAGGGATTCGACACTCCGAAAAATAAAGATATCGGACAAAGAAAGACAAGGGCCATGGAGGGCGTAAAAATGAAAGACTTCTTTGTCTTCGAATGCCCCAATACCGTCGGGGCCGGAAAAGAACAAGAGTTGACCAAGGGAGGTGAAACTGGGGGAGCCTGACACAAGTAGATGGAAGCAATGCCAGGACTCATCTAACGGCCTCGTGGTCGCCAACCCACGCTCCCAAGTTCAGAGTCGTTGGGGCCCTTTATAATTGCCTCTTACGACAGGTAGGGGATACCGTAGGGAGAGCTGGTCTTTTGAACAACTTCTCCGGGCTGAGTGGTTCAGACGGTTGATACGCTGGCTTTCTGACCCCAGCTCCTGATTCAGTCCGGTCGTATTTGACGGTGCTGAGGTACGTCAGCCTCTAGTCGGTAGATTTACAGGCACATAAAAGAACTGCGGGTCTAAATTCCGACACCTCGGCGAAAACCGTAAAAGTAGTTAGTGGGACGTAAAGCCAATTATTATTATTATTATTATTATTATTATTATTATTATTATTATTATTATTATTATTATTGTTTCCGAATTTGGCCGCCTATGAACCACATTGAACCTAAGGCTTTCTCTTCTTCTTCTTCTTCTTCTTCTTCTTCCAGAACCTCTCCATCCTCTCACTTCTAATCTTCCTTTCTTTCTTAGATATGACCAGCTTGGGTCTATATTTTGGTGGTTTCTCCTGAATTGTTTTGATGCTCTCCACTTGGCTTCCGAATTATTTTCTGTTATGAATCACATCCATTGTATGTCCACTTTCTATTGCATTTCTTCTTACTTCTTTTACCCACTTCGTCGAAGTTTTCAATTTAGTGATGTACTTGAATATTTTCTTAGCCGTTTCTCATCCATTCTTTCTAGATGCACATAGAACTTCAGCCTTCGCTTTCGCATGGTGACAGTGATTTTTTCGGTGTATTTGTAGAGATCATTCTTTCTATTCCTCCACTCCCCATCAGCATTTTTCTGTGGTCCTAACATTTTCCTGAAGATTCTCCTCTCCTTTTTTTTTTCTTTTTTCTTTTTTCTTTCCGAGATCTTGAAGCTCGCCCTTTTTATTCATTGTCTGGCTCTCTGAAGAGTAGAGACCCTATGGCTTTACCATTGTGCTGTAGTGTCTAAGTTTCGCCTTGTAACATATTGCTCTTTTGTTGTATCTGGTCTGGGTTAACCTGTAAGTAATTCTAGTTTTCTAATTCTTGTCCTACCGGGCGAGTTGGCCGTGCGCGTAGAGGCGCGCGGCTGTGAGCTTGCATCCGGGAGATAGGGGGTTCGAATCCCACTGTCGGCAGCCCTGAAAATGGTTTTCCGTGGTTTCCCATTTTCACACCAGGCAAATGCTGGGGCTGTACCTTAATTAAGGCCACGGCCGCTTCCTTCCAACTCCTAGGCCATTCCTATCCCATCGTCGCCATAAGACCTATCTGTGTCGGTGCGACGTAAAGCCCCTAGCAAAAAAAAAATAATAATAATTCTTGTCCTATTCGCCTCTTTATCCAATCCGTTAGGTTCTATCCATTCTCCTATATATTTGAATTCGTCAGTTCTTTTTACCGTACCATGCTTCACTTCTGGGTATCTCCCCCACTTGATATCCATATTCTCGTATGAGACTTTGGGACCCGATTTCTCAGCGATCCCATGTAGAGTATTCAGCATAATTAGGGCGTTTTCTCGGTTGTGAGCCAAGAGGGCAAGATCATCTGCGAAAGCCAAACAGTTAATTTGTAAGTTCTGTCCTTTCCTCCCCAAGTATATTCCCCTTATTCCTTTCACTGCCAAGGCTTTTTCGCAGGTTCTAATGATTTTTTTCTAGAACAATGTTAAAGAAAACTGGTGATAGGCAGTCCCCTTGTCTGACTCCCGTTTTTATTTCAATTGGTTCAGAAATTTCACCGAAGAATTTTACTTTTGAGAAAGTCTCTGTCAGGGTTTGTTTTATTGACATTCTTGTTTTCCTGTCAATTCCGAATTCATCTAGGGCGTCAAATAGAGTCTGTCTGTCAGTTGAATTGTACGCTTTTTTTAAAAAAATCAACAAATATGACTACGGTGTTCTGGCATCTCAAAGCTCTTATTCTGAGAATGCGCTTCAGTTTGAATATTTGTTCTGCGCATGATCTTTCTTTTCGAAACCACCTTGGTACTCAACAATGAGATGGTCTGCTTGTTCTTCAACTCTTCTCATTGGTACTTTAGAGAGTATCTTATATGTTATTGGAAGTAAATAGTTGCCTCTATAATATGTTATTAATGTTCGTCCGGAGACCTTTCTTGTGAAGTAGGTATATAAGAGCACACTTCCAATCATTGGGATCTTTTCATCTCTCCAGATTTCTCCTATGACGGTGTGGATTGCTTTTGCTGCAGTTTCTCCTCCGAACTTCCACATTTCTGCAATAATTTCATCTTCACCTGGCGCTTTGTTGTTTTTAAGCTTGGAATCTTGATTATCGTGAGATAGATTTTTCGTATCCAGCCTTTCCACAGGTTCTGCACAATTCATCAACATTTTGAAGTAATGTGCGAGAAATTGACAATTTTCTTTGGTGTTCGTTACTACACTACCCTACCAACCTCCCGCTTGAAACACTAACTTGATGGCTGGTATCCCTGTAGTTCCTCTCCGAAGGTTTTGTAAAATGCTCGAGTGGTGTTCTTTCAAAAAATATCTTCTATCTTATCCAACCTACTTCTTTCATAATTTATTTTCTCTGATTGCATGATCTTAGCTGTTTTCTTCCTCTCTTCCCTGAAAGTTTCCCATCTCTCCTGGGTTTTGTTGGAATGCCACCTCTTCCATGGTTGTAGTCTTCTGTCCAAAGGTTCACCACACTTTTTATTCCACCACCTGTATATTCGTTTTTTCGCTGGATTCCCCAAACCTTCAGCTGCTATAAACATAGACTTTTTGATCTCTTCCCTGCTGTTCATATTCAGCTTAGACAATTTTTCACAATATGCCTCTTCGTATTGTATCAAAGTACCTGTATCAATTCTAAGCTTCCTCTTGGTTTTTTGTTTGGGTCTGTTTGTTGGAATCTTACTTTAGTCTCCGAGAGGTAGTGGTCCGAATCTATGTTTAAGCTTTTTCGTACCTTGACGTTCAAGATTTCCCTTCGGTTTCTGGTCATAATAGCAACATGGTTGATCTGAAACTCTCCCAGCAACGTAATAGATAACTATGTTTTCTTCTTGCTCGGAAGTGCCTTAAAGTGTGTAGACATGAGTTTCAAGTTAAAATGTCTGCAGAAACTGATTAATCTTTCGCCATTTCTGTTCGTTCTGTTATGTGTTGGGTAGTCTCCCACAAATTTCCTGTACCTTCTTTCTTTACCTATCTGAGCATTGAAATCACCGACCAAAATTTTCACAAGGTGATGGGAATTTTGGACGTTGTGTTTTCAAGCATTTCCCAAAAGTCATCTACCTTCTCCGGGTTTTTCTTGTTATCGTTATTTATCGGCGCATGTGCATTGCTAATCGTGTATGCTTTATTGCCAGATCTAAAGGACAGAAACGAAATCCTCTCTGTTGGTGAGGTGAAATTGATGATGGACTCCAGAATGTTACTTTTAACCATAAAGACCGTACCTAGGATCGTTATATTTGCGTTGTTTTTTATTGCCGGTTTTTCTTTCTAAATTGTATAACCACTAGATTCCATGTGATTTTCATCAACGTATCTTGTCTCTTGAAGTGCAAGTATGTAATTATCTTTCTCTCGAAACATCAGTAAGTTGTTTAAATTTTCCAACTTTTAGGAGCGTGTTGATGTTCTGTGTTCCGAGCAGATATTTGTGCTTGGTTCGTATCTTTCTTGAGGAGGTTCTGGGAAGCTCCGACTCTTCCCTGCATGACGTTCCAGGCTCTCCGGAATCCAAAGCAAATACAGTAGAGACAATACGCGACACTTCTGGATTTAAACTTGTTAAAATGGGAGGCAATTCGCAAGTGGCGCTCCTAGTGGCGTGACCTGAAAATTCGCGCTAAATTCAAATAACAATGGAAATGTATACACGGAAATGGATAAATAAATTACGTCTAGAAAGAAAGTGTTGCTAAAATATTAACTTCAAAGTTGCTGAAAAATTCTGGATACATGAATGAAGAATTATTTAACAGGTTGTTATTTAAAGACTGAAATTAGACATATAATCAAGATGCGAAATGGACTGCTGTGAAAGGGCTCGATCTTTCATTTATGCCATACTTTTTTAGCTTTAGCATACCTGCCTGAATTTTCACGGCTAGATTTGCCTTTTTTCTCATTTAAAAGCATTGTACATCACATTAGGACACTTGTCAATAAAAATATCGGCACATTCCGTACACACATGATTCAATGAATTTACATTTAAGAGCTGGATAATTTTCCTTTTAACCTTCTCACAGAAAGAAAATCTATAAATTTAGCCGCAAAAACATTCAGAATTGCCCTATAAGTAATACTTGCCATTACATTAGGGTAAAGCAAATATGCATCATCACATTTCTTAAATCACCCATATTTTCTTCATTGCTTGACAACGCATTACGGCATTCCAAATGGGGTAACTTGGAACTTGGAACACAACCAGCCACACACATATGCATATGCATTGTCCTGAAGTAAATCAAGACCCACAGTTAACACCTACAACAACACATCGGTATTGAAGGTTAACTGCTGCACTAATGCAATATAATAAGCGTATTATATGTTAAGCCATTTACTTACATTTTCTTGTCACGAGGGAAACGGAAGAAAGACAGCTAATCCTTTTGCACTTCATAGTTATTGCAGCCAAACGCAGCACATATCTTTCCACTCATATTGACAGGAGATATAAAGGAATGACACATGCTACTATTTACTTATGTCAAGTTAATGCAAACGCAAAAATAACCCCGAAAACTTCACAAACAAATGCACGTACTCTTATGATAGAATCTAACTCTCAGGTCACTCCGCTAGACAGAGCTCTAATCGCTGTCCCTCGATATCTCGCAGAGTGTCGCGTATTGTCCAAAGGCCTGGTTGCACCGCTCACGGCCGTGGGGGATTTCCGTTTCCAGCTGCCCCACACGCCCCCTGTGCCAGCGGCAGTTGTATAGGAGACCTTGTGAGCAGTGTCTGTGCATGTGACAGGTGTAACATGGAACGTCGTCGTGAGCTGGCACCGTTCGAACGGGGTATGGTGGTCGGTGCTCGACGGATGGGAAGTGCGATTTCGGAAGTGGTGCGGAAATTCCTCTTCACACGATCAACCGTGTTCAGGGTGTATCGTGAATGGTTGAATGCGGGTGTCACCGTCCACAGCAGACGAACGACCGGTCGTCCAGCCACCCTCGATGACCGTGACCAGCGACATCTGAGACGAATTGTCAATAGTGACAGACGGGCAACTGTACAACATATCACTGCTGAATTCAACACAGGCCTTGCTAGACACGTCTCCCAGTGGACAATCCGTAGGAACATGGGTTCTTTGGGGGTATGGGATCCGGTGCCGCACACGGGTGCCACTGTTAACCCAATGTTAGCGGGCACAACGACGCTCATTTGTCGCCAGTCACCAGGGATGGACAGTGGAACAATGGCGTAACGTGATATGGTCGGACGAATCACGATTTCAACTGCACCATGCGGACGGGAGGCACCGTGTATGGCGCAGACGCCATGAAGCGATGGATCCCGCCTGCCTCGAAGGTGTGGTCCAGGGTGCTGGTTTCTCTGTTACGGCCTGGGGTTCATTTTCCTGGTATGGAATGGGCCCCCTAGTTGTTCTGGAAGAGACTTTGAATGGTACGCGGTATGTTGAGCTGCTCGGAGACTATCTCCACCCATGTTTGGCCTTCCAGCGCCCAGACGGTTCTGCGGTGTTTCAAGATGATAACGCGCCGCCACATCGCTCCCACGTCGCCCGGGAATGGTTCCAGGAACATGCAGCGGAGGTCCAACGACTGCCATGGCCACCCAGAAGCCCCGATATGAACCCTATCGAGCATATCTGGGATGTCCTGGAACGCAGGCTCCGTGCCATGGATCCTGCACCCACGAACAGACCAGCATTGGCGGCCGCTGTGCAAACGATTTGGTGTCAGCTGCGTCCAAAGGACTACCAGGGACTTGTCGACTCACTTCCACGGCGTCTCACTGCAGTGCGCAGGGCCAGAGGAGGCCCCACACGTTTTAGGTGACTATCCCATGACATTTGCTAAGTTAGTGTTAGTCTTTCCTGAAGGTGTTTCCTTCATGCCTTACGTTGAAGTTAGTTGGGAGGGTAGGCATTGTCTACTCCTCCGAATTAAAACTGAGGTTGTAAGCTCCAGAGTTTGGCTCTTCCGCCCTCTAAACCATTGGGAATCTTCCTCTTATTCTTTAGAGACCGTTGACCCTTTTCTTTTGCCTCAGTTGATCCGCGGGTGTTTATTTGGACGAACGTTATTCACACCTGCCCTGCATATCTACTAGAATCTCCCCTATCAGCCATGCGGACGCGCCGTGTCGGAGTTGAGGCCCCCCCCCCCACCAATCGCAATATCTTACGTAAGATCATGTCCAACCCATTATTATTATTATTATTATTATTATTATTATTATTATTATTATTATTATTATCACCATCTTTTGAGCCTAGGTGGGCAGTTTCGATTCCGGTTTAGTCCGGTGGTGAGCCTATTTGAAAAAATTCAAATACGCCAACCGGCACGTAAAACGACTCCTGTCGGACAAAATTCCGGTATCTCGATGTCTCCAAAAACTTTAAAAGTAGTTGGGCGTAAAACTGTTATTATTATTATTATTATTATTATTATTATTATTATTATTATTATTATTATTATTATTATTATTATTAATATAATTCATATCAGATAAGCCCGTCTGTTAAAGTGTCAAGTCTTATAGCGTACTTAGCCGGTGTGAGTCCTGTTGGTCGAAAAATATTCACCATCAGAGTGCTGGCTGGCAAGGTAGGAGAGATGGTGGTATACAATTTCTAATCACCAGATTGAGTGCCAAAAGCTAGATTCAGTTCCAAACATCTCCGCAATACTCATTTGGAGTGAGGGCATTTGGCGCTTTGTCCGTCGGATGGGGACATTAAGCTTTGAGCAGATCCCTTGGTGCTATTCGACAGGAGTAGACTATATGCCGGCACCGTGGTTCACCATCTCTCTTCCTAGTATCATACATCACGTCATTCATTTTATCGCATTAACTCCTCGGATGTGGTTGACGTCAGGAAGGGCATCCGATCTAAAAATCTCGCTACGAAAATTCGTCTTACTTCATACTCGATCACCTAGAGAAACGGGACAAGTGTTGGACATCACCAGATCATTCCTTTTACTTCATATTTTAAGTTTTTTGACGTATTTTCTCACGAAGACAATCGTGGTACGAATCTCCACCAATGCATGTGCGTTTTTTGATATAAAAGAGTCGTGTTTTTGTGGTTCTGATTCCACGTACAACTAGAGGTCCCGGAGCTGTTATCACCCTTGGGTTTTTATTTGTAAGGTGTCATGCCGCGTAGATAGAAATTGGTATTCCCCTACCACTGTGATAAGCATTATGAAATAACAAGGTTTATCTTGAGTGCAACACTTAACAACTTGTTTGGAAATTGGAGGCGACGTTACTGAATGATATCGCCACTTGCTTCTCACCTAGGCTGCAGGTCCCATGACTGATCATAGTTTATCAACAGTCCCGTAAAGCTACAATCTTGTTTTTAAATTTAGATTTATTTTTATATAAAAGATAAAGAGCGCAACCTGCATTTGTGATCACTTTGTTGTGTAACGTTTTTGAACTAGAAGGGAAGTCGAATATCCTATGAATATTAACAATGACTAACCTTATTTAGATAGTGAATAGACCTAAGAACTTAAGGAAGACCGTTGTTAGGTATTTAGTATTTAGTATTTATTTATGAACAAACAGGCTTTCCGCCCCATTACATGTTCACAAAGCAATAAGACACAATATTAATAATTATAATAAAAAAGTAATAAAAAATAATAATAAAATAATGATAATAATAATATAATAATAATAATAATAATAATAATAATAATAATAAAAAATAATAATAAAATAATGCTAATAATAATATAATAATAATAATAATAATAATAATAATAATAATAATAACTAAATACATAATAATATAATAATGATAATAGAAATAATAGGAATAAATAATAACAAAAATGATAACAATTCTGTAGCAGTCCTCGGCTCGAGGATCCAGCAGACTCATCACTTGCCCTTATGCCTACAGCAACTTTCGTCACATTCATTTTCCCTGACATACTCCCGATCAATACCAAAACATCGACAGTCAGCACTTACATTCTAACCAGCCATAACACAAACAAAAGTCCTCCACGTTCACAACCATAAATAACACAATCCTAACCCAGCAGAAAATCATAATAACTTACAATCAAATTTCAACACTGGTCTCCCTCCACACTTACCTTAAATACCACTTTTATTTCAATGCATTACTACCTCTCATGTTGCAACTAGTCCATTATTTAGCCATGCTTGATCTCATTTTAACACCCAAGCCATGCTCAGCATTACATTTGCTATCGCAACCACCACTCATTACGTGTCCTTGTGGATTCAGCACATACGTCATCTTCATTGTCCTCTAACTTACTCTCTGTCCATACCATAACAACCAACATTCCGCAATTGCCCTTCAATCCATCATACACTACATTTACCAACCCGCACTTAATACAATCATCTCTCCAACTCCAAAAGTTTCAGCAATAAATTAAACCATCTCATTACCAAACCATCTTCGCCTATACCAACACTTCTCCCACACCACATTTTGTTTCAATCGATAAATCTAAAATAATTCAGCAATAAATAAACCATCTACATACAAACTCCCGGATTCAGATACCACCTCTTACCCACAATTTCCATTCCAGATCCACCTCATATACCTTCCACAATACACCACTGAATCTAAATTTACAACATCTCAGATTTACCAAATAACACCGCTTAACACCGCTTCTCACCATATTTCCACCATAGTCCTCAATAACTGCGACCATTTTATACCACCACTTCTCCAACACCTCATTTCAGCAATATGACACATCTTAACTTAATCGTATCTAGATACCAGGCCATCTTCACCTTAAAATACCAAACACTCATATACCATCTCTTCACCAACACCACATTCCAATCTCTACCATCCAAAACTCTTGTCCCTCTTAACACTCACTTAGTTAGCATTAAATAACCTCCTACCAAACCAAAAGCTAATACATCTACCCTTCAATACCCACACATCGCTTCATATACCACCTCTCAATCTCATACCACACTATCATGCTATCCTCTCTCTTATATACATCAACAATAAATATACCACTTCCCCATTGCCACATTTCAGTCTTCACAAATAATTCACCTAATAAATTTACAGTGAATAACAATTACTGACATATCATAAAACTTACCAATCAGCGTCAACTCCAAATATCACAATAAATATATCACTTCACCCTTACCACGTCTCAGCCTTCACAAATTATTTACCCTATTTCAGTCTTCACAAATAGTTACCATCATAACCTAATAAAATTACAATGAATAACAATTACTGACATATCATAAATCAAACAGACCATGCCATCCTGTCCTCTTACCCAACTCCCCTAACTAAATACTCAGTCCCTATATACACTAAACCATTAAAATTTTAACCTACTATCTCCTTCCCTTATACAGATAACTATTCTACCCCCCTATTCCCCTGCCCACCCTCTAACTCACTCTCCTTCATTTTACTCTCGCAGGCCTTTTTTGTCGCACAAAAATACCTGTTCAATTCACCCCCTTTTTCCCATTGTTTAAGAATCCATCTCAGTATTGCGTTCTCATCCCCTCTCCCCAGTATTTCCCGATGCTCGGCACTCAATAATCCATGTCTTAACCCCCTCGTTCCCTCACAGTCTCTTAGCAAGTGAAACTCATCATTCACATCTCCACAAAGTACACACCTTGTCTTATCCCTGCCCTGTAACCAGCCCTTATTCCTTGGCAGACCTAAAAGCCACCACATCATCCCATATCGATTTGACCTATCGACGTATCTAATATTCAACCCTGCTATCTCCTCTATTTTCGTCAAAACAATCAGCGAATTTCTTAGTCTGCTTTCCCCCAATAATTTCTGCCTATGGATATCCCTAATTCTCCTTTCCAGTATTTTCATCCCTCTCACTTCTGTCTTTGACCAAACCTCCCCCCACAGGTGCCCTAATCCTATCCTCTCTAAATATCCTTTTATTTTTTCTAACCATCCACCCTTATACATGCTCTTAAATTGCTGTACATATGCAGCCTGTAAAACTCTCCCACCTTCCTGTCTTTTTAAATTCATCCAATATCTAACTATTCTTTTCACACCCTCTGATTCCAAATCCTCCCCACACATTAATTCCGCCCCTACATTTGCTGTACACCTCGGTAAGCCCATCACTAACTTAGCAAAACTACTAACAATCTTTCTTAGTTCCTCTCTTTTTTCATCCAGCCCCCAAACTTCTGCCCCGTATAATACCCTCCCCACTATTACCGACCTGAACACGAGTCTCAGTGTTTTGTAACTGATCCCCGGGAACTTGAGTATCAAATTTCTGACTGAGGCTAAGGCTGCCAAGCCTCTATATTTCATTCTTTTGATCTGGTCACTCCAAGTTCCTTTATCATTAAAAATAACTCCTAGATATTCCAGCTTCCTTACCTGTTCCAATCTTTCTCCCTGTATTACCCAGTTCCCTTCCATCTTTCTTCTTTTGTTCACCTGTACTATCAATATTTTAGACTTATTTCCATTAATTTTCAATCCCCATTTCCTCGCAAATAGCATCACTGACTCTAAGGCCCTATTCATCGCCCCTGAAGTTAACGTCATCAATAACACATCATCCGCAAATATCAGTCCTGGCACTTCCAAACCATTAATTACCGGTACAGCCCAATTTCCTGCCCCAAACCCCTCTAAAATATCGTTTATAAATAAAATAAACAGTATGGGCGATAACTTGCAACCTTGCTTTAAACCCACCTTGGACTCTAATGGTCCACTCATTCTCCCTTCTCCCAATTTTACACAAAACCTGACGTCCCTGTATATTCCTTCCACTGCCCTCAACATCTTCTCCGAAATCCCTAGCCTACCTAATTTCTCTCGTAGGGCCTCTCTATTTACCTTATCAAAAGCTTTCTCAAAATCTATTGCTGCTACATAAACCGTACTTCTATTCATATTCTTATACTTTTCTAAAATAGTCTTTACTATCATTATATTATCCACTGTTCTTTTCTTTTTCCTAAATCCCCCTTGGTAATCTGTCAAAATTCCATTTTCTTCCGCCCACCCACTTATTCTGTTCGCTAGCTACCCCAGTATATATTTTACTCAGAGAATCCAACAGAGATATACCCCTATAACTGTTCACATCGTTCCTACTACCCTTTCCCTTGTATATAGGGCATATGATTCCTGTTTCCCATTCCCTAGGGTAATTTCCTCCCTCGAATATCCTATTGAATAGTTTCACCATGCCCTCTATCATTATCTCATTTTTACTAATTTCCTTCCAAAACTTATTATTTATACCATTACACCCCCCGGCCGACTTCGCTCTGGCTCTGCTTATCACTCCCCGTATTTCCTCTCTTGTGATTTCTTTATCCAAGTCATAAATTGCCACTCCCCTATTACTCCAAATTACTTCTTCTCCCGAACCTCTCCATCTATCACCCCCCTTTTTTCCTAGTAATTCCTCGAAGTGCCTGACCCATTGCACTTCCTCAATACTCGTTCTCTCCATATTCCTTCCACCCTTAATAATTCTATTAATCTTATCCCAGACTCTCTCAAAATTGTTAGTCTTGCAGTCATTATTTATGGCTTCCATTTGTTCCTCTAACCACGTCTTTTTTGTCTCAGAAATTTTCTTTTTATACTCCTTCCTCAATCTACAGAAAAACTCCCTTTCTTGGCTTCCACCTTTCCTTCTATATTCTCCTAAAGCGTCCATCACCCTCCTCCGCAATCCTTCACACTCCCTATTAAACCATTCTTCTCCCTCTTTCTTATTTCCTTTTCTAGCTTTCACCTTCTGCGCTATCATCTTTATTGGATGTAGCAACAATTCCAAGGCTTTATCAGTATCATTCTCTTCTAACGCCCCTTCCCACCCATATTTCAGAAGATGTAACTCCTCCTTTACTACCCTATTCCAATCCCGTCCCACCTTCTCTGTCCATTTGTACTTATTATAACCCCTCCCTCGTTTATCCTTTGTCTCATTTTCCTTCATTGTACGCTTCTCTACCTCTCTTTTCAGCATAACCCTCACCGGGAAATGGTGTGACTCAATCCAGTCTCCTATTTCCATACTTACAACTTCCTCAATCATCCCTTCCGAGCTCAGAACCATATCTATCACACTACCCCCTTTCTCCGTAACATATGTCAATTTCCCCGTCCTGTCACCCTCTATCCACCCATTCAGAATATACAAGTTTCCCACAGCACACATCTCTAGGAGCTTCTCTCCATAACTATTTGTAATTTTGTCCTCACTCCTTCTGCTTTCTAACAAACACATTCCATCCTCCCTACTATAAATTGGGCTCTGTTCTCCTATTCTCGCGTTCCAATCCCCAAATAACAACATATCCTCCTCCCCTGGATACATTCCCCTTATCCTACCAATATCCACCAATAACTCTTCAAAAAAATATTTATTTGCATATTCTGAATTACTAGGATGGCAGTAAACAAAAGCTAGATTTATTTTCTTCCTCCGTCCCTCTCTCTCTCCCAAATTCAATCTCAGCCATATGGTTTCCATCATATCTGTCTCTATATCCTCTACTCTTTCACTAATTTCTTCCCTAATTAGAACTATCATCCCTCCTGGTGCTCGTCCCTTATTCCTCTCTTTTCTTCTATATTTATATTTTATCTCAAACCCCTTCCATGCAATCTCCCTCCCTGTTTCCAACCACGTCTCTAAGAGTGCCACAACATCGAAACTTTCAATTATTTCCCTAACTTTCTTGTTTCCTAATTTGCTCCTTACTCCTTCAATATTCACACATCCTATCTTCCAAAATTGTTATAACTTTCCCTCCCTCCCTTCTAGGTCTCCCACTCTATTCTTACTTCTAGTATTTATCGACCTCTCTCCCTCTGTATCCTCCATCCCTTTACGTACTTTTCCCCATATGTCTTTTAAGCTCTTACTCCTGACTTTACTCATAAGTTTTTTACCTTCTTGTCGATCTGTCTCCTCTTGACCTTTCTTTTTCGCTACACCACTGCACCCTGCACTCACCTCTTCTTGCTGCTCACCCCCACTCTCCCCCTCACTATTTTGGACTTCTGAATCCATCTCCCTTTGTCCTTTCTTACTCACTGCACCACTACACTCTCCTCTCCCAGTTTCTTGCGGTCCACTCTCACCGTCCACTTCACTATCTTGGTCTTCTGTCTCCCGGCTGCACTGCCCATTCTCTTCCGAGATGCCCTGCTCTCCTGCCACGTCCCTCCTCCTCTTCTTTTCTTCTTTCTTCTTCCCATCTTGCCTTGACCTCTCACCACTCTCAACCCTCTCGTTTTCGTCCATTTCCTTTAGCTTAGAAACTGAATGAACTCTGACCCATCGCCCGTTCGTCACCTCCAACCTCAGACCTCTTATTCGGGCCTTTAGCCCCTGGTTCCTCGCTCTCCAAAGGTGCCTATTCAAGATCTTCGCGTTTTCACTTCCTTCTCTTCCCATGTCTCCTTTCACCCCTATTTTCCGCCCTTGTAAATTCTTGCTGTTTCTTAACACAGAATCTGCCATTAGGGTTGAGAACAATGTAACCCTAATTGGCCTCCGACCTTTGATTCTACCAACTCTCTCTACATCATCAATGTCTACCTCACTAAAGTTTACCTTCATAACATCACGTATAGCTTCCACCACCTTAAATATCAGCTCAATCTTGCTCTCTCTCGCCCCTTCCTCAATTCCATATAAAAATATGGCTTTTTTCAATCTCTCCTGCCTGTACCCCTCCGCTTCTTTCTTCATCTTCATCACCTCGTCTTTCAGATGCTTCACTTCCCCTCTCAATAACTCGATTTCTTTCTCGTTATTGACCACTCTCCTGCTCGATTCCTCTGTCTTCGTTTCAAGCCATTTCTTCATGTTCCCTATCTCCCTTCTCTGCTCCTCCATCATGTCCTTTATTTCCTGCACCTTATCCCATTGACACTTTTCCTGCATCACTTCACTTACAACCACCCTGAGTGCGGCCAAATCCTCCGTGCTATATTTTCCACTGGTATTTGGGCCTGGGTTTACTTCCACCCCCCCAATAACCAGTAACACTGCTATCACTGTCACCACCAGCACCGCTTCACTCATTTTCAATCCGTCCGTCACCAATCCATTCCTGACCTCCTTCTTCTGCCTTGCCTGCCATTTCCCAATAGCGGCCCGGTACTGTTCAATGCCAACCATGTTTACAGCACGCACTTCGCTACGCAACCTCTCTCCTCGACTGCTCGAGCTAGACTGCGTTGTTAGGTAGTGAGGAAACTTAAGTCAGCTTGTAGGAAAATGAGTTCACAGACAAGATTATCCTTGCAAGACTCTGTATTTAGGGTGTCTTCGTAGGGTTGCCAGATTTCCGGATGGCAAATAAGGAACACTAGCTCGATTCCAGATAACAAATAAGGAACATTTCCATTTCCTTGCCATATAGCGCTAAATTCAGGCACCATAGCCATGATTAAGAGAAGAGACCAGGGTTCTATTAACAAGTGAATACCGATACCGGTAATAATATAACAGCGTTAGCGTGAAATACGTAGGTACTTAGTTTATTACAATCTAATAATGCGTTAGTCTTTACATTGAAAGGAACGTTTCACAAAAACTCTTCATTTGAAAATGCAATTTGAAACAGTTTTTTATTCGATAAAATTTTCTTGAGAAATTCATTACAATTCTCATCATAGTTGAAGTACACAAGAAGTTCATTTTTATTAAATCTACTGAGCATCTCTTTCTGCCATCTCCCCATTTTATTGCCATTACTGAAAATACTCTTTCAGTATATGCACACTAGTACTGCTAGCACTCTGCCAGGGACGCTGATCTCAACTCATTGGTGAGAATACAGAATATTTTGATCATATCCGCGCACTTTTTCTATTGTACTGTTGTTTAAACCGCGATATTTTAAAAAACGGAACATTGGGCGTACGGTTTAAAGGGTGCACCGTACGCGGAACAAAATGAGGAAAAACCGTATTGTTCCGGGCAAAACCGTACATCTGGCAACACTAGGTGTCTTTCCTAATAAGGGCGAAGGCTTGGTGGACTTGAGATACGTTATCGTACTCGCTTCTCACAAAGGCTGCAAGTCCTGTGGCTGATCATAATATCAATAGTCCCGTAAAACTACAATGTAGTTTTTAAATTTGGAATTATCAATTTTATGCAATAACGTTATCGCAAGCCTAACGTAATAAGCATAATGGTAGCTAATCATTAGTTGTACAGATGAGATCTATAGCAGAAAGAAGCACGTATGTACGGAGAAAATAAATATGTTCGAATTGAACGCGATGGTTAGTTGTGACCAGTCAGAGCCAGGTATTAGTGCATGACGAATAATAAGATTTACATCGGTGATGGCAGTCATGCTTGACTTAAGTGGTACGTACATACAGTAAATCGAAAAGCTTGGTGAGTCGCGCTTTGAATGGATCGGAAGTGAATGAATCCGAGGAGGAAGTCACGTGCTCATGAATGTGGAAACGCTGACCATTGTTATATAATATTATATACAGCCTTCGTTAGTACGAACTAGTGAAGAGATAAAGGAAATAGCGTGTAGGTATTAAGTGGGAGTTTTTTTCGAGTGTTTTAACCATTCTGACGTAGTAAAGATACTGGAGCCGTTAGATCTGGAAACGAATTATCTATTAGTGGGCTGATTCATGGACAGTTACCAAGGGCACTGGCATCTGTATGCATTGGTTTTGTTCCAGTCGTTACGTTAATTTAAAGCCGCTTTTCGATGATAAATCCAATTGACGGATGCACTTGATTTTTATTGTCTTGGGAAGTGTTTTTCAAGGAAATAGCCTTGTGAGCATTAGACTTAGAGTAGTTGGCACGGCTTGTTTTCAGGTACAGCAATGAACGTTGTTCTTCCATAATGGAGCTAGGGGAACATTGGACGACTCATTAACTGATCCTTAACTAGCAAAGAAGCAGTTTGTTAATGAGATGATAACTTGTCTTTTTTTTTTTCTTCTGCTGGAGACGACCGAAGTTCATTCTCGTAGAAATTCAAAATTCGTGGTGTCGGTCGTACTCTGGGGAGAAAGCTGTACAAACCAAGTCGATTCACATCCAAATGTTGGTCAGAAAGATAACAATAAACAATTATTTAAATATAAAATAATGCCTCTTGGACTGCTGCGGTCTTTGTTCAGTCGTCATAACATGGATTAAATATAAAACGTTGTAATGTCGTTTTCTCGCTATCTCCCTGATGTGCAAGTCCTAGAATTTCGGCTTGAACACTTCTGCTTATATCACCTGCTACTGCTTCATAATAGTTTTGGCTCTTGTTTCCCCGTGTGTTTTATTCTCATATTTCTTTAAATACAAAACATTTTCTGTATATTTCAGTAGTTTTCTCAACAATTTCATGGTCTTGTGGATTTCTTTCAATTTTGATCGTGAAAATAACTCCGTTATCTTTCGTCGTGCAGTGGAGGCGTTGGATATCGGGAAATATATCTAGTAAATTTTTATTGGAATTTTTTTATGTGATAAATATTAACGGGAAAATATGAAAATACATTTATTAAAGATCTTACTCTAAACTAATATTTCACCCTACACTGTTACAATAATGCACAATCCCTCTTCCCGTAGTTTAAATCCAGAGCTTCGTAAAATTATGTTCAGCTGTTCACGGAAATAGAATTCTTTAAGTGAACCTAATCTGTCTAAGTATGGGGTCGTAAATTGAAAATGTACAATGATGTTATTGCTTTTATTATTATTATTATTATTATTATTATTATTATTATTATTATTGTTATTATTATACCGAAGAACTTGTAAATATACAATTTAGTCGCGTGCAAACATCGATGATGCAGAATGCAAACCTTCCGTTTCACATTGTATACTATCCCTATACTATGGCATACAAGTATGAGGAAGTATTGGGAGAAAAAATGCCAAAGGATGTTTGTGTGCAACAGATTTACCGAAAAATCGTGAATTTGTAGGCCTGCATTTCTTAATGCGTAACTTTTAAGTTTCTGACACTTCATTCCACATTATCGATTTCTTAAAGAATGAATTAAATTTACCCGAAGTTGCTCGCTCACGTTTGAATTTACCAACGTCAATAGTAGTTTCTGCGAACATTCCGTCAGATGAAGTACGTGCGTACGTATCACACGAATGGTATTTGTTTTTCTTCCTCCGCTTCATCTAAATACTGGACCAGTTCTTCCGTTCAAGTCCTGAGATCTTGTTTACACACTCCATGTTTGTAGAGCGTCTAACAACATTTACACAATAGACAGAGTAATAGAACTGCATTGCCCGTAGCTACTACAGTGTTATAGTGAAAATCGCCTTCGCATTATTTGTTTTCGGATCAGCATGTCCCGGCTGGGCCGAAGATGTTAGCCTTGTCTGAATAACTCCTCTAGTTCGGGGACTGGGTGTTTGTGTTCGTCATAATGCACCTCTTCATATACATACAGCACACCACACTACCAGCCATCACAGAAAAAGAATGTAAAAGTGTAAAATTGGGAGACGACGAAGGACCAGTTTAGGGCTGCCGACGGCAGGATTCAAACCCATAATGTAGCAGGGGGAGAGGTGATACTCCCACGTGGCGCGTCCCAGGTGGCGGATAGGGGGGTCCTAACCGGCTTGCCGGCGGACTTGAGGGAAATAAAATACCTCTCGCGGACCAAACACACCCCCCTGTGGGTGGGGGAGGCTGACGAATGATACACCCACGGTATCCCCTGCCTGTCGTGAGAGGCGACTAAAACGGGCGACCAAGGAATGATTGTATTAGAACCATGAAACTACTTTTGCTTAGTACCATCACGCGCGGAACACCATCGGTCGCTTTTACTTGCGAGTAGTACCACTCTGTTAGGTACTCCATAGTTTTGTGATACGTAGCACTCTAGTGGGGTTCAGTGTGGGTTTCCAGTACCCGTAAGTCGTGCCCATGTGTGCAACACCGCGGGACTGGGTGTTGCCTGTGAGTTGTACCCGTGTGAGAGACACACCACGGGTCTGGGCGTAGCCTGTGAGTTGTACAACTATACGAGCGACACTGTAGGTCTGCGTTGCCACTGATTAGTACCTGCTCTGTAGGAACATCACGGGAATACCGGCGCCCGTGATTAGTACACCTAGGTGAGGAACCTCATCGGTTTGCGTTGGCTATGAGTGGCGCCATTGTGTGAGAAACACCATAGGTCTGCGTTACCTTTACAGCGTACAATACTTGTGAGTAGTACCTTAATGTTTGGAACACCGTGAGTTTACGCTACCTTTGATTAGTACCGCAGCTTGAGAAATATCATGGTTCTCCTTTACTACCGATAAGTGCCATTAGCATCATTGTGCTTTATAAGTGGTTCCTCGGTCACTAATACTATTATTTACAATCTTTTTTTGAGTCTGATCCACTGTTTTTTTTTTGTTTTTGTTGTGTCCATGTCCATCCATTCATTCTTCATGACATTTTTTAATTTTTATTTTTTATTTTTTGGTCACTGGATGCTTTTCAATTTTTTATTTCATTTCGTACCATTAGGGGCCGATGACCTCGATGTTAGGCCCCTTTAAACAACAAGCATCATCATCATCATCAAACTCATCATAGAATAGAGCTTTACCCTTCACATTCTCCAAGGTTCACTGCGTATAGTGCGGATCCCTTTTGTTGGGAAAAGATCAGGAAAGAAGAATCCAGTCTCTACTTGTCCTTTATAAGAATGTGAAGTTTTAAATTAAAAGTCTGTATACTGTAGTTAAGGCAGTTAATTGACGACGATATGAAAACGGTACTCGCAACGCCGTACTTACCTGATTTCTTTGGTTATTTATATTGTCTTCAGTCAGCAGCCAGTCAACTATGACATTGTCGAAGGGCGTGACTAGGAATCATAAATTGATCATTTTGAGGATGTCTTGCGTGGGTATTATCTTGGTTTCGAAATGTCAGGTTCTTTAAAAAAAATGGAATGTCTCACATTATGTATCGGTACTATCGAGGTTTCGAAATGGCAGTTGCTTTCAGAAAAATGTCCCGACTTCGTTTTTTAATAAACCTGGTAAGCCTGCCTCAAGGGCGCGTGTAGTGTGGCACGCAGGATGTCAACTTACGACACATTTTAGTGCACAGGAATGAAGACTGATTTGTGTCAAGCCTAATGGAGCACTTCCGTTTATTTTGTCACAGCTGTAGATAGGCTATTACCTTTCGTATGAATGTCCATGTCCCCCTGACCTCGTTTTATGGGACAACTAGAGTCCAAGCATAGGAGGAGGAGGAAGAGGAGTAGTGTTGCTGCTCGTAATATAACTCCCATTTGTGAGGTGACAAGGGAGCTAATTCCTGTAGCGATAAACAAACCATATTACTCACACACTTGGAGAGAGGGATGATAATGCATGCAGAGGCGATGACAGCACACGACGTGAGATAAGCCTTTAATAGGTGCCGTTGCCAGTGCAGCGCGCTGAGACGGTGTAATGTGTCTTATCCCAGATCTCGCACGATAACACAGCAGCCGAGCCCAACACCATTTGAAGAAACATAGACTTCTTCGTTCTTCACAGATTTTCTTCTGAATATAAAGGGAAAATACATATAGTCCGGTACCTTGATCGCATGGTCAGCGTCTCGGCATTCGGTTCAGGGAGGCCCGATTTCTGTTACCGGGTGTTAGTCTTAATTCGTATCTCTTCATTTACTGTGCCGGCCCCGCGGTGTAGGGATAGCGTGTCTGCCTCTTACCCGCAGGCCCCGGGTTCGATTCCCGGCCAGGTCAGGGATTTTCACCTGGATCTGAGGGCTAGTTCGAGGTCACTCAACCTACGAGAATACAGTTGAGGAACTATCTGACGGTGAGATGGCGGTCCCGGTCAAGAAAGCCAAGAATAACGCCCGAGAGGATTCGTCATGCTGACCACACGTCAACTCATAATCTGCAGGCCTTCGGGCTGAGCAGCGGTCGCTTGGTAGGCCAAGGCCCTTCGTGGCTGTTGCGCCATGGGGATTGGTTTGGTTTGGTTCATATACTGTACACTCAACACAGTAAATAGTGAATACATCCTTCTACATAGATTTGGCGTAGGGATGGTTATCTGGGCGTAAAACTGGATCAAGTCCTCGTATGCTACACTGTTCGAATCCCCAGTCCCATCTGGATGTGGCAAAAAGTGATAGAAGAGGAGGAAAGGAAAATTGCTTATAGATTGCCTTCTTTATCGTTCGGAAATTACTTAGCGTTACAAGTGAAAGACATTGGATATGGTATTAACATGGATAATTATTTGGGCTTGAGGTCTATCCGAAATCAGCGTGGACAGTTTTGCATGAACAAAAAACCGACCCCGTAACCCTGCAACCAGTTAACGTCATACGGATGGAAGAACGACGCTGTTTCGATGGACGGAAAGACATGTTTTTGGAAGATGAAGTTGACCGTAGTAGACCTACTGCATAATAATAGCCATGCTTCTATGCTTCTCCGTGTTGCAGAGGAATTTAGGTGATTTATTTGTATTCGATATTGAAAATAATGTATATTACATATTTTTAACTTTCAGTAGTTTCGATGGTCCGATTGTAGTGTTGGATCAAAATCATTTTGTCATTAAACAAAAGAATGTCCCTAATTTTTTCGGTGTGGTTTTACTACCATCAACAGCAACAGCGAGAATATCGGCCGTGAACTGTTATACATACATATACAGTTCAAAAAAATTAGGGGGACATGTTTTCTAACGTATGGTATGTGAACGTTAATTCGGTAGATGGGGTTCCAATGGTCGTACAACATACCTCGAGACCTAAGCTACTCAGGGTATGTCAAATCCAAGTTATACTCCACCCGTAGGCGTAGCCGTGCATTAAAATGTCAGGTGACCCCTCAAAACAAAGTGAATAGCGAAATAGCGGTGCGTCCGTGTGTCGTTGTGAGGTATGCTGACTACTGCGGCCATTTGAGCTCGTTGTACGTAAACCAGCACATTCCACGAGACATCTTAACGAGGTTCAAGTTGCAAGGGCCGTCACTTTGATCCGGGAAGGATGGACTTTTCGCCGTGTTGCTGTGAATCTCAGTGTCTCTCCGTCATTTATTCAACGCTTGTGGAATCGCTACAGTGAGACGGGCCAGTTCACAAGTAGGGTTGGACAAGGTCGAGGACGCATGACAACCCCACACGATGACCGATATCTGACCATCTGTGCGTTGCGGCGTCGTTCAGCAACTGCGAGAGAATTGCAACAAGACCTCAGAAGGGTCACTGGAGTCGCGGTGTCTGACCAGACAGTAAGGAACAGGTTAAGAGAAATGTCCTTGCGACCCAGACGTCCTGTTCGATTGCCCCGTTTAACGCAACAACATCGCGCAGCTCGCCTTCTGTTTGCCGGTACTCACGTCAATTGACCAGTTCGCCAATGGAGACCTGTGTTGTTCACAGACGAGTCCAGATTTCCCCTGACACAGCGTGATGGACGTCAACATGCATGGAGATGCCGTGGTGATCAGTACATGCCAAATGTTGTCCAGGATGGCGACCGATTCGGACAAGGTTCTGTGATGATGTTGGGTGGCATCAGTATTAATGGCCGTACTCATCTTGTCGTCGTCCGTGGTAATATTACCGCTGGAGGGTACATCGAGCAGATACTGCTACAGCATGTGTTGGTTGCTGCATACAGTGTTGGCCCTGAATTCTTACTAATGCACGACAATGCCAGGGCTCATGTAGCGCGCATCACCAGAGCTGACTTGCGAGAAGTGGACATTCAAGAGATGGAATGGCCAGCAGTGAGTCCCGACCTTAATCCCATCGAGCATGTGTGGGATAAGCTTGACAGAAATGTTCGTGGGTGTCCTGTTCCAGTACATACTTTCCAAGACCTCGAACAGGCTCTTGTTGAAGAATGGGACCTGATACCGCAAGGTGACCTCCGTCGACTTATACGAAGCATGCCACGTAGGTGCCCCAAGCGGTGATAAATGCTCATGGAGGATATACACCATACCGAAACTCTCCAATTGTGATAAAAATCCACCCTGGAGGACTGTTATCACTTTGTTTTCACCCCATTTGGACATTTCCGTTTGTGTTCCTGAAAATGAACGCGAATCCATGTTTTTTTGTATACTTCAACGGTAAAGAATAAAGGTTTAGTGGGTAAAATACCTGGGTGTGAGATATTGTTTTGTGGAACATGGCATACGTTCAAACACATGTTCCCCTAATTTTTGGAACTGTGTACATACATACATACATGCATGCATGCATACATACATACATACATACATGCATGCATACACTGCCAGAAAGAAAGTGCAACGTCCTCAAGGACAAGGTAATTTTATTCCAAGCGATGTGACAAAGTTCATAATTGCAGGAGTAGCCTATATGATTACAAATTCTGACCACATTGAACACACATCACAGTAAAGGGTGCCCAGTCGCATCAATACACAGTGTACCCCCTTCTTGCGGCAATGCAGGCGTGTGTTTGCTCATGCACACGATCTTAAAGGTGCCATCTGCGATAGAGAGTCCCAAGCATTTAGCACCTTTTGATGCAATTCGGCAATGGTTCTTACAGGCTCAAGAGAACGTGTAAGTTCTTGCTTCATCATGTCCCATAGGTCAGCCATTCCCAAACTGTAGTTGCCTTTAAATTGTGTACACGTGTGCACTTGTGTAGGATTCATAATTTGTAAAATCCATTTTAATAAAAGTTTGTAACTTCCAGAAATATTTCGTGTTACAGTATGATAAAAACAACTTTATTATGCATGAACACATATTATTAAATATATATAGATTGTACCGAAACCAGAAATAATTATTATGCATGAACACATATTATTAAATATATATAGATTGTACCGAAACCAGAAATAATTTATTCCCCGAACCACTCTTAAACTTAGTTTCAAAATAATAAATGAAAAATTATTGCACCCAGTTCATTTTGAAAATGATGTACGGGTGTCAAATCAAAAGACCTGCACCTGGCGAGCCGAACATGTCCTCGGACACTCCCGGCACTAAAAGCCATATGCCACTTCATTTTTCATTAGCCCAGTATTCTTTCATGCCAACGTATGGGTGTGTTTCGTTTCTCCGACGACCATGTATGTCGTGTGATATTCTCTCTCCTTCCTCGAACCCCGTGTTTGTGTTAGTTTTCTGATTGCTTCTCGGTCTTGTAGTCTTGGCGCTCCTAATTCTTGAAAGATCTCCTTTTTTTTGCTCGTACCAATTCGATCTAGTAATCTTGTTTTTCTGGAATATGTGGATTTTGGTTATAGTCTGAGTCCTTTATTTCTAGGTGTCCTGAGAATTGGATTCTTCGCATGCAGATTGTCTTCGAGTTTGAAGATTTGTTTGTATATTTCTATATTGGGTTTAAGGTAACGTTCTGGTTCTTGGACCTAAACGTTTTCTTCGAGATTTTGCGTTTTGTTTATTCACTCATTCAGTGATACATACAGTATATAATTAATATAAACATTAAATACTGAACATTATCCAAAATTATTATTATTACAAATAGTACAGAGATAACTCGAACAAGGTTTTCTGCCGATGACCTTGGTGCTTCGCTCCAGAGATTTTCGTCCAGTGGAGAATTGTCCGGAAACGAGCCCATAACGCTGGGAGCATTTCCTCGCTGGATAGCAATTCATATCCGCTGCCTCGGAAATTCTGTTGGTTGAAGGGTGTCCAATAATTGTTGGGCAATTGTTTGCCAATATCTGAAACAAGATTTTTAGCCTCTTGATACCACATCCTCATCGTTTCGACTGCGAATGCCACGAAGATGTAGTTGTCCGTCACTGCTCTGTAACTTAAAGTACTATCAGAAAATAACAATAATAAACTGATAACATGTCAGCTATGGTCGTATAAGTAATTTAACTAATTCTTTACCTCTAATGACTCCTTTTTTAGGGTTAGAGATTGGTGTATGATGCGTGAAGTGCTTCTGATTTGGTTACTGTTATATAGTGTTGGGTTTTGCACTTTCAGGAAAAATGTTTTGTTATAAATATTGTTTCATTGAAGACAATGTTCTGTTTCCTGTTTAGGAGCCGATGACCTAGCTGTTAGGCCCCTTTAAACAACAATCACCATCATATGTTTCCTGTGAATCTTTCTTCATTGCAATTTTCTGAGATCCATTCATCGAAATATTTAAAGTCTTTCCTGCGGGAGATTTTTTCGTTGCCGATTTTGTGTTTATTTATCTGACTAAAATTACAGAAAATATATATTTTCATTGTCGTCTCCCCTTAATTAGCCGGTATTTTCCCAGTTGTAACCCGTCTCCTGTCCTAGCCAGTATCGCCGAAACCGTGCATGGCTTTATGCGACTTTAAACAGTTGTTAACATAAAGAAGCTAATTTCTAAGAATTGATGGGCATGTTCGTCCCCTATATACAAGGACTGCAGCTGTGGAAGTCCCGTACATCGCGCCGCACCGGGGCCACCTCGTACGTGAAGTGTTACGATGCACAGCACAGGTCACATGCACACGAGACTACGAAGCCATCCAAACTCTTAGCAATTATCTGTCTGCCAGTCGTGTTACGTAGTAGATACGGTGGGAGGGAGTCAGTCCTAGAAAGAGAACTAGTCCGTGTCCTTGTAGACAGATTGAGCAGACATCTTGAAATAACTTTCGTCTGTGCGTGAATACGTCATTTACCGTCGGCTTAAATAGCACTGTTGTGATGTTGAATGCTCTGTCTCGCGTATGTTTTCAAGGATGCATCATGACGACTTCTGTTGTAAACACCAAAAGAACCTTCGCATGTTGCTGGTAAATTGCCACTTAACATAGGTCACACAGTCACACCATGTTTGTTAACCTGGTGAACGAAAATTGGGCATATTGCTTAACTCTCGCATTAGTATCTGCTGTACCGAGCTCGATAGCTGCAGTCGCTTAAGTGCGGCCAGTATCCAGTATTCGGGAGATAGTAAGTTCGAACCCCACTGTCGGCAGCCCTGAAAATGGTTTCCCGTGGTTTCCCATTTTCACACCAGGCAAATGCTGGGGCTGTACCTTAATCAAGGCCACGGCCGCTTCCTAGCCCTTTCCTGTTCCATCGTCGCCATAAGACCTACCGTGTCGGAGCGACGTAAAGCAACTAGCAAAAAAAAAAAAAAGTATCTGCTGTGGTCTGTGCCCGATTATTATTATTATTATTATTATTATTATTATTATTATTATTATTATTATTATCCAGACATTGGTGGCAACAGTCCTCCTCTTCTCACGTCTTCCACCTTTTTACTTCTTCGTAGCTCTTGCGTCCCGCGTCTTCAATAATCTGTTCCGTATAGCGCAGCCACGGATTTCGCTATATTTTTTCCTATTCACGCATCTGTCCATTATTGTTTAGGGGGGGGGGGTTCTTTGACTCAAAATTCTGACTCCCCGGCGTCTCCGAAAACCGTAAAAAGTAGTTAACAGTACGCGAACAAATTATTTAACGGATGAAATTGGTTCAAAATGCAAAATTATACAATTTATGTGAAATAGATGCGAAATTCTTGGTTTTATGAGAAATAAACATATATCTTTTTAATAACGATCCATTCTTCTTAAAAATAAAATATATGTTGATAATTTCAGCGGAAAGAATTAGTACGGCGTCTTAAATCTTTCAACGGCCAAAGAGCATTGTAAAGAACAACCAATCAAACAGCTTGATACACTTTCAAGCACATGCGTAAAGAGGATACACATGCGTTCATTCACGTCATAGTCGGTTATTCTTGACATAGATATTGAGTTCTGTTTTAAAGTACGGTAGCGATTTATTGTCTGGTAGCCATGGATTGAAGCGAAGTGACGATCAAACAGCGTACCGAGAGTTACAAATCGGAACATTTTTATGTAAGCGATACAAATATATTAATTTGCCGACTTGACAATCAAAGACTTGAAGAAAATTTTATTGTATAAACACAGCAAAAGCAGAAACTAAAGGAGCGGGTTTTTCTTCAACCAGCATGTTAACAGCGTGGCGTCAAGCCACAATAGCAGAAATGACAGAAAAAGCAAAAGGTGAGAAACAAACGTTCATGGAGGATACTGTGAAGATATCCCTGAAGACTAATATCCTCATCCACAAGCTGGACCATCCTGCTTTCCGAGACTACCTTGAAGAGCAAGTGCCGATTTCAGATATATTTTTGGACGTTATTTATATTTGTGTTTAAAATACATTTACACCATCTTGAGTGATATAGCCTACTTTACTGTGAAATATTCATAAACTATTCATAAACCCCCAAAAAGAACCACATGGATGGTGTTTTGAAGTATTGCGATTGCTATACGACCTTCCATCAATCAGTCACTACTGATCTGCATTTAGGGCAGTCGTCCAGGTGGCAGATTCCCTATCTGTTGTTTTCGTAGCCTTTTCTTAAATGATTGCAAAGAAATTGGAAATTTATTGAACATCTCCCTCTGTAAGTTATTTCAATCCCTAACTCCCCTTCCTATAAACGAATATTTGCCCCAATTTGTCCTCTTGAATTCCAACTTTATCTTCATATTGTGATCTTTCCTACTTTTAAAGACACCACTCAGTCTTATTCGTCTACTGATGTCCTCCCATACTATCTCTCCACTAACAGCTCGGAACATACCACTTAGTCGACCAGCTCATCTCCTTTCTCCCAAGTCTTCCCAGCCCAAACTTTGCAACATTTTTATAACGCTACTCTTTTGTCGGAAATCACCCAGAACAAATCGAGCTGCTTTTCTTTGGATTTTTTCCAGTTCCTGAATCAAGTAATCCTGGTGAGGGTCCCAAACACTGGAACCATACTCTAGCTGGGGTCTCACCAGAGACAAATATGCTCTCTCCTTTACATCCTTACTACAACCCCTAAATACCCTCATAACCATGTGCAGAGATCTATATCCTTTATTTACAATCATATTTATGTGATTAGCCCAATGAAGATCTTTCCTTTTATTAATACCTAGGTATGTACAATGATCCCCAAACGGAACTTTCACCCCATCAACGCAGTAATTAAAACTGAGAGGACGTTTCCTATTTGTGGAACTCACAACCTGACTTTTATCCCCGTTTATCATCATACCATTGCCTACTGTCCATCTCACAACATTATCGAGGTCATTTTGCAGTTGCTCACAATCTTGTAACTTACTTATTACTCTGTACAGAATAACATCATCTGCAAAAAGCCTTATCTCTGATTCCACTTCTTTACACATATCATTGATATATATAAGAAAACATAAAGGTCCAATAATACTGCCTTGAGGAATGTCCATCTTAATTATTACAGGGACAGATAAAGCTTCACCTACTCTAATTCTCTGAGTTCTATTTTCTAGAAACAGAGCCACCCATTCAGTCACTCTTTTTTGCCAGTAGTATCCCATGATCCACCTTATCAAATGCCTTAGACAGGGCAATCGCGATACAGTCCAATTTTGCTATATCTTGCTGGAATCCTACGAGTTGGGCTTCATTGGAATAACCTTTCCTAAACGCAAACTGCCTTCTATCAAACCAGTTATTAATTTCGCAAACATGTCTTATATAATCAGAAATAATGCTTTCCCAAAGCTTACATGCAATGCATGTCAAACTGACAGGCCTGTAATTTTCAGCTTTATGTCTTATCATCCTTTCCTTTATACACAGGGGCTACTATAGCAACTCTCGGTTCATTTGGTAAAGTTCCTTCATGCAAACAATAATTAAACAAGTATTTTAGATATGGTACTATATCCCAACCCATTGTCTTTAGTATATCCCCCGAAACCTTATCAATTCCAGCTGCTTTTCTAGTTATAAACTTTTGTATCTTACTGTAAATGTCATAGGTAAATTTTAATACTTCTTTAGTATTGGTCACCTCTTCTATCTGGACATTATCCTTGTAACCAACAATCTTTACATACTGCTGACTGAATACTTCTTCCTTTTGAAGATCCTCGCATACACACCCCCTTGTTCATTAATGATTCCTGGAATGTCCTTCTTGGAACTTGTTTCTGCTTTAAAGTACCTATACACTAAAATTTGTATGGCCGTCAAATATGCTTGCCATCATGTTATGCTTAGCTGGCTTCTTTGCTAGATTCAATTTCCTAGTAGTTCCTTCAATTTCTCCTTACTTCCACAGCCATTTCTAACTCTATTTCTTTCCATCCTTCACCTCCTTCTTAGTCTCTTTACTTCTCTGTTATAATATAGTGGATCTTTACCATTCCTTACCACCTTTAAAGAAACAAACCTATTTTCACATTCCTCAACAATTGCTTTAAACCCATCCCAGACTCTGTTTACCGTTTTCCACCGATCATAGTTACTTATTAAAAACTCCCTCATGCCTGTTTTATCAGCCATATGGTACTGCTTAATAATCCTAATTTTAATATCATCCTTTCTTTCACATTTATTTTTAATTACCACAAAAACAGCTTCGTGATCACCAATACCATCTATTACTTCGGTTTCTATATAGAGCTCATCTGGTTTTACCAGCACCACATCCGGAATATCCTTCCCTCTAGTTGGCTACATCACTTTCTGAATCAGGTGCCCTTCCCATATTAACTTATTTGCCATTTGTTGGTCATGCTTCCAGTCGTTCGCATTTCCTTCCCAATTGACATTTGGTAAATTGAGATCACCCGCTACCATCACGTTCTTTTCCTTATCGTTTCCCACATAGCTGATTATCTTATCAAATAATTCTGAATCAGCATCTGCGCTACGCTTTCCTGGTCTGTACACTCCAAAGGCATCAAGTTGCCTATTATCTTTAGAGATGAGCCTTGCCCTTACAATTTCGTGTTTTGTTTGTCATATTTAACTTTTTCGTAGCTTACAAATTCTTCTTTCACCAGAGTGAATACTCCCCCTCCTATCATTCCTATCCTATCTCTACGATCCACCCTCCAGTTCCGTGAGAAAATTTCTGCATCTAATATATAATTTCTGAGCCATGATTCAAATATTACAATATCTGATAAGTATATATCTATTAAATTACTTAATTCTATTCCTTTCTTTACAATACTTCTACAGTTGAGCACTAACATACTTATATGTACCACTGCGGTTTAAGTGAAAGCCATCTGAGCGCAGATCCCTATCTCCTACCCACCCATTACGATCTAGAAATCTCACTCCCAGTTTCCCACATACCCACTCCATAGTCTCATTTAAATCCCCAATCACCTTCCAGTCAGTATCCTCCTACACAGTATTCCACTGATAACAATCTCCGCTTCCTTAAACTGCAGCCGTGCTGCATTTAACAGGTCCCACACATCCCCAACTATGTTGGTACTTATAACCTGCTTGTCTTACGTTGTTAGTACCAACGTGAAAGACTTGTTTGTTTTTAGGTTAGGTCTTTTAAACTTTCGACCAAAAACCATGTGGATGCATGTTTCCTAATATGACGACTCCACGTGGAATTTAAGTTTAGGTTATTCAAATTTTCGACCAAAAACGTGGATGGACATTATTTTTAAATGTTTCATTTTATTATATCATCTAGGATGTAAAATTTTAGCTTGTTTTCATGTACATAAATGGAAGTTTATAGGGAAAAGCTTCAAAATTCGCTCAGTGATTCCCTGCCCCAGCACTGCATCAAATGTTTACGTAATTATTTGTCCTTGCCTCTAAACTTTATTATTATTATTATTATTATTATTATTATTATTATTATTATTATTATTATTATTATTGGCATATTTAACGAAATTTTATTGACCCCAAAGGTACGTCCCAGGATCAGGAGATCTTCCTCAAGGAAGTACTTTTAGTACAGATTATGTTCCACGTTTGCGGAGATTCAGCAGGAGCAGAGGTGAATGCTGCAATGGACGGGAAGCCCATTTCAGTAATCGCAGACGAGACATCGGACAACCGAGGCAGATGTGTCTATGCTGTTCTATTCAGGACGATCACACCAATTGCAAAACAAGTTTATTTGGCAAACAATACGAAGAAAGAGGAAATTAAGGTGCGATTTAAGCAGTGTATGCTTAAATGCATAACTAAGCTCTCGAAGCATATGAGCGTCAGGGATACTAACGTGTTTTTCAACGAAATGTGCAATGTATTTAATCCTGCAGTTGCAGGACAAAACAGTGCTCTGGAACCCAAATCGCTTGTGTATTTGAAGCGTAAGTTGCAATATTTTGGAAGTGTCACTGTTGATCAGTTTGTGGACGGTTGCTTGGCATATCACCAACAGATGCTGCAGTATTACAATAAAAAAAATAAAATAAAAAAAATCACTGACACTGACACTCTCCTAATGTTGATGACAATTAGGTTAAAGTTTCCTTCCTTTGCTTCGGCAGCACTGCAATGCACTTGGGCCTCTACGAACAGTGTCGATGTAGAGAGGTTTTTAGCAAGTACAACATGATTGTAACTAATAGGCGGTCTCGAATGGAGGATACCATTCAAACAACTGGCATGCTGTACTTCAATCATCATTGAAATTCCTCTTCCGTGTAGGTCTGTTGTACTGTGATAAATGAATAAGTTCAGAATAGTATCTTTCACTTTGATAGTGTTATAAAATTTGTAAATATGCATATTCGTGTGTATGTATTCATACTTCTTGCAGTTTTATGTTGATGTTTGTCTTATTTTCCATAGTGTATTCAAAACTGAATGACGAGCAGTGTGTGATTAAACAGTATGGTTTTAATACCAACTGTTGTATGTGCAATTTCGGAAATTATGCCTATTTTTAACCAATTTGCTACAAAACGCTAAATATGAGAATTATAGATGCTACTAAACGCTAAATATGAGAATTATAGATGCTACAAAACGCTAAATTTGAAAATCAAAACGCTAAATCTCTGATTTTTAAATGCTATAAACCACGAACTCTACTTATGAGGCTTGGGATGTACTAAGTGTCCATGGCAACGACTCAAATTCAGGAAGAGTTTCTTCTGTGAAACACGGATCCTGGAGGGACCGCAAGAAGCGAACCGCATCGCCAAGTGGAGAAGCGAGTTGGCTAATTCGATATTCCAGTGGAAGACCCTAGTGACCTGCCCTGTACAGTGCAGAGGACATTAAACCGCATGAGAGATTGAGTGCCGCGGTGCACGGCCAGGCTGCAGAACTGGGGACTTCCTTGCAGCAGATACGAATGCGGCGCTGTCAAAGACCCCAGCCACCTGCTGATTTGCCCTCGACTCTGTCATCTATGCACGATGAAAGACATATTTCAAGCAACTGACAAGGCCATCTCGGCTGCTATTGTTTGTAAGTTCTTCGTTTGGCTCGACACGGAAAGTAGAAGTATCGTTGAAAGCTAAATCTGGCTTTCTTTGGGGTTTTTAAAATTGACCAAGTGGTGGTACACTACTGATCATAAAAGGCAAGATAGAAGGGAAACGTGGACGTGAGCCAACAGACTGGGCGCAGAACCACGGACAGTGACTCGACATTCATGATACAAGAACTCGGATACGGGAAATGCGAAACAGGAATAACAACAACAACAAAACTGTAGGTCACCAACTTTCTGTCGGGGGACGACAGTGGAAGAAGAGGAAGGAAACTAGTGGTTTAAAAAATACGCCTCGTAGACAAAGAAGGTAGGTCCGGAAATAGCTGATACACTAGTTTTAGTTGTAAGTTTTCAAAACCGAGCGAGTTGGCCGTGCGGTATGGGGCTCGCAGCTGTGAGCTTGCATCGGGAGATAGTGGGTTCGAACCTCACTGTCGGCAACCCTGAGGATGGTTTTCCGTGGTTTCCCTTAATTAAAGCCACGACCGCTTCCTTCCCACTCCTAGCCTTTTCCTATCCCATCGTCGTCGTAAGACCTAGGCTCTATCTATGTCGGTGCGACGTTAAGCAACTTGTAAAAAAAAAAACTGCGTTCAAATGGACTCGGTCAACAAGTTTCGAAAGCGCTTCTAAACGACTTTACAAGCATACGCTTACTTCTCGTATTTAACTATTTTACTCGTATATTTTTTGTTTTGCCTGTGTATATTTTAAAAAGCATGTGACTCTTCTTGCACGTTCACGGTTTCTAAACTACGTGTTTATTATTTTAATTTTTGTAGAGAGCATCAAGTATTGTTTCTTAAAACACGAGTGTTGTTTTTGCTGGGAAAAGTCGTTGTGCTAAATTGCATTTGCTTAGTCCAAGTTCAAGAACACGCACATGTTGCGATGTAGTAAAAATTGCTTAGTGTACGCATTTGAGCGTTGTTTTCCGCATGAATATGCTTTGAAGGTCGAAGTACAATGAACTCTTTGTCTCGACCCCTTCCTACTAACTCATAAAGAGGGATCTGAATTACGCTCCACTCGCATTGTGAACAAGTTAACACAACTTTTGTTGTCCATGCAGATCGCTTTCTGACGTAGTTTTTCAATGAAACGTGTTGAAGTTCGTGCAGCGTAATTTCCCTAAAACTGTTAATCCCAAGGAGCTACGGAAGCCGTTTCTTTTGTATACTTCACATTTCTTGGCTTTTTTTTTTTTTTTTTTTTTTTTTTTTTTTTTTTTTTTTTTTTTTTTTTTTTTTTTTACAGTCTGGATGTCTTTGCTTCTAATGCTCATTATTTACTAACTTATTAATAGTACATGTCACGTTGTTGTTTTTAATATCAAGATACCGGTAAATCTCGTCCCTTTTGTTCGGGTTTCAAGTAAACTTTCGATCTCTTGGCTAGGATCACGGTATGGTATCATTAGTCCTGTAAAACTACAATGCTGCTTTTTAGCAGTAAATTGAACGGTGACTTATCAGATATACTGCTTGAATTTAGTATAACCCGCATTAATTGCATACATGAATATATAGGGTGTTTCCGTAAGAGCGTGCAAAACTTTAACAGGACATGGATAATGCTCCAGTGAACAATTTGAGGTAGGGAACCTGTGGCCGAAGAAGTCTGCTTAAGGAGATAGGGAAATAAACTTGTCTACCACTTGGTCTCGCATTACTGTTTTCCAGCTTATTTACAACTAGCATGCGTACATGTTTACACGTACTGTGCTGTTTATTTACATGTACATTTATTACTTCCTGCAAGGAAACAAGGAGGACGTAAGCAGGTTTTGCTTACTTTACCTGTCCATAAGGTGGCTCTGTTGTATCGTATTTACACTGACTGACAGAGCAAATGCAACACCAAGAAGGAGTGGTCAGAACTTTATGCCAATTGCAGGGTAGACTGACGTCACTGAGGTATGCTCATGATGTGAAATGCGCCGCTGTGCTGCGCACGTAGCGAACGATAAATGGGACACGGCGTTGGCGAATGGCCCACTTCGTACCGTGCTTTCTCAGCCGACAGTCATTGTAGAACGTGTTGTCGTGTGCCACAGGACACGTGTATAGCTAAGAATGCCAGGCCGCCGTCAACGGAGGCATTTCCAGCAGACAGACGACTTTACGAGGGGTATGGTGATCGGGCTGAGAAGGGCAGGTTGGTCGCTTCGTCAAATCGCAGCCGATACCCATAGGGATGTGTCCACGGTGCAGCGCCTGTGGCGAAGATGGTTGGCGCAGGGACATGTGGCACGTGCGAGGGGTCCAGGCGCAGCCCGAGTGACGTCAGCACGCGAGGATCGGCGCATCCGCCGCCAAGCGGTGGCAGCCCCGCACGCCACGTCAACCGCCATTCTTCAGCATGTGCAAGACACCCTGGCTGTTCCAATATCGACCAGAACAATTTCCCGTCGATTGGTTGAAGGAGGCCTGCACTCCCGGCGTCCGCTCAGAAGACTACCATTGACTCCACAGCATAGACGTGCACGCCTGGCATGGTGCCGGGCTAGAGCGACTTGGATGAGGGAATGGCGGAACGTCGTGTTCTCCGATGAGTCACGCTTCTGTTCTGTCAGTGAGAGTCACCGCAGACGAGTGTGGCGTCGGCGTGGAGAAAGGTCAAATCCGGCAGTAACTGTGGAGCGCCCTACCGCTAGACAACGCGGCATCATGGTTTGGGGCGCTATTGCGTATGATTCCACGTCACCTCTAGTGCGTATTCAAGGCACGTTAAATGCCCACCTTTACGTGCAGCATGTGCTGCGGCCGATGGCACTCCCGTACCTTTAGGGGCTGCCCAATGCTCTGTTTCAGCAGGATAATGCCCGCCCACACACTGCTCGCATCTCCCAACAGGCTCTACGAGGTGTACAGATGCTTCCGTGGCCAGCGTACTCTCCGGATCTCTCACCAATCGAACACGTGTGGGATCTCATTGGACGCCGTTTGCAAACTCTGCCCCAGCCTCGTACGGACGACCAACTGTGGCAAATGGTTGACAGAGAATGTAGAAACATCCCTCAAGACACCATCCGCACTCTTATTGACTCTGTACCTCGACGTGTTTCTGCGTGCATCGCCGCTCGCGGTGGTCCTACATCCTACTGAGTCGATGCCGTGCGCATTGTGTAACCTGCATATCGGTTTGAAATAAACATCAATTATTCGTCCGTGCCGTCTCAGTTTTTCCCCCAACTTTCATCCCTTTCGAACCACTCCTTCTTGGTGTTGCATTTGCTCTGTCAGTCAGTGTACTTTGTCCCATGACAGAACGTGCTATGAATCACGCATGCATTGAGGTTGATTGCCTTCAGTTTCAGCACATTTTGTAAGATACAGTGAAAATGGTACGTTCATTGTATCAATGATGGTATTTGCAGGTAATTGTAACTAATGTAAATTAAAAAAGTACACAGTAATGTGATTGTATAGACTACCTATTATCTCCTTAAGGTGGCTTCTCCGACCCCAGGTTCCCTACCTCAAATTGTTCAGTGGAGCATCCTCTATGTCCTGTTAAATTTTTGCACGCCCTTATGGAAACTCCCTGCCTGTTATTAGTTTTTCTACCTCGTTTGGTTGATATATTTCAGTCCACTATTTCCAATATTTTTGCTTGAAATAACTCGTGTTGTACTTAATATTTGGGGCATCTTTGGCAACATGTTCTGTACGATACTTGTAATCGCGGTGTCGGGAATGGGCCTGTGTTCACGGAATTGTAATATCGGGGCTTACTATTACAACAGGTAACCTAGAATTTAAAATAAGGTACTATGGCAGCATTTCTTTTAAAATCAGCTAGGATGAGTGACTAAGACGATTAAGCACTGGCTTTCTGAGCCCAAGTTTGTGAGTGCGATTCCGGCTCAGTTCGGTGGTATTGGAGGCTGCTCGAATACCTCGGCCTTGTGTTGATAGGTAGATTTACTGACACGTGAAAGAACTCATGCAGGGAAAAATTCTGGCCTTTCAGTGCCTCCGCAAACCGTCAAGTTATATGGTTAGTGGGACATAACAACCAAAAACATTAGAATATTACGAAGTGCGTAAGAGAAAAACTGAATAATTAATCAACAATGGAAAAGTCTTGATGGCATGCACCACTCAGTTTTGGCTTCGCAGTCCTGTCTTGAATTGTTCACTGTCGGTTATGAAGTTATAAATGCTATCCATTCCTGATATCGACAGTCAAAAACAAGATTGATGTTGTTCAAAATTATGTAACGACGGCCTTTTTTTCATGTGACAGCTCTCTCTCTCTGTTAATATTTAGATACTGGATATACTTCGACGATACGTTGACATTCTGTAAAGCGTTTCTGTATGTTCGACCTGTAGGTTTTGAGGTACATTATCGCCTGGCTGAGTGGTTCAGACTTGAGGCGCTGGTCTTCTGACCCCAACTTGGCAGGTTTGATCCTGAAGGTGCTCAAATACGTCAACCTTATGTCGGTATATTTACTGGCACGTAAAATAACTCATGCGGGACAGAATTGCGGCACTTCGGCGTCTCCGAAAACCGTTAAAATAGTGCAACGTAAAATCAGTAACATTACTCGCGTTGGGGCATCTTTGGCAACATGTTCTGTACGATACTTGCAATCACGGTGTCGGAAATGGGCCTGTGTTCACGGAATTGTTATTGGGTTATTATTCGGGTAGGATATACAGTAAACTGTCGAGTTTACGAACTATTAGTTACTAAGGATTGATCGTAAAATTGAAAATCGTACGAATTGCATTGTATTGATACTACATCCTTGCCTGTAAACCAGTCTTCTAATAAGTAGTATTAATGCACTTCAGGTGAAACATTTTGTATACATGCGTTTACCATTTTGCAGTGGATTTGGCATGGAGGAAAAGCATCAAATTTCAGTTGCTCTCCTCTTTTTTACTGTTTCTTGATCATTATTGATCGAAATTTGATTAAAATATCTGTAATCAGCAGTCACCTGTTGATTGGTTGAAGCACTTATAACGAGATAATATAGCCCAAATGTCAGGCCTACTCCACCCATCGATCATTTCGGACCAGCTGAAACCGAATCGTCAGTTATTTTCTTCTTCGTCATCTTCAGTTTCCTGATTGGCTCGTAGAATACCTTACGCGATCTACTCAGGGCTTAGAGAATTTGGTTGCCTTCGTCTATAGTTCCCTCTATGGATCGGTGGTTGAATTTCGGCCGCCGGACCCCAAGATATTGGGGCAGAGGTAGTGGGATTTTTGAAGTGCAGAGAAAGGTCCATTCGACACACCATGTCGTACGATGTCGGCATATAAAAGATCTCTGGTGACACATGTGGTGTTTATTTGATATTTTTAACGTAGACTTACGTTTCTCGTCAACGGGTGTATGGAAAGAAACATTTTAAGACGCTTTCAGTGTTTGGGTAGAACGCGTACATCGCCGAGAGTATTTAACTTACGATTATGTTTAATGTCTCAATTGGCAGGTAAAAGATGAGGCTCCCTGTTGCAATAATAATAATAATAATAATAATAATAATAATAATAATAATAATAATAATAATGACCTATAAGAGATCTTTTGCCCCTCTTATTGGTATTACGTTTACCCGTAATATTACTCCCGAACTCTTAAATTATGTGTGTTATTTCTCATAGCACAGACCCATACTACACCGAGTTATTACCCACATTCCAATGTACCACGTTCTATTGAATAAAATTTATATTATCCACATAATATTTGTATTTCTGATAAGTCAACGAAACCCTCAAAACCTGGCGGCCGTTACAATAGTGACAGCCTACCGCTTTTTTAAAAAAATTCGGCCATAGATCCCATAAGAGAGATGCAGTTTACTTTGCCATCTGGAAGAGAAAATCAGAACGTCGAAAGTGACATGCAGGCAGCCTATATAGCGTCAAATTGAGATGCCTCTATGCAGTAGCTGAGGCCATACGATTAATACCATTTTCTTACCATCGATGTCCAGCTATTACTCATTGTCATTATCACTGAGGTTGTCACTAGCCTGCTTCAAAGTTCCACGGAAATCACTGGCTCCAAAACCTATTATTATTATTATTATTATTATTATTATTATTATTATTATTATTATTATTATTATTATTATTATTATTATTATTATTATTATTATTATTATTATTATTATTACATCTTTATTGATCGCGGCGAAGTAAGGGCTCCCTTCTGTTACACTGAATCACATAATGACAAACAATAACCATTAATTTTATAAAATCGTATTTCTATTCATTTGCGTTCAATTAATATTTTTTTTAATATTGTCATTATCTATATGTATTTCTTGTGTTATATCCGTTAAATGCAATGTCTTTTGAATCAAGGGCTTACTCTATATATAATAACTTTCTGACTCAGATAATGTGAAGGTTTATTTTTCCAAGTAAGCCTAGTAAATCAAAATTTCATCAACTGACGAAAATAATTTTTTTACATTTCCCTACAACCGACTGCCTGCGTAGCGAAAAGTGATTTAGGCGCTTACATTCTCTGCTCAGGGTTGCAGGTTTCAGTCTGTTGTTGTTATTATTATTATTATTATTATTATTATTATTATTATTATTATTTTCTTTCATCTCTCCTTGGTATGACGCTACATCTTTGCCTGAAAGCAAGACTTCGAGTCTTATATCTTACAGAGATGTTTTTCTTTCGACTCTGATCCCAAGAGCTTTCCATCTTCAGATGATGTCTTGTGTGTGCGGAGTTCCCGTTATCAGCGCGCCAGTGAATGGAAGAGAAAGAATAATAGTGCTCGTCGTTCAGTTGCCATTCTGAGACACTGTTCTGACTTCTTTTGTAGTTGAAAACAAAGAAGTTATGATTGTCAATTGTTGCGATTATTACACAAAAAATAGTTTATATAGATGCATATTATTTGAGCCGACCAGATGTTGTGAACCGGTTTGTTGAGGTCAATACACCATCACGGCTGTACGGTAGTAAGGGGAATAAAACATACAGACCTACATATATGTTAGCAGCACCATCAAGGAATCCCGTGTTCCATTTCCAGGTCACCGCTTCCTGTTCAGTGAAACTTGAACCTACCAGTCACTTTTACGGCGGGACAAAGGTCAACTTGGCAGTGATTACCCCATAGACCCATGTCTGTTCTACCTTGACACTTACCATTCTTACTATTGCTCACCGGGCTGAGTGGCTCAGACAGTTGAGGCGCTGGCCTTCTGACCTTAATTTGGCAGGTTTTATCCGGGCTCAGTCCGGTGGTATTTGAAGCTGCTCAAATACGTCAGCCTCGAGTCGGTAAATGTACTGGCACGTAAAAACTCGTGCGGGACTAAATTCCGGCAGCTCGGCGTCTCCGTGAACCGTAAAAGTAATTAGTGGGACGTAAAAACAAATAACATTATTCTTACTAATACGTCCTCTATTAGACTATCAATGAAATGAGTTACTCTTTAATTAAAACTAAATTAATGGTTTTCAACATAAATTGTTGATCCTGTGTAACAATTCAAGTTAATTGAACATTCCAAAGAAGGAAAAATTCCCAGAGCCATGAAGGTTAGAGGCAATAGGACATGTAACGTCATTTGCGGTCTCGCCTCTTATATTATATCTTCTCTTAACGTGATAATTTTAAATTAACCGCCCTTAAACTGATTCCTCAATCACATTGTAAGTCTAGAGGCTCAATCCTGTGAAATTTTAAGCTGTTCGTCTTGTTTCTGAATCAAGAAGTTTCGTCCTCCAACTGTTCATCTTCAGTTACAACTAAGCATATAGTATGCTCTGTAGAATCATCTTCACAGATATGTCAAAATACCGTACTTAATCAGATTGTAATACGAAGTTTGCAGTGTTCATTGTCAACCTTGATTCATTTAGGCTATTTTGAAGTTGAATGGTGATATTTTCATGAGGGGATGATTAAAAAGAGTTCACAGCCTACAAAAAAGAAAGGTCCATAGACATTTCAGTAGCAATATGTAATAATTTACTAATAATCGTAGGTCGTCGGTTACCATGTGCAGGCATTTTAATTTGAGGCCATCTAGGTTGCCTGTGCGTAATTTCCGACATTTCGTTTTACTCTTCAAGATGACAGGATTAAACCGGATCTCTCTTGTTTGAGTTTCAGTTATTTTTATCACTTGAGACTTCCAAAATGGAGGAGAGAGTGTTGCGTAAATCTTAAAGAGTACAAAATGTCATCGGCATGAAGGCTTAATTTTTATTTTATTTTTCCTAACACTAACATTCTGTATACAATTATTTAAAATCAGCTGGTTAGGCGTTCGCTTCCTATGTCCAAGATTGTGGAATTAATATTTCTGCCGCAGTCAGCTTAGAATAGTTAAATTCGGAAGAAAAAAAGTATGGTTAGAAAATCCCAACTCTCCGATGTCTTTTTGAAATTATTATTATTATTATTATTATTATTATTATTATTATTATTATTATTATTATTATTATTATTATTATTATTATTATGACAGCTTCTAGGGCCCTGTTCATTTAGTCTAAATTCAATTCCCGGCTTTACTTGGTATAATGGTGAAAACAGGGGACAAACCACTTCTCTTAACGACGGTTACAAAGAGAACTGTGTTAAAATAGCACCCTCGGTCATCTTACTCATGGTCACCTGTGGCAATTATCCGAATTATGCTTCTGTTCCGTTCCAGTATAACCTCAAACTAGTGCAAATAGTGCACGTAATTTCTATATACATCACCACGACGTGACTTGTATTAAATTGTGTTGTATGTCGGTTATAATGCCTTCCCTTCTTTAATTCAGCTTTTCTTCCAGATGTGAATTGTGGAACGAATCGCCTAACATCTACATACATTCCTTGAGATGATTTCCTCTGAAACCCTGATATACTGTATATTAGATCATTTTTGTGGAAGTGAAACTGTAATGAGATTAAAACTACCTGGCATTTAATGTAACCACCGACTTTTTCGATTTAACTTCGATAGAAATTATTATACCTTTTGATATAACTGACATGATATTTTAAATAATTTCCGGAAATTTCATTCTTGTTAGCTCTAGTTCTCTCTCAGGCGTATCAGTAGAACGCTCTTCCTTGTTATGTAGTTATTTATTCGGTCAAATTTTCCCTTCCACTTCTCTTTTCTCTTTCATTTCGTCCTTCAGGTTACTTCTGCTCTAAACGGGCGAGGTGGCTGTGCGGTTCGAGGCGCGAGGCTGTGAGCTTGCATCCGGGAGATAATGGGTTCGAATCCCACTGTCGACAGCTCTGAAGATGGTTTTCCGTGTGGTTTCCCATTTTCACACCAGGCAAATGCTGGGGCTGTAACTTAATTAAGGCCACGGCCGCTTCCATCCAACTCCTAGGCCTTTCCTATCCAATCGTCGCCATAAGACCTATCTGTGTCGGTGCGACGTAAAACCACTAGCAACAAAAAACACTTCTGCACTGACACGTCAGTAGCATGGCACGTTTCCCAACCATTCAATCAGTCACCACTGATCGGCATTTGGATTTCAGATAACTTAGAAATATATCGAACGTTTTCCTCTTTTCGCAAATTATTCCAGTCCCTAATTCCTCTTCCTGTAAACGAATATTTTGCCCCGATTTTTTGTCTTGAACTTCAACTTTATATTCGGATTATGATCCTTTCCACTTTTAAAAACTCCATTCAAGCTTATTCGTTTACACCTTATCTCCATTGACAGCTCGAAACATACCGCTTAGTGTCGCCTGAACAATGTCTTATTTAGAAATGATTGTGTTAAGTAAGTCATTTGTCTCAACGATTCACTCTCGATGCCCTTTTGAGCATACTCCCGTCTTTCGTAGGTGTTTGGCCTACAAAATATATCTGAAAAGTACTACTTCTTTCTGTGTGCAAGTTGGTTGTTCATTTGTAGAAACGTTCGGAATGGTTTTCTACCGCTGATTGTAATAGTCAAACTGAGTTCATTCGTACATGCACTACTTCTCTTCTCTCTGTCAATTTTCGTTGACCTTTCAAGGCTCGAAGATCTTCCAGAACGCTGAACGGAGTTACTGTAAATTGGGCTTTTCTGCTCTCTTCTGGGCGGGAATTTTCGTCTGGGAAAAAATGTGAGACACTGAATTTGGGAAGTGAAGAAAGTCGTTAACAGCGTTGCTGAAGTCTTCTTTTGTTAGGTTTTCAGAAAACTTTTGATTTCCATTTTGTCAGCTCGCTGTTGTACTAATTCATGTTCGGAACTGGAGTAGCAATGTTATTTGTTGTGGTATCAATTATCTGGGAAATTTCGTGAAATAGTAATCGTACTTTGCTTCTTGGCCAAGATATCTCTGTGCACCGTAGGATGTGCTCTGCTAATGTCTATCGTTACACGCCTATCGGATCGATATTTTCCACAGCGCGTGCATTGTACATCACAATTTTCCTGGGATGGAAGCCTTTTTTTTTTTTTTTTGCTAGGTAGGGGCTTTACGTCGCACTGACACAGATAGGTCTTATGGCGACGATGGGATAGGAAAGGCCTAGGAGTTGGAAAGAAGCGGTCGTGGCCTTAATTAAGGTACAGCCCCAGCATTTGCCTGGTGTGAAAATGGGAAACCACGGAAAACCGTCTTCAGGGCTGCCGATAGTGGGATTCGAACCTACTATCTCCCGGATGCAAGCTCACAGCCGCGCGCCTCTACGCGCACGGCCAACTCGCCCGGTGGGATGGAAGTTCGTCAGAGAGGTTGTTATTAGTCAAACTATATGAACATGCATTTAACGATTGTGTACAAAATAGCAATGGGTATACGCGTGCACAAAATCGATCCTTTATTCAAATTCACTTAAATAATGGGTATTTAGGTCGACTAAAAATATAAATACACTAGCAGGTGCCCGCGGCTTCGCCCGCGTTTATTAATTCAACCGCGTTAGATGTTTTCAAACCGGTTGTTTAAAAGCAAATATATATATTAACATACATAGTTTTCACAGTTAATATTGGTCGTTTTCTATTTAATATTTCACCCCCTTTCCACTCCTTTCTGTAGGGGTGTCTTACTCCACAGTTTTCTTTCCCAAACAGTAAGTCATATGTGTATCATGTTTGGTTGAGAGCTTTGCTGGAACATACACACGTACATCCATAATCTCATCATTTTGGACATTCTTTTTCACCCCCAACTAACCCCCCTACCGATTGGGAATGAACTTTGACTTAAACAGCATCGAGTGTGTCACAGTTCATCTCAGCTATCCGAAAGACTAGGGTGTTGCCACTAATATCGGTCATATTCACATATTTACATTTAACCCCCTTCCTTTAGGAGTTCTAGAAGGTTCTTGCCGCTACAGTAATTTTTGCAGATAGCAAGTTTGGTTGAGAGCTATTCTGCAACTTACATACATTCACCCGTAATCTGTCATTTTCGAATTTTCTTTTTTTTTCACCCCTTATGCCGTTATACAGTATATAGAAGATTATCCCTAAGAAAAAGTCACAATCTTCACATACTGTTGGTCAGGCAACCTGCCGATCACACTTGTCTTGCGGTTTGCTTGCCTTTCACTATTTTCTTTGTTATCCCTTCTCACCCCCTATGTCGAACTACTGGTCGTATTTCGTTCAAACCACTTCATATACCATCTCAGGAGTAATGCACAAATTGTGAAATTTTCAGCGAAATCTGTCCGGTAGTTCTTGAGTATTTAAAGGACACACAAAGAAACATTCATCTTTATACAGAGGAGAAGATGGAAAGTGATACAAACGGGGAACTCTGAACATCATAGGAAGTATGTAAACAGTCCAATCGACGTATACTTGTAGGTTAATTTCTATAAAAAGTAAGCAAATACTACAAAAAATGTACACTGTAGAAGTAAATGCCCAAAAAATATAATATAGCTACAAAATACACAGTAGTATACAAGAATACAAGGAGCTCGGAATATCGTGACCTCCATCAGTCTCAAAGAATCCATATCTCATTTGTAATTTGCTTTGCAGCAAACTGGGAGTAATATTACAAAACACGCACTGTGTTATACACATACTTTTGTTTTAATTTCTTTGTATACAATTTGGTGAAAGTGCAGTGGAGAACTTCAATACGTTTTTCACATTCAAATTATTGTTTTCAAGTATAATGTATGTATTATTTACCGTATTCATTTATAGTATGACTTTATTCACTGGGATTTCCTACCCTAATCAATAAAAAATGAATACAACCGCGAAGGTACAAAATTAATTATCTATACCTATAAAAGAACGAGCATCGCATAGCAGTTTTAAGAACGAGTAAGGTAAGACAATTAATCGACATTTCCTTCGTGCGTATTCCAAGTGCTCTGTGCTTCCCACTTTCTAGTATTCTATCCCACAACCTTAAACACAGAAGACGAACGTTTTAAAATGCTCCAGCAGCGAACAACTTCTGAATCTAGGCTGTTGCTTCCACGTGTGCCACCCTTTCCCGCTTTTCACTATTATTTATTTATTTTATCGACAACCTCTTCCGAGGGATCGGAATGCCTCGTTTGTCAGTGGTTACAAGAACAAAGAACAGAAAATCTTCTTGTTTTGCCACTTCAGACGAGACTCGCTCATTACCACCACCCCAGAGTGAATATTCTTTCTTCCGTGTTTGAGAAAGCAGTTCTAACAGTTGCAGTGGATAAGTTGAGACTGCTGTGTTATTTTACTGGCACCACTTGATTGCAGAATTCGCCTTTGTTCTCTGTCAAATTAATAACTAGGTAGTATACAACACAACTTTCTCTGTGGTCAGAAACAGAGGTTAATGGCCGAAACAAGTGAGTGAAAGCCAAAGGAAGTATTTAGTGTGGTACGCCATATAGCATGTTGTTGGACGGTCGATGGTATATTGTCTTTTGTTCTCAGCATTTGTATCTAGGAAGTTGACTCCCGTATCTTCAAATTGTTCAGAGAACACGTCGTGTTGAGGTAGTATTTAGTGTAGGTCGTACGACAACCTGGGAACGTAATATCCTTGAGGTGTAATCCTGCCCTGCCGAAAGATAAAGGAGTGTAAACGATACCCTTGCTTTCGCTGCGCGTCACCTTTTATTCAGGGCATGCCCACGTCTTTTCGTCCCTCGACTCAGTGGCTTGGAAAGGAAGGTTGTCTGTGGAGTGGATTAAAAAGTGGATTTTTTTTCCTTCCTGTCCTCCCCTCACGCACATTAGCATATGCTCTCGATAAACAGGCCCGCTCGATTCTTACCATAACCCCATTACTAAACTCAGTTTATGATCATTTACCACGAAATTTGTAGTGAAGATGTTTCCGTTAAGGGGGGTACTCTATTAAAATATCGGTTCAGAAATGGTCCAAAGACTGAAAATGGATTTTGGTGCTGGTAGACACTGCGAAACTTGGACATATGGTGATTGATAGCTTTCTCTTTTTTTCACGTGCATCCATTTTAAAGGTCATAATTGTTGGAGAATGTCTAAGAACAGAAATAACTAAAGAAGTAAGCGAACTCGTTTATATATTGAGAAAATAAGGCTGTTCTTTTTCTTTCTAGTCTTTTTTCTCAACATATTGAGAGTGACATGTGAGAGGGATTTGGTCCAGTTTTACGGCCAGATGTCGTTCATGACGCTAACCGTATAGGAAGTGATAAATTCATTATTGCGTGTTGAATGTCTTTTAGTGCCGGGAGATCCCAGGACGGGTTCGGCTCGCCAGGTCCAGGTATTTTGATTTGAAACCCGTAGGCGACCTGCGCGTCGTGATGAGGATGAAACGATGATGAAGACAACACATACACCCAGCCCCCGTGCCAGGGAAATTAACCAATGATGGTTAAAATTCCCGACCCTGCCGGGAATCGAACCCGGGACCCCTGTGACCAAAGGTCAGCACGCTAACCATTTAGCCATCGAGGTGGACATGATAGTATGGTGTGTTACGTAAATGAAGAGAAGTGTTTGAAGACGAGCGCAAACTGTACTTACCAAGCCAGAGTAATTAACCGCACGCAATTAAAATCCACGACGCGGGCGGGAATCAAACCATGAGTCCTCTGAAGCGAAGGCCTGTACGCTGACCATTCAGCCAAGTAGCCAGACATAGGCATATAACTTCAGTAATCTTAATTCTGTATCGGAAAATGTTCATGCAGGGCCTTCTTTCAGTATTAATTACTCGAAAGTAACATATACCAGAATTCAGAATGCTCCCTCGGTACACTCTTAATCAGTTTGCCTTCAAGTTTGGCATACACGCGCGCTCGTGTTGTATTCATATTTGTAGTTTCGACGTGAAAAATAGTTTGTAATTGATAAAAATGTTAAATTATACGGTGAAACTAGAAATAATACTTTAATTTCTTTCTAACATATATAAGTAGGCTATCGAAAAAATGAATCAAAAATGTTTGTACTTGGAAGATTGTAAAAATAGACCACATTAATTTTACAAAGTACCCTTTTTTCGGAAAAACGTATTCGCTTGACGAAAATTTTTAACAGTTTCTCAATAAGAACCATAATAGTCAACTAGTAATAGTTCACCTAAATAGGACTAAAATAACAGATAATATAAATTTCAGTAAGGTCTCGCCGTTAGGATTGAGTAGCTGAGTGTATCACAACGCAAGTCAGGCTGACGACTACCCTGAGTCTCGGGAGAGGAGTTTGAATTGCTGTCGGCCATCCTTGTGATTGTTTTCCAAGTTCTATCTGTTTCAACATTAGGAAAATCCTCCAATTCTCGTTCACGTTTGACCATACAGCCAGTTTCATTTTTAAGTTTTGACAGTGTTCAGTGATATTTTACTTAGGCCTATTTACTACGGTTGAACAGGACGAGATGTAATGAACTTATATTTAAGACGAACTCGAGCACCTGTCCTCGAGTCAGAGGAATTAACAAGCCGTGGAAAGAATCTCCCACCCGGCCAGATATCGACCACGGGACTCTCTGGATTGAAGACTGTTACGCTGACGATTCAGCCAAGGAGTGGGATAGAGACCTTGTTAATACGCATCAAATAGGATATCAAACAGAGGTAACAAACACAAGAACGTAGTATATTGGACTATTGACAGCGATGCACAAACCCCTAAATGAAACTACACCCCGCTTGAGTATATCATTATTTTGGTCAGGCTTTATGGTGGATACCCTGGAATTTTAAACGTGATCTCAACATTTTCCCAGAGTTTGTACACTACTTACCGCACTTGGTTATGTGAAGAAGTTATTTCACACTGTCAGTAGATTTTCGTGCTAGTAGCAGTGATTTTATTGGACCGAACAACAAGATCATCAATCAAGGAAGAGTTCTAACCTCGTCAATATTTTATCGTGTAGAAATGGATAGGAAGACTATGAATAGCATAAACCAAGTACAGTCGGAGTTGGCAAAAAGAACAAGAAAATCCCAGCGGTAGTCGGTAAGAAAAAATGACAGAAGCGGCCTGGCACAAGTAAGTGAATTTAATGTCAGACTCAGCTGGCGTTGGTTGACTGCCACACACGTCTCACACCTGGCCAGTGGCTGTGAACTTGAGTCGTTTGTTAATCCAGTTTTCATTGTCCATACATCTGTTTGGCCGATATCTTCATTCTTCCAAGGATCGAAATTCTTCCCCTTACGATTCAGTGTTAGAGTGGGCTGATGTTCCCGTTCTTTGGTCTCTTACAACAGTTTCCAGCACTAACGTCTCAGCCCATAAATTGGTCTTAACTGTTTGACGTGACTTTTGGTTTTAGGATCGTTAATTGTTATATTCTTTAACAAAACTTAATACCACAAAGAGATGTTCATTAACTAAGATCATTGTACTAATTATTGCGTTTATCAGAAACAAAAGGCTGTAGTTAAGATATATGGAGTAACAAATTACCTGGATATTCATCGAGGAGTCAGGAGTACCCTTTACTGTTCAGCCTTACTTCGATGCTATTTTCAAGAGAACACTAAGTAGCAGATGTGGAAGTGGGAGTTAGAGTTACTGAAGTAGCGATAAGTACATTGCGATATGCAAAATGATACGGCGAAAATAGTGAGAGCTTGCAGCTATTTCTAGATAAGCTGAATGACATTGGTGAAAAAATGGACTTGAATATAAATACTAACAAAACAAAACTATTGATTTCCAACAAGATAAAGAACAAGTCCGTCACTCCAAAACTTCAGCAGCACTCGAGCCAACAAATAACCAAGTTTAAGTACCTTGGCTGCTGGATTACTGATGGCCTAGAACCCGATATGGAAATCAAGACACTTATAGAAATAGCTAGAACCCCTCTTAGCGGAATGACAATATTTGTTAAGCAGCGATGCTCCCAGTTTCAAACTCCGACAGCAGGAAGTAGTTAAGCAGTTAAGAAGTTGGAAGCTTTCGAAATGTTACTACACAGAAGAATGGTAAAAAGTTCCCTGTGTACAACATTTAAGTAACGGAAAGGTTTCACAACGCATTCACAGTAAAAGAGAACTGTCGATTGTTATTTTAAAAATAGGGAAGTTAGCCTATCTGGGACACGTACTTCGTCATGAAAATTACAAGGTTCTTCAGGTTATTTTAAAGTACAAAAAGGAATGGAGAGAAGTGAACTTCTTGCCTAAGCAATATCAAAGACTGGACTGCCATTAAACAACTGTAACATGTTTCAAAGAACCGAAAACTGTTACCTGTAGTGATCGCCATATCTTGGGAGACGGTGAAAATATGAAGAAAGAGCTTAGATGAGGTTGGTATGATGGACATCAGAACTTCCTTATACCAACACAATATCTACTGTACCCTATTGAGTCACCATTCATATGCCTCTTATCTTGTACAATATGTTAATGAAGAGTTCTTCTGCATAGCTCACTGTGCTACGACTGCTAATGTTTAGACATTCCTGTGAGACCGCTGAGAGGTTTATTTTACGACTAGGAAGTTTTAACGACATATATAAACTTTATTCTACAATTGTATTGTGTAGTAAATGTTCATCTTCATAGCGTCGTTCGTCCTCATAGGTATGGACGACCTATTAGTGAATAAATGTTTACTCATACATAGCGAACGCTTAAACATTCCAGTTGAGCATGTGCGTGTTAATGCTGGGTGGCACTGTTAATTTCTTGAATGTGTTAGTACAGTCATTCCTTTACTTGTAATTGACGCAGTTGATCCTCCTTCCGATTGCTTTAGGCAATTAAATCATAGACTTGTAGGAATTTTCCCAGAATTTCGTGAAGAATTGTTTTTAAGTCAGTATATTGTATTATGACTTTTGGAACAACCGCTGTACGCTGGGCCAGATACTTATATTACGACAATTGGAGAAGTTGTATGAGTATAACAAGCAGCTTCATCATCTGTACGTCGATTTTAAACAGGCATATGACATTCTAGATAGAGGTAAAATGCACAACATTATGAGAGAGTTTGGAATCCCGAGGAAATTAAGTTGACAGAAATGACCTTAAAAACAACAGTATGCAAGGTGAGAGTGAAACTGGATCTGTCAGATGCGTTTATAGTTGAGAGGGCTGAGGCAGAGAGATGTGCTCTCCACGTCCACACTACTCTTCAATTTAGCACTGGAAAAAGTTATTTGCCAATTACCTAACAACCCAGGGGGAACCATTCTGAACAGATTAGTACCAAGTGATGGCATATGTTGACAATGTGGCAATTATTACAGAAGACTAAAGAGATCTTGAAGAGAACTATGCTTTGTTAGAAGAGAAAATACGAGACCTAGGACTAGAAGTGATTATAAATAAAACAAAATATATGAAGACGGGAGATACAGAGGGGGCAAGAGGAAGGACCACAATAAGATTACATGGGAAGAAATATCAAGGAGTTACAATTTTCAAATGTCTAGGCTCAATGATAACAATGGACAGCAAAACCTCTGTGGAAATACAGAAAAGGATAACAAGTGGGAACCAATGCTTTTACGCCTTGAAAAATGTTTAAATCGAGAAATGTTAGCAGGAATACGAAAATAAAAATATACATAACAGTACTAAGACCTATAGTGATGTACGGTTCAGAATGCTGGGTGATCACTAGAGAAGAACAGATATTTGGAGCAATTAGAGATCAGGATGGATGAAGAATGAGGACAAATGCAGAGTTACAAGGATTGTTTGGCCAGCCGGAATTTTTGTAGTTAAAATCAAGCAAGGAAGTATTAGGTTGGCTGGTCACGTCCAGAGATTGGAAGAGACCCGTACTGTCAAAAAGGTCTTTATAGGAAAACTTGAAGGAAGGAGAGGAAGGCCCAAGAAAGGATCGATTGACGATGTTGAAGACGACCTTACAAAGATGGACTGTAGCGCCGACCAGTAACTAAGTATACTGCATTATGCATTTTTTTAATATTCTATAAATATGTGATTAATACGTCGGGTTTTACGTGTCGTGTTGAGAAATACGGAAAGAAATCTGTGACCCAAGTCCTTGAAGGGCCTTGGGCCAGTCAAGACTACTGCTGCTCAGGTAAATAGCCTGCAAATGTTAGAAGTGTCACGTGGTTAGCGTGTTGACTCTTCAGCCTTATTGCATGGCTGTCCTACTGCTACCACTGAGCAGAAGTCAGTATACGAACTTTGGATTCTTACTCGTTTGCCTTCACTGTTGGACGACCGGTTACTTTCTGTAGTACAGTTTATGACTGCTTATGATGACTGTAATTTCGTTGAGCATGTGGTGCTCCCAGCATTCCCAATTCCTTGCAGTTTGGAGTCTTCTAATGGGCATCACCAAGCTGAATTCTGCGGTTCCATTTTGATTTTCATTTCTTGCGACCAGGTCATACCGCCGTTGTCGGCCGTCCTAGCAGCAAACCAAGAAAATTGTAATGGTGGTTTATAGGACCGAGAAATTGAGTTTGAGTGGACACGTAATTTGGTCGCACCAAGATTCCTGTATATGTGCGATATGATAAGCTATAGATTAACTCTTTAAAATGTCTCCGATCGCGAGCCTACGATGTGAGACCTTTGGCTTTTAGTGCCGGAATTGTCCGAGGATGCAGGTCCCGCTAACTTCTCTTGACGGTTTTTGGGGACGCCGAGGTACCGGAATTTTGTCCCACAGGAGTTTTTTTACGTACCAGAAAACCTACCGACACGAGTTGACTATTTGAGCCACTCAGCCCGGCTAAAAATATATTTCAGTAGCATCAATAATGCGAAGCAGGGTTCTGGTTTTTCTGTGAAATGTGCAAAGAAAAGTTCTGCTCTATGCACGTGTTTTTCTTCCTTGTTGGCTTTGGCTTTGTTACCCAACCCACTGCGACCCTGCGACTTTAATTTGAATTCTTATTTTTTGTGAATTTCATGTTTAAGCAGTACATATAACTACAAGTATTAACAGTATACATATTCAGTATACAATATAGATATTCTTTACATTGTTTTTCAACATTTTTACAAAAATTTATTCCAAATTTCTCTCCAAATTTTGATGTTATTTTATCCCATATAAATGTACATATTTAGCCATTTTAATTACAAATAAATCCTAGTTAGATAGAAACCGACAATGACGGCATGCAACTGCTGTTATTGGTGAGCGGAAGTTAACACGCATTTGCTAAGAATAAAATGATACTATCTCTGTTGGCCATGGCCAAGGATGTACTGATACTACCTATGTTGCCCGTCGCTAAGGATGTACGAATAGAATGTAAAAATTAATAACGAACTACCAGATTGGCTCTTCAAAACCATGGATTGTAAGATCAGTCGTTAGTAACCTGCTGTTATAAAATGCACATACTTTTGTTATAACCCTTTATGTAATCATGCATAGAGAAAACTTCATTTTAGTACTTCTAACAGGAAAATACACAGTAGATATGAACTTGATTAGATAATTGTATTTGATGTTTCCCCTTATCTTTAAGTATGTATTAATTTACGGTCTTCTTAAGTCACTGGCCTTGAAAGCTTGTATCGTGCTCTTTGTAATACTGTTTCATAGGTTAAATAGTGGCTTAATAAATAGCCTCCGTTATGTGTAACAGTTGTATACAGATCAAATATGAGAGGTCATCCAGCCCACAGAGGTCTTAGCTCTCTGTTAGGCTTATCATGTCTGGAAAGTAGACAGCCACGTAAGGTCGCTAATTCTGAACGGAGTATATCAGATTTTATTTTAGGAAAGCAACATATAGGCTTATCATAATTAAATTTAATTCGTGCACACACTGAAGGCTTTACCTCGTCATTCAGCTGCGGTTCGAATCCCAGCCATGCATGTAGTATTTCTGAAATGAAGTCATATCCGTGTGGTTTGGATTCCACATAAAACTGGAGGTCCCGTGCCTATGATCACGAGACCCAATCCTTTCCACTTCATCAAGTGTAATTTCACCAACATCATTGTCCTCCTCCCCATGAGCTCGGTTGTTCACGACTTCACAAGAAAGATACCCTTTTACGTTGAGAAGATTTTCAAAATATTCCTTCCAACTCTCCAGTGACTTCCTGGGATCTATTATGAGTTTTCCTGATTTACCCAAAACACAATTCATTTTCTTTTTCCCTCCCTTCCTAAGATTCTTTATGACTGTCCAGAAAGGTTTCCCTGTTACTTGACCTAGCCTTTCCAAGTTATTACCAAAATCTTCCCACGACTTCTTCTTGGATTCAGCACCTATTTGTTTCGCTTTATTTCTTTCTTCTACATACAATTCCCTGTCTGCATTAATTCTTGTTCGGAGCCTTCTTTTTACGTTTACAAGCTGCTCTCACTTTATCTTTCCACCAAAATGTTCGCCTTTTCCCATCCTTACACACACTTGTTCCTAGACATTCCCTTGCTGTTTCTAGTACAGCATCCTGTATGTCACCCATTCTCTTTCTGTATCCTGAACCTACTTACTGTCCACTGTTCGGAACTTTTCGTTAATCATATCCATGTACTTCTAATTTCCTCGTTCTGGAGATTTTCTACCCTTATCCGTCTACAGACAGATTTCACTTTCTCTGTCCTAGGCCTAGAGATAGTTCACTACATATTAGATAGTGATCTGCATCATCAAAAAATCCCCGGAATACCCACCCATTCGTGACAGATTTCCTGAATTCAAAGCCGGTTATGATATCGTCTATTATGGATCTGGTGCCCCTACCCTCCCAAGTATAGCGGTGAATAGCCTTATGCTTGAAGAATGTATTTATGTATGTATTTCTAATCCCAAACTAGCACAGACGTCCAGCAAACGCTTCCCATTTCTATTAGCTTCCACATCTCCCCCATATTTACCAATCACCCTTTCGTATCCTTCAGTTCTATTTCCAACTCTCGCATTAAAATCGCCCATTAGCACTGTTCTATCCTTGCTGTTGACCCTGACTATGATGTCACTCAATGCTTCATACAACTTGTCAACTTCATCCTTATCTGCACCCTCACGTGGTGAATACACTGAGATTTTCCTCGTCATAATTCCTCCACCCACCAAATCCACCCACATCATTGGCCCATTTACGTGCCTGACAGAAACTATGTTACGTGCAATAGTATTCCTGATTAACAGTCTTACCCGATTACCCGACACTCTTTCGTTGCCTTTTTAATACCCGTCAAGTAAACTTTATAATTTCCTATCTCTTCCTCGTTATCTCCCCTTACCCGAATATTATTAATTCCTAAAACACCCAGGCGCATCCTCTTCCCTGACTCAGCCAATTCTACTTTCTTCCATAAGCCCCATTAATATTTATAGCTCCCCATCGAATTCCATTTCGTTCGCCAAGTTGTTTCCAAGGAGTCCCTCGCCTGTCAAATGGGAGTAGGACTCCGTTACTCCCATAGGTCCGAGGCTTGCTTAAGGGGGTAAGGACCTACTTAAGGAAGATATTTTTTATTTCGAAACTAAATATTTTTGGTATTTTTAGAATATATTTTTGCTAATAAAATTTGGAATATACAGACAAATTAAAAACTGCTGTTTCAGCAATTGAAAGAGGTATTAATAAGTATGTCATTCGAATTGCAAGTTCATATATTCAAAACTGGCTGAGAAAATGCACCCTAAGTATTAAAAAAGTTAACTTACGGGAAACGGGCTTCAAAGTTAACACATCAATGCATGCTATGTACATAGCTTGGATTATCTGGATCTTCTTCAAATTTCTCTTGTAGTCTCTTATTGGCACCTCACCTGTCCTTTCTGGCTTGAAGGGCTATATTTTAATGGCATTTTCAGCAGACCTTAGTCTTACCAGGTCACTATGCAACATTGCATCAACAGTACAACACCCAGCATTCAACCCTAACAGTTGCAGAACTTTGCACTTTGTGATGTTTCCCTGGTTAAAACTTAAAACAGCATCATATACACAAAAATGAAGTGTGCTGATACTCACAAACACTGTTTTGGGTAGGAGGTTCCAGATGACACTATTGACACAATCTTTTGGGTTTTGTGTCCTACCGTGCAGGCATTTTAGGAGATTTTTTGTCAGAAATATCCTTGAAAATTGGTTTGATATCCATAATGGTTGGTGGCAAACTATGAGGATGGTTATATTTCTCCCTTGTTACTTTGCTCCTGTTATATTTGCACCAGCTGTCTGTCCCGGAAGGGCACAAGCCATGTACAGGATTTTCATTACTGGAATAAATGTGGAACTGTGATGCCCAGACAGCTTTCCTCATTGCTTCCACATTATCAGTATTTTACCTGATGGCCAGACCATAGTAATTTTGGAGAGTATCAATGACTGAATCAGTCAATCTGTTCTTACCCTCTAATGTTCTACCATCACTAAGTTTCTTTCCCTTCATGCTTGATTTTAGTTGTCTCAAGCTCGTCCTCATACGTTTCTGAACGTGACTAACACATTCCAGTTTGGTTATATTTACATCATTTCCATAGGGTTTAGAATCCTGAACCACTTTGAAAGCCTTAGAGTCACAATCCCCTAAGTAATATAAATACCACTGAATAGAACGTTGGTCAAGTGACTTGCAAGAGACCGTCACGTCTACTCACAGCAGAAATCTAGCGTGCATCATCATACAGTATAAATTATTTTAAAAATCACACTTGTAGTGATCATATCATCATAATTCATACACCATTTTAAAGAGAATATTTGACATATTAAGAAATAGCAATGATATAAAAATGACAAATTTTTCGCAAAATACCCATTCCGTATCCCCTTAAATTTTTCTGAGCGTGCTCGATGAAAAATTTTGTGAATCAAGATGCTAACCTTACTGTACTTGCACATAGTCCAAGTGTACTTCATTTCTGTCAGTAAGACGTGTTTTTCTACACTATAAACCTCGCGGCCATCTGTCTTGATACAGCCCACTTGTTTTCTTTGTTAATTATTAATTAAGAATGCCCTATTTTTGTGAAATTCATTTTAAGTTTCCAATTTTAATTTGAAATCAAGTTATACTTCCTTCCTTCCTTCCTTCCTTCCTTCCTTCCTTCCTTCCTTCCTTTCTTCCTTCGGTCATTTCAAATGTATAAACACTTTTGTTTTCATTTCTTCCTTACGTGTGTTGTAAATATGTATGTACATTATATATTGCTTAGTTATAATTAGTTGTACAGTAGTAGTAAGTGCTGTTAATATTGCTATTATTTGAATGTATTATATCATCTGTAATTGGAGAATTAATAACTTTGTTGATGATAAATAAACAAATCAAATCGAAATCCACCTTACGTAATACTCAAGCTGATCTGGTCACCTCTTTCTTATGAGTGGAATAGTGGTATAGTACTGGGACAGCTGCTGTATATGATGTAATCAAAATGAACTACTGCTAAGCTTATTAAGACATATCAGAAATTAGGAAACCTTGTCTGTGTGATGTAGTTCTCGTTTCCACCAAGATGTTCAACGAGGTATTTGACAAATATTATTACGTTTCAGTGAGGAATATATAACAACTATCAGTTGTGAAGAAAAGTGTTATGGATCAGTGACATCGTACTTTTTTGTTTGTTTTTTTGGCTATTTGTTTTACGTCGCTCCGACACAGACAGGTCTTATGGCGACGATGGGATAGGAAAGGTCTAGGAATGGGAAGGAAGCGGCCGTGGCCTTAATTAAGGTACAATCCCAGCATTTGACTGGTGTGAAAATGGGAAACCACGGAAAACCATCTTCAGGGCTGCCGACAGTGGGGTTCGAACCCACTATTTCCCAGATGCGAGCTCACAGCTGCGCGCTCCTAACCGCACGGCCAGCTCGCCCGGTGACATCGTTCCTAGCTGCTAATAAAGACGACTCGAATCTCAGTGAACTTTTGTGAGATTTCTTACTTATAAAGCTACATCCCCGTGAAATGTTTCCACGGCAATCAGTTAATCTTACGAGGCCCGTAGCTTATTTTGTCATTGCTTACGCATAAGTTACTTTTGCCTGGTTTTCACATCTCGCTACCTTAATTAAGGCAACGGTCGCTTCCTTTCCACTCCTAGCTCTTTCCTATCCTGTCGTCGCCATAAGACCTATCTGACCCCCTGTAGGTGGGGGACGCAGACGAAGAGAATACACCCACGGTATCCCCTGCCTGTCGTAAGAGGCGACTAAAAGGGGCGACCAAGGGATGATTGAATTAGAACCACCGGGCTTTTGGCCGTGCGGTTAGGGATGCGCAGCTGTGAACTTGCATCCGGGAGATAGTGGGTCCGAATACCACTGTCGGCAGCCCTGAAGATGGTTTTCCATGGTTTCCCATTTTCACACCAGGCAAATGCTGGGGCTGTACACTAATTAAGGCCACGATCGCTTCCTTCCTTCCTTCCTTCCTTCCTTCCTTCCTTCCTTCCTTCCTTCCTTCCTTCCTTCCTTGGCCTTTCCTACCCCATCGTCGCCATAAGACCTATCAGTGTCGGTGCTTCGTAAAGCCACTAGCAAAAAAAAAAGAATGAATTAGAACCATGAAACTACTTGTGATTAGTACCATCAAGCGGGGAAAGCCATGGGTCGCCTTTACTTGCGAGTACTCCCACTATGTTAGGTACACAATAGGTTTGTGATTAGTAACAGCAGAGAGAGGTTCACTGTGAGTTCCCTGTACCCGTGATTAGTACCGTTGTGAGAAATACCACGGGTCTGGGCGTTGCCTGTGATAAGTACCACTATATGAGCGACACCGTGGGTCTGCGTTGCCTGTGATTAATACCCACTATATGAGAAACACCACGGGAATACCGGCGCCCGTGATTAGTACACCTTGGTGAGGAACACCATGGGTTTGCGTTACCTATGAGTGGTGCCACTATGTGACAAAACACCATAGGTCTGCGTTACCTGTGCGACGTACAATACTTGTGTGTAGTGCTATAATGTGTGGAACACCGTCAGTCTACGCTACTTTTGACTAGTACCGCAACATGACAAATACCATGGTTCTACTTTACTAGCGATAAGTACACGAGGGGCCGTTGACCTGGATTTTGGACCCCTTTAGACAATAAGCATCCTCGATTCAAGATTGTGCTTTCGAAGCAGTCCCTTAGTCAGTAATACTATTGCTTATGCTACTTTCTGGGTCGGATCCACTGATTGTTTCAAATTCATATCCATCCATTCACTCTTCATCACAATTTATATTGTGGTCAGTGGATGATTTTGAACTTTTAAATTGTCATTCAATTTCGTACCATTAGGGGCCGATAACCTAGATGTTAGGCCCCTTTAAACAACAAGTATCATCATTACCAAGACCTGTGTGAGTCGGTGCGACGTAAAACAAACTATTAAAAAATTAAAAACAACTTTTGCCAGGATTCCTTGTTTTCATCTTTCCTTTCCGACCTTCTTTGATCAACTCTTGTTCTGTTCCTTGAGTCATAGGAAGTTTTTCACTTCCACATCCTTCGTAGACCTTCCTTTCTTTTTCATCTGTTTTCTTTGTTTTCGTCTTCTAAAAATAATTAATAAGAAGGATCATATTTCCCCTTAAAAACAATAATCTCCAGTATTATCTCCTAAACGTGTAATAATTCCGCTCATGCTTTCAATCGTACATTTTTGTTTTGTTTCTAATGATCTTTTCTTCTCTTTTCAGGTAAGTGTGTTAAAATGAATCGCCTTTGTGCCTGTCAATAAGAAGAAATACAGGTTAGTTATATATTTTGTGAAGTAATTTGCGAACCATTTTCGTGCTGTTCAGAAAATGTGTAAGTTGCATTCTCAAAATTCCTCAGCTCTGTTTTACGAGACGTAAAGAAAGTTACGCTCTAAATTTGCAGGAGGAAGACACGGACACGGACCAAACCAGTCTATTTGACCTTTCCTTTGAAAAATCGGTGTTGCTTAACATAAGCATTTTATCTTTTTACGTTTATTCACCTGGAATCTGCATGCTTTCTTTTTCTCATGTAGCTACAAAAAGCAGATGTTGGTCGGTTCCTATTTTACCATGATTAAAACTTTCTTCAGCTTATCCCAGATGTTTCTGGGGTCGCTGGAGCCACCCAGGCTCATTTTGGTTTTGGCCGGGGATTTTAAGACCGGATGCCCTTCCTGACGTAAAGTGATTATTGAGATGAACATCTCGACCGGGATTCGAACCTCAGCCTTTCGGGTGGGAAGCTAGCAGCTAAGCCACTGTGCTAATCACACCCCCTTCCTAATTTACCATAATTGTGAATCATTTAATTGAATAGGGGGAAATGAATGAGAAAACGTGAACAACATTATTTATTTATCGTGTCAAAGTTAACGGTGCATTTTTTTCTTACTTAACCAGTCCTAACGTAATAAACTAACGCTAGAGATAAGTATAATACAAATGATAATGCTGTTCTTTGAGTCATCAGTCCATAGACAGGTTTGATGCAGCTTTCCATGCCACCCTATCCTGTGCCAACCTTTTCATTTGTACGTAACTACTGCATCCTACATCTGCTCTAATCTGCTTGTTCTATCTCGTCTTCCTCGTCAAATTTAGCCAAACCGATCTCCTCTCGCCAATTCGATTCAGTACCTCTTCATTTTAGATTCGATCTATCCTTCTCACCTTCAGCATTCTTCTGTAACACCACATTTCAAAAGCTTCTATTCGCTTTCTTTCTGAGCTAGTTATCGTCCATGTTTCACTTCCATACAATGCCACGCTCTACACAAAAGTCTTCAAAAACATCTTTCTAATTCCTATATCAATGAAGTGAGCAAATTTATTTTCTTAAGAAAGCTCTTCCTTGCTTGTGCTAATCTTCATTTTATGTCCTCCTTACTTCTGCCATCGTTAGTTATTTTACTACCCAAATAACAATAGTTGTCTACTTCCTTTAAGACTTCATTTCCTAATTTAATATTTCATGCATCACCTGCCTTCGTTCGACTGCACTCCATTACTTTTGCTTTGAACTTATTTATTTTCATCTTGTACTCCTTAGCCAAGACTTCGTCCATACCATTCAGCATCTTCTCGAGATCTTCTGCAGTCTCAGATAAAATAACAATATCATCGGCAAATCTCAAGGTTTTGATTCCCTCTCCTTGGATTGTGATTCCTTTTCCAAATTCCTCTTTGATTCCCTTTACTGCCTGTTCTATGTAAACATTGAAAAGGAGAGGGGACAAACTGCAGCCTTGCCTCACTCCTTTCTGGATTGCTGCTTCTTTTTCAAAGCCCTAGCTTCTTATCACTGTAGACTGATTTTTATACAGATTGTAGATAATTCTTCGTTCTCGGTATTTGATCCCAATCTCCTTCAGAATCTTAAATAGCTTGGTCCAATCAACATTATCGAATCCCTCGATCTACGAATGCCATATACGTGGGCTTGTCCTTCTTGATTCGATCCTCTAAGATCAGACGTAAAGTCAGGATTGCTTCACGTGTTCCTACATTTCTTCGGAAGTCAAATTGATCTTCTCCCACTTCAGCTTCAACTTGTTTTTCCATTGTTCTGTAAATAATACGTGTTAAAATTTTGCAGACATGAGATACTAAACTAATGGTGCGATAGTTTTCACACCTGTCAGCACCGGCTTTCTTGGGAATAGGTATAACAACATTCTGCCGAAAATCGGATTGGACTTCTCCTGTCTCATACATCTTACTAAATGGAATAGCCTTGCCATGCTGGTTTCTCCTAAGGCAGTCAGTGATTCAGAGGGAATGTCATCAATTCCAGGTGCCTTGTTCCTATTTAGGTCGCTCACAGCTCTGTCAAACACTGACCTCAAAATTGGGTGACCAATTTCATCAGCATAAACAGCCTCTTCTTGTTCCAGAACCAAATTATCTACATCTTCACCTTGATACAACTGTTGGATATGTTCCTGCCATATTTTTGCCTTGTCTTCTTTCTTTAGAAGTGGCTTTCCATCTGAGCTCTTAATATTCATACACCTAGATTTCCTTTCTCCAAAGGTTTCCTTGATTATCCTGTATGCAGCATCTAGCTTTCCTAGGACCATACAACCTTCGACATCCTTGCACTTCTCGTTCCGCCAGTCTTCCCTAGCTACCTTGCATTTTCTATCCACTTCATTCTTTAATCGCCTGTATTCTGTTCTGCCCTCTTCATTTCTAGCATTCTTGTATTTTCGTCGTTCATCAATCAGGTCTAGCATCTCCTGAGTTATCCACTGATTCGTAGTTGATCTTTTCTTCCATCTTAACATTTCTTCAGCAGCCCTGCTGACTTCATTTTTCATGACTATCCACTCTTCCTCTATTGTGTTTCCTTCAGCATTTTCATTTAGTCCTTGTGCGACATGTTCTTAGAAGCAATCCTTCACACTCTTTTCTTTCAACTTGTCTAGATCCCATCTTTTTGCATTCTTTCCTTTCTTCAATTTCTTCAGCTTCAGATGGCATTTCATGACCAACAAGTTGTGGTCAGAGTCCACGTCTGCTCCTGGAAAAGTTTTGCAATCCAGCACCTGGTTTCTGAATCTCTGCCTAATCATAATGAAGTTTATTTGATACCTTCCATTGTCTCCAGGTCTCGTCCACGTACACTGACTGACAGAGCAAATGCAACACCAAGGAGTGGTCAGAACTTTATGCCAATTGCAGGGTAGACTGACGTCACTGAGGTATGCTCATGATGTGAAATGCGCCGCTGTGCTGCGCACGTAGCGAACGATAAATGGGACACGGCGTTGGCGAATGGCCCACTTCGTACCGTGATTTCTCAGCCGACAGTCATTGTAGAACGTGTTGTCGTGTGCCACAGGACACGTGTATAGCTAAGAATGCCAGGCCGCCGTCAACGGAGGCATTTCCAGCAGACAGACGACTTTACGAGGGGTATGGTGATCGGGCTGAGAAGGGCAGGTTGGTCGCTTCGTCAAATCGCAGCCGATACCCATAGGGATGTGTCCACGGTGCAGCGCCTGTGGCGAAGATGGTTGGCGCAGGGACATGTGGCACGTGCGAGGGGTCCAGGCGCAGCCCGAGTGACGTCAGCACGCGAGGTTCGGCGCATCCGCCTTCAAGCGGTGGCAGCCCCGCACGCCACGTCAACCGCCATTCTTCAGCATGTGCAAGACACCCTGGCTGTTCCAATATCGACCAAAACAATTTCCCGTCGATTGGTTGAAGGAGGCCTGCACTCCCGGCGTCCGCTCAGAAGACTACCATTGACTCCACAGCATAGACGTGCACGCCTGGCATGGTGCCGGGCTAGAGCGACTTGGATGAGGGAATGGCGGAACGTCGTGTTCTCCGATGAGTCACGCTTCTGTTCTGTCAGTGATAGTCACCGCAGACGAGTGTGGTGTCGGCGTGGAGAAAGGTCAAATCCTGCAGTAACTGTGGAGCGCCCTACCGCTAGACAACGCGGCATCATGGTTTGGGGCGCTATTGCGTATGATTCCACGTCACCTCTAGTGCGTATTCAAGGCACGTTAAATGCCCACCGCTACGTGCAGCATGTGCTGCGGCCGGTGGCACTCCCGTACCTTCAGGGGCTGCCCAATGCTCTGTTTCAGCAGGATAATGCCCGCCCACACACTGCTCGCATCTCCCAACAGGCTCTACGAGGTGTACAGATGCTTCCGTGGCCAGCGTACTCTCCGGATCTCTCACCAATCGAACACGTGTGGGATCTCATTGGACGCCGTTTGCAAACTCTGCCCCAGCCTCGTACGGACGACCAACTGTGGCAAATGGTTGACAGAGAATGGAGAACCATCCCTCAGGACACCATCCGCTCTCTTATTGACTTTGTACCTCGACGTGTTTCTGCGTGCATCGCCGCTCGCGGTGGTCCTACATCCTACTGAGTCGATGCCGTGCGCATTGTGTAACCTGCATATCGGTTTGAAATAAACATCAATTATTCTTCCGTGCCGACTCTGTTTTTTCCCCAACTTTCATCCCTTTCGAACCACTCCTCCTTGGTGTTGCATTTGCTCTGTCAGTCAGTGTATAAAGCCGTCGTTTGTGGTGTTTGAACCAAGTATTGGTAAGGACTAAATTATGATCAGTGCAGAATTCAACCAGCCGACTTCCTCTTTCGTTCCTTTGTCCCAATCCGAATTCTCCTACTGTTTTACCTTCTCTTCTTTGGCCTACCACTGCATTCCAGTCTCCCATCACAATTAGATTCTCGTCACCTTTTACATATTGTATTAAATCTTCTATCTCTTCATATGTTCTTTTGATTTCCTCATCTTCCGTTGAGCTAGTAGGCATATAGACTTGCACTATTGTGGTAGGCATTGGTTTGGTGTCTATCTTGACGACAATAATTCTTTCACTATGCTGATCTTAGTAGCTTACCCGCTGCCCTATTTTCTTATTCATTATTAAACCAACTCCTGCATTTCTTCTGTTTGATGTTGTGTTAATAATTCGGTAGCCACCTGACCAAAAATCCTGTTTTTCCTGACGACGTACTTCACTTATACCAACTACATCTAACTTTAGTCTATCCATCTCCCTTTTCAGATTCTCTAATATACCACAACGATTCAAACTTTTTACATTCCACGCTCCGACTCGCAGAATGTCAGTATCCATCTTCCTGATGATCGCCACCTCTCGTGTAGTCCCCACCCGAAGATCCGAATGGGGGACTAGTTTACCTCCGGAATATTTTACCCGGGAGGAAGCCATCATCAGTACATCATTCATACAGAGAGAGCTTAATAATTTCTAAAATTCTAACAGTGATATTAATCAGAAAAATATCTGACATACTTGTCTCCATTTAAAGAAAATAGTCGCAATTTAACTTACATAAATGTTAAAATAGCAATGTAATACGTATCATTTTCGAATGAAAAGATCCTGAAATCTAGTTGATACCGGAATATCTCCTTCAATATAGTCTAGAAGTGAATAAAGGGAATTGATATTAAGGAAAGAAGGAAGGAAGCAGACCACAAAAGGGAGGCGGAGTGGACAGCGAGGAAGGAGTAGGAGGTGGAGGAACGGTGAAGAGGACTACTAACGGTTGATTTATCCGTTTTCTTAATATTTTTGAGCTATTTTTTTTTCCGGAAGATTATAATTTCCAGCTAAGAACATTTTATATTGCGCATACTAGTTTAGCATCACCTGGAATAATACTTTGAAAAATCATTTTAGGGCAGCTTGAACGAAGCCATAAAGCATCGAGAAGTTTCCTTTGTCGCCTCCCTATTGCTGCCTTCCAACATAATCGGCTGTTATTGATAAGCTCAGCATGATACCAGTCTACTGTCGTTACTTGTGAGTCCATCCGTAACTTTTGACCCAAATGTGAATACTGTAGTCACTACGGCGAACTAAAGTAAAAGCGTAGCGTTCGTGCTCTGATTTTTCAGCATTGTCTCCTGAGGCAAGGCAACTGGGACAGCCGTTTGTCACACTGTTGCAAATGCCTCCTTTGTCCAGTTGAACGAGTGTATAGTTTTCTGTGGTTTGTTGACGTTATTTGAAATGGCATTACTTCCCCTCGTGTCGCTCGATAAACGTTCTCTCTCTCCTTTGATGTTACTGAAACTCAGTTTTCTGAATTATTAAAGCGACGCCTTTAGAAACACGCTGTTAAAGGTAATAGTTAATGTTACGTCCCACTAACAACTTTTACGGTTTTGGAAGACTCCGAATGGCGGAATTATGTGCCGGAGGAGTTATTTTATGTGCCGCTAACTCTACTGATAGGAGGCTGATGTATTTGAGCACCTTCGAACTTGTGCTCTGCCGTCTGAACTACTACGCCCGGCAGCTGTTAAAGGAATATATTTGAGTAATTAAGAGAACGATTTAGGGGTTTGATAATATCACTGTTGTGTGGCTCGGGTCGCGTAGCTTGCATTCGGGAGATAGTGGGTTCGAATCCCACCATCGGCAGCCCTGAATATGTTTTTTCCGTGGTTTCCTATTTTCACACTAGACAAATTCTGGGACTGTATCTCAATTAAGGCCACGGTCGCTTCCTCCAAGTCCTAGCCCTTTTCTATCCCTTCGTTGCCGTAGGACCTGTATCTGTTGGTGCAACGAATAACAAATAAGGAAGACAGCAAAGCAGCGTGTAGCAACTGTGGCTTTGGAAGCACCAAGGCTTGCCGACAATTCGTTTCACTGAAGGTCATGTCATGCGATGTTCATCTCCAAGGCTATTATTTTTATCATTGTCTCACATGAACCGATATGATGCTCTTCAATTACTAACCTCTAATTAAAGTTCAGAAATTATTCACATTGAATGTTCCCGTTAATTTGATCCATGGTATCTTCAGATCTGAATGGATGAGCCTTGTTTTAGTAATGACCTAAAACGCGCATGGCCCACTTATTGAAGGTCGCTGTAAATGAGAAAGAGTCGTCCCTTTAGTGATGTAGGTCACTGACCAAGCTGACAAGCGGAAGTGTGGGTGTTTAAAACAGAAATTCTCGTTTTATGCTACTCGTGACTGGCTGAGTGTCGGGCTGATCACATCCAGCGGATGTGGGGAGGAGAGCTTGGCTTCATTCATAAGCTGGGCTAGTGATGTCATGTCCGTTGTTCTTTCGTCATCACCTTCTCTTATGCCTGGGGAACTCTCTGTTACCACATTCGACTGATAAAAAATATAATGGTCTCTGTCAATACAAAATAATTTGAGCTGAAATCGGGCGGAAGCGAGGTTTTTGTGAATGTTCGTATATGTTTCGGGTTAATGAAGGGATATGTACATTTTATCATATATATTTCGTATTCAGAGCTGAGGGTGCTTAAACATTGAAAGAGATGTTTAGGAATTCAAGATCGAGTAGTTCTGTTAAAAGCTGTACTTACTGTGATTTCTCCATTTCTTCACAAATGTTTATACTCATTTCTGGCCAGTATTGCGATAGTCATCTTCTGAGTCCCTAGAGATTTTCACTTCATTGCGGGGTTATGGCATAATAAGTGACGGCAGAGCTCTTTAACGAACACATTGATCTTGAACTGAAAATATAAATTAATACTGGAGAAGTTCTTGAACCGCCGGGTCATTAACAATTTAATTATATTCCTTGTTCAAAACTGAAATTTTGGATTATATATAGACGATACGTAACCATTCTGTGTATTCTATGAAGTGAGGCCACGTGAATATTTATTATCAACAGGTTATGTACCCAATTATAGATGAGTCAACAAAACATTATACGCACATTAAATAAAAACGAATCTCCCAAAATAATTACCATGTTTAAACTGAATCTAGAGACGTTTATACACACATATTTACAACACCTAAATAAATAAAAACGAATCTCTTAAAATAACTATCATGTTTAAACTAAATCTAGAGTTTGATATACACATACTTACATATTTATACAGAGATGAATTAACGTTAGTTTTGCTGTAGGTCTTTTTGTAATAGTTTCATGATATCCTATTTTATAATTTAAAGGTGTAAATAAATGTGAGTGGTTTGATATTTCAGAACTGCTGCTTAGGGCTAGGGTATCCTTTAAGACCAAAAATTACCGAAGGGTATTATTAAAAAATATTTACATACATACTTCCTTTTTTGGGGGAATGATGCCGTCTATATAAGGCGCAATCACTATCAGTCATTATAGATTGAATTCGCTTTATCGTTATGTCTTCAAGACTCAGTAAATTGTGTTCTTGCATAAACCTCTGTTCGCAGGTAGCTAGCAGCTAACCTTACATCCTTTTGAAACCACGCCTTACTGTCGTCTCCTACTGCTACTCTTACTATCCACGACGACGTCTCCACGGTAACCTCCTTTCATTCATCTCACCTGAGTAAGCACCCAATCCATTTGTTCAGCTTTATCTAAGGAGTTCATCTTTCAGTAGTATTTCTTCATTAGGAATTCCCTCTTATATAATGTTAGTATTTATAATACGCGCCAACAGTGTAGCCATATTGAAACACCGGACCCCGTGAGATCTCTAAAGTTAAAGCCACATTAGATGTGTTCATCACTTGGATAGGTAGCTCTGTGTTCGCTATAAGAGAAGCGGAAAGTAACTACCCCAAATAAACTAGGGGTCAGAATCTTTGATTGGTAGTCTCTGGACTCGCTTGGGACAGTGAACTAGGTCGCCAACACCCATGTTTCGATAAGGCATTTCGTGACTCTTCTTGTTAGAATACATACATTCTGGCTCCTTCTCTCTTTCTTTTCAGGAGTGAATAAGTTACCATTCTATATACATTTTACATAGGACAGGTGTTGTTATATTTATGCAGTATTAATTTTTTGACCGAGGGCGGCGAAGTAGTTACCGTAATGAGAAACAGGATACCGGGCTATCTGCTATTGTTCACTTCCTTTCTGCATTGCGTAGAATCTTCTAGAATGTACACTTCTGTTATTCCTCTTTTGCTGACAGATATAACAATGACAATCTTAAGACAGTTCGTAGACAATAACAAGCGAAATGAAAAGACGCTGGCCGCAGGGAGAACGTAATTACAGGACTGCGATGCATAATCATAACAAATCTAGATACATCTAAGATTGAAATTTACATTTACGTGTAACTAGAAAATTAATCTCTACATTAACAGGAATACTGGCGTATTTCAGTTCTTTTCATGTGTAGTTGCTGTAATTTTTATTAAGAGTTCACACTTCTTACGTGCACTTACAGAAAGCCCAGTGAATAGGTGGAAAAATATATTTTCACCTGATTGGCACTAGCCCGATTCTCAGTTTCGTGGCGAATTTTAAGACCGGTTTAAGAGTCTGGATGAAATGGGGTGCATATTCCTGGCGAACGTGACTGATGTGAGAATTTTGTTAAAATCCCACTCTCGGCCATCCTTCAACTTTTTCACTTCAACTCCAAGTAAATGCCAATCAAATAGATAGTCCACGTCCTTCCTTAGTTCCAAATATACTGATTGTTGCAGACACTTCAGCCATGCAGATTTTCACATAGATTATAACACGCGCTGTGTCCACAGGGCTGTTGACAATTTCTCTCCCTTTTGCGTGAAGCAGCAACACCGTGCACTTTTAAGGTCCGTCCACACTTGTATCAGATCAGCGTATCTGTACCAAGAATTGGTACGAGATCATGATACAGCCGTCTTTTGACAAGGCTGCCCGATCTGTATCATCTAAGCGTATCTGTCAGTTTACCACCCATCGGTCTTGTATCAGTTGAGTGTTGGCTCCAATATAATGACAATGTCTCTCCAGCTACAGTTGGCTGCTGCCATCTCTTCTAAGAGTCGTGAACAGATACTTCTTTCTTTCTTGCACAATTCGATAGGGTTCCCAGCCAAATACTTTAATATTACGCAGTTCGCGTTTTCCTCCCATGCGTCATTCTTTTCAACCGATTCCAATGGCGCGGATCCTTTGGGTCCCACAAAATGGCCTTTTATTAATAACTTATCAATTGTTGAACTTTTTTCCTGAACCATTCCGAATCAAAATAATCCGATCATAATAGATATGGTGATCTGATACAAGTGTGGGCACCTTTAGAGAATGCTTTTGCTACTACTGACAACGAAAGAGATCCCTTCTTTATTAAGATATCCATTAGAGATAATCTTCTCCGCGCACGTCCACATTTCTCTCCATCCGTGCCTTCCTTGATCGATTGTATCAGGCAGTGTGCATCATTACGGAAGGTGTGACCGAAATAGGCTGCTTTACTGCGTTTTGCGAGGTTTCAGAACTCCCATGATAGCCCGGCTCGACGGAGTATCTTTCAGTCGGTAACATGTCTAACAATGGGATCTTCAACGTTCTACGATACATCGACATTTCAAAAGTCTGTAGTCGATTCATTAATTTAGTGTCCGTCCTTTGATATCGTAAAGCAGCACAAATAACACATGACATAACATAACACTGTTCGCCTCCGTAGCGTAACAGTGTTATTAGCTGCCGTCCTCGGGGGCCCGGGTTTCGATTCCCGTTACTGCCAGAAATTTAAGAATGACAGAAGGCTGGTATGAGGCTGAAATGATGCATGCTGCTCACTTCCATTGGGGGGTGTGCCTGAAAAGAGCTGCATCACTTCGAGATGAGGACACGAGTTTTCTTTACGACGTAACACTTCACGTCACATGGTGCTTTTTTCAGGATTGGGGGAAGGTTGATGGTATACACGATGCGAAGACCATATCCGTCATTTTGAAGGTTTCGTCTGTCGTTCTGACGTTCTGTTTAAATGGAATAAACGGAAAATTGCTAATCCGTTTTTCGTAAAACTTGGCGCTGTTGAAGTAGACTCATCCATAATTTTTCTGCACTTGGTTTTATCCTGACATATTAGAAGCTGAGAAATCACTTTTAACCTCGAGAAGATTGCCTCTCAACCAGAGAGAAGCGAACAGTGATTTCAGTGACTTTCTTCGCGGGTCACCTTTACCACACAGTTTCACGATAGAGATTGTGTTGGGTAAAGTACTGTCTTACCTTGTGTTCGCTGTGTAGAATACAAAGCCATTCAAACTATATTCTGCCGGGCTGAGTGGCTCAGACGGTTGAGGCGGTGGCCTTCTGACCCCAACTTGGCAGGTTCGATCCTGGCTCAGTCCGGTGGTATTTGAAGGTGCTCAAATACGTCAGCCTCGTGTCGGTAGATTTACTGGCACGTAAAAGAACTCCTGCGGGACTAAATTCCGGCACCTAGGCGTCTCCGAAAACCGTAAAAGAGTAGTTAGTGGGACGTTAAGCAAGTATCATTATTATCAAACTATACTAGCATCCTTCACATGCGCACTGACTGCGAGATTTTGTTTTATTTGATCGTTGCTTCACTGATACCTTAAAATGTAATTTCCTTACATCCGTACCTACGGTAACACAGTCATCTTCACCTGTGCAAAGCCGTGGGCAAACGGAGCTTCTTAATAAAACCGTATAAGCGAAGTTGCATTGTTATCAGTGTTAGCATGTGACAATCCCAGTTTAATGCTACACAAGACGATCAGATAGCTTTTTACATGACCTTAGAATTAGCCTGTATACAAATATGTTTTGTATAGTCGTTCAGGAAAAGAATGAGCGCATGTACGTAATTCACCTCCCATGTAGATGCAAACGCCGTGGACACCCGCAACAAGCATATCTATAGGTTAATTTGTTTCTGAGAAAAGCCCAGCTGAATGTTGTCTGGATGTGGTATTATTGTTCGTACTGGTAGTGCGCTGTGTTCAGCTATTTTGTCTACTTTGAAATTGCTTCCACTGTATTACATGAGAACGAGTTACGTGGAACATTTCCCATGTGAGGCCTACCTCTAGCCAGCCACGTCTCGTCGTATCAAGTTAAGTTTCCTCAGCGGACAGGATGATACCGTTAGCTGTACACCTGCTCAACCTTGACCCGAGGCGACATCGTATTCTGAATCTAAACGTTCTCGACATCTGTCGTACTTTAGAGGGAGTGTTCTATTATTGTATAATTCCTAATTGTTACGCAATCATTCATATTGTCAATCTTCCGGTTGGAGGCCGACTCCATGAACCTTGACCTCAATAAGGTGTTGAAATGAAAACGTGGCCTTCTGGGTAACGCTACGTATGCGTGACACGACGTGCGCATTATTTCGGCAGGAACAGCTGAGATTCCTTCTCTCCCTAGTTTCACATGTTCATCTCTTTCTTCAACTTATCCGGTTATTTCTGGGGTCACTGGAGCATACTGAGTAGTTTTGAGTTTTAGCTGCAGGTTTAAGGCCCCATTTTAAAGTAAATGTTAGTGGGTTCTTCAAAATTATTTTCTTGTTTTCTTTTCTGTTTTCATTCAATCATACATTTTGTCGGTTTTCCAATTGGAGGCCGATTCGACGAACCTTGAAATAAGGTTTTGAAGACATGGTCTTCGTATTTGAGATATTAGTTGAATTATGTTATATCGGTGTGTGCCCGTCATTGCTGGAGTAATATAATTCCTCCCAAGCAATGTAGCGGGTACAAAATTAACTAACCTAACGAACATCACAGGTAGTAGTACAGTATATTGTTAATTGTCCGTTAAGAGGGAGTTTCGGAGTTCATATGCCTATTTAGCGTACCTACATTATTTATAATGAAAAGTCTGCCTAGTGGCCATTATCGTTAAGGCGAAGTCTAAACGGTCTGACACCGTGGTTAACCAATTCGAATCTCGTTGGTCGAAAAACGTTTCATCTTCAGAATATTGGCCGGCAGGGTAGAGGAGGTGGTGGTATACAGTTTCTGATTACTAGATTGCGTGCCAAAAGCCTGGATGAAATTCCATACCTCCCCAGTGTGCTCATATGGAGTGAGGTCATATTACGCTGTGTATGGTGATTCGTCCGTCGGATGGAGACGTTAAGCCTTGAGCCTTGCTATTCGACAGGAGTAGGCTATGTGTCGGCACCGGGTTTCACCCACTTCCTTCCCTTCATTTCATTAACTCCTCCGATGAGGTTGACATCAGGAAGGGCATCCGATCGTAAAAACCCTCCACGACAGATTCATCTCACCTCATACCCGACCCCGTAGTGAAACTGTATAAGGTTTGGGCAAACCAACGTTATTTATAATGAAACAAAATCGAAATGCCAGGCTTACTTGGGCGAAGGTGTACGGTATGCAGAATTCGTACAGTGGTCAAAATGGGATGTCAGCAGGAGTGAGTTTGGTAGTAAAGGTCAAGGTATCACCGTAAATTTTCTTAAAAAATATGAACCTATTTAATTTCATATTTTCTTAAATCAACCATTTTTATCTCGGAGTTACTTAATATATTTGAATTATGATTATATTATGATTGTTGATTCAGATATCGACGACCTTACGTACAGTATGGTCTGATTTTTCTACTTGTAAATCTGTGACGTGTGATCGCTGCTTTGAAGAATGTTGCTAAATCAAGTCGATGAGGGAAGTGGTCTGGACTGTGACCTTGCATTCAGGAGATCGTGGGTTCAAACCGTACTGTCGGCGGCCCTGAAGATGGTTTTCCATGGTTTCTAATTTTCACACCAGGCAAATACTGGGGCTGTACCTTAAGGCCACGGTCGCTTCCTTCCAAGTCCTAGTCCTGTCCTATCCCATTGTCGCCATAAGACTGTCCGTGTCGGTGCAGCGTTAAAAAAAAAATGGCCAAACAGAGAAACAAGTTTCCAATCTTAGAATTTAAAAATTGCTTGAAAACTTGATGTGGCAAATTGAAACAAAATACCCTCAGGGTTGTCTTTGCTTTACCTATTTATTTTCTCCAAAACATTTTCATCAGGCCGAAAACTCTTTCTGATAAGGTATTAAAATGGAATAAGGAGTACACAAAAGAAACGATTTTCTCCAACTGAGGTGCTTCATGTTACGGCACTCAGTTTGGGTTGTTGTCCTCATTCATCTTGACTTTTTTCTATAGCGAACTTCTTTAAATGTAGGTATTCTCCAAATATTTTTTTTAAAAATTCTGGTAATGTGGATTTCAGACACAAGTTGTTAGAGATTATCCCCAGATAACAGATAAGGATGTCTCAAAGATAGAAGTAACAAGTAAGTCCATTACAGGTGAACCATTTCATAATTGTGAGAACAGTTACAACGGAAGACAAATATATTAAAGTGATGTTAATTTTTTAAATGAACTTGTTGTATCCCGTCTAGATTTGAATAGGGGCACTGCAATTTTATCTGGAAATTGCTATATGTCCCGTCGAACTGGGGCGTCTGGCATCCCTGTGCTGTCCTCTGTTTTCTTTGTGAATTGTAGAAATGTAGTATAAAAACAATACCAGCATTGTCAGGAAAGGAACAATTATTTTTCTAAGCAAACCGCAAGAAAGTGACAGTTGGTATGACGAGGTATCCTTTTCTTCTTCACAGATCCAATAACAGTCAGTTTGATTTGAGGGTCAAAACGTAGGTCTACATTTGACCAGATTCCATTGAAGGTTCATTTAGAAGAAATGATTCAAAAGAAAATACTCGTGTTATAACAAGCTGTTCATAGCGTTGTAGAAACGTTCATCTTAGGTTTTATAGAATCCACGATTTTTTCCTGACATAATTACCAGGTTGTACCCTTAATTACTTTCCTATTCTTTCATTAACTCTTTTCCAATTTGTTTTGAAGTGTTAAAGTTTCTTGTTTTGTTTTTTTCATTTTTTTTTTCATGAAAGATCCACCGACCAAAGCATTATCTAATTTAAATATAAATAACAAGCAAGAATGAGATTGCCGAGTCTTGAACCGAATAATCACGTTTGGCGACAGTATATATGAAGATAACATTATGATTACGAATTAAAACATTGAAGAAATGCTATGTGTTTACTCGTTGAGTAGTGAAATCGTGTCATAGTAGCGTGCACAGTTGTTACCAGATTGTGTATTTGCACGCTTTTGCATCCACTACGTTTATTGTTCGACGCACACGCACCTACTTACTCACTATAAATTGTACCGAGCACGTGGCTGGGCTGTGGCTTTGTGTTTCCATAGCAACGCGTTCGATTACTTCCTCTAGAGTAGCTGGAGATGAGGTTTGCGTGCTCGGCAATCGTTTTTGTTAGAACTTCCCTAGCGGCTGTATGATTCAGTACGAACAAGTTATGGCCGTGACCTTTACAGATTCTCTGTGCATTGAGTATCGCCCGTTACTTGAGAAATCAACCCTCAGGGAACTTACGACGGACCTCTGTCACGTAGTGTCAACCTAGTTACATCCAGTTCTTCATACCACAACCACCACCTGCCAACCCAGTTTGATCATGTTGATGGCCCTGAAGCTGCTTGCCTATTGGATGCCTATTTAACAATTGTAAGGAAAAAAAAAATCACTTAAAGAAAGTGTATGCATACTCTAGTAAGCAATAGAATACGTTTTTGCTACGTCGCTGAATACTTTGTATTGAAACACCTTTGGCTTACGGCGTAATATGCCAGCGCAATTGATTCAAACACAAAACTGCTTGAAAGATATAACACAGTGAGAATCTAAATGTAACTTTAATAAAAGTTTTCAGTCCCTCGAACACACAACTGCAGTACAAATATTACACTATAACATAAAACACACTATTAAACAAGGAATAAAAACTACACACTATTACTCAGCGTAGCACGTGGCTCTCTCTTTCAGTAATGACACGTGGTCATCTCCTTTGAGGCATAAAGACAATTCTGCATCGTTTACAACCTGGCGTTTTCCAAAATTATGTTTTTCCTTCTGTGTGATTTCTAGTTATAAGGGACAAAGTTTAAAGAAAATTGATACCTAAGTGAAGATGTGGAAAGCAAGGCATACTATACAGTTCAAAAAAATTAAGGGAACATGTTTTTGAACGTATGCCATGGTCCACAGAACAATATCTCACACCCCGGTACATTACCAACAACCTTTATTCTTTACCGTTCAAGTATACAAAAGAACATCGATGGATTCGCGTTCATTTTCAGAACACAAACGGAAATGTCCAAATAGGGGTGAAAACAAAGTGATAACAGTCCTCCAGGGTGGATTTTTATCACAGTTGGAGAGCTTCAGTATGGTGTATGTCCTCCACGAGCATTAATCACAGGTTGGCACCTACGTGGCATGCTCCATATAAGTCGACGGAGGTTGCATTGCGGTATCAGGTCTCATTCTCCATCTCTTGAATGTCCAGTTCTCGCAAGACAGCTCTGGTGATACGCGCTACATGAGCCTTGGCATTGTCGTGCATGAGTACGAATTCAGGGCCAACGCCGTATGCAGCAACCAACACATGCTGTAGCAATATCTGCTCGATGTACCCCGCAGCGGTAAGATTACCACGGACGACAAGATCAGTACGACCATCAATACTGATGCCACCCCACAGCATCATAGAACCTTGTCCGAATCGGCCGTCTTCCTAGACAACATGTACTGCTCACCTCGCCTTACACGTTGACGTCCATGACGCTGTGTCAGGGGAAATCTGGACTCGTCTGTGAACAACACAGGTCTCCATTGGCAAAGTTGCCTATTGATGTGGGTACGGGCAAACAGAAGGCGAGCTGCGCAATGTTGCTGCGTTAAACGGGACACTAGAACAGGACGTCTGGGTCGTAAGGACACTTCCTTTAACATGTTCCTTACTCTCTGGTTAGACACCGTGACTCCAGTGACCCTCTTGAGGTCTTGCTGCATTTCTCTGGCAGTTGCTGAGCGACGCCGCAACGCGCAGATGGTCAGATATCGGTCATCCTGTGAGGTCATGCGTCCACGACCTTGTCCAACCCTCCTTGTGAACTGGCCTGTCTCACTGTAGCGATTCCACAAGCGTTGAATAACTGAGATCCACAACAACACGACGAAAAGCCCATCCTTCCTGGATCAGAGTGACGGCCCTTGCGACTTGAACCTTGCTAAGATGTCTCATGGGATGTGCTGATTTACGTACAACGTGCTTATATGACCGCAGTAGTTTGTGTATCCCACAATGACACACGGACGCACCGCTATTCATTTTGTTTTGAGAGATCACCTACGCCTCCAGGTGGAGTATAACACACAAAACCGTTACAACAAGAAGTGCATTTCGAAGAACGCTAAAATATGCCATTATAAAACTGTTGTTAGACTAACCTACCGACTGAAAGCGAACTTTGAACTGTACCAACAGTTGGAAACGGTTAACACTAGAATGGGACGTAGGCGGTTGAAGTTTTACAAGCATCTTCTGAAGATGGACAACGGCTGGCCTACGAAGATCATGTCAGTCATCAAAAGCTACAAGACTGGAAGCATGTGGCTCAATGAAGTAAAATAAAGTCTTAGCTTCCGCTAGGATTTCTGATACTGATGTCTCAGACCGCCGCAAATTTTGGTAAATGGTACACTCGTGGTCTCATCTACCAAAGGTTGTTAAATCTCGCAAACCTCTTTCACGAGAAAGGAAGGAAAAACGAATAGCAGGGCTTAAGATGTATTGGCAACGAAATCATACATCCAAAAAGAACTAGTGGAAGTGCTTCCTAGTGGGCTACATTAATAATAATAATAATAATAATAATAATAATAATAATAAAAAACAAATATTTCTAGGTGTTAGCAGCTTTGCACACGTTTTGAGTTAATAATGAATTAAGTGAGACATTTCGCATTATTGTAGGTGTTGCAGGTTTTTCATATTTTTTCGTAAGCAACAGAATTAGATATATAGATGATAGAAAATAGTATTTGGCCTCAGCTACCGTGTACATGCATTTCAATTTGATGCGATTTAGCCTATCTGCATGTCAATTTCGACGTTCCGTTCTTCTCTACCAATTTGCAGAGAAACGGATCTCTGTTTGGCATTCTATAAGTGAGTTTAAATTAATTTTGTTGGATGAACACTAAATTTGCCGCCAGAGATCTTTTACCTGCTGACGTAGTACGACATTGAGTGTCAAATGAACATTTTTCGCCCTTCAGAAATCAGAATACCTTGGCTGGGTTTGAACCCGCGATCTTGGGATTCTAAGGCTGATACTCTACCACTGATCTCCGTTGAATGAGCAGTAAATTGACATTGGATTCTCACTAGCACGTTTTCCAATCATTATTATCACATCACTTCAGTATAATTTAATTCACTCAGCTGTGGAGTTCTAGTTGTGGTTATGACTTTTTCTGTGCCTTGGCATAGGTAAGTGAGTAGGCCATATACATTGTAAGCGCGCTTTTTTTCCCCTTGAGGTTTCTCTTCGCAGGGTTCTCAGACAATAATTGCTATGCCAAAGTATTTATTGCGGTTATTATTTCGCGCTATTGGTAGGCCACTTTTTGTGTCAAATCGTAGGAACGTTGTCCTTGAATGCCTAGTTCCTTCTATGTTCATTCTTAACACGGACAACGTGAATGATTCCATACTATTACGTCCTTGTTTGTGCCCGAACAGATATTGAAAATGAAACATTGGGGAAGTGATTGAGGTTTAATAAATTTGTTAAAGAAAGCATATAACAGTTACAATTTCTTCTATTTGCAAATTTTTTTTTTAAATACAGAGAAGCAATTCTTCACAGGACTTTGAGTACGTGAACAAGTAATACGGTAATAGTATACCTTGCTTTCCACAGCTTCACTTGGGAATCAGTTTTCTTTAAACGTTGTCTCCTATAACTAGGAATGACAAAGAAGAACGAACATGATTTTGGAATAACGCCAGGTTGTAAATGATGTAGAATTGTCGTTATACCCCAAATCAGATGTCCACGTGCCATTATTGAAAGAGAGAACCACGTGCTATGTAGAGAAATTAAGGAAAATCCGCGAATAAGTACACTAATAATAACTGAAAATAAAAACCACCTTATCCGTTTACTTTCCAAGTGTTCAGAGACAAGGGAGGGAAACAGAGACTTGCTAGATTTTCAGGTCATAAAGGAACGTTTCCCGATATATCCTTTTCCTTTTATACTTAAATGAGAGGACCCTTGCTATGTTTTTTCCTCCCAGTAGCGTGGGCGGTTCACTGACTGTCAAGACCCTCTCCTGTATTTGACTTAGAATATGACTACTGGAACCCACACCACGAACCACTTCAACAGTCACAGAATTTTTAACTCAATTTATTATATAAGAAATGTTAATCATTCATTAATTTTGGTATTTTCCAAGAATCAAAATGAGAAAAATAACCTCGCAGTTCTCCTATGGGTTGTGTATCTAAGAGCCGGGCTGAGTGGCTCAGATGGTTGAGGCGCTGGCCTTCTGACCCAACTTGGCAGGTTCGATCCTGGCTCAGTCCGGTGATATTTGAAGGTGCTCGGATACGTCAGTCTCGTGTCGGTAGATTTACTGGCACGTAAAAGAACTCCTGCGGGACTAAATTCCGGTACCTCGGCGTCTCCGAAAACCGTAAAAGTAGTTAATGGGATGTAAAGCAAATAACATTATTATGTAGGCTATATCTGTGAGCTTGCATTCGGGAGTTAGTGGCTTCGCATTCCATCGTCAGCAGCGCTGAAGATGATTTACTATTATGTCTCCATTTTTACACTAGACAAATGCTGGGATTGTATTTTAATTAAAGTCGTGGCCATTAGTGTCCTTCCCAGTCAGATATTTTTTCCTATTGCAGCATCGCCGAATACCGACCTTTATTAGTAATAGCCTACTTAAAGAGCTAACAAAGGAAAAGAAAGAAAATGTACTGCCACAATCGTCCTCTAGCTCTGTTTCTTGAGTTATTTCCTTTTCTATTTCATATTCAATGCTCCTTACCTGAATGGTCAGGGTACTGGCCTTTGGTTCAGAGGCCCCCAGGTTCGATTCCTGGCCGAGATGGGGATTTTAACTGCGTATAGCTAATTCCTCTGGTTCGAGGTCTGGGTGTTTGTGTTTGTCGCAGTGCACATCTTCACACATCACGCTATAAACCACCACAGAAACACCTCCGCCCACATACAGTTGGCGTGAGGAAAGACATCCGACCGTAAAACTGGACCAAATGGAAAAAAGAAGGTGGTGGATTTAAGAGGTAGAACAAATGCCGTCCAGTCACTGGCGATGATCAGGGCAATTAAACTGAGGATAGGAACGAATCCTCGTAACTCGCATTTTTCATCCAGAATCAGCTGGAGGAAAGTAGACAAATGCAGTTTTCTTAGGTCCGACTCTTCGCGGTCGTTCTGCTTGGTCTCTGTCCAAACGACGGTGTGAGTGAAGGGAGTATTGTATTCTTGCACAAAATTCGACTTCCGGTTTTTGACACATCTTGACGTTGGTTGGTTGCCCACTTGTACTTCCTCTTTAAAACCATCAGACACCGGAAATGTGAGTTTCACAACATAACTGCAATTTAAAACGACGTGAGCATTTGGGCCGCAGACTTAGTCTAAAACGACATTACGTTACTTGACTCGCGTGAGTCGCGGTGTAAATTGTCAGACGTTTAGTTTCATCCTCATTTTAATTGTCCTGATTCCGTTTATCACAGACTGTTGTTGGACGGCGTTGTTTGTACACCTTGTATGTCTGAACCGACGTCTGATGGACGTTGTGGCATAGTTTTCATTCCACTTAAATGACACTAATCATTTCGCAGTGGATTTATGAACAAACCAAACCCCATGATGTAACAGCCCTGAAGGGTCTTGGCCTACCAAGCGACCGCTGCTCAGCCCGGAAGTCTGCAGATTGTGAGGTGTCATATCATCGGCACGATGAATCCTCTTGGCCGTTATTTTTGGCTCTTTAGACCGGGGCCGCTATTTCACCATCAGATAGTTCCTCGGTTGTAATCACGTAGGCTGTGTGGACCTCGAACTAGCCCTCGCGTCCGGGTAAAAATCCCTGACCTGATTGGGAATCGAACCGGGGGCCTCAGAGTAAGAGGCAGGAACTTTACCTTTACACCACGGGGCCGGCTAGTGGATTTATAGCTATTAAAAATGTATATAACATGGGCTGGGCAGGAAATAGGCACAAAAAATGTAAGGAATATGTACTGAAAAAAAGGCTACGAAATGCAAGAAATAAATTCTAGAAGGCACTAACGTTCAAAAAAGAATTTTAAGATTTAAAAAAAACTGTTAAAATGAATGATCGTATATTTCAAGATTTTAGGGAGTAAAACCTTGTCTGTTGTCACACAATTATTTATTCCAAGAGAAAGTTCTTCACATGAAACAATAGGGCAAAACAGCATTAAAACAATTTCACGCGGTTCAGTAATTACTTGTGCCAGAGTTTCGGAATTACCCTCTAAAATACTACCAAACATTGCAATTGTTTTTCATCCTGGATTACGCTGAAGCCCACAATGCAATCTGGAATTCACTGCTTGGCCCACGCTACTTGGTACTTCCTCTAATATTTTAGAGATCTGTCAGTGCCCAGAGTTTCTACCGAAGATCTGTTCTGTTTATTGTCTAAAGCTTTGTGATCGCGTCTGGGATTCCATAGAAGTGGTGGCATTTGATGTACGTCAGGTCAGCATTCAGGCCTACAGTATATGAATACAATGATGACAATGCATGTTTTGGGCATCAACAAACAGAATAGACACAAACGCAGTAATTAGACAATTAATTATAGGCACTATAAAAACCTATGATTTTACGCTTGCGATAGCAGGAAACGGGTTTATAACTTAAAGCCTTCGTTTCAGAGCAAAAGAATTAAACAAAGCAAACAAGGCAAAATCCGCCCTCTACGTTATCGTATTGTGCCCTCATGTTATTGTGAGTCCCCGTATTTCGTCGTCTTGAATGGCTTAAGACGCATATGACCGGGTGAGTTGGCCATGCGGTTAGGAGCGCGCAGCCGTAAGCTTGAATCCGGGAGATAGTGGGTTCGAATCCCACTGTCGGCAGCCCTGAAGAGTGTTTTCCGTGGTTTCTCATTTTCACACCAGGCCACGGCCGCTTCCTTCCCATTCCTAGGCCTTTCTCGTCCCATCGTCGCCATAAGACCCATCTGTGTCGGTGCGACGTAAAGCAAATAGCAAAAAAGGGCGTTTATGAATTAATCCAAGTACAAAAGGCCGGGCTCAATAGCTCATTCGGTAGAATTATTGTTATTATTAAGTCCAAAACATTTGATTGGTTCAGCTGTCATTTATTGTTAGGAACAACGTGGTCTTCTTCACCGTGAAGTACGTACATGAAAGAAACATCAAACACAGAGCGGTCGCCATTGACTAGATTTGAGACTCCGCGACGTCTCGAGCTCTTTCATTCGTTGATAGCGAATTATATGTTCTGAAAGAGTTCGGCCGATATAAATAGCGAGTCACATTCCATTGTGATGCCTGTCAGTGACACCTGAAGTGTAGTACGCCTCGGGTTAGTCGGTGCCCAGCTCACTGTTGCTGGCTCGAGCCCGAGGTCGGCATTCTAGGCACTGTGCCACATTGAGTCATACGTTGTGCTTCCTTGTTTAGGCCTGAGGCACGCCGACCTGTTAGGGAACAAAACCTTCCATGCGTCTATTGGTTAGCGATAGGAGCAACCCGGTTTTCTGCGCTGTGAATCTTCTGCTGCCGTCTCGTCGCTGAAGATCGGCGATCATCATGGAATTGGTTTTCTGTTGTGTGTTTCCCGCAACAGAGTTCGTATATAGTGGATGTCCAGCCGTTGTCTGATATTCCGTGTCCTGGATAATCATCTTCCTCCACGTCGACGTTTCCTTTCTATTTATGAATGGTTTAAAATAATTTCTTGTGGAATCAATTGGGGTTTGCGTTTCATTGGGTTTGGCTGACTACTGTCTTCTTGCTCAGTGAGGAAAGCACTTATATTCCTTTTGCGTTACTCGTATTATGGCAAGGGAGTGATCCTTCAGTGAAGTCCAGGGTGGTTGTGGCATTAATAATGAAACTGTTGACCCCAGCTAATGTATGTGGGACTTTGAAATGGAAAGTCACGTCCCTGTGGTTCGGATTCCACATAAAACTGGAAGTCCTGTGGCTGTGATCAGGGTGTCAACAGTCACGTAAAATTACAAACTTGCTTTATTGAAACACTTGATAATCAGGGCGGCATGCATGAAACAGACACGAAAACTAAAAAGCTACTGACATCGTCTGGAGTTGACCTTAAAACGAATATATTTTTTTAAATGCATAAGAAACGAATGCACAGATAGCTGACACCCTGCGATTTTATTTAACTTATATAGATTATGTGACAGAAGTTTCTTTTTCTTGTCCACTCTTACAGTCTCAGCAAAAGTCACATTATTTATATCTATACCACTCTTTTTTTTCTTAAACCCGTCGAGTTTCAGGTGGGGTGTCACACATCCCATCGGTCTTATTTTTCGTAGTTTGCGATCAAATGTAGATGCATTTACTTTGTTTATCCATCCCAGTAGGAGGTACCTTCAGGTTGAGTCACGAGGAAGAGATCCTGATCGTCATCGCCGGTCAGTTGCCTAGTAGCCTTCCCTTGTATTGCATCGAAGTCTGTGTCGGGTGCGTTACAGCCCACTAGTCATCTCGTAACCACAGAGATATTTCAGAGGTGAGTCTTATCGGGAAGTAGTTAGCCTATATATTTTTTCAGTTGCGAGTATTCTCCTGTGCACCAGCCTTGCGTTTCTCCTTCTGTTAAATATTGGCAATTGTTTACACAGAGTAAAGAGTGTTCTACACGTACGATGTCATGTGACGCCGCGTGATCATTGAACAGGTCTCAACCTCCACCAAAGCGGGCTAAATAAACTGGATGATGTCCGTTTCCACGCTCTAAGTACAGAAAGTCTAACACTGAATACTAAACGGGCAGGATAATAATGATAATAATGTGCGTTTAGCATCTCTTTTTTTTTTTTTTTAAGTGAAATTGAGTGGATTTTAAAGATGCCCTTTTCTGATCAAAATGGCTATGGACATTTATGGGCCCAGTAATACTCGTAACAGTCATAATATGTGCTTCAGAACGAGTTGTAACTGATTTGTTTTGCATTGTAATTAGTGTAATTTTTTTACTGCTTTAAGAAGATTCACTACATTTTTGAGCTTGATACCCATTATTCTTTTCTGAACTCTAACGTAAAAACACAAGATTATTTTTTCTAAAATGTGCATAACGTAACGTATTATATGTCCAAATAAAAGTAATCTGTTAATAAGTAACTGCCACGAACCTACTATGCTGGCGTAGCAGGGGGGCAGGTGATACTCCCACGTGGCGCGTCCTAAGTGGCGGATAGGGGGGTCCTAACCGGCTTGCCGTCGGACTTGAGGGAAATAAAATACCTCTCGTGGACCAAACACAAAATCCCCCTGTGGGTGGGGGACGCAGAGGAATAATACACTCACGGTATTCCCTGCCTGTCGTAAGAGGCGACTAAAAGGGGCGACCAAGGGATGATCCAATTAGAACTATGAGACTACTTGTAATTAGCACCATCACGCAGGGAACAACATGGGTACTTGCGCGTAGTACCATTATGTTAGGTACACAATAGGTTTGTGATTAGTAGCGACAGTGTGTGAATCAGGAGGTGGGTCCTACAGTACCTGTGATTCGTACCCCAATATAAGCGACACCATGGTTCTGCCTTACCTATGCTCAGTTCCCACTATGTGAGGAATTCCACTGGATAGTACGAGTCCCTGTGGTTAGTCCACTTATGTTAGGAACGCCTGTAAATAACGCCGCAATGTGCGAAACACCATAGGTCTGTGTTACATGTGCACATAACACTGCCTGTGAATAGTACCATAATGTGTGGAATACCGCGAGTCTCCGCTTTTTTTTTATTAGTACCGCAACATTACACATAGCATGGTTCTACTTTCCTAGCCGGGCTCAATGGCTCAGACGGTTAAGGCGCTGGCCTTCTAACCCCAACTTGGCAGGTTCGATGCTGGCTCAGTCCGGTGGTATTTGAAGGTGCTCAAATACGACAGCCCGGTGTCGGTAGATTTACTGGCACGTAAAAGAACTCGTGCGGGACTAAATTCCGGCACCTCGGCGTCTCCGAAGACCTTAAAAAGTAGTTAGTGGGACGTAAAACAAATAACATTAATTATTCTACTTTCCTAGCGATAAATACCATTATGAGGGGCTGATGACCTTGTTTTTGAACCCGTTTCGACTATAAACATAATCGATTCCGCATCGGGCTATAGAAGCAGTCCCTTGGTCAGTACTACTACTGTTTTTTGCCAGCTTCTGTGCTTGTGAGGCACTGTGGGTCAGATCCACTGATAGTTTTAAATTCATTCATTCTTCATCATCACGTTTTGAATTCTGGTCAGGGGATGAATTTTGTACTTTTAAATTGTAATCTCATTTCATCTCATTTCGTACCATAGGGGCCGATGACCGCGCTGTTAGGCCCCTTTAAACAACAAGCACTATCATTATCATCATCATCATCATCAATAAGTAACTGCAGTATTTCATAAAAATGATGAGGTGTGCACCTGAGTGACGATGTTATTTTCTGAAATGCAAGTACTGAAGGGTTAAAGTAAAGTTGTTTCAGTTATGAAACACTATAATTGATTTGCCACTCTCGTATATGTTAAAGGGAAGCTGGAATCCTCGCACGAGTTCCCTCTGCAGATATTCACTCCACGAATCGTTGACAGACACTGGATATGGTTCAGATATGATATATATATAACCTCGGCCAAGAAGAGGTCCGGACAATTTATTGCCACCATATATTTCCTGTAAAATAAAGCTTTGTGAACAAATGTCCTTCGTCCGCGTAACACAGTGCGCAAAAAGCGTGTCTAGAAAGTTGTCTCCTCGGTAGTGATTAGTCATGACGTTTAAAGTTTCTTTTTTATTCCGTGAGGTTTGTAAAATAAAAGCACACAATCGACTAGTTAAGTAAAATGAAACGGTGGAATCTAAATCATCGTTAAGAGTGACAAGTCTTAGTAATAATATGTTATTTGGTAATATTTCAAGGTTTAGTTTTATATTGTTTGATAATGGTGTAAGTATAAGAATCGTTATCAAGAAGCACGTGAGATTACCTGTTAGTACTGTGGGGCATGGCCTTCATGCGGCACGTGTGTGTGTGTGTAGTTATAAGGTTATGTAGTAGATTCTTGTAAACTGCCTATCAAGCGCGGCTATGAAAACATATTCAGGGGAAAGGCGAGTGAAGTATCATACCATCCGCCATCCCTGAAATGTAATTCTTCCCCATACGAAATATTGGAAATACTTTCAATTCAGCTATTCATAAAATGGCCGTTACGTGATGTGTGATTTCTGGGTGAAGTCTACATATACCGAAAGTATACCTTGACTCAACGAACTTCCTTAAAAGTCAAGTGATGCCTAGGTCATATTTACGTTTTTGAAATGAGACATCGAAAATATATGTTTTACTTTAGCTGTTCAGCCGGTCAATCGCTGATAGCTTTCGGGATCATAGTTATTGGGATGTTCATTCTTCCGCAAATCATGCGAAAATTTCTTTTCGGACATGCAAATTCGTCCATTAAATATTTTCATAAGTTTTGTATTCAAGGATCAGTAGCCTGTTGAATTATTCCTCACCTCTATACAAACTTATCGCCATATTATTTGTTCTGCGTATACGAGTCGTACATTTTACTCGTTATGTAAATAATTGCAGGTACGATAGTACGTGACGTTACTGTCAACTGTTATTACTTGTTTAATCGTGATTCTGTTCCACCAAATCGAGTAACATCATCTTTCTAAACTTTGTACCAATACAGCTATATTGATGTAATTCAGCATGAAATTTACGCTTACCAGTACCATTACCGACCTTCTTAGTGAAAAGTAACGTGGAATAATAATAGGCTACGCAAAATGCTTCATGCTTCGCTTCTTTTTCGTATCCCGCATTCTTTCGAATAATAACTACAATCTGGAAGACGTGAAATATATTTACTTTTGTACCATGAGGCGATAAGGAAGTTGGAAGTTAAATTGTTGGACCCAGTGTTTGGTCACTTTCAGCAGCTGTAATGATTGACCCCCTCACTATTTCCCGTCTCCTCTACCCCGCATGGTAAGTGCTTAGATAATGCTTTATTTGAACTCCTTCTGTCGTTCCTTATTCCTGTTTTTTTAACATACTACGGTAAACATGGCATAATATTTCATCCGGTGCCAGCTCGCTCATATACACGATATGTTAATTGGTTCATATGTAAATAAATAACAATTTATTACTTGGACAACTTCAAATACCACCAGACTGAGGAAAAAAAAGTAATATAATGTTGCTTCATACAGTCCCCTTTACTTGACAGAATCCGGTGTACCGTAAACATGAGCGGTATGTGCGGAGTTCTTAGAAATTGTTACGTCAGCACTATTCAGAAACGCCAGGTGCTTTTTCAGTACTCCAGAGATTTCACTTTCTGAGAATGTTTTGAAAATAAAGCAGTTACGGAATAAATGTGAGAATTCATACCTTGTTATAAATATAAATATGTCGGCTTAAAAGTTATTGTCGTTAAAGAGGAGGGAGAGAGAGAGAGAGAAAGAGAAAGAGAGAGCGAGCGCGCTTTTGTGTGTGTTTTTTACCAATATAGTTAACAAGAAATGCAGTACTTGTACACCACATGACTTGTTGTAAATTGTTGTTTTCTAATGGCTAGAGATATGATTTTTTCACATTAATTTACGTTCGATTTCGCAAAAAGGAAAAAGAAATTCGCGTTATTTCGTGAAATAGGGCTGACTCCATCGCTTTAATTTCTCTTTAAACCATTCCTAAAGTTATTCATAAAAAGTTCAATTCGTGAGATTTGTGAATTATTTATGTGAAGAGATATATAGAGAGAAGAAATATCAATATTCATTCATTATTCCTATCTTAGGACTATATTATAGTTCTAATCAAAATTACATAAATTATCCTTTCGCCCTACATGCCATAGCGTTCACCCTATATGGCCATACCATTAAGAGATTTTATGGAATATTAATACAAAGAGATACTTCTGTCGGAATGAAAAATCCTTATTCTGTCTTTTTCCCTTCACACACGTGATATTGGAATACAATTTCAAAATCGTTATTTTCCATTAATTCACTGCATTTTCGCAATTATCGCAAAAAAGTAAATTTCGCTTTAAACTGAACTTGTCGCTTTAATTCGCTATAATTCGCGAAAACAAAATCACTCATTTCTTAACCAAAATCATATGATTCATTAAGATATTTAAAAATCGCTTCAAAATATTTGTTGTCGCATTTATCACTAATGCAAAAAAGTCATGCCTCTCTACTAATAGCGTACAATGGCTCAAGTCGCAGAATTTTGAAATGATCTAGTCGGAATAATTTTGGACTTAATGTGAGAAACGATCTAGAATAAACCTTGATATCTTAGCCTTTTGTTTGTGTGGATTGAAATCGTGCCAAAATAGTGTCGAATGTCATTTGCACACAGCTTCCATTCTTAATCGAGGCAGCTGGAAATGCTTCTTAAGAGCAGATGCGTTATTGCTACGACCTTAATGTGCTTCACCTGCGGGTTATTTCGTAACAAGCCTTTTTTCCTCTGCTTGACTGTGTGTGTATGTGTGGGTTGGAGAAACTTGCTCACTGTCCGAGTTACGTATGGCTCGAACTGCCCACTTGTTAACGAGAACCAGTCACTGTTGGGATGTGAAGCCATCGACTGACTGTACCCTACAAAATCACAGACTTGTTGACTCACTCTTCTTCCGATAAGAAGTAATTGCCCAGTAAGCGTCGAGCTTGTAAATTATTCATTTGTAAAATGTCGTATTAGCTGGTGCTCGCTTTGTCTTGCGTGTTTGAGAGTGGTTCTTCGTCATTTTTTTCTTCATAATCCCAGTACATAGAATTAAGTCCATTGTGACGAGGAAAATAAGAACACACTTTGTGTGCATATTCTTAAAAACACTACCAGGCGAGTTGGCTATGCGATTAGGGCCGTGCACTTGTGAGCTTGCATCCCTGAGATAGTGGGTTCGAACTCCACTGTCAGCAGCCCTAAAGATGGTTTTCCGTGGTTTCCCATTTTCACACCGAGCCGCTTCCTTCCCACTCCCAGGCCTTTCCTATTTCATCGTCGTCACAAGACCTATCTGTGTCGGTGCGATGTAAAGCAACTTGTAAAAGAAAATATCACTAATTATTTTCAATTGGCATGACCAAAACTCGGGTAGTCTTTGGGGTAAAACTAGATATTTCGCGGTCAGCGAGCTTAAGATAAAATGAGAGACTCGCTGATGTGTGACTGGTCGGATTAGATTCCCACGCGATACCCAGAACGACAGAAGCTCGAGCTAAATCTGCCGTGAAAACCTTCCTAACAGATTATTATTATTATTATTATTATTATTATTATTATTATTATTATTATTATTATTATTAACTCGATGACGGGTCTGATAAATGTGGATTACTGTACCCATGTCGGATTACTAGCTGAATCTTTTCTCAGGAAGGTATTCGACATTTAGTAGAGCTCAAAGAATCTCACAGTTCACCTCTTGGTGTGAAATTTTATCTGTTCCAGTTGTTGAGTGCAATGCTAAGTGAATTGTATTGTGTCACGACAATATAAAGCTTTTGTATTCCTTACACCACTTACCTGTTGGTTGCTTGCTAGCAAGTAACAAGTGTTGTTTTGAGAAAATTTCGATTCCTTTGCACTCTCTCGACAGTCGCAGAACTGCACACACATTTCTTAAGCTTTGAAAATGAAAAATGAAAACCTACAGCCTATTTTCCAGTCTTTGACCGGGTCAGGGATGTAATGAATGAACCATATATAGGCTATTATTACAATGGGGTCACCACTCCTAAGGTGATTTATTAATGGCTGATAAATGCTATGAAATGATAATGGAGAGTGTTGCTGGAATGAAAGATGACAAGGAAAACCGGAGTACCCAGAGAAAAATCTGTCCCGCCTCCGCTTTGTCCAGCACAAATCTCACATGGAGTGACCGGGATTTTAACCACGGTATACAGCGGTGAGAGGCCGACGCGCTGCGGTCTGAGCCACGGAGGAACATGTACGCGAATTTTTAGAAAAAAAAAAAATTATCTTATATTATCCCCCAGTATTTCGTGAATCCAACCATATACAAGAATTACATATTATTAATGTTTTAGGACCTTTTACAGCCCTAATCTTAAATATCCGCCGAACTCTGCCACGCCCCTTTACATGCCAAATGTATTTAAACTTCATAATATTTCCTGAACAAGTCACTTTGGGGCAGCAAAGGTAATTTCTATGCACAAAATACTGTCTACACTCCCACAAAGTAAATTACTTACGAAGAATAAAGTAGGCTAATTATTAAAATACTTGACTAACTAATTTTTCATTGTTTTATGGTTCTAAAAGGTTAATTCCACTTGTACAGTGAATTTCAGGTGTATATGAAGCTTACTACTGGTGATATCTTGTGTTCGATTTGTAGTTAAAATCATGGTCCTTCACAGACATGTACCCTTAGCTTTATCCATTCCATTTAAATGCTTGATTCTCTTGACTAGTTTGTATTAGCGGGCTTCGCGCATATTTTAATTCAACTAAAAGGCATATGTTACTGGTAAAATACTTCATTGCCATGAAAAGTATTTCGCATGCTGTATTTCTAACTCGTATCTCATACACATCTAATATTATGCTTCAGTTATTTTCAGTATAATACATTTACGTTGCTTTGTTGTACTAATGAAGCCAAAGGCGATACATTTAGACTGCAGTCCAAAGGGAAGTCTTGCTTGTGAACAGACGAGAACGGATCAAAGTTCTCTGCGAAAGCTAAAGAATTTCACTTTGTCTGAGACGACAAAAGCCCAAAAGCTTCTCATAGCTAAAAATGTAATTATACTGATTGTATTCATGACTATCCTTTCATTTGCTCGCTTGTGTTCTCAGCCACTGGAAAAGTCTTTCTCTGTTGTTTTTTGTCTGTTATTTTTCTTCCAACCCATAAAGCACCAATATTCTAAGCCTTTGGTCTGCCTGTAATACAAGCGTGACATCTCATTGTGCACACTAGGTGTAATTGGTGGTATAGAACTGTCAATACGGAATTACATTGTGTGAAGTGTAGTTGGTAGTGGTGGTGGGACCACCAAGGTGGATTATTGAAGTAGACCTGGCTGTGTTGTAATACCAAAAATATAGCAGCATGAGCCTTATTGTCGGTGTAACATGCGTTTGAAAAATTTAAATCGCTTATACATGTACGTACACACATTTTTCATGATCAATATTTTTTCGGTGAAAGCTCTTCGAGAAGGTACAATATAATTTTTTTACGATGTGCGAAATTAATTTTTGGCGGAATAGTAATTGAAAAATATTGTACAATACTTTGAAAGTATTGTCTGTTGATTACGAGATAACGTGCACGCTTCCTGATATAGAAGCAGGTGGTCGACTGAATATTGCTGTCTCCGAATTTTACAAGCACGACGGAAAGGAAGTAGCACAATCTCTAGTAGAATACCGAGAGCTCTAGATTTTGTCGATATATAATTGGCCCGTTATTGTACATTATAAATTTTCCAGCTAATTCATTCTTGGTTGCCAACGTTTCGCCCCATTGTACCAATTTGGGCTCATCAGTTGGTAACTAGCACACCTACCAAGACGCATGGTTAATGCATATAGTGGAGGCCACTGCGTAGGCTACTTCGAGCCACCGGCAGTGCCACTGCATTATGAGAGACTTTGTCTCATTTACAAAAATTGATGCCTACTAGGCCATCAGATTATATATATACTAGCTCTTACCCACGGCTTCGCTCGCGAGGATTTTTTTAATTTAATGAAAATTAATTGTTCCTCTGTAGTGCACTAAGACATTATCTGAAAATCCCTCAAGTATAAAAACTCACCGAAAAATTGTATTTCATTTATCCCAGAACCTCTTTGTAAACCACGTTTGTGGCATTGCCTTTTGCGGCTAAGATGACCAGGCTACCGGCAGAGCTAAATCTGGAACATGCGACATGGAACTCTACATGTGAGAAAAAGTCATCTTTTAAGTCGAAAAAAAGGGTTCCTTTATTTGTAAAGGAGATTCCAAATACCAATTTTCACGTCTGTAACATCTTAGCTTTTGAGATATAAGTATCCTCATAAAGATAAATCCTTCTTCACTTATCTTCAATCTCCAGCTTATGTTGATTTTCCGAAAACAAAAAGTACGTGTTTCTTTATTTTTAAACGAGATTACAAATACCAATTTTCACGCTTGTAGCATATTAAGTATATGAGATACACTGTAGATATACTCATTTTAAAAACTGCCCCACTCCTTGGCTGTGTGTTCAGCGTTGAGGCCTTCGGTTCATAGGGTTCCGGTTTCGATTCCGGGCTGGGTCGGGGATTTTAATCGCGTGTGATTAATTCTTCTGGCTCGAGGACAGGTTGCTTGTGTTTGTCCCAGCACTCTCCGCTTCATATTCACTCAACACACCACATTACCAACCACAACAGGAATACGCAATAGTAATTACATTCCTACACATAGGGTTGGCGTCAGGAAGGGCATCCAGCCGTAAACAGGGTTAAATCCACATGTGCGACACAGTTCGCACACGCAACCCCACAGGTGTGGGAAAACCGGTAGTTGAATAATAATAATAATAATAATAATAATAATAATAATAATAATAATAATAATAATAATAAGAAGAAGAAGAAGAAGAAGAAGAAGAAGAAGATACTCATTTTTAAAATTCACCCCCTTAAGTGGATTTTCCAAAAAAAGTGTGTTCATTTATTTTTAAAATAGATTCCAAGTAGGGCCTATCAGTGTTAACGACTGTAACATCTTCAGTTTCTGAGATACTGTATATGTATCCTCATATAAGGAATTGAACTCCTTCCTCACTTTTCACACCCCCCTCTCTCTCCCCGTAAGTGGATGTTCTGAAAACAAAAATGTCTGTTCTTTCATTTTAAAGGAGATTCCAAATACCAAATTTTATGACGGTAACATGTTTGGTTTTTGTTATATATTGTAGATAATCTCGCTGCTGTAGAATCCTGGAGCTAACGTTTCCATGGTTACGGCAGTTCATTTCTTTATCCCATTCCTAGAGCAGGGGTAGTATGGTGCCAATATTTCCTTAACGGTTGGTTTTCGAGCCCTTAGTGCTCACCGAGTTTGTTCTTTACGTCAAGGGACTTAAAATTAGCTTTGTATCGTCCTTGTACGACAAATTCTATATTTCGCCTATATTAGCCTATTATTTTTATATCCCCCCCCCCCTAGAATTGTTTCGAAAATAAAATATAGCCTGTAGCACTCAGGGATTGGTGAAAGAATTTTTAGAATCGGTCCAGTAGTTCCTGAGATTAGCCATTACATAAAACTAACTTTACCTCTTTATATAGTAGTGTAGATAAAATTCCAATGTACTGTATTTATTTATTTATTTATTTATTTATTTATTTATTTATTTATTTATTTATTTATTTATTTATTTATTTATTTATTTATTTATTTATTTTGTTTTATTTTATTTTATTCGTTTCGACCGTTAGGATCTCGAGTGACTTGTTCAGAACGTCTCCATTCTTCCCAATTCCGATATATAATTGAAATTGTGAATTTACTCATTCAGGACAAATATTTCAGGTTTCCTGTGGAAATCAATATCATTTTGCCGATATATTTGCGAGCAACGTAGTTGCAGCTGAATTTATCTCGAGAGAATCTGGAGCTGAGTTATTTTTAATTTGTTTAGCGAATAACTACAGAATTAAACCTGGAATGATAATACAAGTGTATATATGAATACAAAGCAAATCAAATGCATAGGCATTCACACCTATACAAAGAACAAAACTTTCAGCGCGAAAATAGACTATTATTTTTGCATTTAAACTCTAAATGCTGTCGACTTAATCAGAACAACACAGTTACGTAAATGTACTGAGAATTGAAGCATGGTATTGGAGTAAAGCCGTTTGAGTGCGCTCTTCTGGTGAATGTATATAAAAACAAGAGTACGTGAGTGCAATAATACGTGAAAATACGACAACGATAATACTGTGCTGATAGCTGTAGATTTCTTAAAGTTCCTGATTTCTTATACCGGATTTATCGTTTGATCCACGAGCTAAATTAATCGTAGAGATTTCTTACGTAGTTAATACATGGATATTTCCATGTTTTTAGACGTTTGACGCTTATTCTTCTTAATGAACAGAAACTTCGACTCAAGTAGGAATTCTTTTCACATGTGGCCGGGGAACGTATTTCCTAGATATATATAACTCAAAACTTTCCATTAATATTAATATGCGCATTTTAATAAATGTCAAGATGGGACCTGAATCTATGTCCATAGGCATTCTTTCTTAGCTCCACTGCAGCTATGGTAATCCATTCGCATTCATCCACAAGACAGAGGTCAGTTTTGAAATTACTTTTCTCTGGAATAGTCATCTTACCTCCATGTATACTCGTCACAGTGGCTATGCCAAACACAGACTTAACCTTCTTGCAAGTCTAGGGTACGTTCTTCCTTCTGCTGCTTCCCTGAAATTTAATAGCGTTCTTCTTATGCTTCACTGAAAATCCATAGCCTGTTTCCAGTCATCTGACCGGGTCAGGAATGGAATGAATGAAGCCCCATCTAGCGGCGAGGATAGGAAATGTGCCGGGTGCCGAAGTCTGTCGCACTCCTCTGGGGCAATGATAAATGACTGACAGATGAAATGAAATGTTAATGGAGAGTGTTGCTGGAATGAAAGATTTCAGGGAAAACCGGAGTACCCGGAGAAAAACCTGTCCTGCCTCCGCTTTGCCCAGCACAAATCTCATATAGTGAGACCGAGATTTGAACCACGGTATCCAGTGGTGAGAGGCCGGCGCGCTCCGGCCTCAGACGCGGAGGCTTGGGAATTTTCTGCTTTTGACAATATAAAAGGTTCCCCGTCACTTCCATTATCCAATAATTATTACTTTGTGGTTTTCGTATTGAGCGTGTTGGAAAGGTAACATACACATTTTCCTATTCGGAAGTCTTTATCGCTGTCCACTTATGAGGTCGGACTATATTTCAACATTCGAAATGGTGTGGGAGCACTTCACTCAAATACATTTCAAAAATGTTCTTCACAACTACAGGATAATTGATAAGTAAATCTGTGTAAGAATACGATCATAGTTTATGCTCTACCAGTCTGTTAGTTCTGTATTGCTAACTATATAAGCGAAGAGTTCACTTCGCCTATTCGTGGGAGTCCTCCATCAACACGGTAGTGATAATGTTATACCTGGTGCATAGGTGATCTCTGGTTCTAGTTACAGACGTTGATCTGACTGTCCTATCTATAGAGAATATTCTATCTGGAACATTATACTTAGCACCTATGTTAAACTAACGTGACTGATTTTCAGAAAGTCTCTGAACCTTTGCAGTGACACGCTTGATATGTGCAAAACAAACCTAACTTCCATAACTCGAATTTTCAATATCTCGAAGGGATTTTCATTTCCCGACGGAATCGTATGTGTTTTCTTACGTGTTTTACGTGTTAAATAATTTTTGTAACTCGAAGTTCTATTTCTCGAATTTGTCGATACCTCGATACAGCTCTCTATGCCACCCTATCCTATGCTAACCTTTACATTTCTGCGTAACTACTACGTGTGCATCCTGCATCTACTCTAATCTGTATATTCATACATTTGTCTATCCCTACCGTTCTTACCGCCTACACATCCCTCAAAAACCAACTGAACATGTCCTGGGTGCCCTGAGGTGTGTCATATCATTCTATATCTTCTTTTGGTCAAATTTCGCCAAATCGTTCTCCTCTCACCAATTCGATTCATTATCTCTTCGTTTGTGATTCGATCTACCCATCTCACCTTTAACATTCTTCTGTAACACCACATTTCAAATGCTTCTATTCTCTTTTTTGAGCTAGCTATCATCCATGTCTCACTTCCATACAGCGCCACGCTCCAGACGAACATCTTCAAAAACGTATAATTCCTATATCAGAGTTCAAAGCGAGCAGTTTTTCTTCTTAAGAAAGGCCTTTCTTGCTCGTGCTGGTCTGGATATGTCCTCCTTACTTCTGCCATTATTAGTCATTCTACTATCCAACTAACAGTATTCATCTATTTCCTTTAAGACTTCATTTACTAATATATTTCCTGCATCACATGACGTCATTCGACTGCACTCTTCCTTTTATTTTGGATTTATGTAGTTTGATCTCGTACTCCTTCCTCAAGACTTAGTCTATACCATTTAGCAATTTCTCCAGATCTTCTGAAGACTCTGCTAAAATAAGAATATCACTGATAAATGTCAGAGTTTTTATTTCCCCTCCTTGGATTGTGATTCCCTTTCCAAATTCTTCGATTTGTTTTACCCTTTTGTCTATATAAAAATTGGTAAGGTAAGAGGACCAACTGCAGCCTTTATGCCATAAGCATCCTAGTGTTACTACACATCGCAGCCTTGAGTAGCAATGTACTATAGCAGTTTCAATTCCTACTTTAGGATACTTCACAATAGTGGTGGGATACTGGAATAGTTTTAATAATCGAATAACTTCCATTCAATTATTTCAATAATCGAATAAATAATCGAATGAGTTTCAAATATCATTCAGTTGTATCGCATAGAATATTTGGGTGGGTCATGAATCAATTTTTCGGTTTAAGTGTGTCGGATGGATAATCGATTGAAATAAGCGAATAGGTGAACGCTTATGAAAAAAATAGAAATACGCCATTTTTCCAAACGTATCTCCAAATGTTGAAACTGAATGAGTGAATTAACTGTCTTAATAACATCACTTTACATTCGATTATTTCGAAAGCATTCACTATTCAACTGCCGCATTCATTCGAATGCAGATCCGAATGAATAGTCGAAAAAAGTAATCGAATGGAAAAGAATGAGAATGTTCCCTATTAAGGCATGGTAAGGCTGATTTTTAAACGCCAACTTGTAGATGTAGAGAAACCATAATGGTATTAGTAGAGCCGAAGTAGTATACGCATTATTCTATACCTCGAATATTCGATAACTCAGAAGTGTTTTCTGCCTCCACAAGCACTTCGAGATATCGAATTTCGACTGTATCTCCTTGCTGGGATTGCATCGCGTAGTTACAGCACAGTCTAATGAATTAGACTGTGGTTACAGATAAGCTCTCGTCTCATATATTCGAGGCTGGAAGATCGAATTCCACCGCAATCGGCTGGCATTACAGGATGTTGAAGTGCAAAAGGCCTGTGTCATATTTATCAGTACGCTAAAGTCCTTACAAGACAGAAATAGGGCATGATAATATTGAATGGAGGATCTACTACTACTACTACTACTACTACTACTACTACTACTACGTCTTCATCTGCATTTTACGATTTATTTTCAAGCATTTATTTGATTTCATTTACAAATCGTAAATTGTATTTGTAGAGATTGAGAAACGAAATACGATTACCTCCACGCAGTGTTTGTTGGTTTATTCTGAAATTATAGCCTACATAAAATATTTGGTAGAACTAGTCATCTCTGTTCATAACCCATGCAAAAGAAAATAATGTCTGTCTGTCAATTATTACTTAAATACTGCCAACGTTAGAGAGCCGCTTTTTGGTGAAAGTTCAAGAGGCATGACACTCCTCTGAATGATGACATCAGGTACAATATATTTCCGCTGGAACAGACGAGCTCCACACAGTACCACTGAGGCGGAAAGAAGCACGGTGACTCTTTCGTCTTTCCGGTTTCTAAACCATCAGTTCCGCCAACACTAAAGCAAGAGCAGTCATGTTGTCTATAAATAGGTTAATAGTCAACTTAAAGCTGTTCACGACGAACATTAATTGCGAGCGTGCAACGCAAGTAGTCATAAAAGCTACTTCAGATAGACAAAAGAGGACAGTGAGCGAGATCAGAACTGCGTCGGTCAGGAACCTCAGCACAATGAATCGACAGGAAGTAAACTGATGAACAAATTGGATTAGTCATTTTCTCTGCCGATCATGGTATTTAACCAGTTAAACTGGCAAGTACTCACAGATACTGCAGACAAATAGGTTGAAATCTCACTTACGGTCATTTTTGACATTTTTCATTTGGTTTCCCATTTCATCCTCGGTAAATTGAGGTTTGGTTCCATTTACATTTATTCACTCTTGTCACCGAGCTCGATAGCTGCAGTCGCTTAAGTGCGGCCAGTATCCAGTAATCGGGAGATAGTGGGTTCGAACCCCACTGTCGGCAGCCCTGAAGATGGTTTTCCGTGGTTTCCCATTTTCACACCAGGCAAATGCTGGGGATGTACCTTAATTAAGGCCACGGCCGCTTCCTTCCCATTCCTAGGTCTTTCCTGTCCCCTAGTCGCAATGAGACATATCTGTGTCGGTGCGACGTAAAGCAAATAGCAAATATATATATATATATTCACTCTTGTTGCATTGATACTGGAGCGTTTCGATTGCTGGTCGGCCACGCCTATTTTACAGATCATGCACATATGCTGCTTGTGATAAGAGAGAAGATTCTTCCAGAAATGTTACAGAATGTTTCAGACCGTCCTTTTCGTATTGTGGAGGTTGTGGTTTCTTCTAATATGCCGTAACAATTGACATTGTCGCTTTATTCTTGAGAAACAAATAATGCAACTGCTATTCTTTTCGGCAAAGCCTCGTTCGTCTTGTTTCGTTCCGTGGAAGAAGGGATTTGGAGTGGCGCTCTGCGCTTCATTAATCTCTCGCTAATTAGCAGATGAGCTGACGCTGATGGTCTCTGTTCTCATGGTGTCCTTTTTACCTCCTTTTCGTTCACTTCATAAAGAAAGCATAGTTTCGAAACACTGAGTTGTTGCTAGAAGAAATAGAGTACCGGTACTTCAGAATATATACACTTTCTTTGTCCCTCTATGTATGGGCAGATATTGTTACTAACATTAAGCAGGGAAGAATTATGTGGGCCGGTCATGTTCAGAGAATGGCAGAAACCTGCACCGTTAAAAAGATGTTTATAGGAAAACTTGATGGAAGGAGGAGGAGAGGAAGACCCAGGAAAAGATGGATTGATGATGTTGAGGATGACCTTAGAAAGTTAGGAGTTAAACGTTGGAGAAGAAAAGCTGAGGACCGAGATGAATGGAGGCAGGTGATAGAGGAGGCCAAGGACCTACAAGGACTGTAGCGCCGACCAGTAAGTAAGTAAGTAAGTAAGTATGTATGTATGTATGTATGTATGTATGTATGTATGTATGTATGTATGGGGGAGACACGATATTTCATGCCTGTCGTAAGAGGTAAATAAAAGGGGGACCAGGGGCTCTAAACTTGGGAGCGTGGGTTTGCGTCCACGGTTCCCCTAGCTGAGTCTGGCATTATTTCCACTTACATGTGCCAGGCTCCTCGCTTTTTATCTTTCCTATCTTTCATGTTCTCTTCTGACTCCGACAGTGTTAGGTTTACGACGCAAGGGAGTTTTTAATGTTCACGCCCTTTGTGGCCGTTGACTTTCTTTGGGCAGTGCCTTCATTTTTCGAAGTACCGAACCTCTTCCGTTTTTTCTTCTAATTAAAGGATGGTTGCCTAGGTGTACTTCCTTTTAAAACAATCACCACTACCACCATCAACACTTTCTTGATTCCGACCCGCCGTCAATCCCACAAGACACCCGTTTCTTCACACTTTTCCCACTGTGTAATCTTTAAACAAATACTTCATTGGATGAAATTTATATGTTCGCGTAAACTGTATTAGATTACCTAGAATATGAATGGTAAAACGAAGTGGACTATGAAGAATTAATGCGGGATTTGGTCTTATTTCTTTATAAATTTATATTTTTTCGAACTGTTTCAAGGGCTTGATTGATGCACTGTTCTAGAACAGCTGCACTAGAGAGAAGAATGGGTAAATGTAGGCTATATTATTCATAAACTAATATTATAGATTACACCTCGTGAATGAACTACAATTTCTCTATAACGGAAGGATCGTTCAGGAAGGAAACATTAGCTCAGCTGTGTCACATAACGGTCGGAGGAAAATGTCTTTTTAATTGGCTCATTTCGTCTGACGTTAAAATGCCTCCTTTCTTATCTTTCAGCCTCGGCTCCTCCTCCTCCGTTGGAGTCATAGAATACGACCGAGGTATCCCCTGCCTGTCGTAAGAGATGTCTAACAGGCGGTCTGCTCAGGGATTGTCAACTTCGGAACGCGGGTTGGCGACTACAGGGCCCTTAACTGAAGTTGGCGTTACTTCTACTTGTGCTAAGCTTCTCACTTTCATCTTTCCTGTCCAACCTTCCTCGGTTAACTCTCGGTTATTAGGTTTGCAAGCATGTTTGCCTTGTATGTTGGTGTGTTTGTTGTAGTGTGAATTGGTCTGTCTGTGATAACTCAGTGCTAGGATTGGGAGAAATGTCAGCCTATGAGACTAAGGTATTCTGTTCGATGCTTAACGGTAGAGTTGGTGGATTCGGTAACTCAACTCAGCTGTAGTTTGTTGGAGGTAAACAGAGAAACTGTTGTCTCGCAAAACTGATGAAAATTCTGTAAAATACACTCATTCATGTTGCAGTGATATTGGTTTAAACGAGCAAAGGCTTGCATGTGTGATTGTGAGTGTGTGTGGCTAGGAAGAATATCACGGGAACTATCGCGTGTTCAGAGACATGCAAAGTTAATGGGTTTATTGTGATACTTCACAACCTTGATTCGAACTAAACTGAAAGCACTTGCTTATACAGTGCTCCCCTTTTCCCTTGTTTTGTATCAGCACATATACAACCATCTTGTTTACATTTTACTTCATAATGCGGAAGTGCGTTAGATTATCCAATTGATGTCTCTTTAAAATTGTGAGAAATGCAAGACTGTGATTAAGAGACATTCTAAGCCGAGAGAATCTCTCTCTCTCTCTCTCTCTCTCTCTCTCTCTCTCTCTCTATCGATTCAGATATCCATTATAGTGACACCGTTAACAATCTAGGACTCATTTTCGACAGAACCCTATCCTGGTCTGATCATACGTCAAATGTGATCAGAAAAGTTGTGTCATCCATGCATATTTTGAAACGTAACGTGTCATGTACACCACCTTTTATGCGGAAACTACTTGTTCAAAGTCTTATATTCCCCATAATTGACTATGGATCAGTCGTATACAACGACTTATCCGAAACTTTGAACATACAACTACAGAGGGTGCAAAACGCATGTGTTCGTTACGTGACAAATGCCAGGCGTGATGAACACATAACACCCTATTACATTCAGCTGCAATGGTTGAAACTCCATGAACGACGGGAAATCTCAGTAGCTGTTGCTACGCACAAAATACTCAAACTGAAGACCCCACCCTACCTATATAATGCATTTAAATCTATGGAGTCAGTACATAACAGAGATAATAGGTTTACAAAAACTACCCTTCAAATTCCCCTTCATCGTACCACTAAATTTAACAAATCTTTTGTTTGCACTGCATCCCGTATCTTCAATGTCTTTAACCTTCACCGTTTCGCAAATGACAGGAACTGCACCCAACTAAAGCAGTCCTTAACATCTATCTACCTGGAGGAGTACGCAAGGGGCTGAGATCAGGTATTCTTGTGTCCAATAATAAGAAATATGTATATTTCTAAGAAAATTGTTTCTGTTTTTTATATTCCTGAGATTCTTGTAGCCTAAAATATTAAAATAACGAATGATATGCTTTATTACTTCTTATATGATTTATGTTTTAACTTTATTGGAATTGGTATCTGTATTTTAATTTTAAGTTTAATGTTTAATTTGATATTTTAATATTATAAAATGTAGTTAGTATATTCATAAACTTGTATTGTGTTATAAGTAGACGCTACATAAAGGGGCTTTTCAGCCTCAGTGGCATGTATATCATCATTATCAATAAATTCAATTCAATTCTCTCTCTCTCTCTCTCTCTCTCTCTCTCTCTATCGTGCGTTTTTACTGCTCTAGCTCAAAACCCTGTAGTTTCAAAAATATTGCCTTGATTGAAGGTACTGACAGATATCCAATTAGATTATTTTGCATTTCCTAATATTCGAATTAATTCTTCAGAAGTATAGAGCAGTAAGAGTTGGTAGTTCGAGTGCGCCTCGCTGGCATAGCAGTTGGCGTATAAAGCTGCTTGCTGGACTGAGTGGCTCCGACGGTTGAGGCGCTGGTCTTCTGACCCCAACTGGGCAGGTTCGATCCTGGCTCAGTCCGGCGTTATTTGAGGGTACGTTACCCTCGTGTCGGTAGATTTACTGGGACATAAAATAACTGCTGTGGGATTACATTCCGGCACCTCGGCGTCTCCGAAAACTGGAAAGGTAGGTAGTGGGACGTAAAAACAATAACATTATTACAAAGCTGCCTAATCGTCTTAGGTGCATTCAGCCTTATGAGGGTAAGGTATTCTGTTCGGAAACTTAGCTAATCAAGTCTAACCTAGTCTAAGGATGGCAAAGTTGGTCATAAACCCGAAGGCTTCTGAGCTCGTCGAACAAAAAGGTTGCTGAACTTATTTTCAGATATTTTAAAAGCTTGCTATTGTAAACACAAACTTCCCCACCGTTCCAAAGGCTCGGGAGGCTCGACGTACTAAGTGATTGTAAAACTTATTTTCAGATCTTCTCAAGTTCCATAGTTCCTTATGTGGAACTGTGCTTATTTTATTTTATTTCCTTGCACCGCAGGGATTTTTTTTATTCATGTACTATGTTAGTCGTCAAATAAGCAATTAATATTCAGCCTTTTCAACATGTTTTCGAAGTTACTGTTTCTCGATATGTTTCTCCGCCAACGGGGTGGACGCTGACACTGAAAACTCAGCAGACTCTACTACGGAAGAATCGGCGTCAAACTTTGTATACCTTGTCTCGTGTTCTAGTCCTTCGTAATGACATTTATTGTCTTACTAGTTAATAAAAGCATCTCCGAAAATCGTAAAAGTAGTCAGCGGGGCATAAGACTAGGCACATAAATACTAGTTGTGCTAGTTACGTAGTTTTATTACGTAAGTAAACAGCTGCGGGAAGGACATGTTTTTATTATTTAAACTGTTTGAAAGCATAGGAGTGTACACTTTTCCTGGCTAAATAAACCTCCATGTATCACAATAGCAAACACTCGAAAACGAGTAGGTTGGTCTTCCAAAAAGAATTCTTCGTCGTTGAGCCCGTAGGTGACTGAACAGCCCAATTCGAGAGGCACAGAATTTGCCGCAGAGATGGCAGATACTCCCAGGTGGAGCAACCGTTGTTCTCCTATTTCGTTATTTTTCTTTCCTTCGTTGCATCTTATCGTTCGCTATTCGTCTACGTTTTTCTTCGAAAAGTAGAGTGCCGCTATGAACTAATTAAATAGCTAGTCAGTGGTGACACTGCATCTGAAAAGCAATCGCCCGCCAACTTGACAATATTGCCTGGAAGAACTACCTACTTCAGGTATGTTTATTTTTGGAGATGGCTTAATATCGTTATAATGTTTTTCTCTCTCATCTTGGCTGCCTCCTATAAATAGCGGTAACTACGTACTCTTAGCCCCCATATCTTTGTCCGGGAGAAAGACCTTGGCCTTCAGACTGGGATGTACTGCCACACTAGATTGCATAATCGTGTGTCAGATCTCCCCAAGGTCTCGCGTGATAATAATTAGAGCGGTGCGGCACAACGCGGCGCGCGTTCACCCACACCGATGACAAGATTACTCACGCTTAACTTCTGTGAGGGAGCTGTTCGATCCAGAAGCCCACCATAGCCAATCGATTTACCCCTCCGGTAGTGTAGCGTACGAAGTCTCCTGGTTAAAATTTGTTCCGCTTATCTCTTCATTGATTTACGCTTTTGGACTTCTTATATCCGTCTGTTGTCGTTGACTGTAGTGACTGTATAGTCGCTTGTCATATGCAGAGTGTTAACTCTTTTCGGCTTATCCCAGCTATTTCTGGGGTCTCTGGAGTTACGTAGGCTCAGTTTTGTTTTTTTGTCGGGGGTTTAAGGTCGGATGCCCTTTCTGACGCCACGAGATTTTTGAGATGGAAGTTTCGACCTAGGACCGACGGGAATTCGACCCTGAGCCTTCCGGGTGTGAAGCTAGCAGTTAACTCACTGAGCTAATCACCTCCACCCACTTTCCCTTATTCTCTCCAATAACCTTTATTTGTCTTATGAAATCCACTATGAATTGAAAGAGGTTATGTGCTGTGGTAAACAATTGTTCAGTTCCTTCCAAAAAATGAAAACGCCTAAAAAAATCGGGCAAAAGGTTTTGAAATGCTACTTAGATAATTTTAGAATCAAGACTCGGGAGTGTGTATGGAAGTTCTGGGAAATGTTGCAATTGATTGCCACTTGCTGTGGAAAGAAATTGTGGGTTGGTTACCCTGAACAAAGACCTCGGGAACGTCCGTTCTGGCTTGCCCTTGTTTACTGACATGGCGAGCACCAGGTTGAGGACACCTGTTCAATAAAATAGGCTTAAAGAGTTCATTAGAGCCCAGGCGTATTAAGTTTTCATTAGAGACAAGTGTTGAAATCTTGTTCTCTTCGTACAAGTCGAAGATAGTAACAGTGTTTTATCTCAGTCATAAAGATATGACTTCATCAGATTACATCATCTGTGACTCAGTGCTAAGTAAATCGTGGGCAATTTAATTTACTGTATAGTACCGCTCGGTTGAAGTGCGAGGTCACATGATCTCAGGTGTATAAGGCAAGTTGCATACTCGGATGGGGCACGCTGTAGACATGGGTTCTTATTGCGAATAGTGCTGCCTCCTGTGTTTTGATTGCTCCTGTAATGCCGCCTGTGATTTGATTGCTCCTTTGAACAGTCTGGAGTTTATTACACGTTTTATTCAGAATGTTATAATTTTAGGGTTCGTATTTGTCTACTACTCTGCGTATTTTATTACATTGTGTTGAACTCGAAACTGTTTTTTTTTTGTTGTTGTTTTTTTTCGATTCAATCCATGACACATTTATACATCCATCCTGACTGACCGAGTATACTATGTTCACATTAACTTTATGAGGTAATTATCTAAATCTGGACTTTAGCTAGGGGTCCTTTCCGCTCCTCCTCTGGCCAACAAAGCGTGGGATACAAACTCAGGTGGTTACCACGCCCAATGTTGTTTCAATATTCCTATGCCGTTTTCTCTATCCTATACAAATAATTGCAGTTTCCTCCATTTGCAGAGTCGTGTCTTGCTGTCGTAGTTGCTAATCTATATACATGCCCGGCTCCTTTGGACACAGGTGTCCCGGGTTCGATTCCCGGCAGTGTTGGGAATTTAAACCATCATTGGTTAATTTCGCTGGCAAGGGGGCTGGGTGTATGTGTTGTCTTCATCATTTCATCCTCATCACGACGCGCAGGTTGCCTACGGGGGTCAAATCGAACGACCTGCACCTGGCGAATCGAACATGTCCTCGGTCACTCCCGGCACTAAAAGCCATACGCCATTTCATCTATATACATGTTCGGGAGAACTAGAACCTAATTTTAGTGAATACATGACTTCCCGACCATACTTGATTAAATGGGTTTATCTGGTCAATTTGGAAGGCAGTCAGTTTCTTTATACTTTTGTCCGCTGGCTCAGTATGTCTTTCCAGCGCTTATTTAAAGAAAGTACGGAACTTACAGTTCTTAATTTTTAGGATTCATCCATCCTATTTGAAAACACTCGGCAGACAGAAAAGTTTTTTCCGCTCTTTATGTCTGTGGGGTTCAGTGAGGTATAATGCTACGTGTTGTTCTCGAATGGATACGTAGCCAAAGCACTGATTTTAGTATTGATAATGTTTGGATGTGATATTTAATTTGAACCGTGTTTCCTGGTGGTTCTTTGTGTACTGTTCAGTACTTGATTCGATATTACATACTTTTGAATAGTTCCTCAGAACAAAAATATCTCATATTTCGAACATTTCGTGTTAAAGTGACATACTTGGAAAATACAATTAACATTATTCAATCATTTCTTCATGGTTGTTCATTTGAATTATGTAGGTACCTATTGCCTTCAGCTGTGATAACTGAACTTCTTCCTGGCCATTTTTCGAATTACTCGGTATCGACAATAGGATTGAGAATATATTTCTATACAGAGGTCGCCTCTAACTTGGATCCTGTGTTGTTATTAATGAACCAAACAAATATACAGTTAAAATAAACTAACATGCTGTGATAAGTAAAGTAGACCCTCGACGCAGCGACCACCGCCCGGTGTGGCCCGGAGTATTGTATCCTCCGCGCGGTGTTCACTGGGTATCGGCACTACAAGTGGATTTTGCCCAGTTTTACGACCGGATGTGTCTCCTCACTCCCATCCTTATTAAGAGGGATTTATTCGCTTTGGTTGTTGGTAATGTGATGTATATAATGAAGATATATGTTCCGACAAACTCCAACATCCAGCCCTGGAGCCAGAAGAACTAATCAAATGCTGCTAAAATGCCCGACCGGGACTCGAGCCCGGGTCCCCATTGAACGGAAGGCCACGACGCTCACCATTCACCCAAGGAGATGGACTATTGGCTGAAATAATGAATGACTGATAACCAGTAAAATTAATAAATAGTCTGAACTTGAAAATGTAGGTCAAATACTTCAGATTTTTGTTCTTACTCAGTTTTCTGTGGAGAGAAGTGCATGAACAATTAAGGGCAAAATTTTGGAACCAGTTTCATGCATGCATAACTATCAAGCCAGAGAGGGTTATAAAAAAATGTAAAATTATTTAAGAATTAAAAAAACGTTCGTATTAATCTCCTTTGATTAGCACTAAAGAAACTCTTTACGGGATGGCAACAGGGGGTTACAAATTATAACGGATGAGAAACTAACATCCGCAACCAGCTGAACCTACTCATGTTCCGAAATGCTGGCTGATGAATATTGGAGCTGGATTTCTTCCAAGTTGATGTTTATATCCCAGATTTCGAAGCAGTATCTGCTGGTATAATCTGTTTGGAGGGCAGTTTTATCCAAGATGAAATGCCAACAAGGTGTCGGATAAGGATGGCGTGGAAATGAGATTCCATCGTATGCGTTTCAGAAGTTAAATCAAGTGACTTCGTTGTTGTGACAGTACGTCACGTTAAGGAAGTCAAGAAATCTGTTCATTGTATTTCAAATAACGGCTTAAAATGTAAAGTAATCTTTTGTTTTATGTAATGTGTTAAAAGTACTCTGCTGATATCTTTATGAACCACTATATTAAGGTGTGTTTATAGATCATTGTGACTAAATATGAACATAGATAATAACTTACTGTCCGTTATTAATTCTACACATAAAGTGAGTTTATTTGATTGTTTTCGACCGCCATATCAGCAGAAAGTTATTGTATTCAGTTGCTAAATAAAATAGATGTGTGTATTGAAGGTATAATTACGCATCATTAACTAATAGCTATGACCTAATATAAGCTTTCATGAGGAAGATTTTCCTCATGTCATTTTCTCCATCCCTGCCGACAGTGTTCGTACTCTAACGCATCATCATTTGTGAAATATATACTAGTTTCTTACAAGAGAAGTCTTCGATGTGTTACACTCCGATTCCGTTCAAATTTCGCTTGCGTGTAACTAATCTAGTGCAATTCCAAATGTGAAAACCGTATGTGTTCAGATTAATGTCCAGTGCTGTTTATTGTTAAAAGCTGTGAAAATACGTGAAGTCTTAAACCTCGCAAAATATAGGAAAGCAGCCTAATTCGGCCACATCTTCCGAAATGACGAATACAGCTGATTGTAGGAGAAAATTATCATGGCCGGGGAATCTCCGACATAAAAGAATTTGTCTGTAATATAAAACGAATTCGCAGCACTTCTTGTTGTGTCCTTCGGGTGAAAACCCTAATGTGAACTTAACACTGTCCTAAAAAGTTCAATATTTTTAAATGAGTACTTGTTTCCATTACATTTTTAGTTTTCAAAGACACTTCGCATTTAGCTTAGTGTGTACATGCCGATGTGTCGTGTCTCCTGTTTTCTAAAATGATTGATGTCCAGAAGATTGATGTACGTTTTATCCTTAGGAGGGTTGGGTTTCATATTTTAACTAGGTCATAAATGCTTTCTGGGACTATATAGCTAATAGCTCATCAATCATCTTCTTTCCCTCGGAATTGTTCTCTCACTAGACGTATGTTTTGCAGAAAGAATGCATCACCGCACCATTTTGTTAACGCTGGTACACTAGCGTATTGGATTTATTTTGAAAATCGAAGAATAATCTATCAAGTTAAGAGGGAACCTGGTGGTGATGGTGGTGGTTTTATAGGGCAACTTCTAGGACCATTTACAGAGTAAGTTAGCTACGCAGTACGGATCATGCAGCATAATACTGCATTCGGGCAATCCTAAAGAAGCTTTTCCGTGTTTTTACATTTTCACATCAAACAGATGCCTGGACTGTACCTTTGCCGCTTTCCCCCTCAGTCCAGGCACCCTCTGTGTACCCCAGCACTTCTGAAAACCTACATGAGTTACTATGATATTAAACAGCTAGCAAACAAATTCACATATCATGTGTATACTGTTGTTTAACTTCTTGCTTCTGAAACATTCGTATTATTTCTGTATATTGTCTTGCGTCGCCAGTAGCCCAAATCATTTGAATCTGGCATTGTTTCTGCTTACGTGTTCCAGACTCCTCTCTCTAATCTTTCTATCCGACTTGTGACATACCAGACGATGTGCTGTATAACCAGGAGATAACTAGGATTGTCTGGCTGACGCGACTACTAGGATATCTGTATTTCCCTCGAAGTGACTGTTTAATACCATCCATGGTATGCTTGTGACTTAAGGAATGCCATGAATGCGAACAGTATTCGTCCACAGCACAGTTTATTGTAGAAAATTACTTCAAAATCGACAGTGCGTGGAAATATAACGTGCCACTAAACTGTCCTTCATAACACCGAACCCTGCCTTGCATCGTAGAGAAATCCCTCGAATTTGAACAGTCTCGGGTGATTTAGACTACCTTCGATCGTATTCTGGCTGACCATAGAAAACGTGGGGATGATCTTCATAAGTGGGCGGGGGGGTAAACATCCAAATGCCGAAAGGCATAAAGTTTAGTACTTCGTGAGAGAGTGTCCAAATCGCGTTTACAGTGTAAACTTCAATTACTTCCTGACTGCGACAATTTGAGTAACTTAGTAGAGTGTATGAAAAATCTTTACATTTGTATCAGCTGTTATACATGTAGGTAGGTTATCAAGATTCTTATATGATGATGATGATAATGATAATAATGATACTGTTACTGCTTTGCGTCCCATTGTTTTATGACTTTTCGGAGAAGCGCTGGCCTTCTTAGCCCAGCGTAGCCCAGTGGTATTTAAAGGTGCACAAATACGCCAACCTCGAGTCGGTTGATAAACTGGCAAGTAAGAAGTCCTGCGGTACAAAATTCTGCCATTCTGCTTCTCTGAAATCCGTAAACACAGTTAGTGGGACGTAACACCAATATCATTTCTTCGTGTATGATATACAGGCTGTAGGAACAAGTTGAGCCAAACTTTAGGACACATTCCTCACACATAGAAGAAGACAGTATGTTATATCAATAGAATAATCCTCCGCCCACTTCCTCAAATAACCGTGTGCACCTTGTTCAGGGAGTCCAGAAGGGTTATGCCTCTATAGTTACTGGGGTTAGCCCTCTCTCCTTTGTTTTATTTATTTATTTATTTATTTATTTATTTATTTATTTATTTATTTATTTATTTATTTATTCAGGATCAGCAACAGCATAACGCCGAATTACAAAGATTTTATATAGACATGCGTCCGGAAACACTATATTCCCATGTTCTACAACTCTATATAGTACGTTAATCACACACACAAACACAACGTACCAGCATAATACATGAAATGTTCAAAATGCCTTCCTTTAGCATGGATACATACATCAACCCGCCGTCGCATGAATCTCAGATGCTTGCTGGAGTTACAGTGAATCGAGAATTCGTCCTGTACTTCAGAATAGGTTAATCTATGTTTTCATTATGTATTTTCTAGTTATCACAACTAACCCATACGCAATAGTGCCTTTAGATCATTTCTGTAGTCAGTCTGACTTGAAGTGCGAATTAAGCTTTTGTAAGCCTGCTTAGTTTCGATTTAGTATGAACAGTCGCATTTGAATGGTTTATTTCTACTGCCTTACTAAAGAAAATTGAAGTATAATTAAATCATTTTCTGATCCAATAGTATCCTCTTGACAGGAAAACCTGTATATTGTTCAGCATATTAAAAGAAGCACTAATCTCCGTGCAGGCCATGAAGGCCCTTGGAGGGGTGGAAGGTAAAGGCTTCCACTATCCGTAACTTGATGGAGTTAGCTCTACGCCCGGTGGCCTTTATCCCCAGGAATTAACCTGGTACTCATTTTTGGTGTAGACTGAGTGAACTTCAGGGCCATGTGTACCTCCGGAAATGGAAATCTCGTTTCTTGAATTTTACGACTTCCTGATGGTGATTCGAACCCACGTCCTTCCGGGCGAACCGAGCACGCCTTTACCGCCTCGGCCAGACAGCCCCTGCTGTACAGCATATCTGTATGGTAATTTGAATGCTGCCGAATGAATAACTTTTAATACTTAAAAAAAGTGGTCATTAGCTCATTACACATGCAGCTGTTGACCGCCGTTTGATTTGTCACTTTCGAAACATCAACTTCTACCTTTGTTTCAATGTAAACAAGGTTTCTCTCGGTTCGTTTAGGATATTAATCGTCAATTTTTAGGTAACACGATGCATTGTGCGTTGACAGACAACCATTTCCCCTTAGGCATGGCTGTTCACACCTGAAAGAGGAAATCAGTCGAATACGTTGATCGGGTTTTACTTTATTTCGTCTCTTTAGGAATGCCATTTTTCGTCTCGTGGTTCCTACTAGAATTGTATTTATTTCCATAAAAGAACATAGCGTGAAGAGAATTGGTGAAAAATTGTATTAGGTTTAGGCAAGTTTTGTATCAAGGATTTTCACCGGAGTCGCAAAGATGGGCACATTTTAAGTTTTTAGTCTTTAGTACCGTAATGCATTTTAATGTGCCGGTTTGTGCCATAGCTCCTAGCGATTGAAACCTTGATGTACAGAGTGCTCCACTAGTGACTGGATAGTTTAAGTACCATCCTAGCATTGTTACAGAGTAATGGGTGGCTAAACTGTCCCGCTCAGAATGATCATTTTGTATCACTGTCACTTATTAGTCAGTTATTTACGCTATTTTCGTCTGTTGTCCTTTTTACCGTGATGCGGGATCACCGCTTAAGAGTTGATGTCTACTCCCGACGTCGATTATCCCCTACGTTAATACGATACCTCCTCACTAAGGCGAATGCCGAAACAGTTCATTTATAGGCCACGGTCTCTCTGCACTCACCTCCGCACCCCAAATCACCGCAACACATTTTCTGGTCTGAGAGAGGACGCCGCCCTCCAGGAGGCTCGCCATTCTCCATTTTAGTAGGCCTAGTAACTATGGAAAAGGTAAACAAGTAGCTTTTTATAAAACTAAAATGTGATAACGATGCAATGGTACTGATCGGGGAAGGAAAGTTTTCCTGACTCGTCGAACAGGTTTTGTTAATCTTGTTGTTTTGCCTCTTTACACTACGATAACGCTGTTCTTTGTAGCGCTCCGACTGACTTCTGAATTAATACCAGAAGTGAACACCTCATCTATATACAGCATATAAAAGAACATGCCCTGACTGACCTGACCCGACCGACTGACTGACTGACTGACTGACTGACTGACTGACTGACTGACTGACTGACTGACTGACTGACTGACCGACCGACCGACCGACCGACCGACTGACTGACCATCGCGGAGCCAAAACTACTGGACATAAAGAAATGAAATTTTGAGGATTCATTTATATTACAATGTAGGTGCTCGCTAAGGGAGGATTTTTGGATATTCCGTCGCTAAGGGGGTAAAAAGGGGGTTGAATTTTTTAAATGAGTGCATCTATATCTCAAAACTTTAAAAGTATCAGATGTAAAAGTTGGTATTTAGAATCTCCTTTATAAATAAAGAAACATGTGGGGTTTTTTTTTTGTTTTCTGAAAATCCCACTAGGAGGGGTGAAAAAGGATGGAAAAGGAGTTGATTGCCTTTAATGAGGGTACTTATATATCAGAAACTGAAGATATTACAAACCTGAAAATTAGTATTTGGAAACTCCTTCAAAAATAAAGAAACACGTACTTCTTGTTTTTGGAAAATCCAATTAATGGGGCTTAAACAGGAGTGACAAATGGGGTGAATTTTTAGAAAGACTATATCTACAGTATATCTCAGAAACGTAAAATGTTACAGACGTAAAAATTGGTATTTGGAATCTCCTGTAAGAGTAAGGAAACACAGGTGATTTGTTTACAAATTCCACTTCAGGGGAGCTAAAAAGGGGGTGAAATTTGAAAATGAGCATGTCTACAGTATATCTCAAAAACTGAACATGTTACAGAAGTGAAAAACGATATTTTTAATCTCTGTTAAAAAAAGGAACGTATTTTTTGTTTTCGGAAAAACCACTTAGGTGGGGGTAAAAATGACTGAAAATGGGGTTGAATTATTTTTATTAGGATAGTGATATCTCAAAAACTGAAGATGTTACAGACGTGAAAATTGGTATTTGGAATCTCCTTTAAAAATAATGAATTCGTACTTTTGTTTTCGGAAATCCATTTATAGGGGGGGGGATTGAAAAAATAGTTGAATTATTTGCACGTAGATACTATTATCTCAAAAATGAAAGATGTTGCAGACGTGAAAATTGGTATTTGGAATCTGCTTTAAAAGTAAAGAAACACTTTTTTTTTAATTTCGGAAAATCCAATGAAGGGGGGTGAAAGAATTGAAAAATTAATTGAAGTAATTATGAGTATACTTAATCTAATAAAAACTGAAGTTGTTACAGACGTGAAAATTGGTATTTGGATCTCCTTTTAAAAGAAAGGAAAACGCATTTTGGGGGAAAATAATCTTGGGAGGTGGGGGTGAAAAGGAGTTGAATTTCTTTTATGACACATATCTTAAAAACTGAATATGTTACAGTTGTGTTAATTGGTATTTAGACGATCCTTTACTAATAAAGAAACAAGTATTTTTTTTTTTCGGAAAACTTAACGGCGGGGGCAAGTGTGAAAGGAAGTGAAAAAAAAAAAGAATTCTTTTATGGGGATACTTATATCTCAAAACTCAAGGTAACAGACGTAAACATTGGTATTTGGAATCTCCTTTAAATATAAAGAAACACGCCTTCTTTTTTTGTGTGTGGGGGTAAATCATCTTAACGGTGGTGGGGTAAAAAAAAAGGAGTTGAGACCAATTGATTATACTGTCCATAATGTACTTGATTCTGATCATAAACGGATCATTTTTAATCTTTCCTGGGTTCGTTATGAAGAGCCATCTTTTCCTTTGGAGAACTTAAAGTTAGATTACAGTAGATTCTCTGGCATATAAATAAAAATTTAAACACATTTGAAATAAACGATAGGAATGATATTGCCCGTGCAGTTGTTCACTTCTATAATAAGGTCAATAATGCACGGAAGTATACCATTCGTATCGCCAGAAATCCCGCGCACTTTCCTACGCGCGACAATGGTGCTGGTCACATTGTCAGCAATGACAATGGCAGCAGATGTAATTTACCGCAAAGTAGTGGTCTTATACCTTGCTGCGGGAATAAGAATAATAATAATGATGATGATGATGATGATGATGATGATGATGATGATCTGGACCGTCGTCCAAATGTGCGGACCGCGCTGGAAACGTGTCCTGGCCGAGTAATGACTACGAATGCAGTCCCACCGCGGGTTCAATACCAACAAGGCACCCAAGACGACACCACGCCGGATCTTCTCAAGGATTTCAACCATATTAAAAATGCTTATAGGAAAAGACGGCAGAGATTTAGGGACCAAACTGACAGGGCGGAATACCTGGACCTAGCCCGGGAAGTACGAAAACGATTGCTGGAAAGAAAGATTGAAAATGGGAGGAACTTACCTTAATCTCTCAGAAAACGAGTCAGATCGCGAATTTCGGCGGATTATACATAAAATGTTAAGCATTCAATTATAAATTTCAGTAGAATACCGTAGCGAAGCACGGGTATCTTGCTAGTAAGGAATAAATTACAAGATATTACTTTTAATTATACTTCTTTTAAATTTGCAGTATTTCACCGTACGAAAGAGTGACGGACGAATTAACACCGAACGTTCGCAGTGTGATATCCTGTAGTTGACGCGTTCAGCGTGAATTAGTAAATGCCCTTGCGTGCTTTTGGGGGTTAGAGATAGACAGCGTGTGCATCTGCCTTGTGAATATATTTGCGTAAATGGTATACAGTAGTAGTAGTACAACTGTAGTATCGTTGAAATGTATTTTTTAATGTAGACTGTTGTAGGCGTATTTGCTAGTGTTCGTCACGAGGTAATGATACTGCTTATTTCCTTCTTATCAATGTGTCACACATGTGGTATTTTGAAAATTTTTGCGTACATCTTACGAGTATAAAACCATAAGAAACAAATTTGGTAGCCGAAGCACGTCATTACAATTACAGTATTAATGACTTAGTTTGTTACAAAGTGCATGAATTATATCTTCCTCATTGTGAGCTTGCAAAGGTGACCGCTGCTACTAAATACATTGTGGAGATGGTGGTTTATTGCCACACACTACATTTTCCCCCCTCATCTCAGCTTTTTACAAGAAGGTATTGCAGTATAGATTCAGTTTCTGTGTTCTTCAATGCCACTGTAAGAGGACGTAATTTTTTGTACTGCTTTCGGGAGAGTGGGTTTGAACCCCACTGACGGCAGCCCTGAATATGGTTTTCCATGCCGGGCTGAGTGGCTCAGACGGTTGAGGCGCTGGCCTTCTGACTCCAACTTGACAGGTTCGATCCTGGTTCAGTCTGGTGGTATTTGAAGGTGCTCAAATACGTCGGTCTCGTGTCGGTAGATTTACCAGCACGTAAAAGAACTCCCGCGGGACAAAATTCCCGCACTTCGGCGTCTCCGAAGACCGTCAAAAGTAGTGGAACGTAAAAATAAAATATTATATAGTTTTCCATTATTTCTCCATTTTCACACTCCTGGCCCTTTCCTATGCCATCGACGCCATAAGACGTACCTGTGTCGATGCGACGTGAAGCAAATTGTAAACAGATAAAATTAAAAATTGTACCTAGTAGTTATTCCGTGGAATTCTTCACCAGAATCAGAAATTATTTTACCATTTCCTCAGAGTGGATAATTTTCTGTAGAGACCTGGTCTTTTGAATCCCGCCGGGCTGAATGCTCAGAGGGTTGAGGAGCTGGCCTTCTGACCCCAACTTGGCAGGTCCGACCCTGGCTCAGTCCGGTGATATTTGAAGGTGTTCAAATACGTCAGGCCTGTGTCGTTAGATTCACTGGCACGTAAAAGAACTACGGGACTAAATTCCGTAACCTCAGCGTGTACGAAAAACTGTCAATTTAGTTAGTTGGTGTAAAGCTGATAACATTCACTTAAATTAATAATCTGCATTATGTATTAATATGACCACAAGGATCGTCGAAGGTCTTTTTAACCATACTGTAAATTACGCACACCATATTATCGGCTGGGGGCTGCCTAACTGAGGCGGTCGGGGAGTTTTCGATTTGCTCGGAAGGACATGGGTTCGGATTCCCCGTGAAAAAGGTGAAACACTGAGGAACGAGATTTCCACTCCTGGAGAGGCACATGGGCCTGAGTATCATTCATCCTCCACCAACATTGAATATGTACTTGGTTTTATGCGTCCGGGCGCAATCTACCCCAGCAGATCTCAAGCACATCGATTCTCCCACAGATACAATCCACTTGCAAAGTGTACTTGATTCACTGTCACGTTGTTGTACTACATGGCGTCTTGAACCTTATCCCTCCAAGTGTTCCACCATTTTATTCACACTTCTAAAAATCCCCCGTTCTGCAAGAATTTCACTTACTGAACCAACCGATTACAATTGTTGATAATCAAAAAGACTTAGAAGTTCATTTTGACAGTAAATTCTTGTTTCTCTCGCACATAAACAGGGTCACCTCACGTGCTATGTCACTCCTTGGTTTACTTTACATGTTTTCTGGCATCACAGATGTAAATGCCGTCAGAGCATTCTACGTTTCCTGTATTTTACCGATTGTTGAATACGCCTCTCCTGTCGGGTCCATTTCTGCTTCTTCAAATCTCAGCCACCTTGACCGTGTACAATATTTTTTTCTATGCTGTCGTCGGAGCCAGGGTCCCTGCCTGCCGCAACGTAAGCACTAACCAAGTGCTTGGGAAACCTAAAACTTAAAACTCTTTCTGCTCGGAGGAAAGTAACCGACCTAAAGCTGTTATACAAGGCAGCTAATGGTTTATTTAGATCTCTAGAATTAAGTTTCCTTATCCCCCCCCCCCCCAGTCCCATCCCGTAGTACTAGAATGAAGACCCTATTCCATATTCCTGAGTCCCGGCTTTCTCTCACCCAAAGGTCCTTTTCTGCACGTTTTCCAGCACCTTATTTTCAACAAGAACATAGACACATTCGTATCGTTTCCTTCCTTCTGTCATATATCCCCCTTCTGTCATGATATTTCCCATATAACTTAATTTTCCGTCCTGTTCTTACCTGTTTCTTCTCTTGAATTTTAATGTATTTTCCTTTGTTTATGTCGTTGTTTGTGTACATATGTATTATATAGGATTGTACAGTTTTTAGTGTGTATGTTTGTGTACTTTGTAAATATGTATACATCTTTCATTTTAGATGAATATATTATGTACATAGCTCGGCCCTTTGTATTTCGACGTTACGCTGTTGCTGATCCTGAATAAAAAATAAATAAATAATGTCGAGGTTACGGATAGTAACACCTTTCCCTTCTACTCCTCCAAGGATTTTCATAGTAAGGAGATGGATATTATGTACATTTTCAGAATATAAATAATAGCTGAACATCTCAATACATTCTGAAGTAAATAATAATAATAATAATAATAATAATAATAATAATCTAATGGCGTCAGGTACGATGTGCAGGCATTTTGATTTGACGCCATGTAGGGTGGCTGCGGTTCACTTTTGACGTTCCATTTTAGTTTTCTGGCACAGTAAACCAGATCTCTGTTGGGCGATCAAAGGCTGAATTTTAATTCATTTTGTCAGGTAAACAATGCGTCAGTAATAACAATGTTATTGGTTTTACGTCCCACTAACTACTTTTTACAATATGTCACGAGAGATGTTCAACATGCCGATATCGTACGACGTGGAGTGCCGAACCGATTCGTTTCTGCTCTCCAAAAAATCCGACTACCTCTGCTGGGTTCAACACTGTACCACTGATCCACAGAGGGAGCATAATTATGATTGTAGTGTCGTCACCGAAGAATTTGTAATCTCTACTGGGATTGCTCCGGTGCGGTGGTGGCAAAGTGGATTAATAAGTAATTTGAAAGCCTCCAGGAGTTTGTTCTCCTTCAGTATAGTCCCTGAAAGGTATTTATTATTTGCCTTTGAGAAGAGTGACAGGGGCTTATGTGTGTAATACACGCGTGTTTGCCTGCACCGTTGTAAATGTGCCCACGGCGACAGGCTTCTCTGGTGTGCGAGACAGCTGTATAGCCTCGCCGCTTTGCGGTGGAACGGCGCTATTCTGTGATGTTACGCTATTCGAGACAGCAAGGCTTCACGTAACGCGTTGTGACCAAAGTTTAAATATGGGTCATTTGGTTACGGGGGAGTGGGGTTAATGTAGAAAAAAATATGAATTCTAAAATTTGAATTTTAGAGTACTCTTCTTTTATGCATTTGCAATCAGGGTTAGTCTTCGTGCCACCGAGGAAGTTTGCCACGCGGTTTCCGTCACGTGAGCATGCATTCGGGAGATGGTGGGTTCGAATTCCACTGTCGGTTGCCCTTAAGATGATTTTCCATGTTTCCCATTTTCACACTAGGCAAATGCTGGGGCTGTGCCTTAATTAAGGCCACGGTCGCTTCCTTCCCTATCCTGTCCCTTTCCTATCCCATAGTCGCCATAAGACCTATCTGTGTCAGTGCGACGTGAAACAAATAGCAAAAAGACAAATGAAACGCTGTGTGCTTTTCCATGGAGTGATTTTTTTCCTTTGAAAATCACCATAAAATTCTGGGCATCTCAAAACTGTACTTTATCATTTATCAAACATTTGAGATTTGAGCATTTATACAAGCAATTAATTTCCTCTTTTCGACCCCACGAGCCCCAGCTGAGCCTGCCATTGCTTCCACTTCTGCCAATCTCTCGTTTACTTGCTCTTCGTGGAGCTTCCCTTTTTCAGCCGATACCGTTACTCCTCGAGACGTCAGTCCTCTTTCGTTCCTTGTATTAATGCGCCCGTTGTTCTGACACGTGAAGGCAGCTTGCAGTTTTACGTTACTATGAAACTTACAGTTTTAGGTGTAATTCCAATAGCAGGAGCGTGCCTTTTCACTGTAAAACTCGCACATTTTTTGGGAGAGGATGACAACGCGGCCGCGTTAGTTGATTTCGTCAGTAATAAATTTATCATGTTCTGTCCATATATCCACCACCGCCACAGCTGGAATGCGGCCCTCTTGATAACTGTCCTTACAGAGAAATTCCTTGTTAGTTCAGTTGTCTCAAGGCCATTCAGGAGTAACATATTATGTGAAGTCCTGGGCATCTATTCCTCCCACTACCACACTCCCCTGATGCTAAGAATATCCTGGTCCTATTCCCTACGGATTTATGCGAAGAGGTTTTCATAGCTGCCAACTTTTAGAAATCAAAAATAGAAAGATTTCGTAATTCTTGGATTTCATCGCATAGATTGCGCCATGGTCTAAGTGAAAAGGGGACAGGATAAAAGGCATGCATACCTACGGTTACAATGTGATTTGATCATTAAATTTAAAATCTTAAACTTAAAAAAAAACATTAAAATGGTTACAAGAAAATGTACCTAATCACTCTCATTTATGACACATGCATACTAATAATAATACAGTCGAACCTCGATATCTCGAAACTCCATTACTCGAATTTTCAATATCGAACCTCGATATCTCGAAACTCCATTACTCGAATTTTCAATATCTCGAACTAACTTAGATTTTCCGGCCTTTTGTCCTATTCTTCGCGTGCAAACATTTCCTCCCTTGAAGCAAAAAGTACTCTGCAACTCGAATTTTGTGCAACATTAACTGTGCAATACGGCATTTGCGGTTATTGAGGAAGAGTTAACAAGTAAAGAAAGGGTTGCAGTGAAGCTGGGAACTAATATGACGGGAACCGAAAAAGTCGAACTTCTAGTGATCGGCAAATCGGCAAAACCTCGCCGTTTCTCGGGTGTCAGTTACCCGTCACGTACGAAAGCAAGCACAGAAGTCACGAACGATTCACTACTGTATGTACTGTATCCTGTCTTCTAAAAATTACTATAATAAGGGTTATAATTAAAGTGATGCCGTAAAATAGTTTCTTTATATATTTTTAAGTACCGGTACCGTTAAACATAATGTAACCGAGCTCGATAGCTGCAGTCGCTTAAGTGCGGCCAGTATCCAGTATTCGGGAGATAGTAGGTTCGAACCCCACTGTCGGCAGCCCTGAAAATGGTTTTCCGTGGTTTCCCATTTTCACACCAGGCAAATGCTGGGGCTGTAGCTTAATTAAGGCCACGGCCGCTTCCTTTCCACTCCTAGCCCTTCCCTGTCCCATCGTCGCCACAAGACTTATCTGTGTCGGTGCGACGTAAAGCAGCTAGCAAAAAAAAAAAATGTATTCAGTATAGCCCGTAGATACATATGATTCAATTATGTGCTATACATGCTCAAGAACGGTATTCTCTATATCTCGAATTTTCGATAACTCGAAATAAAATTTATCACCCGAGGTGATTCGCATAATAGTTTCCTTTATTAGACTGTAAAATGAACGGAAATTTAATTTTATAGGTATCTCTGAACACTTGGAGATAACGTTTATGTTTTTTGGCCATAACGTGAAGAGAAAATACCATAAACTGTCACCGACACAACTCCCTGAAATACATTTAACTCATTAAAATTATGAAGTAAGAATAAACAAAAATGCATTGAAATACGCGAAACTACCACATACAAAACAGATAGGTATGTCTCATACATTATTAACATACGACTCTGACACGGGGAAAATCACAGAGCCGCTAGAAAAAACACGTGGCATACAATTCCAACGAAATTACAAACAGAAACGATGTTAATAGTGCGCGAACCACACTGAGTCACTAGCGCGCGCTAGCCTCTCTTGCTTGTAGAACGATTGCCATCCCAAATCGCCAGCCGTAAAGCCCACGTGCTGTTGTAGCGAGTAGGAAACACGATACACTCGCGAAATAAAGCATTAAAAAACGCTTGAAAATGAGGTTGGGTAAATTACACAAGCACATAAGAATTTATCCTTTATCCTAGGGGAAGAGTATTGCCTGTACTGGAGGTTCTATTGGTCAAAAATAGGAAGAATTAAAAATAAATCGGAAAATCGGAAGACGAGTTAAAAAACGGAAAGTTTCCGGGTAAATCGGAAGGGTTGGCTGGTATGGGTTTCCAACACCGTTGTCAGTGTTTCAGTGGTTAAGTCCGCTTGACTGGCTGGGAATGTTCACCGTTTAAAAACAATGTGTTGCTCGCATCGAGGGTTGCAAGCTTTTTGATATGCCGATAAGAGACAAGTCATGTCACACTATTAGAGTTTAGATTATTTCGAACATTGTGGTGGGCCATTCCACTTCCAAATAAACTGAGAGCGATAAATTTAACAACGTAGGTATGGAGGACATCCCTTCGGGCTTCGCGGAGGGAAGCAGTGGTATTATCTCGTCTTCGGATTGGCCACGGTATCCTGACTCACTCCCATCTATTGAAAGGAGAACCCCCTCCGGTATGTACTTGCGGCGATCATCTTACCGTGGTACACATCCTTACGGAATGTGTGGACCTGGTCGATCTGCGCCGTAGGCTTAACCTCCCGACTACTATCTTCCTTATCCTGCGAGATGACGAGCAGTCAGCAGATCTCGTCATCCTTTTTATGAGGGATAGTGGTATTTTTTATCGTGTCTTATGATGTCCTTTGTCCTAGTATATTTGTTTTAATTGCGCTTTTATCCCATTTTCTTCATTTTAGTTTGTGTTGCGTATTTTAATGTGTTATTTTAACGTCTAACGTGACTATATATACTTTCAGGCAATGCCTTATTCCTTTGTTACCTGTATTTTCTCTTATTTTATTAGAAAATAAGGCATTGCGAATTATATCCGCTGATTATTTTAATCTCATACTCATTTTTCTTCATCACCATTTTTTTAAACTCTAGTCAGTGGATACATTTTAAAATTTTAACTATCGTATATCATGTCGTCCATCTCGTTCCATTAGGGGCCGATGACCTTCGATGTTAGGCCCCTTTAAACAACAAGCATCATCATAATCAACATTGCAGTGGTAGAATGCCAACCATATGAAGGTTTTAACTTCAAATGATAGTTCCTATCATATCCCTGAATTTTGACCATTCCTCCTGGGATACTCTGGCTGGACTCTTAATAGTTCAGTGAAGTATATGAAAAACGCCGTATAGGCACTTAGTATATAAAATGTAGCTAAATGAATAATCATGTGTATTATATCACTTGTAAAAGGTCGTAAGTCTTTGTGTTTCATTGCTGTGTTCAATTTGTAAACATGCGTTGTTCTTCTGACGTACGCTGCACTGTTCATCTTTCACGACGGTGCGGTTGGTTAAGAACACTGTGCAATTTTATGAATATTTAATGAGTACTCAATTATTCCCTCATTTCTCGTACTATGAGGTCAGCAGACCGTCTGAAATCTGAGATGAGTCGGATACACCTACGACGGACTAATTTATTAACGACCTGCACGAAGTTACCGCACGTTGTTAAGTACAGCGGTCGGGAAGAGTTCTGCACTTCAGTATTTAAGTAAGCTGCTGCACTGAAATAGACGTTCATTCCTAGGCTTACGCCATCAGCATCATTATCTAATTTATCTTCCGGGGTGGACTGCGCAATTTACTTACACTGGTAGATATTTCAGCCATGCTGTGATACGACATTTTCTGTGACAGTGTTAGAACTGTTTCAAGTCAAATTGATCTAAAAAGCACCGAGGACTTGGACTCAAATCCTTCTGGTTTATGGGTGCTTGATAAAGGTTTCATCACACCTGATGGTTTTCACGGTTTCGATTCAGTTCTAATTAGAATCTAAATAAACTTACCTTATTGAACGTTCCACATTGTGAAAAAGCAATCTTCCAAAATCGTATGATGTATCTAGCCTACTGTTGGGTATCTCGTTATTGAATACTATTAAATACTTGAATAAATTATATCACGTTGACTAATCCAGTAATCCATTTTCTCTTACTAACGATTGCATTACTATAATAGTACCCGATTGTTAGTAAATAAATGGTCCATTTCTTACCTCATCCTACTACTGAGGTTTTGAATGAAGAAAACACATGTTCCATTCTAAATAATCTGCCGGGCTGAATGGCTCAGACGGGTGAGACGCTGGCCTTTTGACTCAAACTCGGCAGGTTCGATCCTGGCCCAGTTCGGTGGTATTTGAAGATGCTCAAATACGTCAGCCTTCCTGCGGGACAAAATTCTGGCACCTCGGCGTCTCCGAGAACCGTAAAAGAAGTTCGTGGAACGTAAAAAAGAAAATAGCATTATTACAAAATACTCTCCATCTGCAGCGGTACATGTCTGTTAACGATTCACAAGGTTCTCAATGCCGTCCTTAAACTTGGTTCCCGTAAATCAGTGAATTCGCAGAAGTTTTTTTTTTTTTCATCATAACTCATTCTTCCAAGAAATAATGTAGACACACAAATATGCCGTGGTCTGCTGGTGTTCAGTTTTGAAGGTGCAGGAGTACGTCACATTTCAGATCACTAGGCTTTATTTTAGATTTTTTTGCAGGAGGGGTTTAGAGTTATCGTGATCTCAGGAGACCTTTCTTATTGACAAAAGACAGGTTTTTTTTACACAATTGCCGATACATTTAGTCAGTTTTTTGTTCAGCGCCTGACAGCAGTAACGGATTCACTAGGAGAAAGAACATCTCTTAGCGACGTTCACGAACGTCTAACCACTGCCTATTTTACTTGCTTCGAACAGGATCCATCCTTAAACCATATGAAATATACACGCACGCTTTGTCTCAGTACACCAATATTTTCAATGAAGAGATAAAATTCAAATAGCCTCCATTGTACGATTACAACATACATTTGTTTACGAATTTTCACTGTACTGAAACATAGAATTCATTCCTCGAAACTCCTAAATCCTTCTTGACGGCGTGAAACATTATTATCGTATATTTGTCTTCCACAGTTCTTGTATTATTGTACTAAGCTCGCCTTCGGAGCCTACGGCTAGCTCAACTTCACCTTTACCTTGCGACTCGAAAGTCATTTCGGGTTCGTAAAGATTGCGGGCGGAAGAGGGAAGCCCATATACTGTACTTGTTGCAGTTCTTAAGACGTCAAGTCTACATGGTCTGAGTTCCGTTGGTGGAAGAAAGTTTCACCTCCAGAATGTTGGCCGACAGGGTAGGAGAAGTGGTGGTATATAATTTCTAATCACTAGGTTGCGTTCCTAAAGCCTGGATTCAATTTCAAACCTCCCCGCAATGTTCGTATGGAGTGAGGGCAAATGACAGTTGATAATGATTCGTTAGTTGGATGGAGACGTTAAGACTTGAGCAGACCCCTTGCTATTATTCGACAGGAGTAGGCTATGTGCTGACACCGAGTTTCACCTGCGTATGGTTAATTCACCTGGTTTGGGGACTGGGTGTTTTTCTTCGTCTTAATACGTTTTCCTTCGTCTGCAAAAAATCACCACACTACCAGCTACCACAGAAATACGCAGTTGTGAGTACATTCCTCCACATACGATTAGCGTCAGGAGAAGCATCCGGCCGTAAAACTGGGGTAAATCCACACGAAGGGCTGACCACAAGCAACTGGAGGAAAAGCCCAGAAAGAAGAAGATTTTTAATATGTATCATGAGGTGTTGTGGGGAAATCTTTCTGGGGTTTTCGCTCGATTAACCAATTTTTCCTGAGGTTTGAATTCTCTTCGTTGAAAGATAATCCATTTGTTAAACTAATTTTAGTGCTTTATATGTTTTACATGATTTTTGCCCTAGAAATCGAATTGATAATGAGTCGGTTACAAATGTTTTGCAGAACAAGATAACTGTAAATTATTCTGTAGCCTGTGATAACTCAATGACCTCGCTGCAGGCATCATACCGAAGTAACCGTGGTTTGAATTGCGAAGCACGTGGGCAACCTTATCAATGTTGTTCGAATTCTGTGTAAAGCTGTTTATTTCATAACTGAAGACATTAATTTTGTTGCTCTTACAACCGACTAACTCATTATTAGTAATATGATTTTGAGATTTGTATAGGCTTAAATTCACACTGTCCTGTTGCTATCCCCTTCGAATAAGTGATATTTTCCATTTGTCTGATTCCTTATTCACGTCTTAGTGTACACGGTGCCCATCGCCGTACAGGAAATTAGTATGTTTTAGCTTTCTAGGTACATATGTTAGGATAAATTTCTATGATTTTTTTGTTTGTTTGTTTATAGAAAGATAATTTCGAACCATGAGTATTGTCGGCATATGACGAATCCTATTCTTGGACGGGGTCCTCCGTGAATGAAATGCAATATTATTTCTGACAAGATAAGTTAAATAGCCATAAAAATATTATGTTGTATGATCTCTCTTGCAAGGCTTAGTTCATTTTTTGGCTTTATGTGGAAAACCAAGTATTTTGAGACGAGTTGCAAAAATCCCTCAAGTACTTTTGCGTTGTCCGACATGCAGTGGCTTCTGGCACGTGATGTCTTATTTGTACTCTCGTGTACTCAGGTACACGTAATTCTTACTCATCTCAGGGGACTGAGATTTTCACTGCCTTCACATTAAAGCGGCCGTGGATCGAATTTCGGCCAGTGCATGAGGAGTTTTTCAAATGCAAAAATGATGTCCCTGTGTTTCGGATTCTATGTACAACTGAACGTTCACTGGCTTCGATCAGAGTATCGACAACCACGCAAAACAAGCTTGCTCTGTTACTTGATTTTGGACACATCTTAATAAACTCGAACGAAATAACTTCTCTTCTAATCTCAGTATATTTCTTCGAATGCACAGATTAGATTAATAAATTCCTAAGAATGTATAATGAATACTCTTAATCATCTCGCCCTTATGGAACTGATAAACCAGTCGGTAAAGCTGTGTAATATGATCTTCTCGTGCTGATACTTGGAAACCATGTTTAAGTTTTAAATTTTCAGTGGTTTGCCGTTGAAACTGGCGCGAGTTATGATGGTCATTAATAATGCTATCCATATTTATTTTCGTGTTACTTGTTACGTCACTAGTTCTTCACGCAATTTTACTGTGTCGTTTCCGTTCAATAATGTTGGCAATTCATAGATCTTCATTGTATAGCTTGGTGCGATTTGTAAGCGGATGTCAGAAGAAATAAAAGACGAGTAGTTGTGCTATCCCTCCACCATAACTGGCTGGATCAAGTTTGCGAAGACAGCCTAATTAGAAACTGGAACTACTCAACATCTGTCATTTCAGAAGGAAGGAGGTAGTAACTCGGCGATGAGTTACCTAACACAAGAACAGGAGTGGCCTTATGATAAGACGTCATATTTCTAGATTAACTCTGTTCTCCGATTCAGTTTATCGTTTAGCGTAAAGAAGTATTGGAAGCATTTCCTCGATATTTTCTAGTTGTCTCCAGTTGACGGATCAAGAAAATGATACATGTCGGTGCTAATAACAACCATGTGCTTGCATTTTGTTTTGACACCGTTTTGGCTGCCTGCTTGTCAGTTTCAACGTTCTGGTTTTCTCTACCATACGGCAGAGATACAAAGTCCTCTGTTGGGCTATGTATGGCTGACTTTTAATTTATGTTGCCGGGTAAACACCGAATGTGCTACTACATGTCGACATCGTAAGACGTGGGGTAGAGTGCCTAATGGACTTCTTTTGTTACCCTGAAAAACATATTGCATCTGCTGGGTTTGATCCCCAGTCATAGTATCCAAAGACTGTCACACTACCAGTGATCTACAGAGGATGTTAGGTGGATGGTGATATATTGTAAGTGTCGGGTAGTACTTAGTTACTGTACTAAGAAAATTTGAATTTAGTGGAGTATTTAACTCGCATAGACAGACGGAAAAAGATGTGGTTAGCCGGCCTAAGTGGCTCTGATGGTAGAACTCCACCTTCGATCTCTGCTCTGAACATTCTCAAATAAGCCAGCCTCCTGTTCATAGATTGACCAATATGTAAAAAAATCCCGCACGACAGTTTTCTTGCAACACAGTGTCTCCGTGAATTCTGTGTAGTCAGTCGGGCGTAAAAAGCAGGGATGTGTGAAGTTATGAAGTTACTGGAATTTAAAACTGGGAAAATATTAACTTAGACCTATCTCTTACCATTCATTGCCTAGCAGTAGATAGGTTACAAGTTTGATACTTCAATTACGTCCAAAACGTAATTTTCTTCACTTTTTGAACTTTGGATTTATTTATAGAACTTTCCAACTGTATAGAGAGGATCTCGTGTAATTTCCCCGGTAAGTTTGTTCATTTTAAAAAGCAATGGCATGTTTTTTACGAACGTCTCTCAATAACATTCTTACGCATGGTCTCCATGGTGAGCAATTCCCATTCCCTGGTGTGTCAAGTATGATTGTTGTGAAGCCGGCAGTCTAGCCTTCATTTTCTCCGTTTGTTGTCGATTTTAACTTCACAGGGCTCGCAACTGGCGTGGCCTGGTTCAATCTTCAGTGTAGCACTTCTTTTCTGTCAACACAACCATCAGGTTAATTTCATTCTGCATTTTTCATATCGGTATAGCGATTATTTCTTGATTTCAGGCATGGTGCACTTCTTTTCTATCGTTATAGTTGTCTTCTAAAATGTTGTAAATCGAAATGAAGTCCATTGGGGGATGTTTGATAGCTTTTCTATTCAGTCATGTTGGTAGTGGTATAAGGAACGAATTGTAATTTAAATCTGCATCTCTTCTGGAAAGCATTCCAACAGTTTTCCGAACAGTTTTCCGAAGAATATTGATAATAGAAGTCCCTTTCACGACCGTGCCGCCCATTTGGTGTGGCGACGGCAATCAGTAACAACTTTCGCTGTTGCGAATTACGTGGCTTTACGCCAGACGGGCGACTCGGCCGTGAAAGATACTGTAGCTTTTGCATAATTTCATTGTAATGATCAGCATATGCTTCTGCCTTTCGGTGCCAACCTACAAATCAGGATGCACAGTTTGGATCAGCATACTGTATTTTTTGGGAGAAAACGGTGTTTCTAATTATTATCCGCCTAGATAAATTTTAATCTATCGTTTCTGGTCGTGATGAATCTTCCTCTTTTTTTTTTTACGTCGCACCGACACAGATAGGTCTTATGGCGACTATGGGACAGGAAAGGCCTAGGAATGGGAAGGAAGCGGCCGTGGCATTAAGTAAGGTACAGCCCCAGCATTTTCCTGTTGTGAAAATGGTAAACCACTGAAAACCATCTTCAGGGCTTCTGACAGTGGGGTTCGAACACACTATATCCCGCATGCGAGCTCACAGCTGCGCGCTCCTAACCGCACGGCTGTGGTAAGTTTTACATTATCTTCTTCCTCACTACCTTTTCCCAACCTAAGCGGTCGGCTGCCTTGAGTTTCCTCCGCTCTTTTTGGTCCACGGTGTCCACTTGTTCATGAGGTCCTTCTTAACTACATCTCCCCTTGTTTGTCTTCCTCTGGATGTATTTCCTTCCACAGGCATTCTCAGTGTTTTTTGATAGGCTCTTCCTCACCTCGTCGCATGACATGCCCGAAACACCTTAACCCTTCCTTCTCTGATGACTTTACTAATGCTTCCCACTCGAGCTCTTTTTCTTGCATCTTCATTTCATAACCTGCCCTCAGAGAAATACCCAAAAGCCATCTTAGCATCCTCATTTCCGTTCTCTCTAAAGGAGCTTGCTTGTAAAAAAAAAAAAAAAAAAAAAAAAAAAAAAAAAAAACCCGTGTTTCTGACCCACATATGATAATCGGTCTCACAATAGTCGTATATACCTCTTCATATTATTATTATTATTATTATTATTATTATTATTATTATTTTGACAATCTCTGCATTTGATTCATCCAGCTTTCAATCCAGCGTTCACCTCTGGTTCACAGCTATCCTCTGCACTCAGTATTCCACCAAGGTATCTAAGATACCTAGTATCTTCGTTCCTGCGGTGTCAGTATAATAATTATTATTGTGTTTGGGAAATTTTTATTTAGACTTGTAAATATTTGTGTTGGTACATATGTCAAACAGTTGAATGTTAATAAATATGGTGTTTGAAGTTACATTCCTTATTATTATTATTATTATTATTATTATTATTATTATTATTATTATTATTATTATTGTTGTTGTTGTTGTTGTTGTTGTTGTTGTTGTTGTTGTTGTATGTTGGGTATTCAGCCCGAAGGCTGGTTTGATCCGCCACAGTTCCGCCAACAGCTGTCATAAATAGCCTAGGCGTCACTGAAGAGGCATCCTAGGGAAATGAGGAATGATGTAGTTTCCCGTTGCTTTCCTCACCGAGCCAGAATTTTGCTATCACATATCAGTCTGCCAAGCCCACTGAAATGCATGCATCAACCGACCCTATGAATGATATTTTCATACCATTCATAACAGGGACTGGCTGCATCTTACCTGTTCATTTGCATTTGATTATTACTTCTGTCTTATTTGTGTATAAGATACCTTCGTTCAAATTGCCACAGCCAGCCTCTTTGTTGTAGATCGTCTTCGATGTGTGCTATCATTATAAATCTGCAAAAAGGAGCTCCCATATGTTTTCATATCTGATTTTCTCACAGATTACGTCCATTATCAGCAGAAATAGAAACGGTTGCAATGATAAACCCTGATGTAAGCCTGGTGTTATATGCTTTACTGTTCCCGTTAGGCGTGCTATCTGATGTTAAAAGCGCCTTCATAAATTCTCCTTATCGCACTGACCATCTTTTCAGTAAATCCTTGGGCACCAGAATACCATATCTCGGGATATTCTATCGCAGGCCTTTTGCAAGTCTCTATAGGCATAATGCAAAAATGTTATTTCCTTCCCGTGTCTTTTCTTGAACTTGTCAATAAAGGATCATTCGTACTCTTGCCTTTCTTAAATATGTCATTGAATCCAGTTATATTCACTACTTTTCATAGCCTATCATCCAAGAATGTTTCAATTACTTTCAGTAAATGTTCAGGAAGTTGTATTATTCCTCGAACGTCACCACAGTCGATTATATCGCCTTTATTCTTATGGGTGTCAGTATGCTGAATCTCCATTCCTTGGATACGTTTCCATCCAACCATATTATCTGGAGGATATCATGTACCCAGTCTGTACCATAACCGCCCAGTATTTTTACCAGTACCAGTAACACGTCTAACAGTACTGCTGCTTTTCTTGTTCTCGTGGCTTTGATTACCTTTTTTACCTCTTCTATTTGAATAATAGTTTCTGGCCCTGCCAGTTCGGTAATTTTTTTTTCAAGGTCATCTCTGTTTTGTACATTCAAAAGCTCTTAGAAGTACTCCTTCCACCTATCTTTAATTTTATCACTGTCATCAGAGTTTTACCATGTGCATCCTTCTCGTGATTTACACGCCCCATATATTTTCTTATATCATATTTTAGTTTTTCCTTTAAGTAGTTCTTCCACCTTCTGGTTTTCTAAAGGTTTTGTACCATTCTTTGGCTGTTTTTTCTCTTGCCTTAGCAATTATTTTGGTAGCCATCGTGTTCGCTTCCTTATAACTCCTTATACCTCCTCACTGTATCAATTTCCATTCTTTGAACAAATCGTTCTTTTGTTCTCAGAGTATCCTGGACGTCACTGCCCCACCATCAGGTATATTTTTCTGTTCTGAGCCACTTGTGGAACAGCCTACGCTTGTCGTTGCAGCATTCGTAAGATTTAAATAATACGAAGTCCGACTCGTTGGCTGAATGTTCAGCGTACTGGCCTTCGGTTCAGAGGGTCCCGGGTTCGATTCCCGGCCGGGTTGGGGATTTTAACCTCCATTGGTTAATTCCAATGGCCCGGAGGCTGGGTGTTTCTGCTGTCCCCAACATCCCTGCAACTCACACACCACACACAACACTATCCTCCACCACAATAACACGCATTTACCTACAAATGGCAGATGCCGTCCACCCTCATCGGAGGGTCTGCCTTACAAGGGCTGCACTCGGCTAGAAATAGCCACACGAATTTTTTTCAAAAAATACGAACAGTTTAAAAATCTGTTATTTTTTCTTCAGAATGTCTGATATCAAGGATGCAGAATAGGCCTATATAGGCAAATATTTACTGGGTCCAGTCGACATGAAGGTGATTTGCTCGCCAGTTATAAAAGCATCTGACACTTCAGTGATACAAAAGGGATGGCTATGAATTGTTAATCTCTATAGCTTGGCTGAGCACAGATATGCATGTTGCATTACTGTGAGGGACTTCTTTTAAAATATTTTTAAAAGCAATCAGATTTGAGACATTTCGTCGTTTGAATTACCATTTTTGCTCACATGGCGTCTACGTAATAGTGGCATGCTTGGTTTCAATTACGTCTAAAGATGTTTGTGCATTCCTGACTTCATTTGATGTGCCTAATGAAGTGTAATCACCCAAGGCCGGTAGATGACGTCAGAACAGTGTCCTGTTGGCTTGTTTTGCTCCACTTGTTTCAATTATATCGGAGAAAACTATGTCTTTAACTACTCTAGAACATATTGTATCACTCTTAAACATATTCTGACCAGTAGATCAGTAATAAGTGACGCACGCAGGCTTTTATAGGATGAGTTGGGGTAACTTGAAAATAACAATAGTGCGTATCGAGTGGATAGGTGTTAGAGAGGACCTAGAGCCCTAATTTCGCCACTGAACAAGGTACTGATACGTGAATAAATAAATACATAAATAAATATAGTTGAGTATGTCAGAATAAGACTCGTGGACCGCAGTTGAGTAGTCGCATGTCCATTTGGCGCTCCATATTACCATTTTCATATGAGATGAGCAATAGACCCTTCGTGCATGCAGCTTCATAACAAAGCTCGACACTTCACGTTCTACTATAGAAAAGGGCAGTTGGACCGATCGGATATAGGAAATTCAAATTCGCTCAGACAGCGGCTGTTCTGACTTGTGTTTTCCGATTCAATTTCCTCCCACTCATTACGGTTCTTAATATGTGTAACCACCGAGCAAGTGGCTGTGCGGTTTGGGTCACGTAGCTTGCATTCAGGAGATAGTGAGTTCGATCGCCACTATCGGCTGCCCTGAAGATGGTTTTCCGTCGTTTCCCATTTTCATACCAGGCAAATGCTGGGGCTGTACCTTAATTAAAGCCACGGCCGCTTCCTTCCCACAGGCGGCGGAGGTGGTGGTAATTGTTTTAAGAGGAAGTACAACTAGGCAACCGTCCTCTATATAACACTAATAAACACAAAAAAGGAAGGTATCCGACACTTCGAAAAGTGAAGGTATCTGCCAAAGAAAGTGAAGCGTCCGGGCGTGAAAATGAGACTCCCTAGGCCTCGAGTGCTCTAATGCCGTCGGAGTCGGAAAAGAACAAGAGTTGACCAAGGGAGGTCGGGCAGGATAGATGAAAGTAAGAAACATAAGCAATGCCAGGACTCGGCTAAGGATCCCATGGTCGCCAACCCACGTTCCAAAGTTCAGAGCCCCTGGAACCCCTTTTAGTCTCCTCTTACGACAGACAAAGGATAACGTGGGTGTTATTCTACCGCTCCCACCCACAGGGAGTAGTCATTCCCACACCTAGCCCTTTCTTATCCCCTCATCTCAATAAGACCTATCGATGTCGGTGCGACGTAAAGAGAATTATAAAAATAACATTAAACATTGTATAACCAGCGTAAGTTCGAAATTAAGTTCTCTTAAAGAATGGCAAACTACCGCACTCCTTACCATGCCTGGTAGTCCTTATTATGGCGCCGCCGGTGTTAGGTTTCCTTATAACCGCATAGCTTTTGGGGGTGGTACTTGAGGATCCAACCAGCATCCGGGCTGAAGACTTAACATACAGTGTTAATTGAATTTCGCATATAGTAACTTACCTTCTGTGTCACAGCTTTCGCGTCACGACGATGTGTTTAACATCTAGGGAAGTACGCTTTTCGAACATAGGCAAGGTAGTTAAGTTGTGTCGCCTCATATAATACAACAGTATAAAGAGATTTCTCTTCAGTGGGCGATATGTAAATTAAAAAGAAAACTGCATCACTGGAAGCAGTCAGTTGCTGAGATGATGATGGGTTCAAAAACTAAAAACAATGTTCAATTATCCAATTACCAATGATATAAAGACTTACGGTTGGCTACACGAGTGTATATTGGTTTGAGCACAAAGCATAATTTGCTTAATTTTCAGTAAACTGTTTTTGTGTTGTCACACAATTCGTGAATTATTTGTTAAGTAACAGGAACCTGAACATTGACAAAAGATGACACTGTGAAAAGCTCTATTTATCGAATTTTTCTCCTATTTGGGTTGTCTAACAGCAATTATACTGGGTTTACCTGTGGGCTTTCTAGCGAATTTTACGTACATGACATTACTTAGTGGATTTTACTTTTTCGTTATTATTATTATTATTATTATTATTATTATTATTATTAGTATTATTATTATTATCAAAGCTCTGTTTGTCAGTGTTATTTGTATGTAAAGATCTATAATTTTAAGATATCAAATTCGAGGTAAATCACCATTTGACTGGATAATAGTTTCATAAAATTATCAGTCGGAGAAAAATTATCCCGAGGAAGTAAAACAAGGTGAGTAAAGTGCCTAATAGTTATCTTGAAGTTGCGTTTCCTTATACTGTTCCTCATTCTTATTTCTACGTGAATCGTACGTCCAATTCTTGGACCTATAAACACCTTGTCTCTTATAATGATTCATCCTTGATTTCAAAATGTAGGTCTCCTTTCCAGTTTCTTTTATTTGAGGCATAGTCCGCGATCTTATATCCCTTTAAGTCCAAAGTTGTATCTATTATTAACAGGACCTGAATTTAGAACTCCGGTGGTTTTTTCATTGACAACAAATCTGGTCTAGTGATCAGAGTGTAGTGGGTTTCAAGTTTAATTCTTGGCTTTGCCTGGACCATTTCCTTAGTATGATAGGCGTTCATCAGTCAGATGCTTTGGTCTCGCCAAAAGCTGTTGCCTATGGATTATTTGTTTATTGTCATTATCTTAAGATAGCATAAAATTAGCTGATAGCTGAGTTACATCGTCGCTGGCTTCTCATCAAGGTGGTCGCGGTTCGAAATTCTACTAATGCATGCGAGTTCTTTAAACTTGGATTCCTTCTAAAATTATAGATCCCATGGATTTTATCACGATCTTAACAGTCTCGTAAAACTACTTTCTAGATTAGTTTTGACATTATTGCTGGTCAGAAATACATATATGTATATGGGTTAGTGTAAGCTTGATTTGAATTTTTTTTAAATAATGGCCTTTGGCTAAATGGTTAGCGTGCTGGCCTTTGATCACAGGGGTCCCGGGTTCGATACCAGACAGGTTTGGAAATTTTAAACATCATTGGTTAATTTCGGTGGCAGGGGGGTTGGGCGTGTGTGTTGTCTTCAAGGTCATTTCATCATCATGGCGCGCAGGTCGCCTACGGGAGTCAAATCAAAAGACCTGTGCCTTGCGAGCTGAAAATGTCCTCGGACACTCCCGGCACTAAAAGCCATACGTCATTTCATTTATTATTATTATTATTATTATTATTATTATTATTATTATTATTATTATTATTATTATTATTATTATTATTATAAGCCTCCGTGGCTCAGACGGCAGCGCGTCGGCCTCTCACCGCTGGATACCGTGGTTCAAATCCCGGTCACTCCATGTGAGATTTGTGCTGGACAAAACGGAGGCGGGACAAGTTTTTCTCCGGGTGCTCCGGTTTTCCCTGTCATCTTTCATTCCAGCAACACACTCCATTCTCATTTCATAGCATTTATCAGGCATTAATAATCACCTTGGAAGTGGCGACCCTATTGTAATAACAGCCTATATAAGGTTCATTCATTACATCCCTGACACGGTCAAAGATTGGAAAATAGGTTGTAGGTTTTCATTTCATTATTATTATAATAATAATTTATTATTATTGCAGGCTGAGTAGATCAGACGGTTGAGGCGCTGACCTGACTCCAACTAGGCAGGTTCGATCCTGGCTTCTAAAGGTGGCCGTGGCCTCTTGTCGATATATTTACTGGAATGTAAAAGAACTACGGGACAACGTTCCGGCACCTCGACATCTCCAAAAACCGTCAAAAGTAGTTAGTGTGACGTAAAATAGTATTATCCGTGGCTATGGTTATTATTCACACTTGAGCGTATTTGGTTTGTTGTTGTTGTTGTTGTTGTTGTTGTTGTTGTTGCCGTCGACGTCGTCGCCTAGAAGTCATTTTAGAGCATGTAGCTTTGAATACGTGTATTGACTATTATTTTTTTTATTACGTCTGGTAGTGTTGTCCTAGAGTGAGAATGAAGTACTATTCTGATAGAATATCCTAGATAATAAACCTGTTCACGCACATGTTGTAAAGAAAGTATGAAACGTACGTAGGTCTCTTTATTTCCAGAAAAACCGGGCGAGTTGGCCGTGCGGTTAGGGGCGCGCAGCTGTGAGCTCGCATCCGGGAGATAGAGGGTTCGAATCCCACTGTCGGCAGCCCTGAAGATGGTTTTCCGTGGTTTACCATTTTCATACCAGGCAAATGCTGGGGCTGTACCTTAATTAAGGCCACGGCCGCTTCCTTCCCATTCCTAGGCCTCTCCTATCCATCGTCGCCATAAGACTTATCTGTGTCGGTGCGACGTAAAGCAAATAACAAAAAATAAATAAATAAATAAATAAATTTCCAGAAAATGGCATGTAGTTGCTGTAACCAGCTATGTACCAATACTTGGTGCTTTAATATGTAACCAGCTCTGTATCGACTTCTCGTCATGAGTCATTGTTAAGGGAATTTATATCACCACAAATGCTCTGTTGAAAAAAAAAAAAAAAAAAAAAAGGCGATTACCGATAATTTTGTTAGCCCAGTTGGACGCTGGTGGATACAGATCGATAGAAGCCTGTGGTCTCGCCCTAACTGTTTGCCTTTTCTCAAAACTTATCGTCTTGGCTCCCAAAGCAATCACAGCCGTTCCTCCCCTTTGTGCTCTCAGACTGTTTAAACAAATCAGAGCTCTTTTCTATTGGAATAGTGTATGATCGAATTTTGAAAAGAAAAAAAAAATGTTAGTTGATACCAGTGTACGCTCTGGAAGGAAAATGTGGAGGAACTTCTACTTGGGAAACTTAGTTGAATGGTTGACAAAATTCTAAAACGCATACCGGTATCTATAAAGCATTTTACTTTATTATTATCTCTATTGTCATAGCATATTTTATATTTTTATGTAAGGTATTCGTCATTTCTTTTATAGCGGCAAGCAGAATAGCTTGATCGCGGTAGCGTAACCAGAAGAACCGCAATCTTTTTTTTCTATTTGTTTTACGTCGCACCGACACAGATAGGTCTTTAGCGACGATGGGATAGGAAAGGCTTAGGAAGTGGAAGGAAGCGGCCGTGGCCTTAATTAAGGTACAGCCCCGGCATTTGCCTGGGAACCGCAATCTCTAAGATCATAAACTGCTAGTAAAGGCTCGTGTTTCATGTGTGGCGGCTGTAAGGACCCGGGGACGATACATTTTCTGAAGCCTTGTGAGGCTTTCATTTTTTTCGTTTTTATTTATTTATTTATTTTATTTATTTATTTATTTATTTATTTATTTATTTATTTATTTATTTATTTATTTATTTATTATTTTTGTTATTCACTTGTCTGTTTAAACATTGTTCTACCGAACAGGTTAGCTCAGTGCGTTACGACACGGCCAATTATAGTAGTTAGCTCTGTACTCGGGTGACAGCTGGGTTCGAATCCCTCGTCAGCTATCCTCGAAATTATTTTCTGTGGTTTCCCATTTCAACTCCAGGCAAATGCCGCCGGGATGGTACCTATTTCAAGGCTGCGACCGCTTCCATCCTATTCTTAGCCTATTCAATTACGCCTGCAGACAACACCCTCACACAATGGTACATGTAACTCATCCAAGTGGGATGTCCCGGAAAAAGCAGCTTCAAAACTGGCGAGCCGAACATGTCCTCGGATACTTCCGGCACAAGAAGCCATGCGCTAAAACATAAAACAATATTCGCACGTCTTCGGGGAGTCAGAAATTTTACGTCTCGGTTATAAAGCTGATGGTGACCTCCATATTAACGTCTTGAAATTGAAACAGGAACAGTATTAGAGCAGCAGCAGTTGATCTGAAACTAGTGAGTTATTGATATAGAAAGATAGAACTGCTGCTACCCATCGGCGTATGCTGTTGTACGAGTAATTCTGAAATCTCCTTTCATAAATTCGGTTGTCTTTACATGAATACCCAGGGCGTTATCAACCTTATCATTATAACGGAAATGTTCAGGTACTTTGTAATATGCAGATTAGAATATAACAGGGTGTTTTAAAAATAGAGGGCATAATTTCAGGTATGTATTACCCAAATGTAGACAGTAAAAAAAAGTTCATCAACATGTGTCTGGAAATGCTTGGTTTCCGAGTCATGGACTTCAGAACAGTGATATTCATTGGAACGTTTTTCTTCTCGCAGGTAGTTGCTTTTACACTAAATGTTCAAAATGTCCACATCCAGCTTGAATACAGGCCTCACATCGATATCTCATGGCCCTACGAACACGATCCCAAATTCGAGGAATATTGCGTATTTCCTCACAACCTGCCACAATTCGGTTTCGATGTCAGGCACCAGAGACGAATACTCAATGAGTTTAAATGGCTCCACAAGTAGAAGTCGAGATGGTTCAAATCAGGAAAGCATGGAGGCCAAGCAATTGGGCCACCTCTACCTATCCATCGATCAGGAAACGTTCGATACAAATACCGGCGAGCCGTACGAATGAAGTGTTCAGGAGTGTCATCATGTAAGAAGTGAGCTTGTAGACGAATTATCAGTGGAGTGTCTTCATAAACATGAGGTATGGTGTTTTCCAGGAAGTTTGTGTACGCCTGTTCCGTAAGTCTGTGTACAAGTATATGTGATCCAGCTAACCGATCACCAGTGATACCGGCCCATATGTTATGAGAGGAGAACAAGTGCATCGGGGTTTTCATATGCTCATACATGCTGATGGTTGAAGTTTTTAAAGCTGTCTCGTGTGAACTGTGCTTCGTCTGTGTGTAGTACTAAGGCAGGAAAGTTCGTATTTGTAGCACACTGCTGCAAGAACCACTGGCAGAACATGCTGTAACTCGTGCAGGATAATCTGCTGGTGACAGGGCCTGTACACATGTCAAATTATAAGGATACAACTGTTGCGAGCAGTCGTGTCAGGAACATTCACTTGCATCGCTAACCTTCGTGTGCTGATAGACGGAGTCTTGTGCACAAAATCCAGAATCACCTCCTCTACACATGAGTTGTAGGTTGTGGTCGTCCCCTGTCCAAACCAGGAGATATAAACTTCCCATGAGCGCACGGATGGCGATGGGGACGTTCAAGTATCTTCCGATCTGTACATCTTCGCTGTGGTTACCTCTCTTGGTACAAACGACGAGCCAGTGCAGCATTGCCGTCCGCCTTACAGCACAAGAAGTGCACTTAAGCCAGCTCGTGATTTGAGTGATTGTTTTTTAAAAATGTTTTGCTCTGTCTCTGTCTCTGTCTTGACAATATGAAAGTGACTGAGGTATGAGCGATGCTAGTAATGCCTTTCCTTATGCAGCCAATCCCTGCTCTGAATGGTGTGAAAATGTTGCTCATAGGGTCAGTTGGTGCGTGCATTTCAGTGTGCTTGGAAGACTGATATGTAATCGTAACTCCTGGCTCGGTGAGGAAAGCAACGGGAAACTACCTCACTCCTCATTTCCCTATACGCCTCTTCAGTGATGCCTAGGCCATATATGACAGCTGATGGTGGAGCTGTTGAGGATCCAACCAGCCTAAGGGCTGTGGACTGAACATACAACATACAGTGGCTTTACGTCGCACCGACACAGATAGGTCATATGGCGACGATGGGATAGAAAAGGGCTAGGAGTTGGAAGGAAGCGGCCATGGCTTTAATTAGGGTACAGCCCCAGCATTTGCCTGGTGTGAAAATGGGAAACCACGGAAAACTATCTTCAGGGCTGTGGACAGTGGGATTCGAACCCACTATCTCCCGGATGCAAGCTCACAGCTGCTCGCCCCTAACCGCATGGCCAACTCGCCCGGTGATGATTTGAGTGTACTTGTCGAAAACTCGAACGCCAGACACGACACTCATTGTACCCTTCGCCTGGGAATTGTCATTGTGTCCTGTTATCTTCTGTTACGGCAACTACCTGCGGGAAGAAATACGTTGCGGTGAATATCACTGTTTTGAAGGCCATAAGTCGGAAACCAAGCCATTTCCGGACACATTTTTGTAATTAATTTTTTATTTGTATGCATAGGTGAAATACATACCTGAAAGTATGCCCTCTATTTTTGAAACACCTTGTGTAATGTCATTGTAATACGGTGTTTCCTATGAAATGGCACAGAATAAAATTCGAGATTCATCTAGTACAAAATAACAGGCTTTTCTCCGAAAAGCGGCAAATATTTCATTTTGTTGAACTGACTTAGTAGCAAGACATTGCCAGCAGGCGAAAAGTGTACAGTTTTCTTTTGGTAACTTGGTAATTGTTTATGAGCTTGACATGACTATTGTCTATATTCTTCTTCACAATGTAATTTATGTGTTTTCTTTTCTTCAGTGCTACTGAATTTATTTTATTTATCAGTATGCAGGGCTATGTATCATACACGCTGATCGTTGGTAAATGCTTCAATGGTTATTTACGTTACAAGGGGCGAGAGTGAGGTTTTACATATGTTCCAGGCGAGGCCGGAATTTCGAAACAAATACACGAAACACTCGCCCTGCAACATATAATATTTTACTTCATACTTTGTTGAATTTATTTATATTTAAATAATTTTAAGATGAATCCATAATGACCAGTTCAGCGCCCACCATTCAAACAGTCGACGCCATCCATGAAAGAATCTATATACTTCAAGAATCATTCGATAGACGTATTGACTCACCCAATAGCCTTCGTTCACCCACATGGCGCAGTGTAGCCATCTAGTGAACTATCTAAGTAACTGTTTAAAATGCATTGAAATCGGTTGCTGGCGGTAAGTTTTTGTTGTTGTTGTTGTTGGTACCGAGCAAATGGCTATGCGGTTTGTGTCACGTAGCTGTGAGTTTGCATTCGGGAGACAGTGGGTTCGAACTCCACTGTCGACATCCCTAAAGATGGTTTCTGTGGTTTCCTACTTTCACACCAGGCAAATGTTGGGGCTGCAACTTAACGCAATGGTCGCTTCCTTCCCACTCTTAGCCCACCGTCGCCATAAAACCTATCTGTATCGGTGCGACGCAAAGCAAATTGTAAAAAAAAATATTTCAAAAGTAAGTTGGTAAAGTTTAGTGCTGTACCTACATTATCGTGAAGTTCCATTGTCCAAATAATAATAATTATAATTTCGTGTGACTATTTCTAGCCGAGTGCAGCCCTTGTAAGGTAGACCCTCCGATCAGGGTGGGCGGCATCTGTTATTGTGGTGGAGGATAGTGTTATGTGTGGTGTGTAAGTTGCGGGAATGTTGGAGACAACGCAAACACCCAGCCCCCGGGCCATTGGAATCAACTAATGAAGGTTAAAATCCCCGACCCGGCCGGGAATCGAACCCGGGGCCCTCTGAACCGAAGGCCAGTACGCTGACCATTCAGCCAACGACTCGTCGGGCATTGTCCAAATTATTTTGAAGAACATAAATATTTGAAATTCCATATTACTAGGCTTAAACCACATTGGTACCGTCAGCATACAACTGGGAAAAAGACCAGAGAAGAAGAAGAAGAAGAAGAAGAAGCATCTTAAAAGGACATTTGAGCCAGTGGTTTGGGACGCGTAGCTGCCAGCTTGCATTTTGGAGATAGCGGGTTCTAGCCCTGAAGATGATTTACCGGGGTTTCCCATTTTCACACCAAGTAAATGCTGGGGCTGTATCTTAAGGCCGCGTTTGATTCCTTCCCTTTCCTATCCCATCGTCGCCGTCGGTGTGACGTAAAGCGAGTTGCTCTTCCCCCCCCCCCCCCTTCCCTACTCCCCAAAGGTAGAAGAAACACATTTTTCAGATCTAAGCAGTTATGATGAACTGTTGCTGATTACTGCCGGTGGGGAACGCGTCTGCCAGGCTTACGACACACGTGACATTAGGTGTTACTGACCCGGAAAGGTTATGATGATGTACTGTATATGTATTATCACTGGTCCCCGCGAAAAGGAAAGAACTCGTGATCGAACATTATTATTCCATTTGCTATTGTATTCTATCCCATTAGTGGCGTGATCCTTGCTACCTGTGCTAGTGCGTTATAGATACACACATATGTTAGGTTATTGAATATTGAATGTTCCCATTCCGGAAGTGATTTCTTAATGAATGCGTTGCTTGTGGTTAATGAACTAGACCACTTTGATCGATTAACATACTCGAATATGGAATTACAAAAATCTGCTACTTTTATGTACTTTTCAGAACACGTACAACATAAATTAACAATGTATGTAGTTCATAATGTAATAGCATTTAGGCAAGTCTTCACAGGGTGTGAAATCATTAATAGCATACTACATAATGTTTGTGTCTGGATATAAGGAGACTCATCGTTTAATTTATGTTATATTTGAGAGGATTGAGGTCACTGAGATCACACGTATTAATTCTGCCTTCACCAGATGGCCATCTTCTAAGTAGATTTTTCTACTCAGATTCTAAATCTCAAAATAATTGTACTGTTCTTTTTTCTTCATTGACTGATTTGATCAATAATTTATGCGTTATTCCTTAAGTAGACCCGGTTGATAAAACTTAAATTTACTACTGACATAGTAAACGTATTTCGGAAGATTTACCGTGTCTTACACCTATCAGTGCTAGTTCGTTATCTTGATTCTGTTGACCTTGTTCCACATTCATTAGGATTTGTGTCAAAATACAATCGTCTCCTATTACGATGACCCCTGGCGGTTTTTCTTCGGAGTTTTACTCATGTCAGGTAAAGGCCAGAAAGGATGTTTGAATCCTCGGCACGTTTCTCATATAACTTATAGCTGCCCACACAACAGAAATAACGATTACACAGTTTATCTGTGATCGTGAACATTATAGCCAACTGAAGTTCTCAAAGTTCCTGGATATGGTCGTAAATTAATTTCTATTATGTTAATGGGATGTTACGCCTTGTACTGGTGTGTTAAAAACTGATGCTTCACCTTCATAGAGTAGGATACATATCAAAGTAAATTCTACAAGAGCTTAGTATTTGTCGCTGACTGACTTCACGTTGTGGACTTTTCGACATTAGCACGGCGAATAACAAATACATTCAAGGTATGTCTTTTCTCCAACAGAGGAGCAGTAGATTATTCAATTTCAAGTCATATATTCAGTGTTAAATAGGTTTGCTTTGAAATTGTCCTGAACAGTAAGGATAGGAATGCTAGTTAGTATTCTTCACTGCCAGTGCATGCTTAACAACATAGAAATTTGTCATTCATATCTATCGTTGGTATGAAAATAAAACATGTTAATTTTTTCTCCATATTATTAAATGAACTCAGTCACCTGTCGCCCGACTCTATGATTGGGTAGTCGGTGTCTTGTTCTTTTGGTTGTCGGAGGCATGTGTTCAATTTCTGGCCGGATTGAGGGATTTTAATTTGAAACTTAAATTTCCTTGGCTCGGGCACTGGGCGTTTGTGCTGTGTCCAATAGTCCTGCAACACACACACACACACACACACACACATCGGTATCGTCCACCCCATAAACACGCATTTTCTTCTACACGGCAGACGCCGCCCACCCTCGTCTGCCTTACAAGGACTGCACCATGCTACCAATAGCCTCTCGAAATCGTTATATAGTAATCCACCTTTAACTTTTTAATTAGCCGTGGTAATGCTGAAAAGTTTACAATAATCACATACGGTAACAAATACTAAGATTTTGTAGGATTTATTTTGAGGAGTATCCTCCCGTTTGAAGGTGAAGGATCAGCTTTTAAAATACTAGTACAATGCATAACATCCCATTAAAAGGAAATATCGCATTTCTTTGTTGGTCAGATCAGAATCTTTCCCCTCTTCTTATTTGTAGCTTGTATTTGAAAAGGGTATCTGGGGCTTTGAATAAAATACCAACCCAGCATTATACGTGCAGAAATTTGTGTTTCTTAAGAATGTAATTCAGATTGTAAAGGGGTTTAGTTTTCTTTACACTCGTTCAAAAAAAGAATTGTATTTTCTTAATATTTCATCAGATTTAATTTTAATCACCAAAATATACTTCGCGCACACACGCCGCCCTGTAAATACAAACCCTTCAGACACCCACAATAAACATTGTCCATAGATTCAGTTGTTTCTGAGAAAGGAGTACCTGCGAGGAACTAGCCAATACCATGCGGTGTTTGTTTTTTTTTTTTTTTTTTTTTTTTTTTTTAAGTTACTGCACATTCAGAATTGTCGCCATAACTCGTTCTGACCGCGACGTGACTTCGAGGCTGATCATCTTTCCCCCTAAAACATTACCGGGTAATTGCCAGAACGTTTCATGACTTGTACATACGACTAGAGAAGTAGGTGGAATAGAATCTCTACGATAGGGAAAATATGTATGAGAAACAGTTCCAAGCATTCATTATAAATACATTAGACCAGATAATGTGTCCTGGTATGAAATTGCTCCATGCGCTGTCCGAGTACTTTTTTTTTTATCTTAAGGATTTGTATTACCTGTTAATTATGTGTGGAGTGATTTTTAGCAGATTGTTTATTGTTGTGCTCATTGATATTTTACTCATTATTTTAGACTTACTGTTGTGTGTTTAAATTAGTCTTAGTTTTATTTCACATTATTTTGTTTCACATGGAACTTTGCCCGTGTGGCAGCCCACGTTGTCTGGAAAGTAGTTGATCTTTTCAAATAAATGCTAAAAATAATTGATAACTGTATGTATTTATGCGTCGTGCTATAGATATGATGTTCTCATCTCGGTCATTTTGAACATTTTATTTTTCAACCCTTCTGATCTCCATTCATATGAAGGTTGAACTTCGCATTCATTGTGTCACAATGCATCTCAGCGATCCCCAAAAGTATTGATTCACTCTGTTATCTGTCGTTTTCGATTAATTTTACATATCACTCCTCATCCCCCACCTTGAACATTTTATCTTTCAATCCTTCTGATCTGCATTCCGATGAAAATGAAATGGCGTATGGCTTTTAGTGTCGGGAGTGTTCGAGGACAAGTTCGGCTCGCCAGATGCAGGTCTTTTTGATATGACTTCCGTAGGCGACCTGCGCGTCGTGATCAGGATGAAATGATGATGAAGACGACACATACACCCAGCCCCCGTGCCAGTGGAATTAACCGATTAGAGTTAAAATTCCTGACTCTGCCGGGAATCGAACCCGGGACCCCTGAGACCAAAGGCCAGCACGCTAACCATTTAGCCATGGAGCCGGACTGCATTCCGATGGAAGCTGAGCTTGGTATTTAGTGCGTCACATTGCATCTCAGCGACCCCATGGAAGCCGAGCTTGGTATTTAGTGCGTCACATTGCATCTCAGCGACCCCCAAAAGTATGGATTCCACACTAGTATGTGTCGTTTTCGATAATTTTTACATGTCACTCCTTTTCTACTCCCAACCGTAGGGGCGCTATAAAGGTGTCTTACCTCCACAGTATTTTCTTTCTCCAGATAGTAGTTATACGTATGTGTGCCAATTTTGGTCGAGGGTTATGCTGGAGCATACACACACATGTATCCATAATCACGGTCATTTTGGACACACACACATACACCATGCCGGTGGATACGTAAAAGGCATCCGAAGTGTCAGTATCCATTTCAGCCGCCTCAAAAAGTGTGGATTTGACCCTGATATTGGTCGTGTTCGAGGATTCTTTCATGTTACTCGCTTCCAACCCCCAACCGTAGGGGTACTAGGGATGTCGTACCCTTACGGTATATTTCTCCAGTTAGTAAGTCATACGTGTACGAACTTTGGTTGAAATTACAGATTTGCTTGCTCCTTAACTGTGTGCAACCCGCTAAGTTCAAAATGTGTTGCAGGCTGGGGGGAGGGCTTCTCCCATTATTAGTGTAGTGGTCATTTAGTGATTTGATTTTAGGATTACGCAAAGTTGACTGAACTTAGATACCTATCAATGCCTGATGATTCACCGGGAGGTAATTCCGAAGAGAACAAAACACGAATGAAGCAAATCGGTCCAGTAGAACGGCCGGAGGGGACTGTACAAAGCTGTTTCAGTATTTGTTTAAATATATAGATTGCCTGACATATGTACGCCAAGTAACTAGTAACTCTACAGATGGCATTGCCTCTGCTACGTTTGTAATAACATGTATTGTTTTCACTTTTTCTGGTATAAGTATCTATGTACGTATTTTAGCATTTCCTTGTTGCGAATTGAGGAAAAATCTATATTAAATGCTTAATTAACGATACTTGCGCGGGGATGGACTCGAACCAGCATCGAAGCGTGAGCTCAGTTGCAAGGTCAACGCCTTGCAACAAGATAATCAGTAGACAACACTTCTGACACCTTGATGATCTAATGGCTACTAGTGGAACCTACAGCTTCATAGCATTATATGCTCCAAGTGGACTGGATTTTCATCCTGTTGTGTACCGAATGTATGTGATCGACTCCAATTAGTACACATTCGTTAGCTCGTTGACGCAGAATGACGCAGACATTGGTTTCGTGTGTTGCATCAGCAGACAAACATTCGAGATCGTCAACAGTCACTTACGCTAGATTCTCTGATGGTAGCGAAATTAACGCAGGAATAAGTATCCGGTTTGAAGATTTACATCCCATTTCTAGTTTGTAAGTGATTATTAGCATGCCTTCTATAATCGTGAAAAAGTGAAACTAATACGATCGGCGCATATCTCCCTCTTCCGCAACTCATACCAACCTAATAAGTAGCAGCCTCTTCTATTTCGATAAAACTTTAATTTACATGTATTCGTGTGCTGTACACACTTTTAATCAAAACCAGTGCTGTCAGTTCCAAGAACTACACGATTGTCATTAAGTTAGTCATTTTATAGTGATTTATCCAATTTTTTCCTAAATTTTGTCCGCTCTAACAGCTTGCAGTCATCCGACGACATTCCCTCATTTCGGTACATTTTGTCAACCTAAGGACAAATGGTGGGGAGAAATAAGATCGTTCATTGCATGACATCGTGTAGCTCTTGTTAAAATGTCATTTTCAGATTTCCTCTTCGTCTCGGATCAATAATAATATGAATATATGCGGTTTACGTGAGTTGCATGAGACTGTCTACGTTTTAACAAGACTATTTTACCACAAACAAAAAAATCAAGAGCGCAGTGAGATTTGAGTGACCATATATCCTTTTCTTTCTGGACCAGTACGCTTTTAAACATGAATTAAAAGCGCCCCGGCGTAGTTTTGTATTTAAAAAATAATTAGAAAACAACAAATTTCCTCTCTTAAAGAGACCGAGATAAATTTTCAAGCGGAAGTGCTTCATGTCTAGTAATCTATAGTTGAGAGTTTTTATTATCTGTGACACTGATTTCTTAAGTATTGTGATCTTTATTTGTTGCCTACCTTTTTTTGCTTAACGTCGCACCGATTCAGATAAGTCTTACGGCGACGATACCTACCTTTAATGACTAGACTGGACTGAAGAGCATAACTGTGTAAAAACAAGTGGTCTAGCTACTAATGACGACTGATGTAAATCCACAGTTATTTCGTGTGTAGTTCAAGGAGTATTCCGAAATGTTCCACGATATCCCTTCCGGCATCCTCAGTAGTCAGGGGGAGTGTGCAGCTAATTGACATCTCCCATGACGATGTTATTTGTCATTAAGATAGGGGTCTATTTGTCGTGTCAGATTGATTATCCATGGGGATCCGACTTTAACATAGGGGTATTGACCTTCATTTTCAATTGTCATGTTTTAACTGCTTTAATGGTTAATTGTCCGTGCATATGAATGGATTATTTATGAAATGGCTTAAGTCATAAAACGTAAGTTTGTGGGAAATCAAAAGAAACACGCGTGCAGTTTATTTTCAAGACTTCGAATTGAGAAACAAAAATTCAACTGATGTCACATGGAACCAATACTCGGACAAGTTTATTACGTTTTCCTGTGTTCGTTTCAAGGTGAGATTTAAGTCCTTCCACAAATTAACCTCTCAATCATGAAACGGATTTAGTTAGAAAATATATCCGAGTTTACGTTTCTGAGCTAATACTGAGCTAATAGGCCTACTACAATGAGAAATGTTTAACATTGTTATAATTGTCACAAATCATACTTTTCTTTTGTTGCCTTAGTCCTTTTGCTTTGTTGACCTCTGAATAAACTGATCATAGAATTATTGGTGTTCAGAGAGAAGGTAATGAAGAATCATATATTTGTCCTTTTCTGGCACTTCCTGCAGGGGAATAAGCCTGTACTTTAGGCACTGTAGGCTTCAGAAGATTCAGCGAAGTGTAATGGTTACCATTGTGACTGTGAATTTACCTGAAACAACTGCAGATATAAATCATTTCATATATTTTCGTAGGTTCATAAAACCTTTCGTTTTTCATCACACGTTTCATCAGTCCAAAATCGCGGTTGCAAGCGAGGAAAGAGTGTTCAAATGCGGTGTGGAAAGCCGATTAATATTTTTTCCGAACTTTTTTGAATCTGTGAGCGATCAGCAGAATCGTGCCGTGCAGTGTTCTTATTTTGCCCTCCTCGTGAATCGCTGTAAAGGCAGATTCTTTGACATTCAAGAAACATTTTCATTAAAGTACTTAGGAGGGAACGAGCAGCTGCCATTTGGTTCTTTATATGCCTGCCTTCATGATACAAGCAGCAGCTTATGCAGCGAATTTACCAGCATGTCAGTCTAATTTCACCGTCTAATTATGAAAGGACTTAAGTCAGCTCAGCTGAGTGGCTTAAGCGTTGGCGTTCTGATCCCAATTGGCAGGTTCGATCCTCACTCAGTCCGGTGGTATTTAAAGGAGCTCAAATACGACAGCCTCATGTCACTAGATTTATTGGCACGGAAAAGGACACCAGCGGGACAAAATTCCGGAACCTCGGCGTCTCCGAAAACTGTAAAAGTAGTTAGTGGGACGTAAAACAAATAACATTATTATTTTTAAGTCAGCTCATTTATGCCTTTTCCTAAAGTGACCACAAATACATTAAGCCTTTAAAACTGTCGTTTGTCCTTTCGAAACCAAAATATTCGTATTTATCCAAAGTTCTGCACCCCTTATGTAATCGATTTCCTCAAAATAGATTGCATAAGCCCTTTCGAAAAGAAGCAATTCATTTATAAACCTGTATATTTGAAACAGTTGTAATTTCCTACTTAAAGTTTTTGATAAGGCATGTATATCACGTTTAGAAAAAAACACGATTTTATCTTCATTATGATGTACGACTGGAGGAAGAAGGGTGAAGATGTATTTTATCCTTACAGATTGATACCGTTGGAAATATCACAATTACATACCTGTCAAGTATTCCGGTTTTTCCGTAAAATGTACGGATTTCGAGTGTGTTTTACGGTTGTACGGATGAACAACGTTATTGTACGGATTTTGAATATCCGCGCTTGGTTTCGCATTCTGCGGTCAAATCGGATTTGTTTGACTTTCGATAGTAGCTGGTAATAAGAGATGCAGTGTTTGAAATTCGACCGGTTAATGTATAGATAATCACAAACAAGTAGCAGGCTATAAATATGAAGAAAAGAAATCCGTGAAAAGTAGCAAGCTGTGAATTTTTATATAACAACTTTGGTAACTGCGCCGTGCTTTGTAGCAGCTGTGAAAGGCTTTTTTTGTGTGTGGGTGTGAGAAACATTGGTGGTATTTCTGAATCTCGTGGAATTGTGTGAATTTCTAAGCGATTTAGTATCTTTAGTGGCGTTCGTAACGAGTTCAACTAAGAAAGGATATTATCAGTCTTTTAGGGAGGCATATTCTGCTTAATTTCCTTGTTTTATACGATCAAGAAAAGTGTTCCCAGTGTTATGTGGAAACAGATGAGCACTCATCAAGATGTAACTTTGTGTAAGTATTTAATTTCAGGGGTGATCAAAGCATATGTTTGACTTGTATTAGTATTGTTTATAATCTCCCATGTCGGGCTGAGTGGCTCAGATGGTTAAGGCGCTGGCCTTCTGACCCCAACTTGGCAGTTGTACTCCTGGCTCAGTCCGGTGGTATTTGAAGGTGCTCAAATACGTCAGCCTCGTGTCGGTAGATTTACTGGCACGTAAAAGAACTCCTGCGGGACTAAATTCCGGCACCTCGGCGTCTCCGTAAACCGTAAAAGAGTAGTTAGTGGGACGTAAAACAAATAACATTAATTAATTATATTCTCCCCCGCTTGCCATCATTTTTCATTATGTCTGCGAGACTTTGCGACGCATGCGCGTGTTGTTAGAAATTTTCCGCTTTACGATCTTCCGAACTTCTCTTTTTGAAAGTTGGCAGGTATGCAGTTAATAAGAAATGTCCTTATCTCCTCTAGATCTTTTTGTTTGTTTTCATACTTCTTTCTTGCTTCACTATATTAGAGTAATGTATTTATTTTATGGCCAACAATAGTTTTAATCAAATCAAATTCATTACACCCTCTATTCTGAGTGCTTGCCACTCAACACTTTATTATTATTATTATTATTATTATTATTATTATTATTATTATTATTATTATTATTATTATTATTATTATTATTATTGAATGAAAATCCACAGCCTGTTTCCAGTCATTTGACCGGGTCAGGAATGGCATGAATGTAGCCCCCATCTAGCGACGAGGGTAGGAATTGTGCCGGCTGCCGAAGCCTGTCGCACTTCTCTGGGGCAATGATTAATGACTGACAGATGAAATGAAATGATATTGGAGAGTGTTGCTGGAATGAAAAATGACGGGGAAAATCAGAGTACCCGAAGAAAAAACTTTCCCGCCTCCGCTTTGTTCAGCACAAATCTCACATGGAGTGACCGGGATTTGAACCAGGGAACCCAGCGGTGAGAGGCCGGCGCGCTGCTGCCTGAGCCACGTAGGCTTATTATTATTATTATTATTATTATTATTATTATTATTATTATTATTATTATTGTTATTGTTATTATTATTTCTTTATGCCGACTTCAAGAAGATTGATATACACTTTTTCGAATGATTCATTAAACCTAAAGAAATAACTTGTTTTCTGAGTCCTGTTTATGAGCTAACGGGGAAAACTTCTTAAATAGAATCTATTTACGGTCACGTTAGCCTTCTCGTGTACTGTCCTTTTTTGAAAAAGGTAACGGATTCTGGGATATTAGGCCGTTGGAACTCTATGCTTTTATGTTGATAACTTGCCGCTCCGTGGAGTTACGGGAAGCCAGGGTAAAGTATTTTGATCCTGAGCGTCTCAGGGACTCGCATCGCGGGATATGACAATCACAGGTTCCATGTGAATCTAGCTTGGCTTGGTCTTATCCGACCACCCATGGTCAAGTAATTTTTCTGCATTGCATAGCTCTTCCCTTTCTTTGCCGTTACCCTCATAGTTCCTCATCCTTCTTCGATTAATGCATATTACATCATGCTGATTTTCCCTCATATGAGCAGTGAGCATCACTATCATGGCCATAAAGCACCTAACCCCCAGGTAAATTTCTTTCTCTCTCGTGACTGGCAGAATAATTCACCCACCGTAAGAAAATGGGTCCTTAGCCTGCTTATAGCCACGATATGTCGACCTTTAAATGCCTAGTTCTCGTTCTTTCGCGTGGGTGTATGTTTTAATCGGTAAATTGAAGGGGCGAAATCTCAGGGACGTTTAACTCGAGAGCGTGTATTGGCGACCAAGGGCCCATTAGATAAGTCTGGCATTACTTCCACTTGTGCCAAGCTCCTAATATTTATATATTTGCTGTATGGGCTAACTGGAGCAACGCTGAACTCTGCAGGGTTTTATTTAGGCTCAGACACATTCTTAGCACACAGAAGGGTTGGCATACCTGTTACACTTTTTAACAGACTCGACCGATAATTAAGACTACTTTAGAGTTAAACAGTATTCAGTGCTAACAAATCAAGATTTGTCTGCACAAAGAATTTTAGAAAGAGTTTTTAAGTAAGGTAGTAAATACAGTTTAAATTGCCCTAATACGTCCCAAGTGTTCAGCGGCGTGCTCCGGTGTACATCGCGTGTGACAAGCAATTCTATGAAGACTTGTATAGACTCATTTAACGCGGGGAACATGCACCATGACCAGTCAGATCTTATCTTCTCTGACAAGGTTGTGTTTTCGTCAGGAAGTAATGGTCTCGTGCTCATCTTCCGACCTAGACAGACCTGACACCCAGCATACGTGATAAATTTTCCGCACCTTTGAAACGTTTCTTTTGAATATTGTGGATGAATGTGTGCTCTGTATACGAGTATAAGGTTGTTGAACAGAATAGAAACTATCTGAACATCAAACATTATTGCTAGATTATGTTAATCCTTTCCAAGCGGAAGTCTTATCCCGAGTCCCGACCAGTAGAGCCAATCTCCCATCCACGAGTCCCAACTAATTCCGGAATGCTACGTCGGGCAGGACGAAATAGAACTGATTTGTCCCTAGCTACGCTTCACGCAACTGATGACGGCAGGCTTGCTTATGAAGAGAGTTTTTACCAAATAATGAAAAGATTTACAACATTGTCATGAAACAAGTTACCTATTGTGTAACGACGAAATGTAAATTTCATGTTTCCATGTTGACAGCTGAACTGATAATCTTTAAATCACTGAAGTGACGTGCAGATTTAGCAGCACCGCCCGCAAAGCTCATTTGAATTCGCCCACGAAGTGATACTATCGGCTAACTTCAGCATCTAATAAAATGGCAGCGTTGCGAGATATCGAACTATTTATCAGTCTGATCAACCCTCTTGTACTCAAATACCTGGTTCACGTTGTTTCCGACCACCTTGTATGACAATCACAGAGAAAAAATGGAAGGGATCCGACACTTCGAAAACTGAAGATATCAGCCGAAGGAAGACAAGGGCCTCGAAGGGCTTGGAGATGGAAGACTCCCTAGCCCTCGAATGCTCTAATAGCGTCGGTGTCGGAAAAGAACATAGAGTTGACCAAGGGAGGTCTGATAGGATGGATGAAAGTGAGGAGTCTGGTACATGTAAGTGGAAACAATGCCAGGACTCAGCTAAGGGTCCCGTGGTCGCCAAGCAACGCTCCCAAGTTGAGAGCCCCTGGAGCACCTTTAGTCGCCTCTTATGACAGGCAGGGGATGCCCCAACCCACAGGGGGTCGTTCAGAGGCGACTCCACATGGGTTCTCAACTTGGGATGGTTGGTGACCGCGGGGCAGCGGGCGAGTTGGTCGTGCGGTTAGGGGTGCGCGGCTGTGAGCTTGCATCCGAGAGATAGTGGTTTCGAATCCCACTGTCGGAAGCCCTGAAGATGGTTTTCCGTGGTTTCCCCATTTTCACACCAGGCAAATGCTGGGACTGTACCTTAATTAAGACCACGGCCGCTTCCTTCCAACTCCTAGGTCTTTCCTATCCCATCATCGCCATAAGACCTATCTGTTTCGGTGCGACGTAAAGCCACTAGCAAAAAAAAAAAAAAAAAAAAGTGACCGTGGGGTCCTTTCCAAACCCAGAGGTATCTGAAAGAGGGTATGGAGTGCATCGGCGGTGTCCCGCGGGAGACGATTGAGAGGGGTAACACGAAGGGCTGTAGGCTTGGGAACGAGGCTTGGCGACCGCACTCTCCCTGGTTGGGTCTGGCATTGTTACCACCGTCTTGTGTCGGGCTCCTCACATTTTATGTCCGGCCTTTGTTGACTCCTGTTCTCTTCAGACCCCGCATGGTCATTTTCACGCCCTCGTGGTCCTTCCTTTTGCTGAGATCCTCATTCTCGAAAGTTCGGACCTATTTGTTTCTTTCCGATTAGTGTTAAAAAAGAATGGTTGCCTAATTGTACCTCCCCTTAAAGCAATAATCGCGTACATTCCGGGGTTTTGTGCAGTAGGCCTAGTGGCTTCAACTGCTATTTGTAATCCTAAGACCTGCACGACGGTTCTACGGTAAGATTTGCATGAACTTGTTTTGAGGTTCGGTAAAGTACAGCCCCTATGACGTATGCAATTCTCCCTACATAACCGTAGAGCAGGCTAGATGACACCTCCTTGTCGGCAAATAAGATGTATTTATAACCTGTTACTGGGTTTAGATCCGGACTCTTAAACATCACCATTTTATTAACGCAGCTGTATTCATACTCATCAGAAAGTGGTCTGAAAGCCCAATTACATCTTGTGGTGCAATAAAGAACTCTCTTCTTCACCATCTCTTGTTACCGAAAGTAGGCGTTTTGCACGCGTATGAAGGACACGCAGTGCTGCATTTGAATGTGTTTTCATGGTGCGTGATATGAGGATAGAGCGGCAGTGACGTGTTTGTACATGACGTGGTAACCTTCTGTTGTACACCTCGTTACACAACAGATCACACGAGCTAGCTGTCTGTAACAAACGTTGCGAAGCTATTTCCATCACTTATTTTTTTTCTCGTAATATTATGTGCTGTCTGTGTGGTGTAACCGCTTAGGTTATTAGATAGTTACGAGAACGAATCTTGCCATAGTCCGTCGACATTTACTGTTGCTTGTCATTAGGTTTATCGGCTCGTCAGAAATCCCATTTAAGACAAAACGTTTGCTTCTATCATCTTGATAGATATTTAAATGTAATGTCAGCTATCATTTGGTACATTTGTTGTTGCCAATTCTATACTTCTGTATGGTGTTCAGGTATGCGCGCAAAAAATGGCTACAGCGAAGAAGATTGAGGTCTTTAAAATGTGGACTTACGGCAGGATGCTTAAAATACTGTGGACGTTAAGAGTAACTGATAAAGTCCTGAAACGTATGAATAGAAATTGATGCATATCAGGGAGATATAGTGTGGAATTCTAAATATTACCTTTCAAAGTTGGTTAAGTTTATCTAGTGGCCATGACCGTTAAGGCGTCAAGTCTACATGGTCACACACCGTGGTTAACCGGTTCGAATCCCGTTAATCGACAAAAATTTCACCATCAAAATGTTGGCCGGCCGGATAGGAGAGGTACACAATTTCTAATTACTACATTGCGTGCCAAAGGCCTGCTTTATATTCCTAACCTCTTCGCAGTGTTCATAAGGAGTGAAGGCGTATGCCATTGTTGATGGTGATTCGTCTGTCGATTGGAGACATTAAGCTTTGAGCAGACCCCTAGGTGCTATACGAAAGGAGTAGGCTTATGTGCCGGCACCGGGTTTCAACCTCCCTTCCTATCATCATATATCACGTCGTTCATCTCACTAATTCCTCTGATAAGATTAACGTCAGGAAGGGCATCCGGCGTAAAACCTCGCTAAGAAGATTCATCTCACTTCATACCCGACCCCGTAGAGGAACGGGACAAGGGTCTCTCTCTCTCTCTCTCTCTCTCTCTCTCTCTCTCTCTCTCTCTCTCTCTCTCTCTCTCTCTCTCTCTCTCTCTCTCTCTCTCATACACTTTTTACAGTTGGTAATAGGAACCGAGCGGAGTGGCTGTGCGTGTTACCGCGCTACGGCTTTGGAGCCAAGCTCTGTATTTGGGAGGTGAGTGGGTCGAGCCCGTCCGTCGGCTGTTCTGAGAATGGTTTTCTGTTTTCCCCATTTTCACTTCCAGGCAAATGCCGGAACAGTTCATATTCATAGGCCAAAGCAGATTCCTTCCACCTCCTTACTCAGTTTCATTCACCATCATTCATTTCTTCTTTAGCTTTTCAACTGAGGTTGGCCTCAGGAAGGGCATCCAACCGTAAAAACATGCCATGTAATTTTATCTTGCCTCGTCCCCGATCCCGTCTCAGGAAACAGGACAAAGGGATAGACATATTACAGTTGGTTATATAAGGAAAGGTCGAATGCAAAAGATGAAAGCGGCAAAGAAGTATATCGTAGCTGCAGAGTATAAAGCAGCGGACAGGGTTATTTATTGTCAACAGTGTGCTACACGCGGAAACCGGTCGGAGAGAAATGCAACATGCCGGCGTCAACATCAATGAATAGATATGAATAAGAAGATGAAGTTACCAGTGCTATGTATCAGGATGTGTATACTGTCTTTGTGAGCAGTCGCATTCAGGAAGTCTAACTTCGATGCCTGCTTAGCCCCTAGTCGAAGTAGGTGTTAATTACTATATAATTAAGAGACCAGTACTTACTTTGTCATCCTTATTACTTCATATTTAGCCTAGAAATATTTTCATCCAACCCGGCCCCGCGGTGTACGGGTAGCGTGCCTGTCTCTTACCCGGAGGTCCCGGGTTCGATTCCTGGGCAGGTCAGGGATTTTTACCTGCATCTGAGGGCTGGTTCGAGGTCCACTCAGCCTACGTGATTACAATTGAGGAGCTATCTGCCGGTGAGATAGCGGCCTCGGTCTAGAAAGCAAGAATAACGGCTGAGAGGATCCGTCGTGCTGACCACACGAGACCTCGTAATCTGTAAGCCTTCGGGCTGAGCAGCGGTCGCTTGGTAGGCCATGGTCCTTCGGGGCTGTTGCGCCATGGGGTTTGGTTTGTAAACATTTTTATCCTTGTATTTGTACAGATTCATCATTTGAATACTCCTCCTCGTGTTTAGATAGTAAACTGCATGAAGATGGATTATTTCCCCATGAATTAGGTATAATTCAAATTCTGTTGTGAAGATGATTGAGGAGGAAAGTGAAGTAAATTGCGTGTTTATCGACTGAAACGATGCAGGACTCCTCGCTATGGGCTTCTCCGACCTGAGTGAAAGCGCTGGTCAATGAGACGATAATTCATGATAGCTTAACTTACCTTAAAATGGTCGGAACTACTCCTACTTCATCATGGGGTTCATGATCTTGAAGTAAATATTTCTTAAACTAAGGGACCACTCTATTACTGATATAATTTGCCATTAATTTCACAGTAATGTGTTTGTCCCAGCTCATAAGAAAGGCTCATTGCGGCTGTACTCTGCTTTTATTAATAAATACTGAATTGAATAGTCTATCTGTTGATGTATGTGAGTTAAAAAAACATTCGATAAGGTTAGATACAAACTTCTTTATGCAAATATTTCACGAGAAATTTAGATCAATATATGAAAATTATCTTAAATAAGTAATGAGGTTGTCGAGCTCAATATTTTCAAATGGTCGCCACTGCCTACTAATGTTCTATAAGATATTTCAACTGCAGTTTTGAGATATTCCCTCCAAATTTGTATAACTTCAAGTAATTCGAATAAATACAATCCATCAGGGGTAGCTGCACATAAATGAGTGTTGCAACTTGCTTTAAATTCCAATGAAAATATATTTTAATTTCTATTCCTGGCTCAGTCCGGTGGTATTTGAAAGTGCTCACATACGTCAGCCTCGTGTCGATAGATTTACTAGCACGTAAAAGAACTTCTGCGGAATTAAATTTCGGCACCTGGGTGTCTCCGAAAACCTTCAAGTAGTAAGTGGGACGTAAAGCCAAATACCATTATTATTGTAATTTCTGTTTCAGGGATGGCAAACCTTTTCCGACTTGCGTGTCAGTTAAGGTATTGTTTATTACTTTTTACTGTCAAGTGTGACATCGGTTATTTTCCTTAAAATTATCATGAAACTCCCTCATTTGACCTCATTTAGGTATTAGATTGCATAAATAAATCCATTCGACTGAAAGTTTCATGATTTTATTTTGCAAACATCATTCAAAATTACACTTAAAAAACTGGTAAATATTTTATGAATACGATATATTTTTGCGTTAACCTAATTGTTTTAATGTGGCCATAGAATTAATTGTGACATACTTTTCTTATTAAAGCATAGCTGGGGCTGTACGTTAAAGGCACGGCCGCTTCGTTCCCACTCCTAGCCCTTTCCTGTCCCATCGTCGTCATAAGACTTGTGTCGGTGCGACGTAAGGCAGATTGTATTAAAGCGTAATGTTCAAATATGCTATGTAGGTAGATTTTCGACCTGATTTTTTTTTTTCATGTTAAAGACATAAAAATATGTTAGTATGTGTTGCGTGTGGCACAGAATTTGTGCTTGCGTGTCACCTAGTTTCCGCCGTCCCTGTTCTATTGTCTTCAGGAATTATTAGGTCGAACCTTTATGGTTTCCCTAATATTAGGGTAGCTATCCATAGTGTATTTTCTCTCTCACTGAACGACGAATTTGACATTGAGCGTGGTGTTCAACAGAGATATATTTTGTCTGTACTACTTTTCAATTTATACTCAAGAACAATACCTGAATCAGCATCATAAAATAAGGTATCTCATTCAATGGAAAATTAATGATGTTAGCTATGTAGTTGATAGAGTTATTTTGACAGACTCTGCTGAAGGTTTACTGAATTTCTTTGGTCCCTAATTCTAGAGCATGGACCCTCGCAGAAAATCTTGCCAAGAAGATTTAATACATTTCAAGTGTGGCCTTGACGCATGCGAAAATGAAGTGAAATTATGCTTCAGGATGTCTTTGTTGGTGAGACATAATGTTTACAGCGCACTATTTCTTCTGGTGTGGGCTAAAACAAATTTGTTACTTTCATTGATCTGTCTCAGTTTCAGTCTTCAGGAAAGTGGCCGTGGTATAAGCAATGCTAGAAATGCCACCTGTAATGCAGCGATTCCATTTTATGAATGGTGTTGAAAGTATCTCCCATAGGTCGGTTGGTGCGTGCGTTTCAGTCGACTTATGGTCTGAAGGTATACCAGGAGCGGAAATTCACAGAGCAGTCGCTTGTCTGTTATTCAGGATCGTATCATGCACTTGTTCAATATTGGTATCAGTTACAGCTGCAGATGGACTCCCGTATCTTTCCTCATCCTTCACGCTCGTGCGACCCCTTTTGAACTGTTCAGTCCACTGGCAAAACAATTCAGTGTGACAACACATTGTCCCCGTGTTGTGCTGAAAGTCTTCTGTGAATTTCCGATCCTGGTACACCTAAGACCACAAAATACGGATTACGGAACGCTGTTCTTCCTTGGTGCAAACAGAGTGGCGCGACCATCTTTACGTCGCGACAGCGCAAGCTGTGCTAATCTGACAAAGCTGAAACTTACATTACCTACAACAGACGTAGACAACGGTGCCATCTAGCGGCTGGTGAACACACGACGCCATAGAGATATCCTAAAGACAAATAGAGCAAAATTGCAGTTACTTATTGACTTGCCTACGTAATAGCAACTTTTGGCTGGGTGAGAACAGCAACAGTAAACTACGTCATTCCTCATTTCCCTTATACTGGTATATAAATTTGAACATTGTAATAACTAAATTACGAAATCGTGTAGGACTTAACTATTGAAATGGTATACTGATAGTACAAATTTCATTAAAATTGTTCGTAAAATGCTATCATTCTCACGAACTTCCATAAATGATTTACTTTAGCTAGTAGGAACAGGTGGAAAGTATTAGCAAATATCCCCACAGCCTCCAGTGCTTCGGAGCATTTCTGGCATCGATTAAGATAGGTGAGTTCATGAAAATAGCCTGCATTGTGTCAGTCATGTTTAAAATGTGTTAGTGCGTTTTGATTTAGTGACAGAACTATGGACGTCTTAGTTGTACCTTCGGTGGCATGCTAGCGATTTTTGAGTCCAGTTTGGCGAGTAGCTCATTTAATGTATGAGTTGGTAACACTTCTCAAGGCATTGTGCCAGAAGACATCGCTATGCTGACTTCGGATGTTGTTATAATGTTTTTGTGAACATGTGAGCGTGGTAGTATGCAGTTACATCAGGGACAGAAAGGTGGAACAGCGAATCATCGTGAAATTTTGCGTAGAAGTGAACATATAGACGTTGAGCATGTTTCGGCAAGCATATGGCGATGATGCAATGCGTCGTACTCAGTATTTAGTGGCGCAGGCGCTTCACAGGTGGAAGAACGTTCGTTGGAGACGAGAAGTGATCTGGAACGCCTTCCACAAATATCAAACCCGAAAATGTGAATACATTCGAGAACTTGTGCATGAGGATCGTCGGAGGGTGATCGACATTGCAGACATTGTTGTGTCGACGGGTCAATGCAGACAATCCTAAGGTCGGGATTGAACATTCGGCGTGTCGTTTCCAAGATTGTCCCCCAGTTGCTGACCACTGAGCTGAAGGAACATCGCGTCGCAATGTGCCAAGATTTTTGTGAGTATGCCACTGTTGATCCATCATCCACATCTTGGACAATCACCGGTGTCGAGTCTTAGGTCTAAGTGTATACGACCCTATGATAAAGCTCAACGAAGCATGCTTATCGAAGGATGTACAATGTCTCTGTAGCCGATTTGCCCACTTTAACACAAAATTTCACGTTGGCTCGTTTTTTCACCTCTCTATCCATAAAATTACAGTCTATAACATACATGTGATCACAGAAACACACTATAAAAACTCAGGATGTTAACACTGCGATGTCTCCTGGCACACTGCCTTATCAGAATTTATCACTGTAGCTGCTGTGCTGCCATCTGTTGACGCAGTACTAAACTAGTCCGGGAACTTTCTGATCCGACCTTGTATTTAGATGGAATAAAAGCAAAATTATACTTACTCAGTGTCGTCGTAATCATTTTTAAGTACAAGCAAGTGAAATAATTAAAAGTCTAAAGTGATCCGTGTCCTAGCTAAATTTTTACCCAGTGCAGTAGAATAATCCACAGAATAGACTAAGAGTCCAGTACGCGAAGTGAAAAGCCGTAATATCGATATAGAACGCAGAGTAGGCCTTTTTATTACACATCTGAAGTGCTGAGAACAAATCCAAAATTATCATGATATAAGAAGTGGGATGCACTCCTGTAAGTGAAATGTTGATTGCGTACAATATGTTTCAAACCCTGAGGACAAACCAAGTGTGTGATAGAAACGTAGAAGGAATAAGCTTACAATGTACGGCACATACTAAGTATTGAAGACTGAAAAACTAAAATGAAACACAAAGTAGTAGCAAAACTGTTTCCTGGAGACAGTCTTGCTTCAAATTATATAGTAATATTGCAAATTCTTCACTGGAGCCGAATTTCGCCATCAAATTGTAATTCTTATTAAAAACTAGGATAGCCTCTGTTACGGATATTCAAGGCGATAAATGGCCTCGGCTACCGTGTGCAAGCAATTTAATTTGACGCTATTTGGCTGCTTGCTCTTCAGTGTCCGCGTTCCGTTTTACTCTAGGCCTAGTAGATGGCAGAGTAAACCGAATGTATCTTGAGCGGTGTCTATGGCTGAGTTTTTAAAATGAATTTTGTCGGGTGAACACCAAATGTGTCATCAGAGATCTTTGACATGTCGACATCGTACGACATGGAGTGTCGAATGGACTCTTCTCCGCCCTTCAAAAATCCGACCCCCTCTGCTGGGTTTGAACCCGCTATCTTGGGGCCGACACTCTACCTCTGACCCACAGAGGGAGCCATTCAAGGTCAGTTGTTCAGAATATAGCAAAATGTAATTTAGTTAAAGTTGACTTATTTTTTTCACAGTCCGTTTGACGAAACTGGTTCTTAGCTCCCATAATCCTCGATGTAAGAGGTAGAAATTGTTCATACTCTCAAGCAATTAGGAAAGCTATTTTCGTTACTGTTCTACGAACACGGAACATTTTGCTTTGTGAAGTTCGTAGAGATGATATAACATTCCCGGACTGCGCTCAATAAAGAGGAATTTATCGAGGAAACGTCATATTAAGTTAATATACCGTGCTTCCTGTCCTTTCTGTCATTTCCGTGTCCGAGGGACAATGAATCCCCATGAAGGCCTACGTGCATGGAGCCCGTACAATGAGTTTCCAGAAACACGAGGAGTGTTTCTACTGCGTAGATATGGACTTGTTGCTGTTGTTTTTACAATTTCCCTAGGCCGAAGTTGAGAATTATAAACACACTCATCGGTTATTTACCTCTTATTAATATTTTCCCGATAAATTTCATTTACATATTCTTTTGGAGTACGCACGGAGGGCTTAACGGCATTTAGTCAAAAGAGACCCGAATTTTGGCCTTTACTTATCACTGAGTATTCTCTAATGTTCACAGTAACTCCTTGCTAATTTCCATCTCGTAATTTATTTCTTGCTTGGTCTAAGGGATTACTAAAATATATTTATTTGAATGTTTACTTTAGGAGACCAAGGATTTTAAAGCGAGGAAACCCACTTTTTCCTCCTGTTATTATGGTAGTGATAGTTTTAAGGGGAATTACGAGATAAGTACCCGCCGTAATTCGAAGCATCGCAGCAATACGATTTTTTTAAGTTGTTAACGACGTTCTCTTTTATCCTTCCGCTTTTTGCAATAACTTAAAACTTCGAGCAATTTAGAATACATTTAATGGTTTTTTTGGGGGGGGGGACCTAGGACATCATCTCCAATACTACTGTGTGTAAGAACAGCCTAATAACCTGTATAGATGAGGAATCTTGTTATAGTACGTGTACGAATCTCGTGACGGTGTAGATTCCCTGAGTCATCGTAGACGACTGTACTTACCTGCTCGACTTCGAAGATCGGTGCCTGGACTGTCACCAGCCCCGAATTACGGCACGAAGTGAATACCAGCCTATCAGTAATGGAGAAGCATTGTTTGTGAAGTCCTGTTTGAAATATATTTGAAGGAGATGTATAATAGAACATTTTCAAGACCGACATTTTAAGTTAAGAAAAAGTGTGCCCGACAGTGTTCAGTAACACAGGTGCTAACACAGTAGTGCTAAGATTGTTGAAAATAATTGGCTGTTTTTAGTTGAGGTGTTCTCTAGCTGATGCTGTAAAGGCATCCTCGATTCATGTGAAAGAACGTGGGGAGAATGGTTTGCCGTGGATTCCCATTTTCACACCAGGCAAATGCTGGGGCTGTACCTTAATTCATGCTACGGCCGCTTCCGTCCCACTCCTAGCCCTTTCCTATCCAATTGTCGCCATAAGACTTATGTCTCATGCGACGTAAAGCGACTTGAAAGAACAAAAACATGGGTTCGATTCCGCATTAGGAAGTCGAAAAAGGAAAGTGTTTTCCACTTCTGGAGAGGCATATGACCCTGAAGTTCACTCAGCCTACACAAAGAATGATCACCGGGTTAATTCCTAGGGGCAAAGGCGGCCACTCTATCCCACGGTGCTGAGGTTCTGAATAGTGGGAGCCTTTACCTTCCATTGCTCCAAAGGCCTTCGTAGTCTGTTCGGAGCAAATATCAAAAACATTAACGCTCTTTAGGCCTTTTCAGTCGTGAAATTACCAGCGTTTCGCCCCAGTGTGGCAATGCGCTCATCAGTCGGATTGCCACACCTTACCAAGACGATGGTGGCTAGTGCACCATTAAGACACTATTTCAAGCCTCTTTTGTAGGACAATGTAGTGACGGAGCGCTAAGGGAAGTATGTATCTCCAATGCCTGCCTTTGGCGTTCATACAGGGTGTCCCAGGAGGAATGGTCAGAATTGACGGATATGACAGGAACGATAATTTGAAGCAAAACACTTCATATTGGACATATGCCCTATTCCGAATGGTTTCCGAGATGGAACACATTTAATGTATATTTGTATCTGAGCTAGTGGCGCGCACGTATGTCTCTTCCCCACTCACTTCTTTGACGTTTTGAAATGGGTGCACGTTTTCCGCATGTAATGTTCGCCATACACGTGTTCGTGGGACATTGATACGTGCACAATGTCACCGTGTGCTGGTAGTAGGATTATGCTGCACCATTCCAACACTGTGTTGCTGTTCCCGCACAGGTTATTGAACTATACGTTCAGAAGAGAAATGGAACTTGAAAGAATACATGTTTCACGCAATGTGCTGAAAACTCTGGTAAACACTGTACGATTAGGAATTCGACGTGTCGGAAAGCGCCGACTGTATTCCTCGCCTCGACAGCAGCAGGAACATTACCATCTCAGAAGCCGTAAACACATCATATCTGCATATTGTTCGTTACTGTAGATGTGTGGCATTTTAGCTAGCGCGTGTACAAACACAGTTAACCGATGTTTCTCTCTGATACACTCTTAATCCCCCGCACTACTTCACTCACAACACACCATGGACAACTGCGCGTTCAGCGGGCTAGTTTAATGGCAGAAAGACATCCCAAGCAAAGAGGTTGAAAGCAACGAGGTAGGTTGGACTAGAATAAAACGTCAAAAAGATTGGGTGGGTATGCGCCCGTAGCCCAAAAACAAATGTACATTAAATGTGTTCTATTTCGGAAACCATTCCGAATAGGTCATATGTCCATATGAAGTTTTTTGCTTCAAATCGTTCCTGTCATATTGACCATTCTTCCTGGGACACATTGTATATAAAAAATGAGGTCCCAGAAGGAAACCCTCATTTAATTTCATCTATTGCAAATATAATATTAATATTTTACTTGTTACGTTTTAAATCTACTGCTATCAGGACACAACAAGGTTAGTATTATATTTATGTCTCGTATGTCTTGGACACGCTAATCAACGTGTTCCAAGTATCATGTTTTTGAAAATCTGGCAACACTATGTGTCATACAATCGCTTTGCCCGGTAAGTTATCTGAAAGAGATCTCGTGGGCACCATCTCGCGGGCCTACTCGTGACAACCCCATCCCCACCACGTACTGTGTTGTCTGATTACCGAGTCCTCCGAAACATCTCGGACGCCGAGCTAACGCAGCACACGAAGCTGTGATAAATGCATCAGGCTGACTCAAGCATCTGGCTGCAGCTGAAGAAACAGTCTTGATGATAGCTTAACATGTTTTGCTTACACTGCTTCTGTTCAAGCCTTGTATATCATTTCCCTTTAATGTTGGATGTATTAGTCTCTCTGGATTGTCCCTTAATGTTTAATAGCTTGGAGTAGAGGTAGTCGAACTACCTTTAGTTTGCTGTGTCGTGATTTGAGTGTATAAAAAGATTATTTGCTTACAGCAGTGGACTTTATTTTGAGAGAGGAGGAAGAAGATTGGCAAAACTAATTTAACTTATACAAATTAGGCAAACATTTCACTGTTGCAATAATTTATGTATGAGTACTTAATTTACAAGTCTGCAATACAAAAATATAGCACACACAAAATGATGTAGAAAATATTACGTGATTTCACGAAAAGATATGTAATATAATTCTGAAATATCTCCAGTGAGAATTTCTTAACTGCACTGCATATTAAAAAGAACCCAGCACGAGAAATTAGGCTTCACTGATATTGGTAGACCTCAATATATGCCACTGTTGGATGGATGATGATACACTGGAATTACTACGCCTTCTAATCGGACAGAATGCGCACTCGTCACATGCACTCTACTACAGAACGTCATTTTCCGTTAACGTATGCTTCGCAATGACTAAGCTCAGGGACAGTCTTGAAAAGTTGCTGGTGTGGATTTAAGGAAATTGTTTTTCCAATGGCCAGTTATGCGTAGGCTGTTCACGTGTAAGCTCTCCTGACACCTTCTCACTCTGCAGCCACAGGGACGAACGAAAAATGTAGTTAACAAGGAAGTTTTATAAAACAACCTGACGTTAACAACCACCTTGGACAACATAATTTGAACAGCAGTAGGTAAGGAGGCCTGCCTGTATAATGACAACTACGCAATTCAGTTGTGACTGGCTGTAGGCAAGGGACCCTGCCATTATAATGACAACTTCCAAAATCGAGTATGACCGGCAGTAAGCAAGGGAGCCTGCCATTGTAATGAAAACACTCCAACTCTATTGTGATAGGTAGTAGGCAAGGGGGTCTGCCATTAATTAAAACTCCCCAACTCGAATGCAACTAGCAGTAGGAGATAGGGCCTGCTAATATAATGAAAACTCTCCAAACCGGACTTCACGTGAAAAACTACGTGGTGTTTCTCAGAAAACGCTAAGAGCGGTGCAATGGAATAAAATCGTCCAACATGTATAGTATTTTACCCAGAATTCCGTATACAATGTAGAATTTAAAGCACGGGTATATGAGCTAATGTAATACAGTATATTATGTTAATATTTCAGTAAAGTAGTGGTCAGGAAATCCAATAGATAACCCACGTCCTATGTACAATGAACTTGCTTTGTAGAAAAAATAACAGTAAACATAGAAAATATAGTAATTAAAATAATGTAAACTACTAAGTTCATTGTCATAATGATTGTTCTGCTTGAACTGAGGAGGAGGCCGATCACTTTAATTCTCTTCCCCTCAGGCCCTGCACCGACATCCATCAACACAAACTTACGTGGGGAGAGAACGACGTAAGGGCTGGGCTGCGATATCACTTTCGGAAGCGCGCTCTCTGCTTTTAGAAGCACGAGAAATGGGTGTTTTTCCGCTATAGCTTTCAAGTTCTGTAAATGTAACAAACATTCGATTTAGAATGTATTTTAGATGCATTGTATTCCCAATTTTAGATAGGCTTCACTGATACTGGTAGACCTCAATATATGCCACTGCTGAATGGGTGATGTTACACTGAAACTACTCCGTCTTCTAATCGGACACAATCCGCATTCGTCACATAAACTCTACTACAAAGCGTCATCTGTTCTCCGGATGACAATGCGTGCACGATGGTGGTACGAAGTTGGAAACTTGATCTTGAGATACATGATACCCCGGCTAACACTATTTCCAGTGTCTATTATAGACATTCCTGATGTCATATTTGCCGTGATCTTTGCGTCTGTATTACATTGTTCACCAAAAGGCTAGTTGGTCTACGAATGTTGGAATGTTCTGATGTGTACATGCAGGCTATACGTATTTTAATAATCGAGTTCGATAGCTGCACTCGCTTAAGTACTGCCATTATCCTGTATTCGGAAGATAGGGGCTCGAGTCCCACTGTCCGTGGTTTCCCATTTTCACACCAGGCAAATGATGGGGCTGTACCTTAATTAAGGCCACGACCGCTTCCTTCCCACTCCTAGCCCTTTCCTGTCCCATCGTCGCCATAAGACCTATCTGTGTCGGTGCGACGTAAAGCAACTAGCAAAAAAAACTAGCACTTCTAAAAAATTTGTTTAAATAGTCGGTGTGTGTGCATATATATAATTGTATAGCCTTAAATATGGGCAAATATGGAATAACTTGATATAAAATATAGGTTCAATCACCAAACGCTGTCCTCTATTACTCTTCAGAACCAACAGAAATGCATCAAATTGTTGAAATCACCAGTTAATTAACATCGCTTTTTCATTCTCCCTCTTCTTAGTTCAGTCCGCGACACAAAACGCTGATTTAAATTTTCGAGTATGAAGCTTCTCCTATTATCCCACAGAAGTGATTTATACTAGCTTCTTTTGGCATCTAGGAGATAGCAAGCTAACGATACAAGAGTAGAACACTGATGACCTCCGTGGTTAATGCTTTGCTGTTGTGAGGGATTATCATGCCGATGACCTCTACTCAAAGGGATATATTATGTTATTGTTGAAGTTGGAGCCTCATACGAAAGGTCCAAGGGAAGAACATTCTACGTCACATTTTACAAGACCGAGCTCGATAGCTGCAGTCGCTTAAGTGTGACCAGTATCCAGTATTCGGGAGCTAGTGAGTTCGAACCCCACTGTCGGCAGTCCTGAAGATGGTTTTCTGTGGTTTCCCATGTTCACACCAGGCAAATGCTGGGGCTGTACCTTAATTAAGGCCACTGCCGCTTCCTTCCCAGTCCTAGCCCATTCCTGCCCCATCGTCGCCGTAAAACTTATGTGTCGGTGCGACGTAAAGCAAAAAAAAAAAAAAAATACAAGAGCATTATTAAAATTTTGCAACACCCTTGTGTATGATTTTAAAAATCGCTCATATCTAGGAACTTAACAGGTTCCTTTCCTTCATTGGACAGAGGTCCGAAACTACATTCTTAGAACCACAAAATGGCAGTAATATCGGAAAAATTAAAAAATTGACTTAACATGTTCTTCCCATGGACCTTTCTATTTGTCTTCTCGCACAGTTCTAGTTCAGAAATATTTTTTGTATATAATGGTAAACTTTACCTACATCGTACTTCCTGGCATTTGTGGATTATAATACTTCCGAATGTCTTGACTGCAGAAGGAAAATATGTGGGAATATTGCATTAAAACTGCTAAATATTGGAATACTATATATTTTCCATATTAATATATGCTAAGTATTACGGGTAAATACGTTAATAAATTTGTATTACAGATAACATAATTGATAAAGATACGTTTAAAATGCAGGGCGGTTGGAAACAACGTAAACCGGATATATGAGCGTTAAGGGATTAGTCATAGATAAATAATTTGAAAATAATTAGATATCAATCAATCAATAAATACTGATCTGCATTTAGGGCAGTCGCCCAGGTGGCAGATTCCGTATCTGTTGTTTTCCTAGCCTTTTCTTAAACGATTTCAAAGAAATTGGTAATTTATTGAACATCTCCCTTGGTAAGTTATTCCAATCCCTAACTCCCCTTCCTATAAATGAATATTTGCCCCAATTTGTCCTCTTGAATTCCAACTTTATCTTCATATTGTGATCTTTCCTGCTTTTAAAGACGCCACTCAAACTTATTCGTCTACTAATGTCATTCCACGCCATCTCTCCGCTGACAGCTCGGAACATACCACTTAGTCGAGCAGCTCGTCTTCTTTCTCCCAATTCTTCCCAGCCCAAACTTAACAATATTTTTGGAACGCTACTCTTTTATCGGAAATCACCCAGAACAAATCGAGCTGCACTTACTTTGGACTGTTTCCAGTTCTTGAATCAGGTAATTCTGGTGAGGGTCCCATACACTGGAACCATACTCTAGTTGGGGTCTTACCAGAGATTTATATGCCTTCTCCTTTACATCCTTACTACAACCCCTAAACACCCTCATAACCATGTGCAGAGATCTGTACCCTTTGTTTACAATCCCATTTATGTGATTACCCCAATGAAGATCTTTCCTTATATTAACACCTAGATACTTACAATGATCCCCAAAAGGAACTTTCACCCCATCAACGCAGTAATTAAAACTGAGGAGGACTTTTCCTATTTGTGAAACTCACAACCTGACTTTTAACCCCGTTTATCAACATACCATTGCCTGCTGTCCATCTCACAACATTATCGAGGTCACGTTGCAATTGCTCACAATCTTGTAACTTATTTATTACTCTATAGAGAATAACATCATCCGCAAAAAGCCTTACCTCTGATTCCACTCCTTTACTCATATCAATTATAAATATGAGAAAGCATAAAGGTACAACAATACTGCCTTGAGGAATTCCCCTCTTAATTATTACAGGGTCAGATAAAGCTTCGCCTACTCTAATTCCTTGAGATTTATTTTCTAGAAATATAGCATTCCATTCAGTCACTCTTTTGTCCAGTGAAGTTGCACTCATATTTGCCAGTAGTCTCCCATGATCCACCCTATCAAATGCTTTAGACTGGTCAATCGCGATACAGTCCATATGACCTCCTGAATCCAAGATATCTGCTATATCTTGCTGGAATCTTACAAGTTGAGCTTCAGTGGAATAACCTTTCCTAAAACCGAACTGCCTTTTATCGAACCAGTTATTAATTTTGCAAACATGTCTAATCAGAAAGAATGCCTTCCCAAAGCTTGTAATCAACAGTATTTACATACTGCTGACTGAATACTTCTGCACCGAGCTCGATAGCTGCAGTCGCTTAAGTGCGGCCAATATCCAGTATTCGGGAGATAGTAGGTTCGATCCTCACTATCGGCAGCCCTGAAAATGATTTTCCGTGGTTTCCCATTTTCACACGAGGCAAATGCTGGGGCTGTACCTTAATTAAGGCCACGGCCACTTCCTTCCCACTCCTAGCCATTTCCAGTCCCATCGTCGCCATAAGACCTATCTGTGTCGGTGCGACGTAAAACCATTAGCAAAAAAAACACTTCTGCCTTTTGAAGATCCTCATATACACACTCCCCTTGTTTATTAATGAGTCCTGGATTGTCCTTCTTAGAACCTGTTTCTGCCTTATAATACCTATACTGCGCCCAACGCTTATTTTTGCAATCACACAAGGCATCTTCTCTTTTGCTCCACTGTTGGGCGCCAATTTTTCTTGCGCCATTCGTGGCTATTGGGTATCCTAACTCTCTTCTGCCACGCAACTCACGCTGGCGTTCAAGAAAATCCGCACCTAACGACGGAGAACATCTCAGGCATTATTATGTTATGCCAGATTTTTTTAAAACGTGAATCCAACTGAGAATTACCTTTAATCTCCTTCATTCACAATATATATAAATCTATTGGATCGTATCATAAAGAACCAACTGTAAATTTTTTTACTCATTATCGAATATGAGATTATCTTAAATCAATCCTGTAATCTACAATTAATAATAATAATAATGAATTAAACTCTTAATTGATAATATTTATTCAGAATAATATAGTATATCTAGATAAGTTAAATCCAATTCCAACATTTTACTATTTACATAGATATTTCATCGAAAGTTTTCTTTCGAAATCATTGTCTTTATCTTGGCTTTTAGTCTGCAATCATCAAATATTCTATCATCTTCCAAGGTCTTGTCTTCGTAAACAAAAATAATTCCTCTCCTAGAAGTCTATGCGGATTGAAATTATTCAACGAAAATTATCCTGACCTCGCATAATTTGCATTCATTTTCTCTGCCTCTTACTGAAAAAATTGCAGAATTCTTTATGTTGGCATTAAGGGAATAATTTAATTCAATCAACTAGCTTGAAATTATAGAAATGATACAATAAGAATAAAATAAAATATAAATTGTTTGGGATAACAAAATTATTTAGGAATAAAATTCTTCAGAATTACCAAATTCTAACGAACTATCAAATTCTAACAGAGTATCGAGTTCTGACAAAATATCAAGAATGTTTCTTTCAAAAAATATTTCATTTGTCTATGCTGTTTGCGACTGTCTTTATTATTAAACATACCCAGAATAAGAATTGTTTCACCTCTGCAGCTTTCAATGGCTACCTATCATAATATTTAAAAAATTAAATTATCAATCATGACTAGATATACTCAAATATCTCCTAAGAAATAGGTAAAATTTTCCAAGATAGTTTCAACAAGTTTGCTAATAGGTTGTATTCAGGTCGTATCGTTTTATAAACTCAATCATATGGTTGCAAGTAGTCAAGAAATACCATAGATGAAACTTACTAATTCATTAATAGTGATAAGCTAACATCATGAAGACACTGAATTCATATCTGCCATCAATAATCTACTATTTCAGCTTAAATCAGTTTAAACCTTAAATATAATTATATTGAAATTCTCTTGAAGGTTGCTATCAGATTCTTAATTATAGGTTACTTGAAATTATTTTTGATTACCATAATCTAGTATTAACCTGTAAGTCCATTATCAAGTTGCCATCAACTGTCGCATTGGTGGCTTTGGAACTGACCAGATGGAAAGTGATGATGCTTCCTATATCAGAGATGATGTAAGGTTAAAGTTGGTTATTTTTAAAAATATTTTGTCACTTAAGGCGTGCCAGTCATCTGAAGAAAGTTCGTGAGTGTTATCTACATTTTTCTTACCGTGAAAGAGAAATTCATATCATAATGTTATATTGAAGATTTATCGATTCGACAGTTTTTTGCTATCCTGTATGTATTTTTGCGTATCCCATTTTTTTCATGGAATGATAAAGCTCAGCTAGATATAGATCGATACAGAAGAATCAGAAATTTATCTGGCGCGGAAGTTATACACATATTTTATATTCTTTTTCTTCAATAGCTGCTAGAACGGAAGTAACATTCAACATAAGATCAGTACAGAATTTATATATACATTTTTTAGTATTCATTTCGTATCAACTCCAATGAGCTTAGGAACGAATATTTGATATATAAATGATAACTAACCATAAAGCAACACATAACCTCTCATTATCCACAACGCTCGTTGACACATCATTAGTTCCCAGACCTTTAATTTCATCCTGAGTTATCCTTCATATATAACCATCAAGATGACTGATATTATTTGTGTGTTATAATGACCAGAAAATTCCTTGTCAGTATTGTGGTTAACAGTACAAAGGACTTAAAATTCATATTGTCAAAGTCCATCCAAAAGAATATCGTGATTCACCTGTAAATACGACCTCTTTGACTCCTACACCTGACCCAAATGTAGGGTTGGAAGATGTCAACTCATCTTTATCATCGCCCCATTTACAAGAACCGGATAAACGCGGAGACGTAAATAATACATATGGGGGGAAAATTAGGAGTGGAATTTCTGTACATTGAAGGCGCGCACATCCCGATCACAGCGTGACATCAAACACGCACATCGTGTCTCACGCAACCGAAGACCATTCGATGTTAACACCTAACGAACGCCTTGATACCCAGGAAACCGGGAACGCAGATTCGTACGAAAACAAAAACAATTCACAAGAGCCTCGGGAAGTCAAATGTCAATGCTGTAGCCAGTATTTTCGTGGTGAGAGGGGTGTATCCATAGTCGCTCTCATGCCTACCGACATCGCGAAAGATTGCTTCCGAATCACACAGCCAAAGTATCTTATAAACAGATACATCCGGTCCAGTCCCTAGCGAAGATCCCAATCCTAGCGACGATGGGCGTATGTCAGATAATTCATCTCTAAAGTACAAACAATAAATTAGCGTTTTGGAAATCAAAATTCGAACAATTCAACGACGGCGATCATGGCTATAATAAATTGGTTCAAGATTTCGCATCATTCCTCTTCACATCGATTAACCTTCTGCCTGGCCCCAAACACCCAGCAATCAAATTTTATGAGGCTAGGAAGAAATGCCGTCTAGCTCTTACCGAAAAACACCACAGTCACTCGTCAAATCCACACCGTTCAGACAAACGTGCCCGCGAAAAAAAGGCGAAACGAATATAACTACGAATTGACCCAATACCAATTCTACAATCAGAGACGGAAGGTAGTGAGGCGGGTGTTGGAAAACAAGTCCGAGGTGTGTAAAATCGACCTTGGAAACATCCATAGCTCCTTTTCCGATATATTTTCCCATGAAAATTTACACGAAAAGGAAACTTACCCTTCAAAAATCACTGAAGCGGAGCGTGTGGAAATTAATGAAACGTTCGTGCCCACCGTGTCGAAGGAGGAAATTACTGCTGCCGTCCAACATTTCGCAATGGATACTGCACCGGGCCCAGATCGCGTTTTGATGAGAGCCCTTAAAGACGACGACGTACAGGCTATCATCGCAAAAAATAGCAACTAGAATGCTACAAACTGGCGAAATTCCCGAATGTCTGCGGAAAGCACGAACAATTTTGCTATATAAGAAAGGCGATCCGAAGGCCGTGTCGAACTGGCGACCCATCACTATCTGTTTAGTCATTAGGAGGGCAATAGAAAGAGTACTTGACAGTCGCCTACGTGAGTACATCCACTATAATGAACACCAGCGAGGATTCTGTTCAGCTCCAGGCACCATTATAAATACTTCCATTCTCGGCGCATTGTTAAAATCTGCTAAACAGAGGAAAGAAGACATCACGGTAATTTTCTTGGACATTCGAAAGGCATTTGACAATATCGGTCACAGCCACCTTCTAAAAACTCTACAGTCCTAAGTAATACCTTCAGAACTCAGGGACGTAATTTCCAACCTTCAGACCGGGAACGTCACTCAAATTGAAACGCAGAAGGGTAGAACAAAACCTATCCTCATAAAGAGAGGTGTGATACAGGGATCTCCATTATCACCAGCCCTCTATAAACTAGCCGTAGATCATATCTTAGACGAGCTAAGCGAAGATAGTCTCTCGCGGCATTACGGGGCATTCTGTCACCCGAACTACCATCTATAACCTTAATGGGCTTTGCCGATGACGCCGTCATCATCGGGAAGAACAAAGAAGCCGCTTTAGATATCAGTCGACTAGCCCATAAGAGGTTCGAAGAAATTGGTCTTGATATCAATCCACAGAAGTGTACAGGGATATGTGTAATATAAGGCGAGTTGAAGCAAGGGTCGCTATCCGTGGAGGAAGATTGTAGCATTGACTTAATCGGAGACGGCGAACAGATTCGTTACCTTTGAAGTACCTTCACGGATACCCTAGTGTTCGACGAGACTGCTGTAATCAAAGACCTTCACAATAAGCTTCAACTTCTACCATCATCGCCACTGCTTAAGGAAGATCAAAAGCTCATAGTACTAAATTCCTCAATCTCTCCCACCCTGATATACCCTTTCCTGACATGCAGTTTCAAGAAAATTGCACAGAAATTTTTATCCGATAGCGATAAAATGATTAAAAGTGCAACAAAGGAGATATTGCACTTGCCGACGGATACCCCAGATGGCATGATGTACAGCGAAAAGAAAGACAAAGGACTCGTTCTGTTTAAAACCTCGTGGGAAGTTTACCTACAATGCATTAATGCCTGCAATATCTTGCTGAAGACTAAACATCCACTTGGTGTCGCTTCGAGGGATTCTCACGCGGAGAGTCGGGAATGTACCAGAACGCCTAAAACTAACAAACGCTGATATCCAGAAAATAACAGCCAAGAACGGCCTGTACGATACTAAGAAGATCCGTCAAGAGCTACGAGAACGTGAATTCGCCTCCTGGTGTTCACTACCGCAAAAAGACTCGGAGTACAACTTTACAAACAGTATACACCAGCAAACTCTTGGGTGCGGGATCATACCGGACTGTCTTGTAACGAGTGGGGAGAGGCTATAAAGATGACTGCTAATATTTCTGCGGTGCGCTCGGTCCCAGGCAGATCCCTGGACAACAACTTCTGTCGGCATTGCCACGGAGAGAAGGAAACTCTTGGGATTCTGCACACGCTTGGAGCTCCTAAGAAACACGCGGCACCACCAGATCAGATACTTCAATGCCGAAGAACTGAGAAAGAAGGGATTCAATGTACATGAGGAGGTACACGGACTGGCCAAAAATGGTAGTTCGCAGGGAATTGACACCATAGCTTTTAAAGACAACAGCTCTCAATGATTCATATTAGATCAGACTGTGAGGTTCGAGCACCATAGCGGTCAGCCAGAGGAGGTCAATTTAGAAAAGATTAACAAATACAAACCCACTGTCCCTTACTACAAATCTAAATACCACCTTCAGGAAATTGAAATAATAGGGATAATGGTCGGAGCTCGCGGTAACATACCTCGTCACTTCGTCGCCACATGGAAGCACTTCCAACTCCCAATGAAGTTCATCCCCGAAATCGCGACCCTCGTCTTCCGAGGCTCCGTCAAGATCCCGAGACACCACCTCTACAGCTAATTTTGAATTGTCTTTAATTAATAGATGTGTACAGAAAATTGATATGTTTTACCTTGTTCTTAGCGGCACCCTGTAAATACAGGAGGTCTTCCCAAAATAAATGGAAATTATATAATAGGTTATTCCATATTTCACATCATTACTAGCGTCTATTATAGCCTTGATCCATATTTGCGTTACTTACTCTTACATTAATTAATCTTACATAAAATTCTTTCCTCCTACGTCGTCATATTTAATACAGTTCCTCAACTAGTATATTCGAGAATATTTATTATTCATTACACTCATATTCCTTACCTCATATTTTCATCATTTCTCTATATCACCGCATATGCAAATATTATTTAATCTATTCAATGTAACGCTCAACTCACATAACTTCACAACTCAAAAGTAATGTTTTATGGATCAACAACTACCATATTCCTAGCAATATGCATTTCACTTGTCAAAATATTTACATATTTAACCTATATTCACTTACGTTTGAAAATAAGTTGACGTTATTTATAAACTCGGTAATCTATAACTTCATATGCACCAATATCGCGCTTCATATACATCAGAACACATTATCTATGGCATAGCTCTTTGAGAATAAACTGAAATACTGTTAGCATAACACTTCATTGATCTACACAACTTTCTCTACACTTGGATATGTTTATATATTTCGGAAGACTTCATTTAAACATCACTATCAATGCATTTGCGTTGAAACTACATATTTAAGACACTTCTTGAAGATATAACGACCTATTCCTTATAAACAACACAACAACTCACTACAAGACTGTTTTTGGGCTGGGATAATTGTTGCTTCGTCCTCCCTCGGGGACGATCACCTCTGGACTACGGCTGTCAACTCAGAGTCGCGTAGCTGGACTTACGTTCTCGGGAAGAGTCGGCTGGATTTCCGTCAGTCGCCAACCTCATCTCCAGTCTAGCAGGCCATCATGACGTTTTCATAGATATGCATGAAAAACATTCAAAGACATCGTTAATTTCGTGATGATCTTATTTACGAAGCCTTCTAGTACTATTACTACGTTCTGATAGGTAGAATAAGACGTAGAAAGTTCTGCTACTGTAGTTTCAATTATATTAATAGTGGCTTAAAAATTGTCTTATTTTACATTAATATGCTTTAAGTTAGTGTTTTCTTAACTCTCATCAAATCTTTAATTCAATCTAAGTATGCGCTCAGCTATTTTCTTTATCTCCTTCTGAATATTTCGCTTAGGATCTTATATATTTGAGAAGTACAGCGTTAAGATTTCATATTCTGATTGATTTTCTCGATAAATTTTTAAATTTTCCTCTTGAAATCTGCTAATTTCTTCGCGTAACTAGTCTCTTGTAATTCTCCGTGTCTTAATTCATTGCAGTGTTCGATTGTTCTTACTGTTGATTTTTAACTATTTGAAATTAATGCATTTATCTCAGTCACGGCCACTTTGATTCCGCATGTCTGTATCTTTTAACTCGTATTTACGGCCTCTTTGATTCCACTCGTCTGTACCTTTTAACTCGTATTTTCTGCCGTTTAATATACGAAACGTTTAGCGTTATTCACGGCAAATGACGACTTTAACATTCCGTTTAAAGTAATCGGGGCAATGAAATGGTACAATACATACCCTTCCATTTTTCATTAATATTTGTATGACTGCGAATTACGCTTGCCATCATGTTACCCTTAGCTGCCGTCTTTGCTAGATTCAATTTCCTAGTAAGTTCCTTCAATATCTCCTTACTTCCACAGCCATTTCTAACTCTACTTTTTTCCACTCTGCACCTCCTTTTTAGTCTCTTTATTTCTCTATTATAATAAGATGGGTCTTTACCATTCCTTACCACCTTTAAGGGTACAAACCTGTTTTCACATTCCTCAGCAATTGCTTTAAACCCATCCCAGAGTCTATTTACATTTTTATTTACCGTTTTCCACCTATCATAGTCACTTTTTAGAAACTGTCTCATGCCTGCTGTATCAGCCATATGGTACTGCCTAATAGACCTACTTTTAAGACCTTCCTTTCTTTCACATTTATTTTTAACTACGACAAAAACATCTTCATGAGCACTAATGTCATCTATTACTTCGGTTTCTCTATAGAGCTCATCTGGTTTTACCAGCAAAACATCCAGGATATTTTTCCCTCTAGTTGGTTCCATCACTTCCTGAATCAGCTGCCCTTCCCATATCAACTTATTTGCCATTTGTTGGTCATGCTTCCAGTCGTCCGCATTTCCTTCCCAATTGACATTTGGTAAATTCAGATCTCCCGCTACAATCACATTATTTTCCATGTCGTTTCCCATATAGCTGATTATCTTATCAAATAATTCTGAATCCGTGTCAGCGCTACCCTTTCCCGGTCTCTACACTCCAAAGACATCAAGTTGCCTATTATCTTTAGAAATGAGCCTTACACCTAGAATTTCATGTTTCTCATCTTTAACTTTTTCGTAGCTTTCAAATTATTCTTTCACCAGAATGAATACTTCCCCTCCCACCATTCTTATCCTATTTCCTATCCTTTTTATCTACAGCGGCGATATCTCTCACCGTTGTCATGTTATCACCTGCTAAATCTGCACGGGTTCCGTCAGAAAATTTCTTGCATCCATTATATCATTTCTCAGCCATGATTCAACTCCTGTTACAATATCTGGTAAATATATATCTATTAAATTACTCAATTATATTCCTTTCTTTACAATACTTCTACAGTTCAACACTAACATTTTTGTCATCCCTACTTGACTTCCAGATCTCTGTACCCTTATCACCGCTTCCTAGACAACCCCGTTTCCCTGAATGTAATTCCCTATTACCCTTCCAAACAAATTTCCTAACTTATACGTACCACTGCGGTTTAAGTGAAGGCCACCTGAGCGCAGATCCCTCTCCTACCCACCCATTAGGATCTAGAAATTTCACTCCCAGTTTCCCACGTACCCACTCCATAGTCTCATTTAAATCCGCAATCACCCTCCAGTCATTATCCCTCCTACACAGTATTCCACTGATAACTGTCGTTGCGCCTAGAAAAACCGCTGTGTGATACGATATTATTTCGGCTTCGAACTCTGACCAGAATTGTTCTGTCATCTAAGGTTCAGTATTGCTTGAACCTTATCAACGAATTTTCGTTCTGTGATACATGTACTACGGGTCAGTATTTTATCCACAACGGCGATATCTCTCACCGTTGTCATGTTATCACCTGCTAAATCTGCACGGGTTTAAGACCGGCTTGAGAAAATCAATCGAAGAAGGCTTGCATTGCAATGTGAGTCGAAGTCTACTGTACGCATGCCATATGCCTGCTTAACGAACATTTCCGTAAATAACCGATCACCTAGCAGCTGCCGATGCCGAGAAATCAGCACCATATGCACACACACCGCGGGTTTCAGCCGTTGTCGCCGTAGCGCACTTGCTATGGCGCGATCCTGTCAGCGCGGAGGTCCGTGTTCAAATCCCTCCCATGGCGAAGTATTTTCTTCGAAAGGCCTAAAGTAGGGTATCTATTGTTTGTCCAACCCTTGTCCGGTTTCTCTACGGGGTCGGGTATGAGGCGAGATGAATTTGTCGTGGTGGGTTTTTATGACCGGATACCCTTCCTGACAACCTCATCAAAGGAATTATTGAGATAAAATGAATGATGTGATATATGATAGTAATAAGGGAGAGGGTGAAACCGGGTGCTGGCACATAGCTTCCTCCTGTCGAATAGCACCAAGGGGTCTGCTCAAGGCTTAACGTCCCCATCCGACGGGTGAGTCACCATCAACAGCGTCATGTGCCCTCATTCCATATGAGCACTCCGGAGAGGTTTGGAATTTAATCCAGGCTTTTGGCACCCAATCTAGTGATTAGAAATTGTATACCACCACCTCTCCTACCCTGCCGGCCAGCGTTCTGACGGCGACAGTTTTTTCGACCAGCGGGACTCGAACCGGCTAACCACGGTGTCAGACCGTTTAGGCTTCAACGCCTTAACGATCATGGCCACCAGGTGGGCTCGCCTAGAGTATCTATTACTTCCGAATATTCACATGCCACTACTGCCTAGGGCCCTAGGCTCTTAAGTTGACATTTTTCGGGATGATGCAGCTTTGCTTTCTGTTAGTTTACCTTCTATACATCAAGCAGATACTGAGTAAAGATCGTGTATGAGCTAGTCTATTACCTACTATATCTACTGTAGCTGTAAAGGCACGTGCCCAGACTCTGACCGTTATGTCTCATAGATCCGATGCTATCTTGGTACAGATAGCGACTAATATGGGTATGATTTCCTTCCTAGATTTCTCTACTCTTCCTTGAGGCACATCCAGGGATATTACCTTACAACATTCCAAGTTTCGAGGGACGCGTCTAGACGGATACTTATTGTTACAGACACCACAATACCATAGGTGTCCACGAACTAGGGTTTGGCCTGAGTCCTGTTCTCTGCCATAAATTTAAGGGCGATCTGCGGGACTGGAGTGCGGAGTATACAACCTCAAGAAAGAGACATGAGATGAGAAATGGATTAGGCTAATACCCCACTGTCGGCCATCGTACAAATGGTATTCTGTGATTTTTAACCACAATTGTTGGCGAATATGTGCATGGAACCTAATTTATAGGCTTCCTTCCCAGTCGTGGTTTTTATAGTTGCTAGCACTCTCACAGTAATAGACACCATAGCCTCACAGTTTAACAGACTAACCATACCAAATATACTGTGGTATTTTCCTGTTCCACACCCCGTACATGGATCACCAAATGTTATCAGACACAGTTCAGAAACACTAGAACTAGTACGTAAGGCTCATGTTCCTAGGTCCAATATGGTGCTACAGGACTAGAATATTACCGAGCTTGATAGCTGCAGTCGCTTAAGTGCGGCCAGTATCCAGTATTCGGGAGATAGTAGGTTCGAACCCCGCCGTCGGCAGCCCTGAAGATGGTTTGCTGCGGTTTCTCAGTTTTACGCCTGGCAAATACTGGGGATATACCTTAATTAAGGCCACGGCCGCTCCTTCCCAATCCTAGTCCCTTCACGTCGCCGAAAACCTCCCATGTGTTAGTGCGACGTTAAGCCACTAGCATAACAAACAGAAAAGTCACCAGCGTCTCCCACATTTATTGAGCTTCAATGTTTCAAACTTGGTTAACTGCTAAATCACCTTACGACAATGTTAACTTAATTTTACCATTCTTTGGGTTGCTAATCTGCTCTGACATGACATGGTACTTGTTGCTAATCTGAGCACAAACAGTATGTTGATATAAGTTCACAGTCAAGAACTTAATTTATTTACGTAACATAAAATTCTCCCAGTCTGTCAAACACACAATTTAAATTTAAATTATAACACTATAACATACCTGTTAAAAATGCACACTATTATATAAAGACCGAAACCTGTCATTCTTTGTATAATAGTGTGCCTTTTTTACAAGTAAGTTATGTTAAAATTTTTATTTAAATTGTGTGTTTTGATAGACTGGAAAGATTCTGTTACATTTAACTAAGTCGACACAGGAAAGTATGGCTTCCTTCTTAACAAATTAATGTATTTAACTAAATGATTGTTGTATTACTTTATTACAATGTGGTTGTTTGACAAAGACTCTTAAAATAATGATATTGCGTTTTGATAGCTCTTAAAATATTTTATTCACAGTCTGTGATAATACTGCTTCAGTCTGCTGACTCCGACGCGATTTTTAGAGATCTATATTCATTTTCCTTTTCATGTGCAGTTCACTACTCTGTCTTCCAGCGATATGTACAAACAATGGAACCATTTGACAGTTCTTTATTCAGTAAAGCTAATCTTGCTATCTTGTAAATGAGAAGTGCTCTACCGGGCTAGTTGGCCGTGCCGTTAAGGGCGCGTAGCTGTGAGCTTGCGTCCGGAAGATAGTGGGTTCGAACCCCACTGTCGGCAGCCCTGAAGATGGTCTTTCCGTGGTTTCCCATTTTCACACCACGCAAATGCTGGGACTGTACCTTAATTAAGGCCACGAGGGCTTCCTTCCCACTCCTAGGCCTGTCCTATTCCATCGTCGCCATTAAGACCTATCTGTGTCGGTGCGACGTAAAGCAAGTTGTAAAAAAGTTATCTTCTGTCCGGCACCATAGCTGAATGTTCAACGTGGAGTACTTCGGTTCTGAAGGTCCCGGGTTCGATTCCCGGCTGGGTCGAGGGTTTTAGCAGCATTTTGTTCATTTCTTACATTCGGAGACTTGGTGTTTGTGTCTCAATACACGCCATATCATTTACACACAACCAACCACCTTACAAACACTCAATTAGTGAATACATCCCTCCACATAGGGTTTGCATAGGGAGGGCATCCAGTCGTAAAACAAGGTTTAGTAAAAATGGAGGAAAAGGAGGAAGAAGAAGAAAGTTTACTTTTACTCGGAATAAAATAAGATCGTGAGTTTGAAACGTTCTTCGAAAGGAATAGTGTGCCATAATTTTGGTGACGTCTTTAACATTCGTAATTTTTGATAAGGTCTTCCAGTTTTCAAAAGTAATGTTTGTCCATAAAACTTCCGATATCAGATATTGGATTATTGAATTGTAATGTGCTGTTGGAGGTCTGCCAAGCCCTTGTCTTACAAAACATTCCCTATTAATTGAATGGTGGTTTCGTAATTGTAATAGCCTGAGCTACCCATTCTCAGTGAAGCCTATTATAAATAAATAAATTAATTAATAAATAATGCAATTCTAGTGGAGCAAAAATGAAATGTTGTTAATAAGAAGATTGAGATTTTACTTCCCACCAACTCTCTCACGGTTTCTGGAAACACCGAAGTGCCACAGTTTTGTCCAGCAGGAGTTCGTTTACGTGCTGGTTAATCTACTGACAGGAGGCTAACGTATTTGAACATTTTCATATACCACCGAAATGAGCCAAGATCGAACCCGCTAATTTGGGGTCAGAAGGCCGGCGCTGTACCGTCTGAGCCACTAAACACGGCCAGTGTGTAAAATTTTTGTCTTGCGGTGTTGCTGCAGGAGATTTTAAACATATCGAAAGTCATCAGCACGAAATAATCGCATTAAAACAACCTGAAATGTCACTGACCTCCACAAGAAACGAACTTGCTATCTTGGGAACAGACTGCGCCCTCAAGGTCGGCGGAACGAAGATAGCCCAAAATAACGTATGTATGGTCTCTTACACAGGGTACCCTAGGCATATTACCGGGCCCCTCGCTCTATTGAGGTCACGAGAGGCGGGGGGTTTGGCTGCTACACCCAATCTACGCCACTGACCCCGTCCATCCATCAGAGCGGAGTGCACGCTCTCTGCTATTACATAAAGTCAACAACATTGTGGGCCTCATGGCCTTGTGTGGTTACTGCTTAGGTCAGGGAATGTGGCGCGGCGGGCGTGGTTAGCGAGGATGTCGCTTGTGGTATGCACGCGAGGGGAAACGGAAGCGATCATTTAGTGACGGCGAACCCATCTCCAGCGTGGCACCATCCCTTTAACTACAGCAGCTACGCAAGTCAGATTGATCTCAATTGCAAGCAGTGTAGGAAACTCGTGGCGCCTGGTATACGGTATAGTGTAGTAATTTATTTATTTAGCGTATGATGAATACAATATTATTTACAATATATACAACTACCATCTCAAGTTCATAACTAAAGTTCCATGTCAAAATTTAATAGCCAGAGAAGAGCTTCGTTTGAGACACAGTTTAAGTCCTCTATAGAGCCTCTGTAACTACGCAAAGGACACTCAAATGCAAGGTGTTCCACTGCCTGTTCCCCTTGTCCGCAGTCACATTGCGGTGATGTCTTCCATCCCCATTTGAAGAGAGTGGCTCCACATCTACCTTGGCCGGTCCTAATTCGATTTAGCATCCTCCACTGCCGTCTGGGAAGAGAAAAACCATCTGGGCACTTGCATGGGTTCTCAATGATGTGGTGATGTGGTAATGAGGATTGCTGTTGCCATTGTTCTTTCCAGGCGTCCGATACATTAAAGGAGGTGTCCTGTACATTCATTGCAGTACGCCAAGAAGGGTGTCTGGATTTCAGTCGTTTAGCTGGGGAAGCTGCTATGTCAGAATGAATAAGGAGGTGAGGATTGTTTTCAATTTTCTTCCACAAGTTAAGCAGTGACTGTGATCTTCTTAGGGATGGAGGTGGTATGTGGCTTAGGGTGGGAAGCCAGTGTGTGTTGGTTGGTCGGATGCGTTCTGTAATGATACGCATTGCTTGGTTCAGCTGGGTGTCTACTAATCCAGTGTGAGCACTGTTAAGCCAGGTAGAGCAGCAATATTCAGCGACGGAATAAGAGAGTGCAAGAGCAGTGGATCTCAGGACTTGAGCATTAGCACCCCAGGATGTGCCTGCCAGCTTTTGGAGGGTGTTATTTCTGGTCTTGATCTTGGCTGACACATTATAGAGGTGATTCTTGTAGGTCAAGGACCTGTCCAGGGTGACTTCCAGGTATTTTGGGTTACTACAATACTGTAGATTCTCTCCTCTGAATTGTATGGTTGGTTTGTACCCAGCACTTCTATTCCGCAAGTGGAAGGTCGACACAACAGTTTTCTTGGGGTTTGGTCTAAGGTGGTTGTGATAAAAGTAACTGTCTAGAATCTTTAAGTCTGATGTAAGCGTCGACTCAGACTCATCGAAGCGTTGGTGTTGGGCAACCAATGCGATGTCATCTGCGTAGATGAATTTTCTGGATTTAGTTACAGGAAGGTCATGTGTGTACAGGTTGAATAGAAGAGGGGCCAATACAGAGCCCTGAGGGAGTCCGCCATTTATCTTATGTACTTTACTTCTGGAGACTTCGGAAAAAATCTGGAAGTACCTATTACTCAGAATGTTACTGAGTAATGTGGAGAGTTTCAGACAAGGGATGATGCTGATAAATTTGAGAAGGAGCTTATCTTGCCACACGGTGTCATATGCAGCTGTCAGATCTAAGAAGACGCCCGTGCTTACCATTTTGTTCTCAAATCCATTTTCAATATGGGTTACTAGTGCTAAAACCTGTTCTTCACATCCTCGTCCAGGTCTAAATCCAGCTTGCTCGACTGGAATATGCTGGTTTATTGTCGCAAAAATCCTGTTATGTATCAGCCTTTCCATAAGCTTCATTGTAACGCTGAGTAGTGCTATTGGCCGGTAACTCTCAACTTTTGTTGGGTCCTTAGATGTTTTCAATACAGCTATTATTTTTGTTTTCTTGAAGACTGAAGGTAGGTTACCTGTCTCTAATATGTTTGTGAAGAAGTTAGTAAGCCATTTAGCAGCAGCTGGTCCAAGATGAAGAAGAAACTCTGGATATAGACCATCAGCACCTGCCGCTTTGCCAGGTTTTAGACTTTCTAAGGCCTGCTTAGTTTCTTGTAGTTGAAATGGGGCAGAGAATTCAGAGGATCGTTGAGCCGAACGTTTCTTTTCCTTCAGGAGGTGCTTTACGTGCCTTCTGTGATGCTTTTCAACTGAGACCTTTGAGGTACAGATCATATGCTTGGCCATGTCGTCTAGACTGATGCTTCTTTTCGGTCTAATTTTGCTATTTGGTGTGTCCAATTTCCTGATCAGGCTCCAAGCTTCTCTGCTGGAGTGAGTGAAGTCTAGGGACTCTACTGTTTCTTGCCAAATTCTCTTCCTATTTTCATCTAGGGATTGTAAGAGTTCCGAAGCTGTATCTGGGTCACCATTGGCCTCAAATTCTTTGAAGAGCCTTTCACTCTCCTCGTTCCAGCCGGGGATGTATTGTTTACGATATCCTCTTGGGATACACTTTTAACCACACCGATGAATCTGCTGTAGTTACTATGGATAGGTCTTATCCATCGCAGGTTGGAGTCAATCTGTTTAGAAAATTCTTCCCAATTGGCTTTTTTAAAATTCCATCTCCTTTTCGGGCAGGAGTGAACGATGGGCACAAGCAATCCAGACTGGAGAATTATTGGTGTGTGCTGACTGAGGAAGTTTGTTGAGCACTGTGCGTCGTATGTTGCTGAGTGGGTGTTGTGACTGCGTTACAAAACAGAGATCCGGGGTCTGGTTAACAGAAACTGTACTTGAGCGAACGATAAAAGGCAGTGAGCCTCAAACACAATCATGTTTCAACAGTGCAGTTCTGAGGATCCCGGGTTCGATCCCCGGTCGGGTCTGCAATTTTAACGGAGTCTGGTTAATTCCTTTCAATACACTCATCTTAATACACATACCACACTACCAGTCACCACGCAATGGAGACGTGGAGACCTTCTGGTCGGCGGAATTCTGCCGCGCGCGCGCGCGCGCGCGTGTGTATCTCAGTGCGCACCATATCATTTACACACAACACATACCGCAAGTATCAACCGCCATAAAAATACGCAATGGTGAATACATCCCTTCACATAGGGTTGGCGTCAGGAAGGGCATCACCGGCCGAGTTGACTCGTGTGGTTATGGACTCGCAGCTGTGAGCTTGCATCCGGGAGATGGGTTCGAACACTGACGCAAGTGCGATAATGGGTATAACTTGAAAACAACGTTCTCTCACCCATGGGTGACTGATACAAGTATCCAGCTCGAAATATCGTTGTTATTATTATTATTATTATTATTATTATTATTATTATTATTATTATTATTATTTGTATGTATAGTTATGAAGTGTACATCCATGTAGTATTAGTGTTATTACTATTTACGTAGTGAATGATCGTATTGTGTGTGCGGTTATGGAACATGTGTTGTACATAGACGTTGATATCAGTTCCGTTAATGTAAATACCTGTAAATTAATTTATTCTTACCTGTATAATTTGTAATCCATAATTGTGAAACACACTGTAACTTCCAGAATGGTAATAGGTCGAGAAAAAGGGAGAATATTCCGTACATTGCACGTGGCTGACATGCCGATTCAGGCAGTCTCAATGTTGAATTGATCGGTAGTCATGTGTTTTATCTGTTGCAAAGTGTAACCTCTGTGGTATTCGGTGTCAGGTGTCAACTGTTTAAAGTTGGCGGCTTTGTTGATATCCTACAAGTGAAGTGTTTTTGTTTTGTGATACGGTAAGGTTATGTGTGTATTAATTTGTGAATATGTAAATAAAATTCATTGTACCAACTGACAGCATCTTGTGTGCGTCTTTGTGGATACGTTAACACCACTGTCGGCAACCCGTAAGATGGTTTTCCATGGTTTCCCATTTTCACACCAGACAGATGCTGGAGCTGTACCTTGATTCACGGTCGCTTCCTTCCCATTCCTAGCCATTTCCTGCCACATCGTCGCCATAAGACCTATCTGCGACGGTGCGACATAAAGGAAATTGTAAAAAAAAAAAAAGGGAGGAAGGGCATCTAGTCCGTAAATAGGGCCAAGTTCACATATCCGGTACAGTTCACACCCACGATCCCACAAAAAAGGAAGAAAAAAAAGCTAAGTCATCTCCGTACAGTTCATGAAGGCCTTTGCAGGGGTGGAAGGTAACCGTAACTTTGGCACTTGATGGAGTGGAGTGGTTATCTCTACGCCCGGCCGCCTTTGCCCCGTGGAGTTAACCTTGCACTCATTTTTGGTGTAGTCTGGGTGAACTTCAGGGCCATGTGCACCTATGGAAGTGGAAATTTCGTTTCTTAAACTTTACAATTTCCTGACGGGGATTCGAACCCACGTCCTTCCGGGTAAGCCGAGCACGCCTTTACGCCCACCAGGGTATGAAAAAAGCTATAAAAAAGACAGTGGCAAAATAATGTGAAATTACATTAAAAACTAAAGCTTCATATCATAATATATTGTCATATTCGCATTGTATGGCTAATGTGATTGGGCTACTTTTTGTGTATTTTCTTCAGATAGTACCAATGGATCCAATTAAACCTCTGCGAAAGTGGTAGCTGTTCTATCATCGCACATGAGACGTAGTCTTTGTCATCTCCAAGTCCCATGTACTCTCACACCCAGAGTTGGGAAGTAATCGAATTACTTGTAACGAATACTTTTAAGTAATTTTTACTTGTAGTTACTTTCTGCAAAATGTAATTTAATACTTGAAATTGAATTGCAATCGTTACATTCCAGTAATCGGTATACAATACATCGAATGGAAGCAGAAACGCGAAAACATGAAGTGGTGGTGAAAGTAACTTTTTCATTTCTACTGTTATAGCAGGACCAGTACCTTCACCAGAGCTGGGTGAGATACTTACTTACCACACAAGTACTTCCAACTACATCAGACTTGCCCTACAATACCTGTCACTGATGGTGATGTTCATAAAATTAAATACAATTAGCCCATTCCTTTAAGTCTTCCCGTTGAGTGTCTTTTCAACAAATGCAAAGATGTACTTCCCCAAGAGGTTGAGGCTTCAGTGAGAATGTTAAAGAACCAACCATTTTGTAAACTAAATGGCAAAATTTTTGAAATGCTTAATCACTAATTTAAAAATGAAAAAATATCATGTTTAGTCTCACTTAGTGATAATAGCCACTTGAATGGTCAGCGTACTGGCCTTCGGTTCAGACGGCCCCGAGTTCGGTTCCCGGCTGGGTCAACGATTTTAAATGCGCATGGTTATTTCTTCTGGCTCGGAGACTGGGTGTTTGTGTTCGTCTTAATACACTTCTTTTCTACACACGGCACTACACTACTAACCACCACAGAAACACGCATAAGATCCACATAAGATTGACGTCGGGAAGTGCTTTCGGCCGTAAAATTGGACCAAATCCATCACAAAAGCCGACCACAATAAATTTGGAAGGAGGACAGAAAGAAGAAGGGTAATTAAATACACTTAACGGCTCTACAGTATAATAAAAAAAATCTATATGTTTTCTTATCAAACTACCGTATCAGTTCATCTCTATGCACAAAAAAGGTCAGTGGTTTCCTTTAAGACTGGCGTTCTGTGAAGTAATGTCAGTGATTACTTGCTAAAAAAAGTGGTTTCAATTATTTTAAAGCTATTATATCAATTCATCCCCATGCACAAGTCATTGATTTTCCGGCTGTGAAGTAATTTATAGTGATTATTTGCTGGAAAAGTAATGTGTAATAGTAATTGAGTAAAACGGTAACTGCAATAAACCCAGTTCCCTTTTTCTTGTACTTTTCCGGTCACTGCCCACACCCAACTTTTCCTTGCAGGATGCCGTCTCGTTGTTCACGCGTCAGATCTTTGTTCCAACAGCTCGTTTCGCAGTCTGATCCTTTTTGTATGCTCTTCGGACCGGAAGCACATTTCTTGCAGCAAAGTCGATAAAATTCTACAACGTTTAAAACGTGTATTTTTATGTTACAAAAAACATTGCTGATAGTAGGAATCGGACCCCGATCACCCGCCTGAGAAACCGGCTGCTCTGTCAGCTCACATTTTCCCCTGTATACATGTTATTTGTAACCGTCTATGCGTGAGTTCAAAACATACAGTCCTTAGCATTTACATGTTCGGTGAATATCCATGTTCCTCCGTTTACACTTTTCTCTTCATATCCTGAGCCCTAATCATGCCGTAACCGAGCTCGATAGCTGCAGTCGCTTAAGTGCGGCCAGTATCCAGTATTCGGGAGAAAGTAGGTTCGAACCCCACTGTCGGCAGCCCTGAAAATGGTTTTCCGTGGTTTCCCATTTTCACACCAGGCAAATGCTGGGGCTGTACCTTAATTAAGGCCACGGCCGCTTCCTTCCCACTTCTAGCCCTTTCCTGTTTCGTCGTCGCCATAAAACCTATCTGTGTCGGTGCCACGTAAAGCAACTAGCAAAAAAAAAAAAAAAAATCATGCCGTAAATAAAATGTGAAATAATACCATGAATATTTTGTAATTATCTCAATAAATTCTTGGTTTATTTAATAAGCTTAAGAAAAAATGTTCTTGTTATTACTTGATATTGATATCAACCCCTCAGTACCGGAGTAAAGGGTGGTTAACATGTACTACGAAAACGTTTTGTATGAATCTTTGAAGTGTTACAGTATTACTTGGATTATGATGCATGTACTTATTTTAATTTTTTTTCTTGCAGAATTCCTTTGGCCGACCTGACGAGGTTGTTGCGGCGGAGACGTTAGCGAACCATGTACGTTGTAACAACAGCTTCGTCCACGCTGTGTTCCAAGCTCAGTTCAGATCGTCACTCACCTGTCCGAGATGTCAACGCCAGAGCAACACTTTTGATCCGTTCCTATGTATGTCGGTACCTGTACCTCAGAACCAGCGGAGGCCTGTGTATGTCACCGTCTTGTATACCTCCCAGCAACCTCGACAAGTAAGTTTCGTCAAAAAATGTTTTATCTTTTTGCGTTGTTTAATGCTAATCGTTTATTACGAGACGTACATGTAATATTAAACGATCCATGAGGTATCAGCGATAACATTATGTAGGTAAACCTAAATTTAAACTGGACTTCATTGCCTCATTGAGAAGGGAAGTAAGAAATTAAATTATCTCTTTCAGAAGGAATGTAATCTGCCTGACGAGATGTACCTAGATAACTGGCTACTGGAGGTTAAGAAAATAGTTTGTTGTTCCAGTTCAGACTCCTAGAGAGGTGATTATATTGGGAAGGGTCATAGAAGGCAGGAAAACAGAAGTCTCCCTGGATCCTGCGAATGTAGTACTGTCAGGATTGAAAAAGGATGATGGTTGAGCAATGGTGGGCCCAATTGGGACCCAAGGTCGTGAGCTGGGAGGGCAGGACATCAGGCAGCAGTGTTGCCTCTTACTGCAGAGCAGGCAGAAGATACCGTGGGTGTATTCGATTCCTCCACCCGCAGGAGGTTAGTGTTCATCTTAAGAAATTAAATATGAGAGGAAGAAATGAAGTACGGTATATGACATTATTAAATCAAATGTGTATCGGCCCGTGGATATATTCACCAGCTGCAAACAACAGTCAGCTAGTGAAACACACCAGCATTTCGAACAAGCTCTTTAGTTCAAATACTTGTTGTATTGATAATTGTCCGTGTCATTTTGTATATCCCATTACGCGTTCCTGGAGATAAGAAAGTACTGGTGAAGCTACTGGTTCCGCTGTAGTAGAACTAAAATTGTTCACTTAATCATCATCATAATCATCATAATCATCATCATCATCATCATCATGCAATTTTTCCCCGTTTCTGCTTCCATACAATGTATGTCGATTACCAGAATGTTACAATTAAAATTATTTTTCAAGAAGTGAATTACGAGTAAGAAGTTGTCTGTAAAAAGGTGATGATTACAAGTAAAAATTACTAATAAAGTATTCGTTACAAGTAATTCGATTGCTTTTGCTCAATTACTTCCCAAATCTGTATTGTTTATAGAAAAGAGGCACAAATGCAACACATTATGTGAAATAAAGAAATCATTAAAAAATCGGTGTGTGTCGGTAACTGATGCCAGTCTGTATTTTACAGCTGGTGAATATATCCACTTTTATTCATTTTTATATTTTTGCTTCTTCCCTTTTCCTGTCTTTATCCATATTTCTACGTTTCCTGCATCAAACCTGAAGATCTGTCCAGGTCGTCCTTCAGTGTGTGTTGTTGTTCACCATCCTGAAGAAGCTGAGAAACTGAAACAAACTCATCAAGGGCTGAGATTAAATAATGTAGAAGACCTGGGATTGATGTGAAGGGTGGTCGCACGCTTTCGATTTGCATTGCTGTGGACTTTCATTTAAGAGATGGTGGGTTCGAATCCTACCATCGGCAGCCCTTGATTTCCCATGTTCCCATCAGCAAAATGCAGGAATTGTATCTTAATTAAGGTCACGGTCGTTTCCTCCCCACTTCTAGCCCTTTCCTATCCCATCGTCGCCATAAGACCTAGCTGTGTTGGTGCAACATAAATCAAATTGTAAAAACAAAACTTAATGTCAGCATGTATGGTAGTAACTTATCACTTCAGTACTTGAAGTTTATAAAGTACTGCCCGGCTCCATGGCTAAATAGTTAGCATGCTGGCCTTTGGTCATAGGGGTTACGGGTTCTATTCCCGGCAGGGTCGAGAATTTTCCCATCATCGGTTAATCACGCGGCACGGGGGCTGGGTGTATGTGTCGTCTTCATCACCATTTTACCCTAATCACGACACGCAGGTCGCCTACGGGTGTCAAATGAAAAGACCTGCACGTGGCGAACCGAACGTGTCCTCATAAGGTACTAGCTGTAGTACTTGGCTCTGGTCAGGTCCTTTTTCGAATGTTTAATTTTAGGATTTGTATTACCTGTTTGAAGTGATTTTTATAGATTTCTTTATTGTGTCCTTGATTAATATTTTTACGAACTCTTTAGTAGATTTAGAGTTATTGTTGTGTGTTTAGGTTTAAACTTTGTCCTTGAAACAGCCCAGACTGTCTGGGAACTAGTTGTTCATTTTAAGTAAATAACAAAAGTAAGTTATAACAGTATGTATTTACGCATTGCACGTACACAATTCCAACTGTCATCTGAACTGTCACCAATCGGCCCATGCCGGTGGCGGCTGAACTTGGACTTAAACGGCACCCAGAGTGTCACAGTTCATCTCAGTGACCTCAAAAACTATGGATTCGACATAAATATAGGTTTTTTCGATAAGTTTTACATGTCACCCTTCGTCCCATTCCTAGGTGTTTTTTACTCCCACATTATTTTTTCCTGATAGTAAGTCATTTTTTACCAAGTATGGTTGAGAGCTATGCTGGAACATACACAAATGAATCCATAAAATAGGTCATTTTAGGAAAAAATTTCACCCTTTCCCACCACCATGCCTATGAGGGCTGAATTTGGACTTAAAGGGGCATCTGGAGTCACTATTCATCTCAATGACCCCGAAAACTATGGATTCAACACTAAATTGGTCCTTTTTCAATTATTTTCACATGCCTCCCTCCCCATCCCACTCCTAGGGGTGTCTTATCCCCGCCATATTTTTTTAGGTAGAAAGTCGTATGTGTACGAAGTTTGGTTAAACGTTGTACTGGAACATACATCCAGAATCTTGGCCATTTTGGACTTTTTATTTTCATTCCTTCTCAACCTCCATTCCAACTGGTGCTGAATTATGACTTACACGGATTCCAGATTGTCACAGTTCATTTCAGCGACCCCAAAAGCTATGGATTCAATACTAATATCAGTTGTTTTCACTTATTTTTATATCTCGCCCCCTTCGCTAAGGATGGTAGGGGTGTCTTGCTCTCACAGTCACGTGTGTACCAACTATCATTGAGAGTCATGCTGGAAGGTACACGCATTCATTTCACCCCTTGTTACCCCCATGCTGGTGGCGACTGAACTTGGACTTAAATAACATCTGGAATGTCACAGTTCATCTCAGCGACCCAGATAACTATGAATTGAACACTATTTTCAGTTATTTTTGGGTCACCCCCTCCCCACCCTTACCAGGAGTGGTGTTTTAACCGCACTGTGTTTTCTTTCTCCAGATAGTAAGTTGTATGTGTACCAAGGTTTGTTGAAATTGCTCATGTGGTTTAGGAAGAGATGTGGACCCATACACACCTTCTTTTTCTTTTTCTTCTGCTATTACTGCCTCATTGGACCACTGCAGTCAATCATTCCCTGGTCATCATCTTTGCGAATTGCCTAGTAGCTTTTCATTGTCCTTCATTTGTCTATTTTTGGTTTAAATCTTATTTTAACTTTCACAATTTTTTTTTAAAATTTTTTGTTTGGTTTTGTAAATTGTCCAGAGTTATTTCTAGTTCTTCCACATCCTCTCTGATTTACTTAATCCATTCTACTTGTTGCTTCAGATTCCAGAGTTTCTCTACAATTTTTCGTGATAATTTGGTTTCTGGTGTCCTCAAAATGTGACCAGAAAAAGAGATCCTCTTCATTTGGCACTATCCACCATTGTCCATCTCTTTGATATTACTGTATTATTGGCCATGCGGTTAGGGGCGCGCAGCTGTGAGCTTGCATCCGGGAAATAGTGGGTTCGAACACCACTGTCGGCAGCCCTGAAGATGGTTTTCCACGCTTTCACATTTTCACACCAGGCAAATGCTAGGGCTGTACCTTGATTAAGGGCGCGGCTGCTTCCATCCCAGCCCTAACCCTTTCCTATCCCATCGTTGCCATAAGACCTATATGTGTTGGTGCGACATAAAGCAAATAGCAACAAAAAAATTATATTAGTTATGTATGCATGTTCTAGCTATTCATCTCTCTACTTTTAGGATTTTGTCGATTATATTTCTCTGAGTGACTTTAAAAAGTTTTGCTTCCGTATGTCATCTCTGGTTGAACCACTGTCTTATAATGTTTTAATTTTATTTTTATCGAGGGGCATTTTTATATATTTAGATAGATCTTTCACTCTTCTTGAATGCCTTTGAATCAAGTGAAGTTTCTCATGTGATTTTTTTCTTCATGTCAGGTGAAACTTGGGCTGTCTTTATCTATCCATGCTGAAATCCGAGATCTCCGCGAACAGTTGGCGTCAGACACGGGTATTTGTGAACCTCACATGCTGATCACAGAAGTTGATGATCTTGGCTTTCACCGAACATTCTCAGGTAAGTTCATTATATTTCACTCCTTTAATGCTACAAGGAAACCATACAGGGCTTATGAACCTTGGGTATACCTTCTAACAACAAATCAGTCAGGTTGATATAGCATTTAAGATTCATAACACTGTGCATATGAAACTCAAAGTTAGATTTTTCTGAGGAAATTTTCAGTTAATTGAAATGTCTTGAGAAATGTATAATCAACCCTGATATCTTTCCATAAAAGCAACACATGCTATTGGTTGAAAGTATCGAACGGAACAAACAAGTGTCAAAGCATGTCATCTATAAAGAGATAGGAATATATAATACTACAGGATAAACACAGTGTCTGGTCAGTGTGGGAAGAAGGAGAATAAAGAGGAGATGAAGAGAAACATGAAAATATAAAAGGACAAGGATCTTCTCTGAGAAGACAAGCGGTTGACAAGAAGAAAGTTGGTTTTTGTTTTTTTTAAAGATGCTTTTCCTTCTTTGCCCTTTTCTCCTCTTTCTGTTGCTTCTCCTTCCTTCGCTTACGTTTCATTGTATCTATCATATTATGTGTTACAATTGTGTTCCCATATCTCTATATATGACGTGGTTTGACGCTTGTGTGTTCCTTTCCATTTCTTATATTCACCCATTGGAAACCTTTCCTCCTTCTCTTCCTAGTCTTTAATCACCTGTATTCATCATTATCTTTTTACATCTTCCCTTTTCCTGTCTTTATCTGGCTTTCTTTTTATCTTCTATATCCCACGTCATAATGAAGCTCTGTCCGGATGCCCCCTCAATGAGAGTTGATGTCTTCCCTCCTGATGAAGCTGGGAAGCAGAAGTGAGGTGGTGCTGGTGGTGATTATTGTTTTAAGAGGAGTTACAACTGAGCAACTATCAAAGGGAAAAAATGGAAAGGGTCTAAAACATAAAAAAATTAAGGTGTTGGCCAAAGAAAGATGAGAGCCACGAAAGGCATGGAAACGAGACTCCCTAGGCGTTGGAAACCTAATACCGTTGTGGTTAGAAAAGCCTGGTGTAAGTGGAAGCAATTCCAGGACTCAGCTAAGGGTCATGTGGTCGCCAATCCATGCTCCCAAGTTAAAAGCCCCTGTAGTCCCCTTTTTGTCATCTCTTATGACAAGCAGGGGATATCGTGAATGTTATTCTACCGCCTCCACCCACAGCTATCAGGGGCTGAGATGAAATTAGTATAGAAGAACTGATATTGATTGACTGCTGGAAAAATTACAGATAAAGAGAAAATGGCAATTGATGTCATTTTTCATTATTTTTGTGAAATATTCTTGGTGATTGTTGAAAAATCTAACTATAAATTTGGTTTTTCATGTTTCCCTTGCAGATTCTCAACCTTTGTCAATCATCAAGGAGACAGATCCGGTTTATTGCCTTGAGTTACCACAGCTGAAGGAAGCCTCGGAAGATAGCGGAGCCTATGTTCTTCTCTGTTGGGTGAATCTGCTCATTCTGGATGACCAGTGTGCCAGGTGACCTGTCATTGATTTCATTTATTTCTATCACTCTTCTGTGCTATCAAAGTAAGCAAGTTAGACAATTGATAATGCAGCAGTTCTGTAATGTTTCAGAAAGCAGTGGCGGTGTTATTATTTTTTGATTATTTTTAGAGTGCTGGCGAGAGCTTTAGCTTTCTCCCTCACAAATTACTTTGTTACAACAAAGTAGTAGTAGTAAGTTATTCTGTCCGGTAAATACAACACTGAGCAAAGTATATGTATTGTTACGTATCAGCCCCATGGTAGCCCCTTTTGGTACTTCCAGCACGGGGCAAGTGAGTCAGATGACCGCAGATCTCCCATCCGACCTGTGGGGTGTGGTCGGCCTTTCGGTATATTGTTCTCGTCGGCTGGTTTTACCAGTGAATTTCTGGGAGACGCCACGTTGCAAATATTCTGATACACCTCACCCGAGCTATAAAATGAGAGGCTAGCCGCGGACAGTCAGTCATTGTTGGTGCTGGACTCACGGCCAGTGTTGGACTCCGTTCTGAAGTCAGTGTGAGACTCGTGTGTTGGGGATCGGTGGCTGGGCTGAGGGCGACAGAGGTGTTGGGTGTCGCTAGTGTCCCACTGAGGTCTGAACAAGGAGTTGTGGTGGTTGTGTTGGAGAGTCCAGCAAATAGCCGGACTGAAGACTACATACAGGACAGAAGACTGTACTGCCTTAGAATACTATGTGTGTGCTTCTGTGGATTGAGGACTGCCATGAGTCAGCGATTGAAGCAGTTACTGTGAGTGTGAGGGCAATTGGACCTGTGTTAATATTCGCTGTTGTATCGTCCTGTTGTTGAATACTGTTGAGCTGTTGCTGTTTAGTTGTTCATTGCATGTGGCTGTGTGAGTTACTGGACTGTCTCTGGAGTCGAACCAAGGAATATTCATTGTGTGTTGTGAAGCCAGTGGCAATGTATTCAAACCCAATTGTCTGCACACAGCTGCTGTATGGGGTGACAGGACTCGGAGAAGTGAAAGTTAAGGCGAGCGCATGAATAGGATTAGAATTTCCTTCAGATAAAGGTTGTTTTAAGGGTACAACTGGGCAACCATCCTCTGTCTACAGTAATCGGAGGTAAAAAGTGGAAGAGATCCGACACTTAGAAAAGTGAAGGTATCAGCTAGTGAAAGACAAAGGCAGCGAAGGGCGTGAAAATAAAAAGACTTCCTAGGCCTCAATATCTAATACCATCAGGGTCAGAAAAGAACAAGAGTTGACCAAGGAAGGTTGGATAGGGTAGATGAAAGTGAGGAGCCTGAAACAAGTAAGTAGAAGCATTACGAGGACTCGTCCAAGTGCCCCTTGGTCGCCAAAACCATGCTCCCAAATTAAGAGCTCTTGTTACCCATTTTAGTTGCCTCTTATGACAGGCAGGGAGTAAATTACATTTAAAGGTCTATTTTCACATTTCAAAAAATGCATAACAATTTCCATGATTAAAAGAGGTGTTGCTTAAAGAAGAGTCTCTCGAACCTATCAGTTAGGTTTGAAGTAAGTTCCCTTAATCCTCCAGTCACCTAGCACAGGAAAATGATATGCCTCTGTGCTCAATGTTGAGAGGACTTGGGATCCTGGAATGAAAATAGACATAATTCTTAGAATTTTCTGATGTTACATCTCTAATGTTGTTAATAGAAACTGTCCCATATCATCTCTCTTTTACTTTTCCCTACAGAAATTCAGTGTTTAGTACTGTTGTCAGAATTTAACCTGTCAGGTTTACAGCTTTTTGAAACACTATTGTCTCCTCCATGTGTGCCTTCAAGGTACAATTTTTACACTCTGATCCGTTCTATGAGGACTGGAATTAGAAATGATGTTGGAAAAGGTTATTCTGGATGTGGATGAGATGTGGTATATCATTAAGCTTATGGCTTCTAGGTCTCAATATAATTTGTTTGGATCATTGAGAATAATTTACAATTTTTCTCTCCTTTATAGGTTTAGTAGCCCGTACACAATGCAAGTTGGTCGTGAGACATCGTATGAAGACTTGCAGAAACTGATTCTCAAAGAAATGAACACTATTCTTCATGATGACGTTCTAGTCAACTCACAAGAGGTAAGTAATCAGTGCATCTGCTTAACCTGTTGACGAGTGCACCTAAGGACATTCAATAGAGTGTGCACGCCATTTGTCATTTGGTCCCACAGGAGGGAGCACGGCATTTGTCGTTTTAAGCTAGTACTAAGAACTTTTTTGCTTACTAACGTAATATGACACCTGGCAGCATTTTTTGGAACTTTTTTGAATTATTCAAATAGTGGAAAATTCTAAATTCCCATGGAGGGAATTAGATATTTTTCACCAATAGAGCATGTCAAGTCGCTGTACAAATCCTAGTTCTGTATGGTGGTGGTCTCTGACGGAAGAGTTTGTGTAAGAGTTTGGCGTGACGTTAGCCTGCAGGTTACAGCAGTGTTACGATTGCTGCTGATGTGAATAGATGTTTATGCTCTTCGTAGCTAGAAATATTTTTGGTTTTCGTAAATATAACTGAATATTTCTTCTTTTGTAAATTACAAGCGATGTTGTGGAGTTTCTGGACACAAGTAAATGATATTATAGATGAACTAAATGGAGATATTAGTGAAGGTGATATATTAAAAAAAGTTTTGAAATGACAGTGTTTTCTCGATCCAAAATGTCTTTTCATGCGTCTCAAAGTCTCTCAAAGTTATAATAAATCATTTTTATATAATTCAAAAAAGAATTCTTTCTCCCCAGAGGTTTTTTACCGGTCAAAACATACTCGGATGCGGCCGGCATTATCGTCAAAAGGTTAATATTCAAAATTTCTAATTTTTTCAAAAAGAAAAATTTCAACATAGCATTCAAGACCAATGATACTGTTTAAAACTAGTGTGATAAATAATCAATAGTTTTGACGTGATTGGTAGTTTTTGGATTAGGTGCGTAGATGATATTTTCATAATAATAGATCAGCAGATCACAGTCAATAGTTTTGAGATAGTCTTCGAGTGAGATACGTACATGATATTTTCATAATAATAGATCAGCAGATCGCTAACGGCAAAACAATCCGTGATCAACTTAACTCTTTAGATCTTTATATCAAATTTACCCTCAAGTCCAAAATCAATAAATCACTCAACTATCTAGATTTAACAATCACTATGAGCACAACAGATCTTTCAGTATCTTTAGAAAACCTACACAAACATCAAATTCCATCAGACAGGATTCCGTTCATCCAGGTGTTCATAAAAAAGTGACCTTTTTATTGTGGTCCATGGGGCTTTTAATATTCCTCTGTCTCACAAAAACTTCAAGAAAGAAATTAATACTATATATTCAGTTGCATTTCTTAACAGTTTTAAAAGAAATTTCATATATAGAATTATAAATAAAATTAGAAATAAACATTTCAGTACACTCGTCAGAGATTTGAAGAATGAAAAGAAAAATTTCAACATAGTCCCTTAATCTTTCATAATTCAAGTAGTCAACAGTGACGGTATGTTTTCAAATTCCAGAGTTTATAAATTGAACTGTATGCAGTGTGGGTCAGACTGGCAGAAGTTTTAACATCAGATATCAAGAACATGTCAACGCTAAGAACATGTTAACGCTAAGAAATATAATAGATTTTGTGCCATGAGCGCCCACATGACAGATTTCTAAAATTCTTTTTCCACATTATGTTAAGATCTCAATATTTTACGCATTGAAAATAAAGGTGTATTTTTTATCATCATCATCAGTTTGCCCTTCCAGCAAGCCAGGTAGGGTGATTGAAAAAGAGCGTGTTTCAAAGTTGCCTGTTCAAGAAAAGATTTTGTTGTCCATGACAGATTCCCAATTCCATCCTCTTCTCTCCACATTTTCCCTCGGTTGGTCCATCCATCTTCTTCTTGGTCTTCCAGCTGGTCGTCTACCTGTCATTCTCTTTTCCAAATAAGCACATGGTATCCTTGTGCTATTCATTCGTTTAACATGCCCAAACCGTTTAAGTCTAGATGACCTCTTTCCGCCATTGATTCATTTAGACCTAGGGTACATTGGATCTCATCATTTTTCACGTGATCAAGTCATGTCTTTTGGAGGGCACTTCCAAGAAATTTATTTCACAGGCTTGATTCCTACTACAATTCTTTGATGTTAGTGTGCAGGTTTCCAGAGAATATGTAAGGATGTGAATGAAATATGCCTTGTACAGGATCATTTTTGTTCTTTGTGGGACCTTCTCATCCCATAGTAGGTGTCTAACGATACTGTAAAAGTTAGAGCCATTGGTTACTCTGTTATTTATATCTCAGCTCTATTATTACTAGTCATTACGCTTCCTAAATATCTGAATTGATGTACTGCTTCAACTTGGTGGTCCTGTATTTTTAGGTTGTATCTGTATTATGTCTGCTGATTTTCAGTGCTACTGTTTTTGATGGGTTCAATTTGATTCCATAATCATCCAACTTCTTACACCGTGCATTCAGATAATTTTGCACTCTGTTTCATCCCATATTGCCACATCATCTGCAAACACCAGAGCCTGAAGATCTTTATTACCTTTTCCTTTTAGTTCCTTTAAAATGGTATCCATATAACTGCTATGAATAGAAAAGGTGATTTTTGAACATTTCTTGAAAATGTTTTCATTCATATAGATCAGAGGTTCAACCCCACAGGAAATCTGAATGAAATTTCCGAGAAACATAATGTTCTTTTTGATGAGTTGTTTAAAGTGATTAAAAGACAAGTTAACTCCCATAACATACAAAAGGATTCATCCCCTTACTTATTAAGTTTCATTATCACCTCGCCTACCCCAGTCCCTTACTCTATTTCCTCTCCACCGTGTCTTGACAAGGCTGCTTCTCAGTAGGCAAGTTCATGTAGTTACAGTGATATAAATCATTTTTGGTTCCGTATTGATGATATTTGACTTTGTATAATAACAATAAGTTATTTTATTATTTTATCCACCTAACAAGGCTGATGATGCCTACATAATTAAGGCTAAACATGTACCATATGTTTAAATAATGTGTCAACGAACAATTTAATAAGGACAAGGTCCTAATTGTATGTGTTTAATGTATTGATTAGGTGGATCAAATTATAAAATAACTTCTTGTTATTATATAAAGTTCATGTAGTGCGCATCCAAACAGTTGTATACAGGCATGACTTCAGACCGGCCACAGACTATTCCAACGGGACCAGAGGGGTTTGTGTGAACATTTTAATTTGAACAATGGTCATATTCATCAAGAAACAGTGTCATCAGTGTTCTTGACAAGTTTTTTATGAAGATGTTACAATATTGTTTAGCACAAAAGACTTTTGTGATTCCTTCACATCAGTGAACCTAATGTCAAAAATTTTAATGACAACGTTGATATTTTAATCTATTAGAGAACGCGGTGTAACTTAGTAACTTAATGATAATAATAATAATGTTATATGCTTTACGTCCCGCTAAATACTTTTATGGTTTTCGGAGATACCGAGGTGCCGGAATATAGTCCCGCAGGAGTTCTTTTACTTGCCATTAAATCTACCGACACGAGGCTGACGTATTTGAGCACCTTCAAATACCACTGAACTGAGCTAGGATCGAACCTGCCAAGTTGGGTCAGAAGGCCAGCGCCTCAACCATCCGAGCCAATCAGCCCGCACTCAGTAACTTGGTGAATCATTTCATGATATTCAGCATAGAGGGCATTAAAATTTCCCTTCTTTAATCATAGAAGATTAATTCAATTATGTTTAATCCGTACATAACAAATAGCTGAAGATGTCCAATATTTGGACGAAACATATTCTACAAGTTTATATCATGTGATTTTTCACTGAATATACTTTGTATTGAAAAGATAAACTATTGCATTCTTGCATATGTATAGTTGATATCAATATGGAACTGAATATGGAACTTGTTGTATGTAACAAAATTTAGTAGTAATTGTATATTGTAAAATTCTTTTTTTGGTTTCTTTCTTACTCCCGACTGGTTCATATGTATGTCTAATTTCTTGTACATCAAGCTGATGATGACCTTAACATAAGTTGAAACACGTCCTTTAAACATATTGTTTTGACAGGCCATTTAATTTAACTGGTAAGATTTTATTGTCTTGAATATACTATGTAAATTCTTACCAAGAATTTTCTTAATATATTTAGTTCAATATGGAACTTAAAATGAAATTTATCACTTCTAACTATAAATGTATTGAAATGTCCCTTCTGCAGTTAGCACCCCAACCAATGTTCCTGCACTGTTTTGGAAACCATTATGTCTTAGGTCACCCATGGAGGATAATCAAACCAGCAATTTTCACTGCCTTGTGGAACATGTAAATTCAATAAAAACTGTTGAAATAACATGACATTAATAGACATTAATATGACTACTGTATTCAGCTCATAGCTCCAATGACCAATCCGGTTTAAGAATATCAGGAACTTCATTAAATCAACAGCTGCTTATCACCACAATTTTATCGTTTTCACGTTATCACTTTCATTTTATTGAACCTATGTGCACTTGTTTTTAGATAAATTCCTCAGAACAGTACACTCAAACGTATTGAATAGTACTTTTGATCACAGAGTGCACAATCAATAGGTCTGTAACTGTGCTATTCCAATGAAGGTGATAGCCGAAGTATTGCAAGACTGCAACCCAAGGAGTTTCAATGCAAAAATAAAACAGTATATTTCATTGCTGAAAGTTCTGTTCTCTGTATAGCTTAGTAACACCTACATATTTTATATGTTTTCTATTCATGCGCTTCTATGATCATTACTAATTTTTGTAGTTTTTCACTAAAAAGTCAAAATAAATACAACTCAAGCTCCATATTCTCTGTAGATAAATTCTGGAGGTCTTGTTATGTTACTACTGATTGGAAGGTTTTATCTAAGGAATGACTTGTCTAGACAAAGTTGTAATATGGACATATGTTATAGTAATGTCTAAAAACTTTTGGGTAATGTCAGAATTGATAGTATTTATGGATAGACCTGACAGAGATCAAGGTAATTTCACAAACCTGAAAGAAATTCATTCTTTTGCCACTTGTGTAATTTCACTCTGTGATTTTCAGATTCCTCTGTTCCGCATGCGCATTGCGGACGGTTTGGGAGGCTCTGGAACATATTTAGATCCGACCTTGGATCATCCATTGTATATGGAGGCTGTAGAGCAAGCTCTTGCACTTTGTGAAGATGATGCTGGACCACCTCATCTCAAGCTGGTACTTGAGTGGGATTTACAGGCCAAAGAAAGGTGTGTGTATAGAGTTTGGTTGTATCATGTGTTACCATATAGTAATATATCCTCTGTGTGGTTGACACTCTGTCACTGATCCACTGATTTCTGTAGTATAATAGGAAATATCCGTATGTAAAACACTACTTTTGTCCTAGTTATGACCTATTTGTTAAATTGCTTAGTATAATCCTGTGTTTTTACAGTGTGTTAATAAAGAAGTAAGGCATGTCTACCTTTCCTAAGATGGAATAGTTTTGGGGCTCACAACACTCTTGACAATTCTGAGCAGGTCGTTGCAGAGAATATTTTTGCTCGTTTTTACCCTACTCTTATTTGTTGGTTCACTGTTGAAAGCTACCTCTTGCGCACTAACCTGTCTGCTCGCTATGAAATGACTAAGAAATGGAAATTGAGTGATCGCTCTCATTGAATAACAATAAGGATGAGAGTATTTATTTTACTTTCTCTTAATTACTTCAGTCTCCATTAATTATTTAAAAAATGCTATTATTGTTCATTACTCTGAGACTTAAGCTACATATATTTGCTAATCGTCTGCGGTGGCAGCTACTCGTTTCTGAGAATAGGTTTTTTTTTTTCTCCTGCAATTCTTCTTAAAGTCTGTTGGCTCTGTGGAGATGTTGCTGAAGACTGATCAAGCCAATCTTCACATGAAACATGCGGCCACACAGGTCACATCTAAGTGTGGATGGAGGACGCGGTCGGGTCTTTTCATTGGTTTCAGTTTCTTGTCTGTGATGTGCCTGCTCAAACAGTGTGACACCTTCTGCGGTAGCTTTGCGCCAAAGAACACGGTTGTGTGCAGTTGTTGCCCGGATGTTAACATTTATGTTGGTGCTATTCATTGTCTTCTTGAGATGGTCTTTATAACGTTTCAAAGGAACACCTGAGGCCTTCTGCCATGACCTGTCTCGCCGTAGAAAAGTTGTTTAAGCAGTCTGTCATTCGTACGCTGGACGTGACCAACCCATCTAAGCCGATGAATGATGACGAAGGCTTCTATACTGTTCATATGCTCCTTGTCAAGAACTGCCACATTGCTTATGTAGTCATCCCATTTTATGTTCATGATGGATCTAAGTTTCTGCCGATGGAAGAGTTCCAGTTTCTTCAGGTCACGATGGTAAAGTGTCCAGGCTTCACATCCATAGTTGTTATGCATTCCACTGCAGACATGACAACAATAATACAGTATACCATTTGTTAGAAATGACTAATATCCCAATTCTAAGGGAAGCAAGCAACCACTTGCTTGCTGCTTAACCACTTGACGTACTTTGACGGATCTCTCCGTCCTGGCTCTCGACTGCACTCCGGTACAAAGACGGATCTCTCCGTCCGCGTGTAGTGTTTATTTCCGGACCCGCTCCAAGCCGGTTTCCTTTGTGAAAGGATTTTATATTTGTAAGGTAATCTCTTGACAGATAGAATCACTGTTTTTATTCCATTGACATATTCGATAAACATGTCTGTGCAGTTATTTCACGGAAAGAATAACCAGTATCTTAGCAACCTCATTGTAAGCGAAATCATGGCTGCCTCCATGTTGAGTGACAAAGCGATTATATGGGAATTTTTAGAAGAGAATGACATTGATATAGAAATAAGCGACGAATAATTTGGTGGATATGGAAAGTAGTGAAAGTAGTTCGTGTGATATAAACTTTAGCGCTGGTAGGGGTGAACAAAGTGCTGTTTTGCCGTCAAATATGTCACTTAATTTTAGGCCTAAAACTGATGCCGTACCAGCGGCTTCTAATCATGTTTTACGCTGTAGGGAATGGAACTGAGAGCACGTAAGTAATACTCCAGAGTATCATTCATGCATCGCAACTGGTGAAATAGTATTTTCCAAAGGCACCTAGGACAATTCCCGAACGAACTAAAAGTTGTGAACGAATTTCTAACAGCAGACTTTTCGGGAACATTTAACCAATGCAATGCTTATGCAGGTAAATGTCTTATATCGGCTGCCGAGGATATAAATAGGGTAATGTCATCTGGAAAGGAACACTGGTTTCCTGTATCTGTGGATGAAATGAAGGCCAGATTACCTTGAAGTGGTAATGTATGATGGAAAAAAGACGTTCAGGCCCAATCTTGTTGTTGACTACAACTGCGGAAAGGGTGGTGTTAATTCCCATGAGCAGGGACTCGCATCATTCCCCTTGACGAGGAAGTATGTAAAAGGATACAAAAAATATACTTCTACATGCTTGACATGACACTTCTGAATTCCAACATCATTCATCCCCTCCTCAATCCTGAAAAGAATCAAGTAGGCTTTACCACCTTTTGGATCAATTTGGCCGAACAGCAGTTGGCAAGTGTGACCTTGCCTGACTATCCAAAATAAGGCACCCAAGCTCTGGAGATACAGCACTGAGACTTCAAGAGAGGCACTGGGGTCACTTTCCGACCAAAATACCCCCAACATTGAAGAAGGTTATCCCATCACGGAGATCCAAAGTCTGTGTGACACGGGGTCTGAGGAAGGAATCTTCATTTGAATGCCACCGGTGCAAGGTGACGATGCACGAATATGACTGTTTAATGACGTACCATATTCATAAAGACTTCACAAAGTACATCTGGCAGTAGTTTGGATATTTCCTCTCATTACGTTGCTGTAAAGCATGCTTTTTCAGTGTCGGTGATAATATCGTGCAAAGTATTGAAAATAAATGGTACACCAAGGCATAAATAAGTTCAGTTAAATGGTATGTGAATGGGTTAAGGAGTTTAACACTTACGTCACCAGTTGCTGTAATATTGAAAGAAGGGCAACAGTAGGCTGTGAGCCACAGGGAAAAGAAAGGAATTACCTCATCATTTTTAGCTTCACGGTTAGATTACTAGATTTGTCTATCAGGGGCATTATTATAATCGAAGTCTTCCGGTTCTGCTGTGGTTTAATCCTGTGCTCTAGAGGAGTAGACTACGAGCATTAGTCGAAACATCTGGCAGGAATGAGACGAGTAGACAGCGGCAGAATAGCCCGGAAGACTTTGATTGTATTGAGTCCGGCCGTGAAATCCTTTAGGGGCTCTAATGTTTGGAATACTTTAAGAGTTCAGTTTGTTGTGTTTTTTTTTTTTTTTTTTTTTTTTGTTTCTTTTTTTTTAATTTATACATAGGTTAGTATTACATTTTCCAGTATGGGTTTATTCTTTTTCCAGTGTGATAGCTGATGACAGTGATCAAATGGAAGAGCATGCAAGTGTAAAACAGCTTAAAATTAATACTGAACAAGGTGGAGCTGTGACTTTGGAGGAGTGTTTTGAGGTAAGCTCATGTATCTTCCTGAGTTAACTTGATCATTGAACTGTTTACCAGTTTTATAGGATTATTTTGTTTGCTGTTGTGTGGACTTTGACAATTTTATGCAATATTCTTGTAGTTATACACCAAAGCAGAAGTGCTGGGACCAGAGGATGCGTGGCACTGTCCATACTGTAATCGTAAGCAGGAAGTTGTCAAGAAATTAGGATTGTGGTCATTGCCTGATATTCTTGTCATTCATCTGAAACGCTTTCGACAGGTGAGTACCCACTTATCCACCATTTTAGCTGTAATTGTTTTAGCTTTTTATAGATCTCTTTTATTGATAAATTTAACTTAGTAAGAAGAGGAGATTTTGGACGTCAAATCTATGTACAAGCATATTATTTAATCTATATAATAACAGGAAAAATTTGTGTTTATATGCTTCTTCTTCTTCTTCTTCTTCTTCTTCTTCTTCTTCATCATGATGTCAGCATTTGCTATGGACTTCGCCCAGTTTTTTGGCCAGATGACCTTTCTGATGCCAACGTCAGCCCTATGTGAAGGGATGTATTCACTATTGCATGTTTCTGTGATGGTTGATAGGGTGGTGTATTGTATATAAATGATAAGAGTAACTCATACTCCCAGACCCCGATATACAGGAATCGACTAGATGCGGTTAAAACTCCTCGCCTGTCCGGGAATAGAACCTGGTGCCTTGTGAACCAATAGCCACATTGCTAACCATTCAGCCAAAGGAGCCAGACAAAATTTGTGTATAATTATGTACATCTGTTCAGAATGTTTGGTGGATATTACAAGCTTGAAATTTGGTATGTGGGTAGCTTCTACCATTTAGATGATGTAAAAGTGTGGTCGATCTTTCACATCATACACAACACCTTCTCGCGCTACTTGCCCCTACCACAATGCCCCCCTGATCAACCTTAGACAACTCCCCTTACCCCCACATCCCTTAATCCCTCCCCCTTCTCCTACCTCTGCTCATTATCTGTCCTTACTTCCACTCATACTTAATTTATTAGCTCCTCTAAACACATCTAGCCACTACGGCAAGCTCAACAAGGTGAGCCTCATAATACTGTATTTACGCGAATAATCCCCGTACCGTAACTTTAGGTAGGCTTATTTTGAAAAAAAAAAATGCGAACTTTGACGCAAAAAACCGCATCCCAATTTCGTGCCTCAAATTTTTTTAACAATGTGCAGGTATTATTACTGTAAATACGGGTATGTATGCGAATAATCCCTGCCACCGTATTTACGCGAATAATACCCGCCACCAAATAATCCCACACCCTAAATTTAGAAAGGCTGATTTTGAAAAAGTAATGCCAACATTGACGCAAATAAAACCTGCTCCCCAATTTCGTGCCCCAAATTTTTTTTTAAAATGTGCGGGTATTATTCGCGTAAATATGGTATTACTTGTTTTTAACTTAACGATTTCCCCCTTTTTTTATTTCTAACTAATTTTCCCTTTTTCTATAGATTTCATATATCCACATCGAACTGAGGAACTTAGGTCCTACAATATTTCTTAGGAGCTTATATATGTTGCTATCCACCTTTGGACATGCTGATAAAACAAAAGCATGTTATTCCTTGCCTAGCAACAACTGTACACAAGCTACATCCTTCAAGATCCTTGTTATCACAATATAACAAGGCAACCCTCAAGATTTAATGTGCTGAATCAAGTCCCTTAACTCGTTCTTATCCATTAATTCAACATCATTATGTGCGATTTCAACTCTCACAGCAGGAGTGTACAAGACTGTCACGTTGCTTATGAACTTCAATTGAAAAGTTTATCTTCATGAAAAGTGTTACATTTTTACATGTATCCTTCAGTTCTTATCCATAAATTCAACATCATTATATGTGATTTCAACACTCAAAGTAGGAGTGTACAAGACTGTCACGTTGCTTATGAACTTCAGTTGATTATTTCATCTTCATGAAAGTGTTACATTTTTACATATATCCTTTAGAGTGTGAACATTGTCATATATTTTGTGTTATGTGTGTTGATAATTGAATACCTTTTGCCCTGCTCTTTCAATCGGCTGATGATGGCACCAAATATGTGTCAAAACCGGTCCCGAATTAAACATGTTGTAACATAAGTTTGTGCAACTTTATATCTGTGTATGGAATAGGTGGAACCTCGTAACTCTCTTTTTAACATTGTGAAAGTGAATAGACGGTTGGTCAATCTGTTGGGAGGCAATCTTGCCGCTTGACCATAGAAAACTACCCTCTTTTTCCTGGCACGGTCAGAGAGCTTCTCTATCTGGGAGTAGAGCTTGGAATTATGACATCTCTGGTAATCCCCATCTTCCAGTACCCGGCCTAGGGGATCTTTCTCAGAATTCTTCTAATTTTCTGTTTTTCAATTAAACCTCTTCTATTAATGACGCACACTTGTGGGCGGATGACTGTTGTGTAGCATTTGAGCTTCAGATTTTGAGACGGCCATCACTTGTAGTAGGTGTTTTCAATTGACTGCTTTCTCTGACAAGTTGAGTTCAGTCTGGTTGCCGAGATATTTAAATTTCTGCACTCACTTAATTCTGCCCTGTTTTAGTGACATCTCTTTGTTAGGCTCTTTGATGTTAGTGAAGTAGTTGGTTTTCCAGTGACACTTTGAGTCTCATTTGGCCGCTCGTCTTCTTAGACAATTAAGCTCAATTGATGCCATTTCCAGAGATTCAGCAGTCAGTGCCATGTCATCTGCAAAGGCGAGAATCTTCTGTCAGCCCTTCCCTCGTGTGACCCAGGTAGGCGCCACTCTGGACACCCAAATTGACCAAATCCTTGCGCCATTCCCTCACAATTTTTTCAAGAACGCAGCTGAAGAGGGGTGGGGGAAAGTTTGTCACCTACTATTGTTCCTGTGTCATATGCATAGAAAATGTTTGGATTAATACAAATGTGTATATTTATGTATTCCATGCAGTGTATTAACGTATTTTATATTTATATTTTTAGTCATCAAAACAGCGTTCCACGGCTAAGTTGACTACATTGGTGGACTTCCCCCTGTATGGCTTCGATATGAGTCCACACCTTGCAAACAGGCTACCTCTTTCTGGCCCACCTGGAGTGGTGGGGTCACCAGGTAATGGACCGCAAACAGGAGGAGTCCTCGGGGGGCTAGGATGGTCGCCATGGAAACGACCTCGCAGAGCACCCTATCGGCCTGATGATAATGTTTATGATCTGTATGCCATTTGCAACCATCATGGGCAGGACTTGCAGGGTGGACATTACACAGGTACATTTATTATATAAAAGCCATTAACTATTCTAAAAGTGCCAGTACACATCTATTTTGTAATATATATATGTACAAAAATGGCTTTTTATTTCCTTCAGGTACCTTGTATTTTCAATCCATACAATCCATTAAAAAAATACTGGAGAGAATTCAAATCAAGCGGAACAACTGATTACTAGGAACTGCTCCTCTTCCAGCCATCCTTTCCTTCCCTCTGGTACCAGCTGTTTATGAAAGATGTAAGACCTCTGTTTCCTTCAGAAGTCCTTCATGGGTACTGTCCAGCTGTTTTCAATGACTTTCACTCTCTTTTCGTTCTGCCCATCATACCGCTCAGAGTTTTACAAACATTCTGCTCGACTCTCCCACTCTTCCACTACAAATAAATCTCTCACCCCCTCGGATTTCAAACAGGCTATCACACAGAAGTTAATAATACCAAGTTCAACGGTGGGAATGGGGATACAAATGTCATAGGCACAAAATGTAATACTAATATTTTAAAAGTTTCCCATACCATTCATACATACTAAATCACAGCTATTTTCTAACTAAATGTTGTGAAAAATTTTAAAAATCAAATCAAATTCAAGACATTACTGGAGTTTGGCTGGATTATAATAATTTGGGTCTGTTGAGGGGATTTCTGCCCCCAGTACCTACCTTGAATTCAACACTGATTCAAACAGTATGAACCAATATGATTTTGACTCCATAAAGATTCTTACAACCTGTTAATTGTGCTGATAATCACATTGTTTTTTGCCCTTTGAAACAGGAATCATAATCAGTGAGTTTAAGAACATGTCATTCATAGGTCTTTCAAGATTGTGACATAAAGAAATTCTATATTAATAGGGATTAGAATTGTGAATATTTATTTTTCATGATGTATTGTACTTGAAGTAGACTTTCACCTAATTATGTTGTGTTGAGTACATGTAGTACATGCCGAACAGATGTCAAGTACAGAATAAAATTGGCCAATATGACTTTACTGGAATTGTTACAGGATGTGAGCCATAGTCTGTACTTTAATCTTGGTCATTTGTTAACCTGTGTAATGTTATTTTGTCCCTGAATATGGCAAATTTGAGTCAATTTTCTTAGGTCTCCATTTTTACTCTATCAAATTTTGTGTTGGCAAATCTGATCTTAGCTGATGAGTTACCGGTATACTGAAATACCTGCTGAATCGGAGAATTCCTAGCAAAGGTTCCTCAGACTTCAACTAGGTGCAACAAACATGTACAACTAGCTAGTTATTGGAGGTCACGTACTAGTGTGGATTATTAAAAGTTCAAATTATAAAATAAGAAATTGTAAAAATTTACCTTAGGTTTAAGGCATTGATTTCAAATCATAATAATTAAATAATATTGTACAGTTGCTGAAAGAACAAAAGAAAGAAAGAAAACATGGTATTGTATAAGTTCCTTGTAGGTACTCTTTTCTCAAACAGTTTAACTTATTTTGTTGTGGGTATCCACAGGGTTTGTGTCTACATGGAAGCATTCTTAAACAACTATACATATTCTACACAATTTCCTATTTTACATTTTCTGCATCATCATCAGTAAAATAATATTCTTGACATTGCCCAACCCTGTAATATGTTTGTATTGTAGTCTGGCTTGTTCTAAAGATATACTGGTATATATTTTCTATGCAGCTTACTGCCGCAACCCATATGACACGCAGTGGTATGCATTTGACGACACCCGTGTTGAGCCTGTGTCAGATACCAATCTGGTGACAGCAGCAGCTTATATCCTGTTCTATCAGCGGCGTGGACTGATTACAGGAAGTTACTCTGCAAGTTCTGCAGCATCTACTAGCTCTTCAGGGTCAGGCCTGGACCATTGGGTCTACAGAATGCCAGCATTCAATCATTGCACAAGCAAGTCTCAAGAAGAACTGAGCAATAAAGGTAAGTTACATTCTGTGGTTACATCCTGTCAATTAGAATTAGTAAATAGACTACAAATAATGTTTACTGTGACATTCTTTAACTCATTACATAAAATGAACTTCATTGCTATAAAGGATAGGTTGCTAATGGGGAAGTGTATTCAGATCCACAGAGACTTGCTTGGTATAATCTACTTCCTGATTACCTATATTGTGTGAAAGTTAAATGCACTGACAGGCTGTTTGAGTAGTGTTCCTCAGAGAACATCTGTAGCATACAATATGGAATGCTTTAGGTTTTATCCAAATGCCTGGCTTTTAGGAAGTTGTGAACTGGCTGTAAATTGAGTAGGAAATGTTGGGAAAGCTATGACATTATACTTCATCTGTTCTCACCCCTCCTTCTCTTAAGTAGCATAACCAAATCGTTGTTGACCACAGATATTGTACCATTGTCATTTCTTTCCGTTCCGGAGTTTTCGTGGAACAGAGAGGTGAAAGAAGGTGCGGGCATGAACGGGTTTATCTACTTTGATCAAAAGATTAATTAAAAGCTTTAAAATTAAAATTATATATTTTTATATCTCTTTTCTCCCCTTTTTTTAAACTGCAAACAATTAACAAACAAGTCGCTCAGCGACGGAACAAGATTTCAGGTACAGTAGTTTACATACAAGGCGAGAGAATTTGGAAAATCAACAAAATTCGTCAATTACTCATCTGATCTTACAAAAGTTATTTGAGCACCATTGCTCCCACTTTCTTTTAGAGAGTTTTAGTAGCACTGCTACAAAAGAAAGAACGTCATTGCTCTATGAATATCTAGGAGACTGTGCTCCTACCCTTATACCATTACAACACGAGCATCTTTGCTCACAGAGAATTTACCATTTCCAGGCCTCTAGAGGCACAATCTACATTTAATAGTTCAAACAGATTTCACTGTCTTCAACTCTCAACAGTTTAACCACTTAACATTAAGAATTTCTACAAGAGTATAGAATACTCAATCTACCGGGCCTTGTTGGGAAAGAAAAACACAGGTTAAAGTTACTGGCCCAAAAATCAAAATGCTGCAGAGGCAGACATTTGCACTCCTTGAAATTTGCACACAAGATAAAACCCTATTTGGGCTCGTGGCCTGAATTTACAGGGGCTAATCCCATTCTACTGAGGTGACTAGATGGAGAAATTTTAAGTTACAAGGCTACAGATAGGGAACAGTTACAAAAACATTGTCACCTCAAATACAAGTTGATAGGAAAGTCGAGAGGTTGTCACACTCTCTATTCCCGAATTTCAGCTAAGTGCTTTTAGGATGGTTTTGAAATTTACATTAGAAGATGTTTACATTATTGAAGATTGGAAATTAAAGTTACATTCTTAAGGACAGGAAACCTTCCCCTCGAGTTAGCTTTCAGAGGCTATCACCTAGTTAGTACATGGCTGCCATTACCTTATTGTGCTGGACTACTCGATGAAAGACAAAATGCCCCCGCCTCCACTATTAGTATACACTCAGTACACTCAATGATCAAGAAGACAAGGTAACTCGAAAAATTGCCAGCTTTTATACCAGAGAGGAAGCTTCGAGAGAGATCTGGACTAATGTCCAACACACCCCCTGTTTTTAATTGGCTAATTAAATATGTACAAGAAAACCCTGATTGGTTGAAAATTAAATACCCAGAATTTCTAACTGGTTACTTTTAAAGTTGGCAGAAAGAGATCGAAGTGTTGACAACTGTGATACACAAAAGAACAAAAGAAATCCAGTCAGTTTAGAAAACCTTAAAATAACACATTACTCTATCACTTTAGTAGTGACATCTATTGACCAACGTCCCAACTTTTGTACTAGTTGTTTCAAGTTTTAGGAGTAAGATGTCAGTTCACAAGGTGCTTGATTTGAATGCACGGGGTGGGTGTATCCTCGCGGCACACTTCCATTAAAATTTCTAACCCATTTACTTACCATCTAATCACTTGTGAAACTTTCTCCTTGTATCTCACCAGATTAATTAGGAATGTCTGCTATTTTCAAATACCTTGCTATCCAGACACACACAGTGAAGTCTGCATCATTAAAGCCATTGTCGAACAAAAATTCAAACTAATTTTATTCATCAAATTGAATATTATTATTTTTCCACCTTTCGATATATTACAAACATCCTGTTATGCATGTTCACAGCATTGTCCTTATCGTGATTTTTCAGGCAGCAGCAGCAGCAGCTACGAAGAAAAATTACCCACAAAACTTTTAGCGATACTTCAGTTCCCTAGTACTCAATCTGTAGACGTCGGTTATCTTTGACATACAGATTGGCAACCTATGACACCAAAAATGAATCGATTATGCATCACTGTTAGACATGTGACGTTGAAAACACAAAACTCCTAATACTGTTATTTATACAGCAAAGCAAACGAATATTGCAGTGAGTGAGGAAAATCCAAGTACATCGCAGGAAGACCTTAGAACTCCTACTCGGAAACGAACATCATGGGCTATACGCAGTGAGGGCAGAAAGGTAACGGCAGCAAAAGCAGCAGATTGCTGTGATTAAGAAAAATAAAGAATTACTCTTCCCCCTCAGTAAGTTGATTGAACGAGCTGCCATATATGCAGGAAAATATCTTTCCACAATTAAGAGGATTAAAACATTTTGTGCATCTCACCGGCAAACCTCCAGGCACCCCTGGCAAAATGAGGTAGACCAGTCTAATTTATAATAATTGATATTATTCCACAGTCCGTTTCCAGTCATTCAACCGGTTCAGGAATGAAATGAATGAAGTCCCCATCTAGCGGTGAGGATAGGAATTGTGTTGGCTGCCAAAGCCTGTCGCACTCCTCTGGGGCAATGATTAATGACTGATAGATTAAATGAAATGACATTGGAGAGTGTTGCTGGAATGAAAGATGACAGGGAAGACTGGAGTACCCAGAGAAAAACCTATCCTGCCCCCGCCTTATCTAGCACAAATCTCACATGGAGTGACCTGGATTTGAACCACGGAACCCAGCGGTGATAGGCCGTCACGCTGCCGCTTGAGCCACGGAGACTTTCAATAGAGGTTATTATAGGTAATAAATAATAAAGTCACAACGCGACATCATTTCAGTTCATATTTTAATTCCATTCAGTTGGCAGTACTACTGGAATTGTTGAAGCTCCCTCCTTGCCCCTCACCCCAGTAAAACCAATCAATTAATACTGATCTGCATTTAGGTCAGTCACCCAGGTGGCAGATTCCCTATCTGTTGTTTTCCTGGCCTTTTCCTAAATGATTTCAAAGAAATTGGAAAATTGTTGAATATCTTGCTTGGTAAGTTATTCCAATCCCTAACTCCCCTTCCTATAAATGAATATTTGCCCCAGTGAATTCCAACTTTATCTTCATATTGTGATCTTTCCTACTTCTATAAACGCCACTCAAACTTATTCATCTACTAATGCCATTCCACGCCATCTCTCCGCTGACAGCTCGGAACATACCACTTAGTCGAGCAGCTCTCCTTCTTTCTCTCAATTCTTCCCAGCCCAAACTTTGCAACATTTTTGTAACACTACTCTTTTGTCGGAAATCACTCAGAACAAATCGAGCTGCTTTTCTTTGGATTGTTTCCAGTTCTTGAATCAGGTAATCCTGGTGAGGGTCCCATACGCTGGAACCGTACTCTAGTTGGGGTCTTACCAGAGACGTATATGCCCTCGCCTTTACATCCTTACTACAACCCCTAAACACCCTCATAACCATGTGCAGAGATCTGTACCCTTTATTTACAATCCCATTTATGTGATTACCCCAATGAAGATCTTTCCTTATATTAACACCTAGATACTTACAATGATCCCCAAAAGGAACTTTCACCCCATCAACGCAGTAATTAAAACTGAGAGGACATTTCCTATTTGTGAAACTCTCAACCTGACTTTTAACCCCGTTTATCAACATATCATTGTCTGCTGTCCATCTCACAACATTTTCAAGATCACGTTGCAGTTGCTCGCAATCTTGTAGCTTATTTATTACTCTATAGAGAATAACATCATCCACAAAAAGCCTTACCTCTGATTCCACTCCTTTACTTATATCATTTATATATATAAGAAAACATAAAGGTCCGATAATACTGCCTTGAGGAATTCCCCTCTTAATTATTACAGGGTCAGATAAAGCTTCACCTACTCTAATTCTCTGAGATCTATTTTCTAGAAACAAAGTGTCAGTAAAAGTTTCACAGAGAATACTCTTCCATGCTGGTGAAAGAAATATACGTCAAGAGGCTGAATGTACTGTGTGGTTTAAGGTGATGGTATTTTTGTACACAAATTTACATCCTTGTATCCGAAGGCTTTGCAAGTAATGAAAATATTTTGTTCAATTTCCTTTATTTACTATGATGCAATTTATGAACTTCATTATATAGATCTGTAGAGCCTCCGTGGCTCAGATGGCAGCGCGTCGGTCTCTCACCGCTGGATATCGTGGTTCAAATCACGGTCACTCCATGTGAGATTTGTGCTGGACAAAGCGGAGGCGGGGCAGGTTTTTCTCCGGGTACTCCGGTTTTCCCTGTCATCTTTCATTCCAGCAACACTCTCCATTATCATTTCATAGCATTTATCACTCATTAATTAATCACCTTGGGAGTGGCGACTCCATTGTAATAACAACCTATATATGTTTCATTGATTCCATCCCTGACCCGGTCAATTACTGGAAAACAGGTTGTAGGTTTTTTCATTATATACAGTAGAGCCCATTTTCATTATGAGACAACTAATGGAAAAGCATTGGGAGTACAGGAATGATATGGTGGTGACATTCATTGACATTGAAAAGGCATATGACAGTGTCCCCAGGACGAAAGTTTGTGACAGTCTGATGCACAAAGGAATTGGACAGGGATTAATAAAAATGATCATGACATTGTATAAGGAATGTTGTAGTTGTGTGCAAACACAAGTTGGCAGGACAAGTTGGTTCAAAATTACTAGTGGGCTGAGACAGGGAAGTGTTCTATCACCAATCCTGTTTACAATAGTAATGGATGACATCATGAGAACAGCAAAAGCAGCATATGGAGGAAGAGAAATGAACATGATGTTATTTGCAGATGATATTGTGATCTGGGGAGAAGACGACAGGAAGGTTCAAGAACAGTTGAACGTGGTGAATGGGAAGATCGAAGAATGTGGATTGAAAATAAGTGTAGACAAGAGTAAAACTCTTGTTATGACTAGAGGGGAGAAAGAAGGGAAAGGTCAAATTAGACTTGCAGGCAAGCCCCTGGAAGTAGTGGAAACGTTTAAATACCTGGGGAGTGAATTAATGGAGAATGCTCGACTGGATGCTGAGATTAGTAAAAGGATTCAAGCTGGAAGTTGTTTCTATCATAGTGTAAGAAACATGTTATGGGACAAAGATGTGCCAACGAAAGCAAAGGATCCTATGTACAAGATGTATTACATATCCATAACAACTTACGGAGCAGAAACTTGGAGAATGACAAAGAAGGATGAGAGTCGAATACAGGCAGCCGAAATGAAGTTCTTGAGGTGTATGACACAGAAGAGTAGAAGAGACAAAATAAGGAATGAGAAAATCCGGGAAGAAATTGGAGTGGAAAAAATGAATGATAGAATAGAGAAGAGCCGACTAAGATGGTTTGGGCACATAAAGCGAACGAGCTACGAAAGAATGCCAAAAAAGGCGATTGAAATGCAAATCCAAGGAAGGAGAGGCCGTGGACGACCACGATTGAGATGGAAGGATACTATCCAACGCAGCAGTATAGAAAGAAACCTGAACTGGGACGCAGTGTTGTAGGAGGAGTGGTGGAAAGACCAAAGAAAGTGGAGAGGAACCATATTTGCCCCTACCCGGCTACAGCTGGATAAAGGGAAATGATGATGATGATGATGATGATGATGATGATGATGATGAGATCTGTATTGATATTAACTTTGTAATTAAGATAATTTTCCACCGTTCCGTACATTTTTATTATTGTTTTCCTATATCCATGACAAACACATAATATGACCACTAATTAGGACATGTTTCGTCTCTTGTTTCAGACATCTTCAACTGTAATAACGATACATGTCTTAAAAAAAAAAAAGAAGACAATGGACAACTTGAAAAAGTTTTCTTAAATCATTTGTGTGTCATTAGTTTTATCTGATATTAGCCTCTTCTTCTTAAAATTAGATGATGTCTTCTTATTGTCATACTATGATGGCATTTTCTTCGTAATTTAGTTAAAAATCTTCTTTGAATTTTTTACTAGTGTTTGATGTTTAGTGTTAATAGACCCTTTTACTATTTACATGCCATCATAATATAACACTGGGAAGATAGCATCTAATTTTAAGAAGTCTAAGATGCCAGTAAAAATCCACAGCCTGTTTCCAGTCATTCAACCGCGTCAGGAATAGAATGCATGAAGCCCCCATCTAGCGGCAAGGATAGGAATTGTGCCGGCTGCCAAAGCCTGTCGCACTCCTCTGGGGCAATGATTAACGAATGACAGATGAAATGAAATGATATTGGAGAGTGTTGCTGGAATTAAATATGACAGGGAAAACTGGATTACCCGGGGCAAAAACCTGTCCTGCCTCCGCTTTGTCCAGCACAAATCTCACATGCAGTGACCAGGATTTGAACTACGAAACCCAGCGGTGAGAGGCTGCTGCCTGAGCCATGGAGACCTTACTGAGATGTTAATATCAGATAAAAATAGTGACCCCGCAATGATTTTAAAAACTTTTAAAGTGTTTCTAGATTTATTTTAAACTTGTCCGTCATCTGTTTTTTAGATATATGTTGTTATCGTGATTTATGAGTTTCATGTCTGTATAAACAGATAACACATATACAGATAAGAAAGGATTTCCTCCTTATCAATACTGTTTATTGAAAAATTTTATCTTACAGTCTAAAGGGAAATGCTGTGAGGAAACAACATATCTGAATGTGTCCAAATTGGGCATGCTAAATGTAAATTGAATATGTGTTGTTATTTAGGGTACATGGGTATAAAACTGTCTTCTTTAAGACAGAGTAATATCAATTATTATCTAACATATATGTAAAGGTACAAAACTGTTCAGCTGATGATGACCAGATAAGGTCAAAACCGGTACTGTAAGATAAAATTTTACAATAGACAGTATTGATAAGGTGGAAATCCTTTCTTATCTGTATATGTTGTTATTATTGCTGAAGATGTCTCCAAACAAGAGATGAAATATGTCTTAATTAGTGTAGTCATATTTTGTGTTTGTCCTAGATATAGGAAAAATAAAATAAAAATGTATTGATAAATACAAGAGAAAATATATTTGATCATTAATAGCACAGCACCACTTTATTCTTCAATGGAAGATCTTCCAGTTGAGGGAGTCGCAAAATTTAAACAAGATATTCATCATTGCGATAATTTGAATTGTGTCGTCTTTAACATATGTACATTTCAACATCCAAGACATCTCACAAACACTGAACATTTTAATATATACACCTTAGCTAAATTTTATCTGTATATTTTATGTTAATCTAATTGATACATATACACACACACAATTCTATATTATCAGTGCTGATGATGGCTCAAAGAGCCAAAACATGTTCACTTAAAAATGTTAACTAAATAATCTAATAGATCATTTTATTTACATGGTTCATGGTGTGGGTTACTGTAGTCACGTCCTAGTTCCTGAACCATGGGCAACGGCTGAGTGGCCTAGTAAGTGGCCCTAAGAGTCGGGATACCGGTTGCTATGGAATGGAAGTGGGCATCTCGGACATATTCTGAGTCATGGGCCTCCTTGTGCTCAGGCAGCTAGGACTATACAATCCACCGGTGGTCCATTACCTGTTACAGGAGAGATCCTCACTTGGACTATGTGTAAGTAGGGTAGCATCCTGCTTCATGAATTTACCGAGCTCAGAACATTTTAAGCAAGCCTTGGACCTATGGGAGTAATGGTGTCCCACTCCCATTTGACAGGCGAGGGACTACTTGGAAACAACTTGGCAGGCAAACAAACTGGAATTCGATGGGGGGGGGCTATCAATATTAATGGGGCTTACGGAAGAAAGAAGGTAGAACTGGCTGAGTCAGCAAAGAGGATGCGTCTGGATGTGCTAGGAGTAAGTGATATTCAGCTAAGGGGAGATAATGAGGAAGAGGTAGGAGATTATAAAGTGTACTTGACGGGCGTTATAAAGGGAAGGCAGAGTATGGGGTACGGCTGTTTATCAGGAATACCATTGCACACAACATAGTTTCTGTTAGGCACGTAAATGAGCGAATGATGTGGGTAGATTTGGCAGTAGGAGGAATTAGGAAGAGAATTGTCTCAGTGTATTCACCCTATGAGGGTGCAGATGAGGATGAAGTTGACAAGTTTTATGAAGCATTGAGTGACATCGTGGTCAGGGTCGACAGCAAGGATAGAATGGTGCTAATGGGCGATTTCAATGCGAGAGTTGGGAATAGAATTGAAGGATACGAAAGGGTGATTGGTAAATGAGGGGAAGATATGGAAGCTAATGGGAATGGGAAGCGTTTGCTGGACTTCTGTGCTAGTATGGGTTTAGCTGTTACGAATACATTCTTCAAGCATAAGGCTATTCACCGCTACACATGGGAGGCTAGGGGTACCAGATCCATAATATACTACATCTTAACCGACTTCAAATTCAGGAAATCTGTTAGGAATGTACGAGTTTTCTGGGGATTTTTTGATGATACAGACCACTACCTGATCTGTAGTGAACTAAGTATCTCTAGGCCTAGGGTAGAGAAAGTGAAGACTGTCTGCAAATGAATAAGGGTAGAAAATCTCCAGGACGAGGAAATTAGACAGAAGTACATGGATATGATTAGTGAGAAGTTTTGAACAGTAGACAGTAAGCAAGTTCAGGATATAGAAGAAGAGTGGGTGGCATACAGGGATGCTGTAGTAGAAACAGCAAGGGAATGCCTAGGAACAACTGTGTGTAAAGATGGGAAAAGGCGAACATCTTGGTGGAATGATGGAAGTGAGAGCAGCTTGTAAACGTAAAAAGAAGGCTTATCAGAAATGGCTCCAAACAAGGGCTGAGGCAGACAGGGATTTGTACGTAGATGAAAGAAACAGAGCGAAACAAATAGTTGTTGAATCCAAGAAGAAGTCGTAGGAAGACTTTGGTAATAACCTGGAAAGGCTAGGTAAAGCAACAGGGAAACCTTTCTGGACAGTAATAAAGAATCTTAGAAAGGGAGGAAAAAAGGAATGAACAGTGTTTTGAGTAATTCAGGTGAACTCATAATAGATCCCAGGGAATCACTGGAGAGGTGGAGGGAATATTTTGAACATCTTCTCATCGTAAAAGGAAATCTTCCTGGTGGTGTTGCAAACAGCCAAGCTTATGGGGAGGAGGAAAATATTGGTGAAATTATGCTTGAGGAAGTGGAAAGGATGGTAAATAAACTTCATTGTCATAAAGCAGCAGGAATAGATGAAATTAGACCTGAAATGAAGAAGTATAGTGGGAAGGCAGGGATGAAATGGCTTCATAGATTAGCATGGAGTGTTGATAAGGTACATTCAGATTGGACAAAAGCAGTAATTGCACCTATCGATAAGCAAAGGAACAGGAAGGATTACAGCTACTATCGAGGTATCTCATTGATTAGTATACCAGGCAAAGTATTCACTGGCATCTTGGATGGGAGGGTGCGTTCAGTCGTTGAGAGGAAGTTGGATAAAAACCAGTGTGGTTTCAGACCACAGGGAGGCTGTCAGGATCAGATTTTTAGTATGCGCCAGATAATTGAAAAATGCTATGAGAGGAATAGGCAGTTGTGTTTATGTTTCATAGATCTAGAGAAAGCATATGACAGGGTACCGAGGGAAAAGATGTTCGTTATACTGGGGGACTATGGAATTAAAGGTAGATTATTAAAATCAATCAAAGGCATTTATGTTGACAGTTGGGCTTCGGTGAGAATTGATGGTAGAATGAGTTCTTGGTTCAGGGTACTTACAGGGGTTAGACAAGGCTGTAATCTTTCACCTTTGCTGTTCGTAGTTTACGTGGATCATCTGCTGAAAGGTATAAAATGGCAGGGAGGGATTCAGTTAGGTGGAAATGTAGTAAGCAGTCTGGCCTATGCTGACGATTTGGTCTTAATGGCAGATTGTGCCGAAAGCCTGCAGTCCAATGTCTTGGAACTTGATCATAGGTGCAATGAGTATGGTATGAAAATTAGCCTCTCGAAGACTAAATTGATGTCAGTAGGTAAGAAATTGAACAGAATTGAATGTCAGATTGGTGATACAAAGCTAGAAGAGGTCGATAATTTCAAGTATTTAGGTTGTGTGTTCTCCCAGGATGGTAATATAGTAAGTGAGATTGAATCAAGATGTCATAAAGCTAATGCAGTGAGCTCGCAGTTGCGATCAACAGTATGCTGTAAGAAGGAAGTCAGCTCCCAGACGAAACTATCTTTACATTGGTCTGTTTTCAGACCAAGTTTGCTTTACGGGAGCGAAAGCTGGGTGGACTCAGGATATCTTATTCACAAGTTAGAAGTAACAGACATGAAAGTAGCGAGAATGATTGCTGGTACAAACAGGTGGGAACAATGGCAGGAGGGTACTCGGCATGAGGAGATAAAGGCTAATTTAGGGATGAACTCAATGGATGAAGCTGTACGAATAAACCAGCTTCGGTGGTGGGGTCATGTGAGGCGAATGGAGGAGGATAGGTTACCTAGGAGAATAATGGACTCTGCTACCAAGGCAACGATGGTTAGACTCAGTTTCTAACTATTTAAATGTAAGAGGTATAGAACTAAATGAGGCCACAACACTAGTTGTGAATCGAGGATTGTGGCGGCGTTTGGTAAATTCACAGAGGCTTGCAGACTGAACGCTGAAAGGCATAACAGTCTATAATGATTATGTATGTATGTATGTATGTATGTATGAAGGTGGTGACCTAACATACAAAATGAAACACTCTGGCTCTCTTGACAGTGTCAAGTGTAATATCCCGCGTAGTAGTAGACTGTGACAGATAGCTCATTATCAGTACGGAACAAAATGAAGTTCATTACATATGATAGTAGTAGATTTGCGTGATGGTATTTTATAGGGGCATTTGAATTTGTGCAGGAAATACCTGGTGGTTTTAGAATTCGAAATGTCCAGCAAGATGGGTGCTTCTTACACTTACTTCTTAAAGTGCTAAGCCTAGTAGTGAATTGTGTGCTCTTTATTGCACACGTTCCAAAATTTGGTGCACATATGCTTCTAATTTAGAGCATTTCTGAGTTCTAGCGTCCCACCTTTCTCAAGCACCTTTACTAATTGCCTCACTTTTCCTAGTGATATCTTGAATTTTTCGGCATTTACTGCAATGGTTTCCTTTGCCATTTAACACTGCCAAAAATACCAGTGCTTTGATTGGTGTAGCTTTTTTATTTATTTCTCCAGAAAACTGTTGTGGATACTTTCCATTTCACTCTGGGGTGTGATGATGGTGGTGGTGATTATTGTTTTAAGAGGATTTACAACTGGGCAACCATTCTCTATATAACACTAATTGGAGAGAAAGAATGGAAAGGATAGGACACTTTGAAAAATGAAGGTGTCGGTCAAAAGGAAGACAAGGGCCATGAAGGGTGTGAAGATGAGACTCTTTAGGCCTCGAATGCTCTAATACTGTCAGGGTCAGAAAAGAACAACAGTTGACCAAGGGAGGAGAGATGAATGTGAGGAGCCTGGCATAAGTGGAAGCAATGCCAGGACTCAGCTAAGGACCCTATGGTCCCCAACCCCCACACCCAAAATGAGAGCCCCTGGGGTCCTTTTAGTCGCTTCTTACGACAGGCAGGGGATACCATGGGTGTTATTCTACCGCCCCCACCTACAGGGGGGTATTGGTTTTCACGTTGTGTGCTGGAGTCCCCAGCATATTGCTATCATTAGACATGACAGCCATGGACATCCTACTCCTGTATGTTGTACAGCTCCCGTGCAATACACCTGGAGTTTGGCAATTCTGCATCATCTCATTCACCTGTATCTGTACCACAGGACAAGGGTTACAAATATACATTTCATTAGCAAAGGAGCAGGCTCATGCCTTGAATCAGACTGCTGAAAGAAGCGTTACTGATGTACACAAGGTAGGATATATATTATAATATCTCACAATGGCATCGTGGACCTCAGGTACATTGTGTTTGGCACTTTATGTCTACAGAGATTACAGTTGCACACCATACTTCTTAATCCTTAGTTTAGGGGGTTGCAGGTGATTGCAGTTACTTTGGTCTCGTGCTTCTTCACTGCGGAAAATTTTGTGATTTTTTGTCTGGAGGTCTGAAAGATTCCCTTATTAGCAATTGTGCACCTCCATAGCATGGTTAGTATTGAAAATTTTCTTGTTTTAGTGCTTGCAATTAATTCCAAAATATAATTTAATTTTCTTGTTTCTCAGGCTCTGTAGAAGAAAAAGCTAATGACAATGGCAACACCAACAATAACAGTTTTGCTCGGGGTTGCCGAGGTTATGCCACGTTGCAGCCTTCAAGTAGACGGTCCGTAGCTACAGAGACCGAAGGTGTGGATTTGGATCATTACTCTGATGACGAGAGTCTTGTGGCAAGTCCGAGAAGTGAATGGGTAAGCAGTAGTTTTAATTTTATCCGATTGGTGCGTTTTTTGGAATATGAGACATCTTTCTCATTCAATGCATTCCAAGACGTGCATAATATACAGATCAGTAAATTTGTTTTAAACTTTTGACAGTATGTTTTCTATAATTAGGACATAAAAAACTTTCCGGTCTGTCAAACACACAGAATTTCAATACAAATTATAACCCTATAAACAAAATCTGTAAAAATTACACACTATTACACAAAGAATGACATGTTCTTGTTTATAGAGTCATAATTTGTATTGAAATTGTGTATGTTCAACAGACTGGAAAGTTTTTTATGTCCTATTTGACTAAGTCAACACTGGAAAATATGGCTTTCTTCTTAACAAAATTTTCTATAATTTTTGAGATTCACTCGAATGAGTTTAAAAATAGATGAAGTCAAACTGGTGATATAAAATGTACAGTAAAAGTTGCTGTTAGAAAAGATTTTCTTACAAATATTTTCAAAGCATTGACAAATGTTATATTCTGTAACCAGCTATGTTACCCATCATTGACGGGACAATCATACAGCATGTGCAAAGTTATCTAACTCCCCAGCTACTTTCCGTCAATATTTAGTCGGAACGCTGCAATAATACTGTCTATCGGAGATGAGTGGTAGCAGAAGAGACAAATCACATCACAACAATGGTCAATGTGATGTTACTGTTGGTCTGTTTCATGAGCTTTCAAAATTATAGGCCTTCACAATTAGTTTTCTTCCGACTCTGTGTTATTGGGGCATGTAATGTAAAGGCAGTCCTTTCTTCTTTCATGGCTTTGTCTTGTCTTATTCTTCAAAGCGATCGTTCTTTTACGATTTTTCCTCATTTTTTTTTACAATCATCTTCACAATTTTCGTTTTGATCACGGATAGATGACCGCATGGTTTTACACTTTAAGACAATCATGACGAAAACCATCGCCAGTTAACACGATTGAACAATATTTCCATATCGGCATTGATATAGACTACACAGCAAAGGACTAAATTCATCAATTTTATTATCATACTCGGTATGGTAAAACTGCATAAGACATAGGTGATTGGAACTTTTGTTTTGTAATACTTTTCGATAGGACCAATAACATAGGCGCAGTATTTAAAAAATTACATTTTGGAAAACTTCCCCTAAACTACCATTTCATCCAGCATGAATAAAAATTATTTGTAGCCTAGACTGTAGTACCTTATTCCCATACCTTACATACCCATTTTCATTAAATCCTGTTCACCCATTTTCTCGTAGTTCAGCATTGGTGGACTTGGGCAACAAAAATCAAAATTCATGAATATTTCTGTTATCATAGCTGGTACGGTAAAAATGTATCAGGCGTAAATGATTGGAAATTTAATTCTATATAATTTCAGTTATGTAGCATTTATCGATAGGGTCACTAATAACATAAATGTTTGAGAATGAAATTTTAGGCCTTCCTCTAAACTACCATTTCACTCAGCGTGAAGAAAATTATTTTTAGCCTAGATTGTAGTGCATCATTCCCCAACTTTACATACCGATTTTTATTAAATTATCTTCAACCATTTTCTCGTGATGCCCTTACATACATACACACATGACGGAAAATTATAAAGTGCATTTGCTTGTTGCTGTGGACTCGACGGATACAGAAATACCATTCTTTTTAAATTCTGAACAATGTACAGACAAAACTCTTATTTTATATACATATATATATGGATAGATAGATATCTTTGTTACTGCAAACAATTTTGTGATTAGTATTTCAATTTTTGTTTACATACTTCTGAATAATAATGCTGTTTTTTTGTAAGGTGTGGGGTAAGACATGTCCATCACTATCCCCTCAAACCATCACAGATGTGGGGTAAGTTGGTGTGGCCATGTGGTTAGGGACGTTCAGTTGTGAGCTTGTATTCTGGGGATAGTGGGTTTGAACCCCACTGTCGGCAGTCCTGAGAATGTTTTCTGTGGTTTCCCATTTTCATACCAGGCAAATGCTTGGGCTTTACCTTAATAAAGTCCACGGCTGCTTCCTTCCCACTCCTAGCCCTTTCCTATCCCGTAGTCGCCATAAGACCTATCTATATCGGTGCGACATAAAGCAAAAAAATAACAACTTGGTGTGCATACATCAGAAGGATTCATACATAATCACCTGTAGCTTCTCCTGTTCTTCTTTTGAACCTGCGAATTTTAATTTTTTATTTTCATTGGGAGGAAAACTGAACTAGCCAGGTTCTTTTGAATGTTTTGAAATACACAAAACACTCTGCAACCAGAACATGATGCCATTTGATGACTCTCTCTCTCTCTCTCTGTCTACATGGTACCCAATCGACTGTACGTGTAGTTTATTTTGTATATGGTGCTTTCTGAATATTAAAACTATAGCATGGCAACATTTTAAAATTTATGTTTGGTTTAGCAATGTTGCAGTGATATCAGCAATATCAAGAACAGTTGTCTCACTGACAGAAATCCTTTAAATGAATTTCAGGTTTGCATGCAGTTGTCTTGGTTTTGTATTTTTGAGGCCAGAGAAAAACTGTTCGCACACATATGTGAAACCTATACATGGACAAAATTTTGGCTGCTTCTCTACGAAGTCAGGAAAAGTTTAGCCTGTGGAAAGTACAATAAAATGCAGACGAACTCCTCTCTGCATAAAATGTATCCTATTGCCAAGTAGTACATTACAAATCCAGGAGTTTTAATTGCAACTGTTCTGGCACGTATGCTGCATTTATAAACAATGGCCTCACAAATACGGTACAAATACAACCACTAGTCTTTCCCTGTCCCCTGCCCGGGCTTACATTAGCTGCCATACGTGCATTGTGTTCTACATAAGCGGCCCTGATCCACCTCATTACTATTATGCTCAGAAATGTGAGAATTCATTACACAGCATATATGTTGTATCATGTATTCATGCAACAAGTCTTTCCTTATTTTCCTGTGTATGACAGTAAAATACGTGAATGCGTACACTTCTACAATATCAATTGTATTTTTCATTGAGGTAGATTCTCTTCTACCGCTACCCACCATCGGCAGTGGCTTCTTTGAGAAACAAATGGTACTCCACGTCGGATCTTGGTTGTGAGAGAACCTGTTCCAATCCTTACACCATTTTAAATGATACAGAAGACCTTACTCGCCAGCAAGTGCTGAAACACTTCTGAGAAAACTTCTGTGAGTTGTAACTGTCATTACTAACAATTTTAATAACAGTTAACATCTTGTTTTCCATGAACCTCCTGTCTTACAACTTTTTAAAAAAAAAAATTTCTCACTTGGCTTCTATGTCTGCCAGATAAATGTGTTTATGTGTAAATAGGCTACACAATGTATTACTTACCCGATTTGTCATTACCACTAGTAAGTGAGTGCGCTGCAGTTTGTTCACATGTGTAGCAGAGACATAGGAGTGACTTATAGTGTGAAACAAAAGCTAAAGGTTTCCACCTATTCAATACTATTTGTTGTAACCTTAAAAAAGTTACATATATTATTGTTAAAACTAGTTTTGGTCCTACCAGAGACCATCATCAGTCAAAATCAAAGTTAAGGCAAGACATGAATACAGATAAAATTTATGATGCAAACATGAACTTCAATGCAAGATATGTAAAGATTTGAAAAACGCTTACCACAATCACATGTCCTGTGCAAGCTGTCAGCTTTCCTCCAATTTGAAGAATGCACTTCGCAGAAGACCAAGTGAAACACTAAAATACCAGCACTTTAGGAATCTTCTAGAACTCAGCTCATCTGAAACAAGTATGAACAGAATGATGTTCATGGCAAATGTTAAGATGTTCATTTTTTTTCTAACATGGAAAAAAAAAAAAAAAAGTCTAAGGTGGGGCTGAGGGATGTGGAATGGTGAGTGATTGCTGGAGGGAAAGAAGGAGGTTTAGAGTACTTAATTTCTTTTTATTCAAAATAGGAATTAATAGATCAAATAAAGAGGTTTTTTTTTTTTTTTTTTTTTTTACTTGTCTTGCATTGAATTTCATGCTTGCTTCATAAATTTTATCTACATTCATGTTTTTCCTTAACTTTGATTTTGACTGATGATGGTCTCTGGTAAGACCAAAACATTTTAAGGTTACAACAAACAGTATTGAATAGGTGGAAACCTTTAGCTTTTGTTTTTCGCTATATTGCTCTTCAATATGGATCAGTATAAAATTTATTACGTATGATAGGAGCGACTAGTGAAACAAAAGAACAAGGATGTACACTAACTTCAAAGCGTTATTAGTGATCGTTTGCAGACTGGGAATGCAGAATATAGATTGCATGCTATTATGCTGCCGACTCTATCTAATATTTAAATATACAATTTCATGTACTCCATTAATACACAGCATCTGAAGTAGATAAATTAGGCATCAAAAAACTTAATTGGCTGTATCGGTTGATTCATCAGCTATGCCTGTCAAACTTCCATCGAAGTTGCTTACTGCCACACCCACAATGTTTTAAAATTCTGTAAAGAAGAAAAGTCCCCAAAACTGTTAAAGGATTGCTAACTACCAACAGCACCCTGACCTGGCAGGAGCTGGACAAGCAGTGATCCGTTGCCTCTCCTATCAGCACTCGTCTTCAGTAATTTTATTCCAGTCCAGTCTTCTTTCTCTTATATCTCTTACTAATTCATACTCTAACAAAATCAAGCTTACAACATTTTTATCAAAATCATTTAGTTAGGTCTTCTTTGGACGTGGTGGACATTTACCTGGTGCTAGAATTTTTATTTGTCCTAATCTACTTCTTGATCCTGCCTAGCAATGCTGCATATTAATTTTTCACTCTTTCCTACAGTTTTTTTCACCACTTTGGGACTGATCATGTTAACAGAATACGCTTATGAAAGAGCAAGTTGGCTGTGCGATTAGTGTTGCGTGGCTGAGCTTGCATTCAGGAGATAGTTCGGAGCCCAGTCGGCAGCCCTCAATGTGGTTTTCCATGGTTTCCCACTTTCACACCAGGCAAATGCTGCAGTTGTACCTTAATGAAGGCCACGGCTGCTTCCTTCCTGTTTCTGACCCTTTCCTATCCCATTATCGCTATATGACCTAGCTGTGTCGGTGCGATGTTAAAAATACATGTATGAAACAAGGCCATGCTTCATAGATTCATTCAGTAGTTCTTTCACAGGTGGGCTTTCTCTTTATTAATCTCAGTTCTTCCAGGTCAGTTTCTTCTGTAGTTTAGAAAGAAAGAGAAAAAGCATTTTTCTTCTTCCTCCACATTCTCCACGCCTTGATAGCTTCTTAGGTATGAACTGTGTTGCAAGTGTGGACTTGGCCTTGTTTTAAGGCTGGATGCTCTTACTCTTGTAAATTCTGTGTAGAGGTATTTACTCACTATTGCATGTTTCTGTGGTGGTTGGTTGTGTGGTGTGTATCGTATGTGATGTGGAATGTGCTGGGACAAACACCCAGTCCAAGAGTCAGAGGAATTAACCAGATGCAGTTAAAATCCTCAACCCACCCTGCAAATCAAACACAGTACCCTCTGAACCAAAGGCCTTGACAGTGAACATTTAGCGAACAAGCCGGACTGTTGTATGATATTAATTAATTAACTTTATTAAATATGAATAGAGGAACCTTGACCATTTTCAAGTAGCTTCTGTCTAGGGAAGAGAAAAGGGAACGTACAGAATGGTGGCCTGTTATCAAACAAGAAAGGACATGATTAACAGGCTGAGAGAAGAGGCAAGAAAACTTTTAGGATTTGCTTTATGAAATAATAAAAACTAATACCAATCACAAGTTTCATTAAATGGTTTACTTCACTATGCATTTCAGAGACTTTCCTCCATCATCAGGTTATGTTTAACTTTTAAGTGTTGCCAGGCTGAGTGGCTCAGGTGCAAGAAGCATTGTCGTCCTAAGCCCAAGTTGGCAGATTTGATCCTGGCTCAGGTCAATGATATTTGAAAGTACTCATATATACTAACTTTATGTCTGTAGATTTACTGACATGTTAAAGAATTCTTACAGACTACTATAGTCAAAACTGGTTGTAACAATTCCAAAGGGACCACCAATTAACAGTCATTGTAGGAGACCGTGACCTCGAAAATGTTGTGAAATGGACAGCAGGCAATGGTATGTTGATAAACGGGGTTAAAAGTCAGTTTGTGAGTTTCACAAATAGGAAATGTCCTCTCAGTTTTAATTACTGCGTTGATGGGGTGGAATTTCCTTTTGGGGATCATTGTAAGTATCTGGGTGTTAATATACGGAAAGATCTTCATTGGGGTAATCACATAAATGGGATTGTAAATAAAGGGTACAGATCTCTGCACATGGTTATGAAGGTGTTTAGGGGTTGTAGTAAGGATGTAAAGGAGAGTGCATATAAGTCTCTGGTAAGACCCCAACTAGAGTATGGTTCCAGTGTATGGGACCCTCACCAGGATTACCTGATTCAAGAACTGTAAAAAATCCAAAGAAAAGCAGCTCGATTTGTTCTGGGTGATTTCCGACAAAAGAATAGCGTTACAAAAATGTTGCAATGTTTGGGTTGGGAAGAATTGAGAGAAAGAAGAAGAGCTGCTCGACTAAGTGGTATGTCAAGAAGTAAGTATAAATAACCACCTAATCGATACTTTATTAATGCCTCAGGCAAAATTGAATAAAATTAAAACTTACAGGACATGTTTTTTTTTTTTTTTTTGTGTGCTTATTGTCAATGTTTTTCTTTTCAGTTCTTTATTTATACAGCTGAAGAGGACCACTAAGTGGTCAAAACATGTCCTGTAAGTTTTAATTTTATTCAATTTTGCCTGAGGCATTAATAAAGTATCGATTAGGTGGTTATTTATACTTACTTCTTGATTAAACATCGATACGGTCATGAAATGGACAACTTGTAATAAGTGGTATGTTCCGAGCTGTCAGCGGAGAGATGGCATGGAATGACATTAGTAGACGAATAAGTTTGAGTGGCGTTTATAAAAGTAGAAAAGATCACAATATGAAGATAAAGTTGGAATTCAAGAGGACAAACTGGGGCAAATATTCATTTATAGGAAAGGGAGTTAGGGATTGGAATAACTTACCAAGGGAGATGTTCAATAAATTTCCAATTTCTTTGAAATCATTTAGGAAAAGGCTAGGAAAGTAACAGATAGGGAATCTGCCACCTGGGCGACTGCCCTAAATGCAGATAAGTATTGATTGATTGATTGATTGATTGATTGATTGATTGATTGATTGATTAATTGATTGATTGATTGATAGTTGCACCGTCTTTTTGTTGCTATAAATGTCATGTTTGTAACTTTTAAGCTACACACTTACATGGTTAATTAACAGAATAAAAACTTCAAAAAAATGTAAGTGAAGTACTGTATATTTGCAATACAGTACTGTATTTGTGTAGTAAGACTGAGAGGAATTTTTCTTCTAATGTTCACACAATACGTAGAGCAATAATATATCAGCAAAATATAAAATAATAAGTGAGGGAAGAAGTAGCAACAACGTAAATTGATCAATAATGTTGCACAGTCTTGGCTATTAAATGAGATGTTCTCCCTGTCCTTCCAAATTGTAGGAATCGTTAAGTGGGATACATCAGACTCCTTAATGATACTGATATTTGTTTCCCCATTTTGTAATCACCATTATATTTGTGACTTTTCTTCAATATTAAACACTTTCCTTTCTTTTGCAACATCTTCACAGGGATGTTTGCCTTGACTATTGAACATACTGACTGATTTGAAATCTGCAGTCTGCAATCTACTGAAAACAAGAGTTTGAAAATAAGCTTTACATTGTTGTCAGCAATCCCCAAACATGTTACTAACAAAAATCAACATTGGGCATTATAGCCAATACATTTCTCCAAAAATGTTTTAAAAATACCCCGTTTTGTATGATACATGGTACTAGCGACTTTTTAAAAAAAATAGTGTGTTTAGGGGACCATTAGGTTTTGCCATTGTATCTAATATGTTATTAAAACCAATGTCGCAATAAATGGTTTTTACTGTATTATTATTTTCTTGTTGATAAGTAGAAAAGATGGATGTAGTTATCATAGAGTTCGACAATGTGATACACTTTGTTATGTCTCAGTAACCAGGTGAGTTGGCCATGCGGTTAGAGGCGCACGGCTGTGTGCTTGCATCCAGGAGGTAATAGGTTCGAATCCCACTGTCGGCAGCCCTGAAGATGGTTTTCCATGGTTTCCTATTTTCACACCAGGCAAATGTTGGGGCTGTACCTTATTTAAGGCCATGTCCGCTTCCTTCCAACTCCTAGGCCTTTCCTATCCCATCGTCGCCATAAGACCTATCTGTGTCGGTACGATGTAAAGCCCCTAGCAAAAAAAAAGTCTCAGTAATATGAACATCTAATTCTCAGTTCACAAGTATAATTATTACATTTCTCCTTTTTGTCATTTTTATTTTCCATATTGGCAGTTTTATGTTTGTTATCTACTCTGAATTGTGCAATTATTAAAAGAATTGAAGGAAATGATTATAGTGTTAATATAGTGAACATCACCACTGCCATTCAGAAAACTTGGAAAAAAAAATTGCAGCGTTATAGACAAACTTCCTGCTCCTAAAACAGTGGCGTAGAAATATTTATCTCTATCGAGATATGGTAGAAATCCGCTATAATGAGTGTGGCATATAAAGAGAACCCCATTATAACAACAGTTTCCGTCCGTCCCTTCACAATTCCTATATTAAACTGTGTAATATCTTTGGTTACAGTGAGAGCCCTATCACTGATGCATCTGTTATTATGAGCGATTAAGCATGCATGATTTTTTCGTGACAGGCATTTATGCATGCAGCGATTATATTGCATGCGGTCGATCAGAAATGAAAAGAACATGTTTTCGTAATAAATGCGTAAATAATGTGGTCGATAGCAGTTAACTCACTAGAAAAAGGCTAACTAAACGATCACTTAATTTTAATACTCTACATTGAAATTAAGTAAGAATGCGATACACGTCAAGGTCTGGCAGAGCGCATCATTGATTTTTGAGGTTAGATTATATTTTCTCGCATCTGGTTAAATTTCGGTAAGACTATTCCCAATTAAATTCATAGCGAGAAGGTTATCACTTTTTTACTGGCGCTTGACGTACGTTTTCATGGTACATACGCGGTTAAGTTAGGTTAGGTGATGCTGTTTGAATAAGAAAACTGGAACGTTTGCCACAGAGGTCTCTGGAGTGTTATTATAATTTTTTCAGAATGAAATTAAACATACACTTTCACGTAGTGTCAGATTTCGGGGGGGGAAAAAAAAAAAAAAAAACAAATGAGCAAGCTGTAGTGTGGATATCATCCGCGAAAATGCAAGTTTTGAACAAACTGACTGCCGTTTCATACCGATTTTAATGTGGATAGGGTTTTCCTGACTTTTACAAAAAATCGGATATAACGACGACTCATTATAGCGAGTAAATTTCTCGCCGTTATAAATTCTTGTTGTAACTGACTTCTACTATAGTTGAAAGCAAACCACCACCTTCTGTTGAAAGTGCTAGATGGCATTTATATCTTTGATCTCCCCTGATGATTCTCTGTCTTCATTTCAGAGCTGAAGGATAAGCTTCTGTGTATGTCTTTGCCAATGTGGCTGTTATGTGGCTAATGTTTTAAGGTTTTAAATTTTGTTTATGCGTATTATTTCATAAATTGTATTAATTCCCCAATAGTACTGTGATAATGAGAACTGTAATGTAGAGGTGGACAAATATTGACTTGTGAATGCATCTTTACTTGCCGACCTTGAGGCACTCCGTCCAATCCCTCTAACCTTTCCAGTCTTCCATTAAATTTCTGTAAATATTAAGAAAATGAATGTCTAGTAACAAACTGCATCATTGCAATGCCTTATAAAACCCTCCTCCACTATGCAATCCCTTTTGCTCTGAAGTGTGTTTCAGGCTGTGCAGTGTACTAGAAGTTTAATCAGTGCTAACAGTATTGTATCCATTGCTACTTTAATGTACAAAAATTTTTTTTAAACTGAAATTTGAAGCATTCAGATTGGCTATTTTGAGCATGTTAATATTATTGGATACATTAATAACTTTTTCTTTGGACATCTTGCTTGTTTACCAACTCACCAGCTGTGAAACCTCTTGCATATCTTACTATTTGTGCCTTCACATCTAAATTATTGCCTTACTAAAATTGGAATAATGGCATGTGAAGATGGTATTTCCTCTTTTTTTTCTCAAAAAAAGAAATATCTGAAGCAATATCTTTTCAGTTCAGGCTCAGTTAATTTATAACTGTTCGGTTTTTCAATTTACCGAAACTAATTTTGATTCATACGTTTATGAACTATCTGAAAAAGAAAACAAATGGTAACAGGTGATGATTATTGTTTTAAGAAGTACAACTAGGCAACCATTCTCTATATAACACTAATCAGAGCGAAAATATGGAAGGGATCCAACACTTCAAAAAATGAAGGTATCGGCCAAAGGAAGTCCAGGGGCATGAAGGGTGTGAAAATGAAAGACTCCCTCAGAAACCTAATAACCGGGGTCGGAAGAGAACAAGAGTTGACCAAGGGAGGTTCAATAGGATAGTTGAAAGTGAGATTCCTAGCACAAGTAAGTGGAAGCAATGCCAGGACTCGGCTAAGGGCCCCGTGGTCGTGAACCCATGCTCCCAAGTTGAGAGCCCCTGGGGCCCCTTTTGGTCGCCTCTTATGAGAGGAAGGGGATACCGTGGGTGTTATTCTACCGCCCCCACCCACAAGGGGTCAAATGGTAACAGTACTATACTTGAAAAAAAGAAACAACTTAATTAAAATAGAATGTAATGTTTCGTTCTTAAAACAATATCACATTCTATCAAAATCACACTCAAATATTTGTTTATGTTCAAATACTTATGAACTTGAAATCTGAAACTTATCTTAATGAAGTCCTGCTTTGTCTCCACTCCGGTATGTTCTTTCCAGAATGAAACTTGTCTTTGTATTTTAAATAAGTTTTCTTTTTCAATTGTAATACTGTTACTATAATATGTTTTCTTTTTCAGATAATTTATTAGTTTATAAATCAAAATTAGTTTTGGTAGACTGAACAACATAACAATTACAAAAAATAAAAATAGATTGTATTTTCATCAATTTGAAAAGAAAAATTTGAAGAAAAACAGTAGGCTTGTCTTTACATTTTATTTTAGACGAGCCAAAATATAAGGGGGGGAAAAGTTCATACCTTTCTGTTAATGGCTTTATTCATCACTTGTTTCCTTCCATTAATTATCTAGGCCCATTGCTCTTCTTTCCTCCTTTGGTGTTCGTCCAGTGGTTCTGATCTTATACATGTAGAAACATTTTTCTTTTCTTTTATCTCTTTCATTTTGCTGTGCTAATCTGGCTGCAGTCTGTATAAAAATCAGTCTGCAGTGATAAGAATCGAGGGCTTTGAAAAAGAAGCAGCAATCCAGACAAGAGTGAGGCAAGGCTGCAGTTTGTCCCCTCTCCTTTTCAATGTTTATATAGAACAGGCAGTAAAGGAAATCAAAGAGGAATTTGGAAAGGGAATCACAATCCAAGGAGAGGCAATCAAAACCTTGAGATTTGCCGATGATATTGTTATTTAATCTGAGACTGCAGAAGATCTCGAGAAGCTGCTGAAAATGGACGAAGTCTTGGTTAAGGAGTACAAGATGAAAATAAATAAGTCCAAAACAAAAGTAATGGAGTGCAGTCGAACGAAGGCAGGTAATGCAGGAAATATTAAATTAGGAAATGAAGTCTTAAAGGAAGTAGATGAATATTGTTACTTGGGTAATAAAATAACTAACGATGGCAGAAGTAAGGAGGACATGAAATGCAGATTAGCACAAGCAAGGAAGAGCTTTCTTAAGAAAAGAAATTTGCTCACTTCAAACATTGATATAGGAATTAGAAAGATGTTTTTGAAGACTTTCGTGTGGAGTGTGGCATTGTATGGAAGTGAAACATGGACGATAACTAGCTCAGAAAGAAAGAGAATAGAAGCTTTTGAAATGTGGTGTTACAGAAGAATGCTGAAGGTGAGATGGATAGATCGAATCACGAATGAAGTGATACTGAATCGAATTGGCGAGAGGAGAACGATTTGGCTAAATTTGATGAGAAGAAGAGATAGAATGATAGGACACATCTTAAGACATCCAGGATTTGTTCAGTTGGTTTTTGAAGGAAGTGTAGGCAGTAAGAACGGTAGGGGTAGACCAAGGTATGAATATGTCAAGCAGATTAGAGCAGATGTAGGATGCAGTAGTTATGTAGAAATGAAAAGGTCAGCACAGAATAGGGTGGTATGGAGGGCTGCATCAAACCAGTCCATGGGCTGATGACTCAAACAATAATAATCTGGCTTTCTTTTTAACTACTCCACCCTCATCAAGACTGAACATTTGTTTTTCCAGATAACCACCTCATTGAGTGTTAATGATGAAGCTAGAAAGAAAAAACAAACTTATCAGGAGCTGGAAAGAAATGTATTTAGAAAATTTGACATGAATGAGGAGTGAGTCCAGCTTCCCACACTGATCTGTCATTGTCATATAACAGGACAAACACAATGGCAAGTCAGGATCTGAAGAGAGAGCAATAGCAAAGAAAACAAAGACACATGAAAACATATTGGACCAAGACAATTTCCACTTCTTCAACCACTGCTGTCTTCAAATACATAGCCTCTCTCCTCATCGATCCTAATTCTTCTACGTCCGTTTCTACTCAGCCTTCAACAATTGCATTTCTTTTACCCAGCTTCTCATGAGGGCAGGCTTCAATTCTCATTGAGGAGCAATCTTGACAGATCTTCAGTTTTGATGTGGAATAAGAGGAAAGAAAAAGGGAAGAGATAAAATGTGATATCAGTGGTAAAAAACAAGAAGCTTAAGATAAATACAAAAGGAGATAAGTAAACCATCTGGTCAATTTAAGTAACAAAAGGGAACAAACAAGTGATATATTTTCCAGTCCTTTCCTTTCCAACATGTATGCAATAACTTTCATTGGTAGGCCTGTATTGATGTTTATGACTTACATTTTTACAAATTTTAATTTATTCTTGCACCTAATCAATACGTGATTTTTATCATCGAATAGTTCTAATTTTGGCTGTTCATTGTAGCCATCCTCAGCTATTCACAATAAATTATCTGGACACAGTATCATTAAAATCGAATGGGGTTGAATTCTGTAAGTTAAGATGCCAAAATACAAAAGCAAAATATATCTTCACATTTAAAAGGTTCAAACATTTAACACTTGGAGTGATGGTCTTGTGGATTTGAGTTCCAAAATGAGACTATAGTTGGTCACAGAATTCATGTGTAGCTGCATTCAAATCGACACGTGATCAAATGAAGATGGCATAAAATGTCATTGTCTAATAATCCTGCAAGAGAATCATTATAAAAGTATGTATATTAAAAAGACTGCATCATTTTTAAAATTAAATTACCACAGTGTTGATACAGGTAAAATCTATTAATTGTTGAGGTACATGCTGACTACTGTATAAATAAAAGATTCAATCTTTTGTAAGTTATAATTACAGTAATTGAATCGATTATTTCAGAAACCAGTCAAGCGCAAAGTCTGTCATTTTGGGGAAAATGAAAAAAAACTGTCTAGCGTCAGATAAAATGTTGTTGTAGGGGTTTTAATATTTTAGCTTGAAAGAATTATATCTTTTAATACTTTCTATCTAAGGAAAAATATTTTGTGCTTATTAACTTTGCTGTAAAAAAATCCAAAAAAATTTCCACTTGACTGGTTTCTGAAATAAACGAGTGTTGCAAACATGTTTTTATGGGATAATTCTTGAGTTTTAAAAGGATTTTTTTCATAAAACCCATATTTGTGGAAATAGAAAATATTTTAATAGGTTTAGACTACATTGCTGATACAAATATAATTATTAAAAGGATAAAATCAGCAATATCTGCTCAGGACAGGAGGTAATCAATCCTCACAAAGAAACTCCACAGAACATTCTGTCTCTGTTGTAGGCCTTTGTAAAATGCTGTCATAAAAGTGTTCATATCTCATCACGTATTTAGGTCACGCATATTCTTGATAGCTGGCCCCGTGGTGTAGGGGTAGCGTGCCTGATTCTTACCCGGAGGGCCCGGGTCCGATTCCCGGCCAGGTCAGGGATTTTTACCTAGACCTGAGGGCTGGTTCGAGGTCCACTCAGCCTATGTGATTAGAATTGAGGAGCTATCTGATGGTGAGATAGCAGCTCGGTCTAGAAAGCCAAGAATAACGGCCGAGAGGATTCGTCGTGCTGACCACACGACACCTCGTAATCTGCAGGCCCTCGGGCTGAGCAGCGGTCACTTGGTAGGCCAGGGCCCTTCAAGGGCTGTAGTGCCATGGGGTTTGGTTTGGTTTTGTATATTCTTGATATTGATGGGCACCTCCAACAAACAATAACAAAGAATAATGTAGGGCTCAGGGCAGGTACTTCCTTGCCCGGGGAAGAAATATAAACTTCTCCTTTTACCCTGGCATTCCGAATAATATTACACATGTGAGTTTGTTTGTCTACCACTCCTCGTTTCCTTTTAGATACAGGTTCGTCTCCTGAACTTTCAGACATATCACTACAATTATAAAAACACTGCACTAAACAAGAGAAACACTTTTTCAGTCAGTTATTCACAAAACTACGAACATGCGATTCTAGAAACACAACAATGACAGCTCTCTATTCTGGATTCACAGCAGCAGCGCCAAGCGAATAGGTGCGGCACATCACAAAATGTACCAGCAGTTTACTGCAGAAACCAGCCAATTGTTGTCACTTAACTGGTTTCTGAACTAAATATGAAATTCAACATAATACCTGACCATTATAGGAGGATGTTTCTTGACTGGTTTCACCAAAATGTGCCTATACCCTCTTAGTAACATGTTCTACCAATAACTCATTTTTTCATTTTTTGGCACCTGACTGCTTTCTGAAATAATCGATTCAATTAAAGATATCCTGATGTTTTGAAAAGCAAGTTGTGTTCGTCCATAAGGGCGTTAATGGGGGATATCCTTCAAGATTGCTTGGGAACACGTATCACAGTTGCCACTTTTGACAGTAGCTTTGAACTTGGTGTGGCACTAGACCATTTTTTTAATTTTAATTCTTTTTGCTAGTTGCTTTACGTCGCACTGACACAGATAGGTCTTATGACGATGATGGGACAGGAAAGGGCTAGGAGTTGGAAGGAAGCGGCCGTGGCCTTAATTAAGGTACAGCCCCAGCATTTGCCTGGTGTGAAAATGGGAAACCACAGAAAACCATCTTCAGGGCTGCCGACAGTGGGGTTCAAACCCACTATCTCCCAGATGCGAGCTCACAGCTGCGCGCTCCTAACCGCATGGCCAACTCGCCCCACTAGACCATTCCTCCAAGTGTTAAATGTTTGAACTTTTTAAATGTGTGTATGTATGTGTATTTTGTTTTTGTATTTTGTAATCATAACTTACGGGATTCAACCCCATTTGATTTTAATGATACTGTGTCTTAATAATTTACAGTGAATATCTGAGGATGTCTGCAATGAACAGCCAAAACTAGTACTATTTGATGATATAAATTATATATTGATTAGGTGGAAGAATAAATTCAAATTTGTAAAAAAGTAAGGTTTTCCTTTCCAGTCACTCCCTCGTGCAATGACAGCCTGTCATTCCCTGTTCTTATTCAGCTCCAGTCTCTCTATTTATGACTTGATTAGTCACCTGTTACATAGTGTTTATCCTAACACAGGGTGGTCGGAAACAACGTGAACTGGGTATATGATTGTTAGAGCGTAGGTCATACCGATAAATGATTTCAAAAAAAGAAAATTTTGTATCTTGCCCTGTTGTAATTTTATCAGCAGCTGAAGTTAGCCAATTAGATCACTTTAGTGTATAATTCAAATGGGCTTTGAGGGGCAGTGTTGCTAAATCTGCCAGTGTCTTAAGACCTGCTTGAGAGCACTAATGGAAGAAACAAAACCTTTACCAGGGGAGGGATTTGAACACGGAGCTTCGAACTGACAGGATCGCACTATGGCAAGTACGGTACGGTGACACCTTCTGAAACGTACAGCGTTTTTGTATTCGATGCTTATTTCTCCACTTGGCTCTCAAGCCGGTCTAGCCACGTACAGATTTAACAACACCGCCTCGCAAAACCCATTTGAATTTGCCTGCGAAGCAATCTGAGTGGCTAACTTCAGCAGCTGATAAAATGACAGTAGCATGAAATATCAAATTACTTTTCTGAAACTGCATTTCAGCACAACCAACCCTCTAACCAGTTTCACGTTGGTTCCGATTGACCTGTATATGTTCTGATTAAAGTTCCTACCCTTCTGTATATGACTATACAACTTCATTTTGTATCTACACTGCTTGAACTTACTAGTAGGTTGAATTTTCATGTTAGTCCTTTTTCACTGATTTGGCTTCTTTTTCTTGTATACGTTTGTCTTTATTAAAGGTGGGTTTTAGTTAACTAAATCAGTGTTATGTATAAAATTTTCTTTTTTTTTTCATACCCTTTCATATTCAGAATTGTTTCATTGTATGTACTCATTATCATTACAGACCTCACCTAAATCTCCACCGAAGTCGCCGACTCGTCAGTCGAAACCAGAAGTTCAAGAGGACAAAGTGGAGGTTGTGGTTCCAGAGAAAGAAGTGTGTATTACAGCGGTAGCATCGACACCACCACCACCGCCGCCGCCGCCACCTCCTCCTCCTCCACCACTTCCACCTCAAACATTAGTTGCAGCAGCTACAGATACTAAACCCAGTGAAAAGGAGAATGAGTGTGACGTTGTTATTATTACTGAATCCTGTGTGTGATAATTACCTTTACCTTCCTGTTACAAGTATGAAACCTAGTGTTTCCTTCCTGCCAAAGTATGTTGCATATGTGATACTTACAATATAGTTTTGTGTGTTTCACTTTTCATTGAGAGGGTATGACAGTCTGATTTTATTATGCTAGTAATTTTGAACTGTACCATTGTATTTCATCAAAGGCATTATCCATTTCTTTGGTAAAATATTTCCAGAAGATGTTATATCACCAGGGGATTTGGTCCATGCCACCAGAGTTGTTAATCTTTAGAATATGAACCTAGACCATTGATGAGAAGTTCTATAGCCATACAGAAGACATCAGTTTTGTTACTTACACTGAACCATTCTTTCCTGTAGTTGTGATTCTTTTAATGGTATACAGATTCTGGGTTTCCATTCTATTTTCATTTTCATGATCTTCCATTCTGTAATTTACCTACTGTACTTGTTTGCTTCTTGCTCTTTTATTGTTCTATTCTTCACTCATGTTCTTGTTGCTTTCTTCTTCAGAAATATTTATGTATATTATGAGAGGATATTATTTTAGCCTGCATTTCATCATTTTTAATACAACTACTCCCCCCCCCTCATTTTGTCCTTGCTTCAATGTTACAAACTTCAGGAGATGCAGATTGTGACTTTAAAATCAGCTGGGGTAAATCAAAATCATGAAGTATAGAATTGGCTTGTTTACTTTGTCCTATCCCAATAATAATTTGTATCATGTATTCATATGTTAGTGTTGATTTGAATATTTATTTTGCAATGACTGTGAATACTTTTATTTCATAAATTTCTTCATATTACAGAGTACTTCTGGCAGTGAAATACCTTTCAGCTTATTCTTTCATACCATTTACATACACATTTGAGAGACTGGTTTGTAACATGATTTCAACTTATTTCATGCGTTCAAGTCTGTAGTAAAGTTTGTATGGCATTTTCTTGTATCATATTTCACTCAGAAATAGAACTTCTTTGGGTCATAGATTTTTCTGCCCTCCAAACTGGCTTAAATCTGGAAAGTTGAAACTAAAGGCTTTCAATCTTATCATAGGTTTCACATATATCTTAAGCAATGCAGTTGCATTTCTACTGACAGATAAGTAGTCTGAAACAACTTCATTGAGGAATATTGTATTGAAAACAGTAGTTAACCAACATATTATAAATAGAAACTCTAATAGTTTGGCTGCAATATATTCCAGTATATTTGAGAATATAATACACATTGGTAACAATATGAGATAGATGAAGACAAGAAAGCAGCCATTTAGTTCTGATTTCATTAATGTGGTACATCACATTACATTAACATGCAAGTTTTATCACCGTTTCATTTTCTGCTGTAGAACTATAATTTTTAATGTCACCTTGGCTTCATTTCACCTTTGTTCCTCCTGTTCCATCTTTCCCATCTTGTTTGGGGTCCTCATTTTCAAAGTACAGTAGAGTCTCGATTATCTGACCCAAACGGGACCTGGAGTATGTCGGATCAGCGAAAATGTCGGATAATACAGAATTACTTTGAAAATTAACTAAAACAAACAGGAAGGCCGTACTGTATTACTAAAACAATAACATATTTTACAGCACTCTATTTATTGAATTATCAGTTCAATTGCACAGTACATGCAGTATTGAACGAAAACATTCAAAGTATCTTATGAAAAGAAACTTGCCAACAATCAAGGATGAAAGGAGTTTCCGCCGATATTTCCTCGTCGGTGTTTCCAGTACACCTAGGTCCACTAGCTGGCATAATGACATCACGTTAGGAGGGAGGAACGTGAATTTGATGTCACCACTTCTAAGTTGCTGTTCATTTGGGTGTGATGGAGCGTTGTCTAGTTGAAGAAGAGGTTTTCTAGGGAGAGTGTTTGAAGCTAGAAATTTTTCTACATCTGGAACGAACTGTGTAACAAAACAGTCTTTACAGATGTCAGCAGACATCCAGGCAGCCTTCAGATTCGTGTACTGGACTAGAGGAGGATTAACAGAAATATTTTTATAAATGCCCTAGGCTTCTTTGCTTTACCAATCATAAGCAATTTTCCTTTTAAGTACCCAGTAACATTACTACAGGCAAGAACAGTAAATCTTTCCTTACTACGCTTGTAGCCAGGTGAAGACGTCTCGGCTTGGGCTGCGAGAGTTTTTGATGGCAGCATCTTGAAACTTCGCCTAGTCTCATCACAATTAAAAATCTGTTAACCGGTTAATCCTTCTGCAAGTATTATTACTTGACATTCCTTTTTAAATTTCACAACCTCATCGGATTTAACTGACGGTTTTTCTCCACAGATATTAAGCTGCCTAATTCCGTACCATTTTTTCCACCGATGAAGCCACCCAGCACTGGCAGTAAATTTAGGGTCCCCTTCATTAAACCTCCTTCTGGAAATACACCGCCTTTTCTTGCAGAACGGGGCCAGATATTGGCAGGTCCTTTAGTCTCCACCAAAAGTTTAAAATTAAGTTTACCAGTGTCAGATAACACGGAATGTCGGATAAGCGAAAGTCGGTTGAGCGAGACTCTACTGTATCAGAATTTCTTGGCTGCTTCCCTCTGAATTCATAACTGATTGTTTATTACTCCGTTCTCAAAACCTGATGTACAGAGATCTGTAAGATTTGTAACTATAACTTGTAGTTTGCAGCAGCAGTTATGAAGGATCATGACTATTAGGTTTTCCTGTTCAGCTTTATTTGTATTATCTGTTACCAATATTATCGTACACAGTATTCCATTTCAGTTTTTTCTTATGCACTTATGGTAAGTTGCCTATTCTTCTGCAGTCATAGCTGCAATGATTCCCACATGGTAACACTAGAGGAGAAAAGGATGTTTTTTCTAACCATCAGGTATATCAATACTGTTTTTGTGTTTTTCTTTCTTGTTTGAGGAGGATATTATTTTCAAATTATTCATAGAAAGTGACAGTCAAGGAAACATCTTTTTAAGCCATATGTAACCTCTTGTTTTTGTAGATTTTAGCCCTCGTTTCCTCCGTAGTTCAGAATTGAGTGGTGCTTCATTAGAACTGTCAGTACTTCTTTATATATGGGTAACGAACTCTATTTGGGTACATCGTTGAGATTGCCCTGAAACACATTTGGAAATCAGCCAGGCTGGGGTTTAAATCAAGAATAAATGCCCACTGTCAAAGATATTATGCTTACCTTGTCTTTGAGAACCAGGTTTACTTTTAGTACTACATTTACATCGTTGATCATAATTTACTCATGTTTTATCCTGCAGTTAATCACTTTTAATATCACTAATCCCCCTCCCCTCATTTCGTCTCAGCTTCATTGTTAAACCTGGAGAGATGCAGATTGTGACTGTAAAATCAATTGGGGTAAAAGCAGTCAGTCAGAATCATGAAGGATACGATAAATTGCCTTCTTGGCACTGTCGTATCCCAGTGATAATCTGTATCCTGTATTCATATATTAGTGTTAATTTTGTAAGTTACTGCTCAGCAATTAACAAATTAGTTATCATGGAGAGAGACTAGCAATACCAACAATATAGCAACTAATGTTGTAAAAATTATTTTTTTTAAATTTCTCTATGGAAACCCAAAATATTTTCAAATTAAAGGAATTTTTGTGTCTTCATGTCTTTACAAATGCATTTTAAGTTGGCTATCATTGGTATTTAAATAATTTTTTATAGCAGTATGTGTAGAGGATGAGGGAATTTATTGTAACATTTGGTATCTTGGGAGTAGAGGCAAGGGTTTTCTTTGCTGTTGTTTTATATTTTGCAAAATTTTGTTGTTTCAAGTAGAAATTTGATGTTATTGGTGTTATTAAGTTGTGAAGTGAATATCATTACTGGTATATATATAAAATCTTATGGAGGTTTTCCGAGCCTGTACTAGTAATTTAATAGTTAACAGAATAATTATCATATTTATAAATTCAAATCTATAATCTTCTAGAGTGAAGGAGAATATGATATGGTTATTAAGTCTGTTGAAAAATCTACATGGTCTCCTCATTCAGACTCCAGTTTTGTTTCTGACTTATGTCTCTTCATCTGTCACTCACAATTACAGATAATCGGAGAACAACCTCTTTCTGTCAACATTGGATAAGAGAATCCAACGTACCTACTTTTTATGCAGGCAGATTTTCAGATTTAATTGAATACAGTAACTCTTGAATTTACCAACCCTTGTTAAAATATTGAATTATTATATATTCTTGCACCAAGTGATTCCTTTGGTTACAAGCTGATAAATTCAGACTATTTGTAATATATTTAGAATCATCTGTCTAGTGGTTCTGTTTCTTCATAAGTTAGGTAAAAGTTTTATTTTTACCTTGGAACTACAACGTTCTATTCTTGTCGGCTGCTACTCTTGTTACTAACTCCATCCTTTTCTACTATACATTCCAGAGATTCCCTATCTTGTCTGTCATTAGCTTGTCTATTCATCATTCTGCAGCACTTGCTGTTCTTGTATCTTCCTGGATCTGTGTGAAGGAAGTTTTCCTTGGCTTACCTGTAGTTGTGTCCCATGTAATGGTTTTCCCTCGTCAAATTATTAATGGTTGTATCTTTCCTGTTTATACCTTCTATGGATCCTTTGTGGTTTAACATCTTGCCTTTTCATATAAACCTGGTCATTTGAGGTGCTGGGAGCCAAAGTGACTTACAAAATGTATGTATTGATTTAGTTTGTTTATTTAATGTTTTTTATAGTGGTTATATTATCCACTATCAAAGTACTGTAGTTCTCTTAAACTTGATTGTAATTCTTATGTACATATTCTTTACAGTTTTAATGTTAGCAAACAGCTGAAATAAGTTTATAATTTCTACTTTGCTGGGTTTTTTTTCCCTGTGATTACATATATTATATATGTATGTGTTTAAGTAGGACCTTTGTCTGATTTTTCGTATCTGAGAATGACTGTGAACTGTGTGCTGTCAACTCTCAATTATCTGTGGTAATTGATGGCAGCCGTCCCATGGTTAATATGGAATTATTTATAAACATGATAAAAATGAGGGTTATTTAAAACTTAATCAGTGAAAATGCTCTGCAATACCAGAGTCATTCACTGTCTCTGGATAATTTCTCTGTTTATGGTGATCTCACAAATTCTGTAATGGTGTTTGAATCATTTGTCAGCCAGAAGAGGCATTGAAAATGTCTTCCAAACAGAGAGATTCAAATAAATGTTTGACTTCTTTAGCATAGATTGTTCCTGATACTGGGTCTCCCTGTCCCTTCGTTGACTAAACCTGTTCACCATTTCTTATATAATTCTTCAGACGTTGATATCTTTGTCATGTTTGTGTCTTTCATTGCACTTCAACTAGAAGATGAAGTGAAGGAAATAAATTCATTTGTCATTTTTTTGAAATTGCTTACTGTTTGCTCCCTTATTCCATATTGTAGTGCTAGTTGTTAAACAGTTCTACCTTTTCAAATTGCTTATTTATTTTCAGTTTTTGTTCAGTTCTACAAGCTTTCCTTATATGTTTCAGTTCTGACATTTTCACTAATGATAACTCTCACCATGTACACTATGTAATTCTTCAAGAAACTAGATATAAGATGACTGGAAAATATGAAGCGGTACATCACATTGCTTATGGTGGAAAGCGGAGTTTATGAAATCTAAGCTCATTTCACAAGTGTACAAAACATAGCGAGGAAAGAAAGTTCCACAGTTAATCTGCGCCTGGATAATCGAGAGTTGACTGCATGTTATTATTTCTGCTTTATCTCATAGGCACTAAGATTGTTTGCATCATTTTCCTTAGGTGTGTATTATATTGTATAGACAAAGTAAGTATCTGATTCACTGTAGAAACTTCTTTGGCTGTTCTGAGTTGAGTACAGTCAAAGTCTCAAATCTGGTCTTGTGTCTCTATATATTGGAGTTCTCACCTAATTTAACTGTATCTTAACTACATTCTGATTGCTCTTTAGAGGTTCTTCAATTTAGTGTTTTTTGATGGTTTACTTTTGAATGAAGACTTACCATGTGCTGTATTACTGGTAAGAAGTCGCTACTTAAAGGGTAAATGCCTGTCATTGCTGTCTCTTACAGATATGAGTTGCAACTTTTCTGAGTGTATGTTTAAAGATATTTAGACAAAGTATTTGTGCAGCTGTTGTATGGTTGTATAATTAAATTTACCATGGTAAGGTGCATGCTGCACATTTTTTAAAAATAATTTATTCTTGTGGTCACTTTATTATGCATTAATTTATAATTCTATGATACTGTTATGTTGCAACTTGAACCACTCTGTTCATTAGAACTTAATGTAATATTGGTACATCCTCATTCTTTGTATCTCATTGAGGATGTAGCCACGTTATTTGCTGTAAACAAGGTCGATGTCTGTATGGGATAAGGTTGAATGAATTGTAAACTTTCTGATGATGCTTGTAGATTGCAGGATTATTTTTACAGGCAGCATTTGCAGTGACTGTGTGTAAAAACGTGCCATCTTATAGGAGGTCCCTTGTGGACTTTGACTTCTTTTCTAGAACAAAATATTTGTTTGGGCCTGTTTCCTTTTTTTTTTTTTTTTTTTAATAATTGAACTTGTAACTTACAAAAGAAAAAATATTTCTTGGCTGTAAAACCCTTGATCTATGTTCAAAGTAAAAATTTAAAAATTGCCACTAACCAATAGTGTTAACCCATAGTAATTGAAACTCATGATTATGTTGATTGGTGAGAAGAGAACAATAATTTTCTTTCACGAAGACTAAGTTGGGAACTTTTTCTTGCCCAGTTATGGTTGCTATATTTTGTTTATACCTGTCTCATTATAAAATAAAGTCTGTGGTAAGTGTCTGTTTTTGTGCGAGTGAATCTTGAGAACCGCAACAGATTTTGGCAACCTGAACCTGTCCTAGGACAATCCCAGCACTAAAAGCCATATGACATTTCATTTCTTGTAAGATTGTTTGCTTTTAGATTGTATCAGAGTACTTGTAGATGGTATGTACACAGTTTTGCTCTGAAAGATCATACGTCAGCAGATGCAAAGTGAGTTTTGGCATACGTGGCCATGTCTGGTCCGTGATCAGACAGAAGAGGGGATGGTCCCTACTTTCTTTATTAGTGGTAGTTATCAGTTACAACCATTGCACTGAGCAAATAAATGTGCTGTTAAGGTTGTGTAGCTGAGGGCTTGCATTTGGGAGATGGTGGATAAATCCCACTGTCTGCTGCCCTGAAGATGGTTTTCTGTCTTTTCCCATTTTCACACCATTTTCACCAGGCTGTACCTTACTTAAGGTAATGTCCTAGCCCTTTTCCATCCTTGCATCGCCGAAAACCTTCAGTGTGTTAGTCTTCTTCATCATCATCATCATTTTCCAGCTCCAGTTTTCCGGATGTGGTGTACAAGCGCTCGCCATTTCTTCCTGTCAAAGTTCCTGTTTCTCATCTATGTCCTCCCACTTGGCATTCCTTTTGCTGACCTCTGATTTCACTGTGTTTATCCATAGATTCCTTGGCCTCCCAACTGGTCTCTCCCCTTTCACTTCTCTGTCAAATTAATTCCTTGCTGTTCTTGTTCTGTCCATCCTCATAACTGTCCGGACCATTGTAGCCTGAGTCTTCCTAAAAGCTCTGTAACAGGTATTTTGATGCCAGTCTCCTTCTAATCTTGCCCTTCCCAGTCTTTTGGTTCATTGTTCTGATGAATTTTATTTTTGTTGGCTGGATTAGTTTTGGTTCATTGTTCTGATGAATTTTATTTTTGTTGGCTGGATTAGTGCGATGTTAAATCACTGGCAAAAGAGGAAAGAAGAAAATACGAAAGTGCTATCTCTTTGAAATGTCTACAGTCCCTCAGCCTAGTTCCCAGTGTTGTGTGCAACCTGTTGTCAGTGATGTGAAAGATGTATCCCTGCAGCAGCATGTGCTTTCTGAATGGTCCAAATGGAGCGGTCTATCTCCTGCAGAACTTCAGGAACAGCTGATGTATGAAGCAGTTTCTTCATCTTCGGAATCAAATCAAAATCGCAGGAGATTAAGTCTGGGGAGAATGGGGGTGAAAATAGAGCATTCCCCAGCCTATCATGCATATAAAACAGCCAGCAATTGTGCGACATGCACGCAAGTATAGTCATGTAAAGTGATGGGAGGCATCTGCTTCTTTTGCAATGCTTGTAGCAGGTGACAGTCCAAAAATGAACAGTAATACTGTGCATATACCAGAATCACAATCACCTTCACATTGCTGGGGTTCTCTCACACTTTTGTCTTTCGTTGGGACCTGGAATGATGCAGTTTGTTTTCAGTTTGGGTTCTGTTTCATCCATCATTATGCTGCGGCGTAGGAAAACATCACCTTCACGTTAATACCATTCCAAATGGGTTTGCGCATCATCACATCGTTGCCATTTTTTCAATTCTATTAAATGGTAGGGACCCCATCATGATACAGTTTTTCTCATGCCGAGGCACTGTTGCAGGATATGAAATACAGTCTTAAATGCTATGCCCATCTCTCAGGTTAACTGGTGAACCGTCCATGTTATATCTGTTCCCAGCAACCCGCTAACAAGTGGCACATCCTCATCACTGACACGAGGGCAACCTGGTTAAGGCATATCGGCCACACGCTGTTTTCCACCATCGAAGGCTTTGAGCCATCGTGTTACAGTTCTGTAAGACAGTGCTAAATTCCTGCACACCTCACGAAGACCTGCATGATACTATCGTGCTGTATGGCTGCAGGGACATTCTATTTTAATCCAGCTGTGCTATTCTTGTTTCAAGAACATCTTGGATACTAACTGTTCGACCAGTCTCTCGCAGACAGTACTATTCTTCGCAGCATAGCACATGGGCAAAGTGTTAAATGGATGAGTCCCTGTACTGTGATGTAGGCTGGGACAATCCCTAATGTGTGTGTACTCGAGAAACTTTGGTTCCGTTTCCTGATGTATGTATAACAGTGTTACCACTGATAAATAAACAGCCTTGTACATGACAATTACCTATACATGAAATTACAATTCAACCAGTAATTATTTGAGTTAATAAATGGTTAAATTTTAAAGCAAGCCAAGCTCAGGAGAATGCTGGGTGTGAAATGATGTTAATGAAATTCTTTTAGACTGTTCAACGTTGAATGCAGTTTCAGAACAAATAATGAACTTGGTAATATAGCACAATACCTATATGTGGCTGTGTTGAAAACAGTCTTTGGAAAGCAAACAAGGACATGTCATGTGCTGGCTTCCTCCGTTGTACACAAGAGACTAGCAAGGCAAGCAGAGCCACTGTTTGACAGATCACGTACCAAACCATGTCCATACTTTGCACTAGCCACAAGCATTACTAACTCATTACTTTCTCAACAATTTCAATGAATTATATATTCAAAACTACACTTCATCGGATTTCCAGAGAAGTTTTGTGCCTATTGGCTTGCTGTACTTCTTACTACACTGTATTATTAAGCAGTGGCAATATTTGAATCTTTTTCCAGTTCATACCTCTTTGACATTGGATATCACTGGGTAACTAGCTGAATACTTACCTGAAATTCAGGTATTGGAGTTTGTGGGTCAGACAGGGCCAGATATAAGTTCATGCACACTTACAATGCCATATAGCCATCACATTCACCATAATGGTATTAACAATAAGAAAAGTGCTCAATTACTTTGTGGTTACAGCGACCTCATTTCTGAAATCTCTATTTTGTATTCGCTTTAATAATTGGAAAATGTTGAAGTAGGTTTGTTTTACATATTTGAGTACAGTAAGCATGTTACTTAGCAAAGAGGAATCAGTGTATTTCTGTATGTATAGTGTTGAATAAGTTATAACAGAAGTCTTCTCTAGAATGTGAGTGATACACTACTGTAAATATGTGTTTGTTTGTTTGTTAATGGTTTTTAATTGTGCTTATTTTCTCATTAGATACTGTCACTTTTAATTCATTTTTACACATATAAAAAGAGCTGTTAAATTATTACCTTAAATATGTATTGTATACTTATATTTCTGTATATCCCCTAGCCTTATATTTGGGGCCAACCAATTCATTGCAGCATACATGTCAATTCATAGTTCATAATCTGAGACTGGCTGTTAATTGGCATTAGTGCTCTATTTTCTAATAGTTGCTCTATATTGACAAGGTAGTATACAATAATTATGCATCTTTCATACATTGCAGGATTGTAAACATTTCATGGTTGCTTGTAGGTTCTGTGGAAGGAGAAGTTATAGGGATTATATTTACTAGTAGTATTTGGAATGACTCATTATTATAGACTGTGTGTGAAACAGTGAAGCCTTATAGATGGTTAATTTTTTAAGGATCCAAAGAGTAAAAGTAATTGTTTCTTATGTAAATATAGAGATTTACTATCACTTTGTAATAGTTTTCGAGTTGAAGATTCACTGAAAGAGATAACGAATCATATTGAAAAAGTCAGTAAGCAATATTATGTACAATGTAAGAAAACCTATGAATTGAATAAAATTGGTAATTTTTATGCAATTCTCTCCATTCATTCCCCCAGCCAGATTTCCATTTTGTTAAACCTGTGTGTTTAGTATGAATGGTCTGTGACAAAGGTATCAAAATCAATGGCTGCCTCAACAAGAACAGCATCACAAGCCTTGTGGGTAGGGATGGGAAATCTTCTCAATCAAGAGACTCAAGGCCAGCAGCTAAAATTTCAAGAATCTCTTAAAGTGCAATTTACATTACGCATACAGGGTTGTGCTGATGAAGTTCGTGTCCAGGAACTAGATTGTACCTGCACATTCACATCAATTACTAAATTTAATTTTTTGTTCCCTGTTGACTTAGTCCTTTAATGGAATATTATTGCTTTTCCACCAGTACGTAACATTAAATTTCTATACAGAAAGAAGTTTTTTTTTAAAATATTAAACTTCACAATCTACATTTAGCTGCTTGTCAATACCCATTTCCATTAAAATAACTCCCTCTGGATCATTGGTAGAGTGTTGGCCTCTGGATCCCAAGATAGCGGGTTCAAACCCGGAGGAGTTCGGCAGATTTTTGAAGGGCAAAGAAAAGTCCATTCGACACTCCATAGCTTAAGATGGAATATAAAAGACCCTTAGTGACACATTTGGTGTTTACCTAAAAGAATTCATTAAAACTCAGCCTTAGATGCCCAAAAGAGTCTCAGTTTACTTTGCCTAGAATAAAACAGAATGTTAAAATTGACAAGCAAGCAGCCAGATGGCATCAAAATTATTATTATTATTTTGTAATAACAGTAGTATTAGGCCTATTCTACACAAGCTGTTTAAACGCCGCTAGTAAACTGCACCTTCAAACATTGCAACTGCTGACAGTAGGAACGCAAACCAACCTACACGAGGAAGTAACGGGCAGTTGAACAGTGTCTATGTTGTATCTATCGTCTGCTGGAATAATACTCTTCCTCATGGCGGTATCATGTTTTGCAATATTATCACCCACTAAATCAAGTAGTTCATCCAATGAGGAAACTGACGTTCTATGGGACTGAAAAAACTTGTCTGGATACTTATGTTTTGGAACATAATATGAAAGGTGGTGTGATAATGTGCGGAGAGTCCACCAACATCTCTTTTCACAAAATTTTTCTGTACGAATTTCTTCAACCAAAATAAATCCTGCAATACACCTGATCTACTTAGTGTTCATTTTTTAAAAGATGTGCTCAATATCAGAGTTTTAATCTTTAGTGTAGAATAGCTGAGCATTTTGATCACTGTTTAATAGCTGCGTTTATACCTCACATAGTTTTCATATTACACGGGCGGTTGTGGACGGCCACACACTGGCGTTTGAACAGCTCGTGTAGAATGGACCTTACCATTAGAATAGGACACATTTCAAAATTGTCATTTAAGGCTTCAAAACATATTTTTTAAACAAAATACTGTACTTGAAATGAAAAAATCTGAAGACTGCTAAGCTCAATTATTTCCATAATAATCATCTTTCTTAAGTTACTGAGCAAACTTCTCTTTTGCACCCTTCTATTAAAAACCTCACCAACATAAATTTAACTAAAATAGAGACCAAATTACTAAGCAAGGGACCTAAATAACAGGACTATTTTACCCAATAAAAAGTACAATAACTATAGCAGAAAGAGAAGGCTATGACCAATCTTGCATTAGATCAACAAGATGAAATAAGGTATGAAGTACCAAGTGAGTTGGCCATGCAGTTATGGTCGTGCAGCTGTGAGCTTGCTTTCGGGATATAGTGGGTTCGAACCCCACTGTCGGTAGCCCTGAAGATGGTTTTCCATCGTTTCCTATTTTCAAGCCAGGTAAATGCTGGGGCTATACCTTAATTAAGGCCACGGCTGCTTCCTTCCCACTCCTAGCCCATTGTCGCCGTAAGACCTATCTGCGTCAGTGCGACATAAAACAAAATACGAAGGTATGAATTAAAGAAAAAACTTTGTTGCAATATTTATCACAGATATAATTTTAAAGACAATGTAATAATTAACAAACAATTGAATAATTTCTAGAAAAGCATTAAAGATGATCATTTAACAGTTACTGGTGGTGGTGATTATTCTTTTAAGAGGAAGTACAATTGGGCAACCATCCTCTGTTAACACTAATCAGAGAGAAAAATTGGAATGGCTGTTGAACAATCCAAAAACCTGACTGTATCGGTCAAAGAAAAACAGACAAAGGTCAACGAAGGGCGTGAAAATAAACTCCCTAGAATTTGCAAACCTGATACCATCATGGTCGAGAAAGAACAAGAGTTGACCAAGGTAGGTCAGATAGGATATATGAAAGTGAGGAGCCTGATACATGGCTGCTGGAAGCAATGCCAGGACTCAGCATTGGTTGCCAACCCATGCTTCCCCAGTTCAGAGCCCCTGATGTCCCTTTACACACCTCTTATGACACGTAAGAGAGACTTTGGATGTATTCTACAATCTTTTAATTTAAGGGCTTTGGTGCTCAAGCGATGGGAGTAACACTTAGAGAAAAGCAGTTTGGCGTTATCAAGAATGAAATATTTTTGGAAACTTCCTATTAGAAAAGTTGTGTGTTTAATTTCTTGCATTTTGTAGTGTTTGGTTCACACTGGCATTTTTGTATAGTATTCTAGCAAGAATGTGTGTAAATTCTTTGTCAGAATTAGGCAGCATAAATGTGAGGAAGAAACAACGAATGCACATGTAAATGAAGTACAAACTTCAATACAGTGTGTTCCTGAAAGTGCAGATCCAAGTATTTCTAATAGTGAAACAAGAAAGAAGTTTCCAAATCAACCAGTTAAGCTTCCAAAGAAGTATCCAGTTCAAGAATTGAAAAACCTCTTCAGTTCCAGGTTTAGTAATTTAAGTACTTCAAATGGTGAAGTATTGAACAAAATGTAAACAGAATTGAATATTTCTACATCATCCGGTATTGTCATTTAAATCCAGACAAAATAACTGCAAAGAAAGTAAAAATGGTTTCACTACATAGGGCTTCAGGAACTGGAAAGAAGATCTAGAAAGTAGTCATGAAAAATCAGATTCTCATAAGCAAGCTGGTTTAAGTTATCACCAGTTTAAGTCAGCCTGTCAAAATGCTACTAAGTTGTATTAAATAGTAAGAAGAGCTAAAGAATTCTATCTAAAACTATCTAGGTCTTTTAGATTTTTAGGTAAGTAAGGTTTTGACAATAAGGGGCTATCAGTCAGACCAATTGAACATCTCCCTTCAGGACACGAGGAACGTTGGTCTACATGGAAATCATTGAGCAGGCTTCGCACTGGGGTTGGTAGATCAAGAATCAATATGGTAAAGTGGGGCTTTCTTGGCACATCGAGACAATGTGAATGTGGTGAAGACCAAACCACAGCCCATTTCATGAACTGTAGTAAATGTCCTTTAAGTTGCACAACAGAGGACTTGATGGCTGCGACACCTAATGCCCGTGATTTGGCAAAATTCTGGGCAGACACTATCTGATATGTATGTTATTAAGTACCATTATGCTATGTAAAATGTATGCTTCTGATACGAATAAATAAATAAGTCAGACAGTGGTAACAATGTTCATACATAAGATCCACCAATATCTTTGGGTAACTGTGACGGTTCCCATGATGTGAGTGGTGTTGAACAATTAAGTATGTGCACTTGCCGGCTGAAAGTGGTGGTGGTGGTGATTATTATTTTAACACTAATCATAACACTAATCGGAGAGAAAAAATGGAAGGGGTCCGACACTTCGGAAAATGATAGTATCGGCCAAAGGAAGACAAGGGCCACGAAGGGCGTGAAAATGAAAGACTCCCTATGCCTCCATACGTAATACCGTCGGGGTCAGAAAAGAACAAGTGTTGTCCAAGGGAGGTCGATAAGGATAGATGAAAGTGAGGAGCCTGGCACAAGTAAGTGGAAGCAATGTCAGGACTCAGCTGAGGGCCCCATGGTCGCCAACCCACACTCCAAAGTTCAGAGCCCCTGAGGTCCCTTTTAGTCGCCTCTTACGGCAGCCAGGGGATACCATGGGGGTTATTCTACCGCCCCCGCCCGCAGGGTACGGGGGGGGTGCTGGGCGGAAGAAAATCTTGAACCATATGGCAGTTTTCTTCACAGTGCAACAGGTCAGGCTATGGCATCTACTGTATTGGACACATTAACTAGACTTAGTCCGGCCCCGTGGTGTAGGGGGCAACGCGTCCGCCTGTCACCCAGCGGCCTCGGGTTCGATTCCCGACCGGGTCAGGTTTTTAAAAAATTGTAATGATTAATATCCCTGGCCTGGGAACTGGGTGTTTGTGATGTCCTTAATTTTCCTTTCCTCACACACAACATTCCACACTACCGCCATTCCAATTACATGCAGGTTCATACAATATGGTGCAGTAGGGGCAAAAGATCCACATGGGTCGATGTCCCAAACAAACAGGTTTTTTTTTAAACTAGACTTAAATAATGTACCCTTCAGTATACTGTATTTCAGGGACAGACGTATGATGGTGCTGCCAATATGAGGGGCATCTATAATGGCGTGCAGTCTGTAATTAAAACCAGGCAGCCATGAGCATAATTTCTTCACTGTGGCAATATGGTGATAAAGGAAAGTTGCAAAGTTCCTGCCGTTTCGAATAATGCAATGCAATGGGCTCATAAGATGTCTTGTTTTCTCATTCATTTAAAACACAAGGGAAAATGTATTTCTGTACTTGGATCTAAATCTGAAACTCCAATAGGAAATAATACTCAAAACTGCCTTGCCCTTCATGGTATTTATACAGAATTGACTGGATTCTAGATGCGTACATATGATAAACTTGACAGAATATTTCTGAAATCAAGAAACAGCTTACATGTGCTCCTGGTCTACTGGCTCATTTCAGAACTGGAACATCCCTACTGGGTCTATTACTGGCAAGCTGAGATGCACCCAATACAAACTCATGCAAGTGGCACTTCTTCCATATGTCACTTATACTTCCAAAGTACAGAGGTGATGGGATATGGACGGTTGCGACAGGTTGCAGGTGAAACTAGAAGCCCCTAGTTCGGACCTGCATGGTGGCAGTTGATTTGTGATGGTCGTCCTCCTGAGACCCTGTGACTATTCACGAAATTGGTCCTACATCTGTGTTTGGGCAGGCCTGATTAGTATTACCACTGCCCACCTCACATGGCGAAGGCCCTATGAAAGGTGGGTTTAACATCGGAAGTTGCATCTTATGTCCAGCTGGGCAGCCACGACCCTCACACAGTCGAAAATCAAAAGCAGGAAAGACACACTCTGACAATCAGAATGTGAAACACCAGAACTTCACTTGATGTGAAAGATAATGACAGGCTTGAGAGAAGAACAGCTTTTATTAGCCATGAGCTCTCTAGACTCAATATTGATGTTGTTGCGTTGATTAAAATCAAACTGTCCACTGAAGGAAAAATCACTGAGTTTGGTTCAGGATATACCAACTTCTGGAAGGGAAGGTGTGAGATTCGCTGTGAAGACTAACTGATCATTGATCACCATCTTACTCCCATTACAATCAGCAAGAAACTTATGTGGGTTTCAAACCTCCAGAAGCACAACTGATTTGATTTTCTGTGCAAGGTAACTTCAGGAATAATGCAGAGAGCAATAGAACCCCTCTTCTTAGTCTTTTATGACCTGAAAAAGGCATTTGACTCACTTCCGAGACCTGCTACACGGGCGGTGCTGAAATAATTTAGTGGTCTTCAGAGTTTTGCTGATGTGGTTCACGCTCTCCGTGATCATATAACCGGGCAGGTTTACCATCAGAATAAGATCTCAGATGAATTTCCTATTACTCATGGACTGAAACAAGGCTGTGGGCTTGCTCCAACATTATTTGCATTATATTTAGCTGGCATGCTATACGAGTCAACTACGAACAACCCAGATGGGGAGATCAGGTATCATTTTGATGGAGGGCTTTTCAACCTAACTCACCCAAGTTACAAAGGTAACCAAAATGTTGTATGCGAGTGATGCTGCATCATCACACTCTCACCAGAGGAATTGCATCAGTCAGTTAACTGCTACAAGAGTGCATGTGGTCATTTTGGTCTCACCATTAATGTTCAAATGACAAAGGTCCTGGCAACAACTTTCCGCTTTTCACCATCTCCATCTCGGATATTCCACTGGGCCATTTTTTGTACCTGGTTATTATCCTATCTATGCACTGTAATTGTGATCAAGATGTGGACAAGGGAATTGGTGCTTCCCATGCAACATTTGGGTGACTACCTCACCGGTTGTTCACAAATAAAGAGCTGACCGTGAATACGAAGCTCATGGTTTAGCACACTGTTATCATCATAACATGGCTCTATGGTTGTGAAACTTGGACCCTTTACCGACATGACTTTAAAAGCTCGAGCACTTCCACCAACAAAACTTTCATCCAGCCTTAGTATCAAAAAGGTAGACCATGTCACCAACATTGCTGTTCTTGAAAAAGCACATTCCAAGAGTAAAGAATCATATGCCAGTCGGATGAGTGATACCAGATTTCCTCGCCAAATCCCGTATGATGAACTTTGTGGTGGTGGTGGGAATTATTGTTCTAAGAGAAATTACAGCTAGGCAACCATCCTCTATACAACACTAACCAGAGAGAAAACAGGAAGGGTTCTGACATTTCGAAAAATGAAGGTTTTGGTCAAAAGAAGACAAGGGCTACGAAGGGCATGAAAATAAAAGACTCCGTAGGCCTCGAATGCTCTAACACCGTCGGGGTCGGAAAAGAACAAGAGTTGATCAAGGGAGGTTGGAGAAGATAGATGAAAGTGAGGAGCCTAGCACAAGTAAGTGGAAGCAATGCCAGACACAGCTGAGGGCCCCATTATCACCAACCCAAGGGCCCCTTTTAGTCACCTCTTACGATAATCAGGGGATACCGTGAATGTTATTCTACAGCCCCCACCCACAAGGGTTTATGATGAACTTCATTCTGGCATCAGACCTTAAGGAGCCCTTGTGAAGAGTTACAAGGACCAGTTTAAGCACACTATGAAGATGACTGCTCTCAATCCACAAAGCTGGGACACGCTTGCTCAAGTCCCTTCATTTTCATGCCAGACCACCCTTGCTGCCATCAATCTGTTTGAAGGGGAACAACGCAGACATGAAGAGGCCAGGAGATGAGCTCGAAAACTCTGTGCAGTACAACCACACCCTCCCCCCACAATTCTATGCAATCTGTGCAGACGCTTGTTCCATGCCGGGATTGGTCTGTTCAGTCATTGAAAGTACATCTACTGACAGAACTGCGAAGCTGCAGGTACATGCTAGTAGTTAATAAAATACAGGGATTGAATAACTAAAAATGATAACCAATTTGAATACCAGATATTTATGAAACCTACACAAACTAATGCCATTATTAGAAAAAATTATAATCGCCCTATTCAACATAAAAAGAGCAACCTTCTCTAGTCTAATTAATAGAGAATTTAATACTTCCTTATGGAAAGATAACTTTGATAAAGAAATGAAAATACATGAAATCGCAAAGAGGAAAGGATATTCTTTCCAATGAGAGTTTCCGTATCGCTGTGGCTTTACATTTGGGAGCAGCCGTCAGCAAGCCTCACCGATGTTCAGCTTTTGGTGCCTATGTTGATCGACGTGGCCTCCATGGCATTCCCTTTGTGAAGAGTAAAGGCAGACACATCCGCCACTCCACTATAAATGATGTCATCTTGCGGGTTCTGGTTTCAGCAGAAATTCCTTTGATGCGAGAGTCCACTGGTTGCTGTCATTCAGATGGTGAAAGACCAAACGGAATGACACTTGTGCCATGGAAAAGGGGTAGCTCTCACCTGTAGGATTTTACCTGTGCCAACACATTCGCACAGTCCAATCTCCCCTTTTTGTCAAGTGAGTGCTGGAGGTGCAGCCACGAATAGGGAAAACGCCAAAAGAAGAAAATACAGCGATGTGTTAGACAAATTCTTCTCCATGCCAGTAGCCATTGAATGGAGTGGTACCTGGGGTAATGATGGTCTCAGTTTTATCAAAGAGGTTAGCCAATGGATTGCTCGGATTTCTGGCATTACGCAATCAGCTGCTTTTCTTATCCGGGCATCAGCATAGCTCTAATGCATGGGAATGTCGTATCCATTCTCGGGACACTACCACCTGGTAAAGAGCTGGATGAAGGCTTTTCATCTTTAAGACATGAATTTGTATTTTATGGAAATTAAATTTTAATAATATAATATCATTAATAAATATAAAATAGCACCACACTCAGTAAATATTTACAACTAAATATTACATCAATAGAATAAAGAATACAATTATTTACAGACCCAAAACAACTCTAATTAAATATCAGAAGGAAAAAAGAAATTTTGCAGTGCTCACTTATAAAAATAAACACTTACGTGAATTGTCTAAGATTTTTATAAAGCTTGACATTGAAATAACCTATAGAGGTAATAATAATAATAAAGTATTATTTAATTCATTGATAAAGTCAATATCATAGAACATGTGTTTATATCTTGACTTGTCAGTAGAGTAAAAAGCATAGTACATTGAACAATCAGAAAGAAGTTTAAAAGTTTGATATAAAGAACACATGAATGCAGTGAACCTCAGAAGATATTCGGCTATGTGCGAACATATACATAATAACAATCATAATTTTATGAATATGGAAAAGGCCTTAAAATTATTGTATGCAGTTCAAAAAGGGAATTGTGAGAATATCTTGGAAAAACCTCTTATCTAATAGGTAATAGTGAGCTAAATTTAAATGAAGTTTCAGCAGAAATAAATTTGCTGTTTAAATAGGTAAACTCACATGTTCATAAACAAAAAAGGTGGTAGTGGTGGGAGGGAGGTGATGGTTGTGGTGGTGGTGATTATTGTTTTAAGATGAAGTACAACTTGGCAACCATCCTGTACATAACACTAATCAGAGAGAAAAAATGGAAGGGGTCTGACACTTCAAAAAATGAAGGTATCAGCCAAAGAAAAACAAGGGCCACGAAGGATGTGAAAATGAGACTCTCTAGGCCTTGATACCTAATATCATCGGGTTGGAAAAGAACAAGAGTTGACCAAGGGAGTTCAGATAGGATAAAAGCTAGGAGCCTGGCACAAGTAAGTGGAAGCAATGCCAGGATTCAGCTAAGGGCCCTGTGGTCTCCAACCTATGCTCTCAGGTTCAGAACCCCTCAGCCACTTTTTAGTTGCCTCTTACTTCAGGCAGGGGATACTGTGGGTTTTATTCTACTGACCCCAACCCACAGGGTCTAAGGAAGGAAAGAAAAGGGAAATAATAATGAATCAAAAACCTTTCTCCCTATCAAGGTTTCGAATGCTCTTCCAATAAGAGTTAAAGTGTCACACGCCTACTACCGGTACTTTCCTCTTCCCCACTATGCATTGCTAGCAACACATAATTTACATTCACAGTCCTAGGAAAGCACTGGGCTAACAGCAAGCATTATTTTAAGAAGCTGAACCAGCATACTGAAGAACAAGTTGAATGGATCCATGCTGTGATAACATCTTCAAGAATTTAAAATCCACAGATAGCGAATGATATCAGTAGAAAATGGACAAATGCTAGAATTGATTGTTTCATACTACAGTGTTAATTTTAATTATTATAGTATTTTATAAGTGTCACATAGTGTTATCTGAATGGACCCATTGGTTAGTTTAAGATCTTTGGGTTGGGAAAAATAAATATTATATAATAGCTGTGTTCCAATTGTTTGGTTTTATGTAATGTTTTAATAAAAGTTGGACATCTTAATAAACTTACATTTTAATCAATTCATTGGATTTTTGGAATATATTATTTTCACTGAAGAAGAGAATGATTGATTCTCAAAACATGTATGATGGGACAAATATTATGAAATAAACATAGTGTTTATTATAGCCAGGCTGAGTAGTTCAGATGGTAGAGCGCTGGACTTCTGGCCCAACTCAGCTCCTGACTTAGTCTGTTGATATTTGAAAGTGCTCAAACACGTCAGTAGTCGTTAGATTTATTGGCATGTTAAAAACATCTGTGGGATGAAATTCCAGCACCTCTGCATCTACGAAAACCATAAAAGTAGTTAGTGGGATGTAAAAACCAATAACATTAGAAATTTTTTTTAAAATTATAGTACGTTTAATATTGGCAAGGCGGATTCCAATTAAATTCCTTGATTCATTGTAAGTAGTCAATCTTCTTCTTGCAGTGCCTTCTCCATTACTGAAGGCTGGCCACAATTACAGTGCAGTCTGCATGATGTTCGGCTGCCCTAATCAGTCTACTGGAATCTAGTCCTGTCCAATCCCGTAAGCTCCTTAGCCAAGAGTGTTTCCTTCGACCGCGACCCCCTACGTCCATCAGTTTTACCCTCCATGATCAATTTAGGTAGTCAATATGGACATATATCTATATACAAGTACCGTATATAAAGTAAGAGTTTTGTCTGGTCATTGCACATAATTTTAAAAGAATGGTATTTATATATTGGTCATGTCCACAGTAACAAGGAAATGCACTTTTTAATGTTGCCATTGATGCTTTCACAGCCCGTACTTATAGACATGATACTGTATAGGCTTTTGAGTTTATGCCGTGTCAAGGAAATAAGGTGAAATTCTTTACGTTTCGCAGAGAACTGTGCTTCTTAAGAAGCCTTTCTCATGGACAGTCGAGATTTTCTTCTGATGATGCAGAGCACAGTTCTCTGCGAAATGTAAAGAATTTCACGTTATTTTCTTGACATGGCATAAGCCCAAAAGCCTATACAGTATCATGCACTTTTCCATTTTCCATCATGTCTGTCTGTCTGTCTGTCTGTCTGTATGCGCATCACAAGAAAATGGCTGAAGTGAATTTAATGAAAATCGGTATGTGAAGTCGGTTATAAGACACTACAATCTAGGCTATAAATAATTTTATCTGTGCTGACTGAAATGGTAGTTTAGGGGAAGGCCTAAAATTTAATTCTCAAATATTTATGTTATTAGTGGTACTACCTAACTAAAGTTATATAGACCAGCTGTGATAACAGAGATATTCATGAATTTGGATTTTTGTTTTTAAGTCCATATCAATGCTGACCCATGAGAAAATGGGTGAATATAATTGAATGAAAATCATTATGTAAATTGAGGAATACAGCACTACTGTCTAGGCTATAAATTACTTTATTCACGCTGTATGAAATGGCAGTTCAGGGGAAAGCGCCTAAAATTTAATTTTCAGATGCCTATGTTATCATGCAATTTAATAAAATTTTATTCACAATGTGTACACAACTTCATCTAGAATTCTGTATACAATGTAAAATTCTGTAGTGAAGCATGGATACACCAGCTGGTAGGCCATAAATATGGTCAAGTTTATACATTCAGACTGGTGAATATCCAGCCATATTTTTTTAGACCCACTCCTGCAGCAAATTGATGTTTTCACTAAAAAGTATCATCAAAATCAGATCTCTTCATGATGCCAAACCACTTGTATTTATCTTTGTTTATTTCAAGAAGGCCTGTGATTCAATTGACCAATTCTCTTCTTGTTATTCTCAAGGAGATGGGTGTGGACAACAGGACACATTCCATCATCAAACAAACTCTGACCAAGCACCTATTCACAAGTGAAATTCATGTAGGAAATCTCTGTAACCTTTGAGATTAAGACTGGTGTTTGTTAAAGCAATGGGCTCTCACCCATTCTTTTCAAGTGTTCTTGAAATGATCATCGGTGAGTGGAGAAACCGACTATCCAATAATGATATAAGGCTGGGCACTAGATCCAGAGCAGTGAACATCAACTCTCTTGCATTTTCAGATGATGTAGTCTTAATGGCAGACAACTTCAACATCACCCACCTCAGGTTGAAACATTACAAGAAGTAGCTGAAGCTGTAGGTCTCCAGATTTCTTTTGAAAAAATTGAAGTAATGATATCTGACCATCATAATAACACATCATTTCTCAGTATCAAATGTGGAAAAATGAAACATTGCATTCATTTTAAGTATGTCAGAGAGATAATTTCCTTTAATGCATCACAGAAAGAAGCTCTGAAATATTGGGCTAAACATATGGAAACAACTTTTCACTTCTGCTAACACATTTATCAGTCCAAATTGATCTCATGGCAGGCCAAATACCGCCACTAAACTACAGTAGTAAACTTATGTTCTGAAGCCTTATATGGCATATTATAAGATTTGCATTACCAATCCCAAGTCGAAACACACTTCTTGGCAGAGACATGCAATATACCTAGGACCACGTATTTTCAATACTCTACTCCCAGAAATATTAAAGATAAGGAAAGGGCCAAAACTAAATTTTTATTTTTGTTTAAATGGCTGAACATCTGGCTTCTTCAAACAGATATGAATCATGTAATAAATTTTCACTTACGACTCCTTCCAAACACCACAGGCTATTAAAAGTACTATTATTACTATTTTAATAACTCTACGTTCAATATAATCAATTACCCCTGTAATAACTTTAGTTCTTAGATCGTACTAAGTTAAAACAAACTATGTCCCTCTGTACAATAAGTATTACCTTGTTATGCTATTTTATCATGTAAGTATAGGACGTTAAAGAAAGGAAGAACTTGGTAAATGTATCTGAATTTTCTGGATACTTACAGGTTTTTAAAAAGTGTTTTCAGTATTTCATTTGAGGAAAATTTGTAGGTCTACATATATAAAATTATTATTATCTTCCTCATAACTACTTCAATAATGAAAGAAAAGTAGGTAAATAAATCAAGACTAAATGGGTGCTATATTTTTACATCCTATTTTTTGCAACTTATCATTGAAATGATTTTATGGTGCAATGTATTTAATGTACTGTAAGTAATGTGTACAAGCCCACATACAAGCTTGTTTATGTGGAATTCACTGAAATGTAGACTGAAATATTGTAAGAGTGAATAATGTGAATTAAAACAAAATAAATAAATAAAATAAATAAATAAATGCTGCTAAATGTTTGTTCCCGTAATGATCACTTACTGCACTGTTGTCCAACATATTGAATCATCCCTGCTCCATTCTATGTCCTCCAAGATCATCCATTTTTATTCATCTTTGATAATTTATCAAGTGTTATTTTATTTTAAATATATAAATTACTGAGCCCCGCACAAGTTAGCCTCTTGTTGAATTATTCAAATGATCACCGCCTCTGAAAAACTGCTCAAGCTATCTTTACAACTCTGTGTTGTTATCACCATAACAGGTGACTGCCACATTACCACACTTCCTTATTCTCACCCAACTGCCTTGTTATTGGCGATCTCTCCTCCATTTTCCTGAGACCCTAATATAAATGAGCTGCTAAAACTGAAATACTGGTTCACCATTCTGATTTCGTGCAGGGCAGGAAGAAAGGATCTCTTGCAGCTGATCTGCAGGAATGTTGGTTGGCAAGGTGGCCATTGTGGACTCCTAATATCTTTCATTTCTTTACTTTACTTGAATTCTATCCTGATGGTGGTGATTATTGTTTTAAGAGGAAGTACAACTAGGCAACCATCCTCTATATAACACTAATCAGAGGGAAAAATGGAAGGGATCCGACACTTCGAAAAATGAAGATATCGGTCAAAGACAGACAAGGGCCACGAAGGGCGTGAAAATGAAAGACTCCCTAGCCCTCGCAAACCTAATAGCGTCGGGGTCGGAAAGAACAAGAGTTGACCAAGAGAGGTCGGATAGGATAGATGAAAGTGAGGAGCCTGGCACAAGTAAGTGGAAGCAATGCCAGGACTCAGCTGAGGGCCCCGTGGTCGCCAACCCACGCTCGAAAGTTCAGAGCCCCTGAGGCCCCTGTTAGTCACCTCTTACGACAGGCAGGGGATACCGTGGGTGTTATTCTACTGCCCCTACCCACAGGGGGTTTCCATCCCGACCCAACATGGGCTTGGAAAATGACCTTTGAATTTGTTCAGTGAAAAGGAAAACTAGTGCTAGCTTTTCTCAACAAATAATTATAATTAAAATATCTTCTTAAGCCATTTGGAATGTTGATGAGTGTAGCGACTCGATACGAGCAAATCTTATGAGTCCTTTTTTTTCTTTCACTTCATATTTTGGCTTGAACTTGGGTATGTTCATAGTCTTTGTCTCCAACTTGAGAACTTGTCTTAAAACATACCTTTCAGCAGTGTTACCTAGATGCCTGTTAATGCTACTTAGGTTGTTTCCACTGTTACTGTCACTGTAGCACTAGCATGTGTGTGCCTAGGTTAGTGTTGTTTATCTAAACCAGTTTAGGTGTTATCTATGTAGTATTCACAAGTATGAAGCTGCAATGATGCTGAAGAAAATTGTACCATACTGGGAAGGCTATATTACGGCCCTTTGCAATGCATACTACAGCTATTCTGCTATTATTGAAGCGTGCAAGAAGCAGAATTTTACAGTGTCAAAAAAAGGGATCAGCTGTGTGTTGAATAAGACAGGGAAGACCATAGGGGATTAATTCTAAAACACAAGATATAAGCGAACCCACAAGCCATACTCCAGAGGTCGCAAGAAAGGTCAAGGCCCTTGTCTGCAACAGCAATCCAGCAACAGAATGAACCATTGGAAATAAGTTTGGGACATCTTTACAAACTGTTATCACAGAGCGAGTTGGTCGTGTGGTTAGGGGCGCACAGCTGCAAGCTTGCATTCGGGTGATAGTTGATTCGAACCCCATTGTTGGCAGCCCTGAAGATGCTTTTTTGTGGTTTCCCATTTTCACACCAGGCAAATGTTGGGGCTGTACCTTAATTAAGGCTATGGTCACTTCCTTCCCACTCCTAGCCCTTTCCTATCCCAACGTCATCATAAGACCTATCTGTGTCAAAACGACGTAAAGAAAGGAAGAAAGAAAGAAAAGAAAAGAAAAAAGGAAAAGACAAGACTTGAAGATCTTAAATTTATTTAGGAAGTGATTCTCATTCAACATCATCTAAATATTAAATTTATGTAATAATAATAATTTTCCTAATGTATCACTAATGTTTGTTTATTCATAAATTGGTGAACTGTGATATAATAGTTCTTTTAAACTTTAAGCTAAACGAAAGAAATGGTTATATAGTTTTTGCTCTTTTATATTTGTAAATAAGTTGGGCTTAAATAATCGCTGATGAAGGGAATGTATTACGTTCCCGAAACATGTTCGATGAATAAATAGTTTTCAATGATAAAAGTGTATTGACAAGGTGGATTCAATCATATACTATTTTAAATAGTTTTCAATTGGTAAAGCAAACTTTAAAAGAAAAAAACTGTTATCAACCTGGATTTGAAGTTAGAGAAATGAAAAAAGACCAAAGTTCGCAAGTTGTACGATCATCATGTTGTAGAACAGTGCACAAATAGTAGAAAACTCTATGAGAACATCTGGCATGAGAACAATGGAAATTTGTGGTCACATTAGATGAAGCATATGTCTATCTGACTGCAACAAACCCCATGCATGAAAGGTGAAAAAAGGTCATAAAAAAAGGTACGCAGAATGTAAAGAAATTTTTTCAAGAGCATTTATGGTTATCACTGGATATTGTTATAATGGAAAGTTAGCTATTTGCCATATTGCTCAAAAGGCCAAAGTTAACTCCCTATGCTATCAAATTCATGTCCTGACTCTGATTTACTGCACTCTGTATGGTACAGACACAGAAAAAGTGTGGGTGCATCAATACCTCAAGTCATACATCTAGTTCAACCTTCATATTCTTAGAGAAAATGGAACAAGAAACAGGAATACACACTATACCCTTCAGTGATATTCTACATAAATCACCCAGTGCTACTTCTCCCATGGACTTTTATGCAGTTGGACTTCTGAAAAGGGCATTGGAAAACAGGCAAGCTCATACTGTGGAAGGCTTATGGAAGTCTTGTGATGAGGAGTGGGAACAGAGGGACATGGCTGTGCTTCGTAGAAGGTCTTCTTCTACGAAAAGTGAGGTGGTGGTGATTATTCTTTTAAAAGGAAGTACAACTAGGCAAGCATCCTCTATATAACACTAATTAGAGAGAAAAACTGGAAGGGATCCGACACTTCGAAAAATGAAGGTACTGTATCAGCCAAAGAAAAACAAAGGCCATGAAGGGCATGAAAATGAAAGACTCTCTAGGCCTCTAGTGCTCTAATACCGTCGGGGTCAGAAAAGAACAAGAATTGACCAAGGAAGGTCGGGTAGGATAGATGAAAATGAGGAGCCTGACACAAGTACCGTAAGTGGAAGCAATGCCAGGACTCAGCTAAGAGCCCCATGGTTGCCAACCCACGTGAAATGGTAGATATTGCTTATCTCTTTAAGTGCTGAGTAGAATTATAATGGAGGCAATTAGGGACCATGGAGAGCAGCGAGACATCATAATTATCTTTGTCTATGGTACAGATGGCATGCTAGTGCTGTTGTGGTGTGGTATGGAACTAAGATCCTACCCCTCAGCATTTTTGTTTTGAAGTCGGACTACCTGAAACTGAGTTATTGATGGTCTTGGTTTTGGTGACAAAAGTAATGTTGTACAGTGAGATTTTTGAAGGTACGTGGTCATACGTATCCACTTTCAAAAACTTCAAATGAGTGCATTTATTTAACTATAAATTTAGCTATATTGTGACACAAAACAGTATTTTTAAATGTAAACTGGGGTAATTCAACATTAATTTTTAAAAATACACATGAGGAACAGTGAAATGCATGTGTCTTACCATTCCCCAAAAATGCGCAACAACATAATGTGCAAAGCTTATACCATACTTCAACAATACAAGCAATAATTTTGGTGATGTTTACTTATTGTTTCAGGAACATGCCACGAACACATAAAAGAAAGACCCACATAGGGACATGTACTGGCGAATGAATGAGAAAGGCAGTTTCTTTAGTAATAAATGGGCGCAGAATTCAATCTGTGGCAGAATAATTAAATGTGGCATTCCACACAGTGGCGCGGTATGTAAGGTGCCACCTATGAACTCGTTCTTATGACTTCAAATTATTGTACATATCATTCAGGTGTTCACTGATGAAGAGGAACTAACCATGGTTTCTTACCTAATAACATCTGGCAAATTTTATGTCCTGCCTCAGGCAGAGTGGTGGTGGTGATCTCTATTAACACCAATCAGAGGGAAAAAATTGGAAGGGATCCAACAATTTGAAAAATGAAGGTATTGGCCAAAGAAAGATAAGGCCTTCGAAGGGCATGAAAGTGAAAGTCTGCCTAGGATTCACAAACCTAACAATGTTGGGGTCCGAAAAGAAAATGAGTTGACCAACAAAGGTCAAATAGGATTGAGGAAAGTGAGGAGCATGGCACAAATAAGTGGAAGCAATGCCAGGAATCAGGTAAGGGCTCCGTGGTCGCCAAACCAGATCCCAAGTTAAGAGCCCATGAGACCCCTTTTAGTTGCCTCTTACGAAGGCAGGGGATACTGTGGGTGTTTTTCTACTGCCCCCACCCACAGGGGAAGCAAGTTGAAGAAATGCCAAGACTCAGCTAAGGGCCCCGTGGTCGCCAACCCACGCTCCCATGTTAAGAGTCCATGAGGCCCCATTTAGTTGCCTCTTACGACAGGCAGGAAATACTGTTGGTGTTATTCTATCACCCCCCACCGACAGGGGGATTTTAATTGGGTATTTATCCAAAGGCTATGACACAGTTCCTCCTCAGTAGGCTATAAAGAAACGTAAGAAAATGTAGCTGCTGGTGTCGATCCATATGCACTGGAGGGAAGAAATTAATATGTGAAGAATTGCTGAACATGGCACAGAAAGTTCATATCCATCTGATTTTTAAAAAGGTCGCTTGGTGAAATGAAGTTAATAATCTGAACATAGACTTTTATTTCTATGTGAGAATGAAGTAAATAGCTGTTGAAGTTGCAATTGTACTAATCTTATAGTGAGTAAGGTAACTCTTTTATAAAACTGATTTTTAAAAACATCCGTCTCTCTGGTGTAGTGGTTAGGATGATTAGCTGCCACCCCCGGAGGACCGGGTTTGACTCCCGGCTCTGCCACAAAATTTGAAAAGTAGTATGAGGGCTGGAAGGGGGTCCACTCATCCTCGGGAGGTCAACTGAATAGATGTGGGTTCGATTCCCACCTCAGCCATCCTGGAAGTTGTTTTCCGTGGTTTCCCACTTCTCCTCCAGGCAAATGCCGGGATGGTACCTAACTTAAGGACACGGCCACTTCCTTCCCTCTTCCAATCTTCCCAACTCCTGCAAGGCCCCTGTTCAGCATAGCAGGTGAGGCCGCCTGGACGAGGTACTGGTCATCCTCCCCAGTTGTATCCCCGACCCAGAGTCTGAAGCTCCAGGACACTGCCCTTGAGGCGGTAGAGGTAGCATCCTCCGAGTCTGAGGGTAAAACCGACCCTTCTTGTTAAACAGATAAAGAAGATTTTTAAAAACACTAATTTTATGGACACTGAAAACCTGACCGAGAACTAGATCTTTTTTTTTTTTTAAAGCCTTTTCTAACTTTCTTTATAGCGATGCAAATGACAGTAGATTTTTTGTCTTTGTTCTTAATATGGTTACCCTCCAGGGTTGGATTTTCCCTCGGACTCAGCGAGGGATCCCACCTCTACAGCTTCAAGGGCAGTGTCCTGGAGCTTCAGAGTCTGGGTTGGGGGATATAACTGGGGAGGATGACCAGTGCCTCACCCAGGTGGCCTTGGTGGGGGATGGGAAGATTGGAAGGGATAGATAAGGAAAAGGGCAGGAAGCGGCTGTGGCCTTAAGTCAGGTACCATCCCGGCATTTACCTGAAGGAGAAGTGAGAAACCACGGAAAACCACTTCAAGGATGGCTGAGGTGGGAATCAAACCCACCTCTACTCAGTTGACCTCCCGAGGCTGAGTGGACCCCGTTCCAGCCCTCGTACCACATTTCAAACTTCGTGGCAGAGCCGGGAATCGAACCCGGGCGTCCGGGGATGGCAGCTAATCACACTAACAACTAGGTGGTGGTGGTGGTGGTGATTATTGGAAGTACAACTAGGCAACCATCCTCTATATAACACTAATCAGAGGAAAAAAATGGAAGGGGTCCAACACTTCTAAAAATGAAGATATCGGCCATAGGAAGACAAGGGCCACGAAGGGCGTGAAAATGAAAGACTCCCTAGCCCTCGCAACCCTAATAGCGTTGGGGTCGGAAAAGAACAAGAGTTGACCCAGAGAGGTCGGATAGGATACACGAAACTGAGGAACCTGACACAAGTAAGCGGAAGCAATGCCAGGACTCAGCTGAGGGCCCCATGGTCGCCAACCCACGCTCCAAAGTTCAGAGCCCCTGAGGCCCCTTTTAGTCGCCTGTTACGACAGGCAGTGGATACCGTGGGTGTTATTCTACCGCCCCCACCCACAGGGGAACACTTAACCACTACACCACAGAGGCGGAGATTTTTTGTCAAGTGTAAAGTTTCCTCTGGGAATGAAATAATGCATTATTACAGTTTGTTGAAAATCAGTAATGTTTGCTAGTACATACGTTTTATAGCTTAACCCAAAGAAAGGAAGAAATTTATGATACAATCTATATTATCATGCAAAGTAAAAATATTTCCTCCGGGCCGGATTTGAACCAGCGACCTATGGATATCTATTGTGAAGCCTCTACAGTCCACCGCTCTACCAACTGAGCTACCAGAGGAAGATAGCAGTAATAGCTTTAAGGAAAGGTTCTTGAACGAAAGATATATTTATTCGTAATGTCATATGTAAATTGATAAGGATATGTGAAATAAGTATCTCAGTACGCTCAGAAACTTGCATACATTGGCCTTCAATTCGTCGACTCATCAGCTTATCATTCTCCTTACGACCTCATGTTACAGTGCTACCATCTAGCGGTGTAACTTAAACTATCACGTGACAGTGACCCTCACACGCCATTGGTCAGCGAAACGCGCCGCTCTAGCTGACTAACATCGCAGCACAGTTTGGTCTTGATTATGTGCGTGAGATGTGTTAGCTCGTGTTCCGTTGAAGTCTTTTGACTGAAAACTAGGTAAGCGATCCATGATTGCTATTCATATGTCTTCTAAGTGTTTCATCCATCAAAAAAACATGTGTTTGTGATGGTGTAATGATATTAGTACAATGATGCATATAAAATAGTCCACCCGGTGACAGAAGATCATCATATATAAAATGATATAAAATTATTTACGAGTGTTATCACGTGCCCTATCATCTGAGTCTTCAGAAAATATTATTCTACATGATCCCTTTGCCATATCTCTCGTTGCCACTGATTGATACTGATATTAAAATTATATTTATCACAAAGCCGCACACACTGGAATGTTCCTGAAGAATAAACGGAGAAAAATGGACACTTCCGATATTACAGCTATAATATTTGAGGGATGATATAACATTAGTGAGGATAATAAGTTCAACGAAACTGTGAATAGGCATCATGTTACGGGTTAAAGTTTTGATGATGCGGTAGATGTATTTTACACGCCCACTTCGACTGTCAAATAACACTCCCACCTTTCATTGTATGTGCGGTGCACCCCCCACCCCCCCAAAAGTACCCTTTCATTCTCAGGTCAGCTATTTAGTTTTAACTAGGAGGAGTGAAGTTCAGAAAATAGAAAGGGCTTTTGCAAGGTAAACCATACTAATAATATGGATCTCGGTGTGAACGTAAGACCTAAAAATTAAGAAATCACTGGATAGAGGAGGAGGAGGGCTAGCGATAAGAGGGGATGAGTTTTTACTACCGTTACTCTATCTCGGGGAGAGCACGGCGGGAGGCTTGAATATATAGCTGGTTACCATGGTAACTTGCCCCCCCACCCTCTCCTCGGTCCCTTCATACTACGCTCGATATCGTGGGCCTTCAATATGCGACTGGTCTTGCAGTTATCATAAGGTCATTTCAGGTGATAACCCGAGCCATTTACAAAAGATGCCCGAAGATCGCTTCACTGTTGGTCAAATTACGTCAGGTAGCTTCAGTTAACTTGATTCTCACGAGGTTAGGTTTTTTGTTGAGCGCACGTTTTTCTACGAGTTCAACATGCTTTTGAAACACCACTTGCTTGTTGTTTACGATGAAGGAAAGGAAAAGAGCGTACGTGCATCGCTGTAATTTAACTCGCACGCGCCCGACCCGGGGACTCCTTTCTCACGGACCAGCAGCTCAAATGTTAGCGGGGGAATCGATCGATGGCAATGGTCGGCTCTGCTCCAGCCACGCCTTATTCCGACATGCCCCTGTGCTGTGCCTTTGTGTATTCGCTTCTCCCTAGCACACTAAAGCCGAACTTCGTTTGAAATGTCACATTATTCCCTAGAATTTCAATATCCAGAAATGTATTGTCCATTGATTCGTCGTCTGGTCCTCATTTTTCGTTTCATATTTGGGGATGTTTTGGGTACAGTTCATTGAACTTTCCATGCCGAGTCAAGATACGAGAAAAATGTAAGTGTTGCATTAAAAAAATAAACATAACACTGCCTCTCCTTTCCCCATTCATCTTTTCTAACTGCAAAGCGAAACTGTAGGCCTATTCATAGCAAACCTGGAAAAAATAGGAATAGCTATTTTATAATAATATAGTATGAGGAAGAACAAACAGTACTGAAATTAAAAACATCAAGATACTTCATTTTAACATGTAAGGCGACGGACGGCAACGCGTATCTAACTGCACCGGTACAGCATGGGTTCTAAATGTGCACTACGTCTCACGCATTGTTCATAATGGTCCTGTACATTGTCGAACATGTTGATGAATACAAGTAGCTGCAAGACCACAAAAAAAATACCAGTACATTCTCGGAATTCGGGAACATTCTTAGCTGGGATATCTGACGGAAAACTGATTCTTTCAGCATGCTCCACTTACAGGTGGTGGTGATTTTTATTCTAAGAGTACAACTAGGCAACCGTCCTCTATATAACTCTAAACAGAGAGAAAAATGGAAGGGATCCGACAATTCCAAAAATGAAGGTATCAGCCGAAGAAAGACTAGGCTCACAAACGGCGTACAAATCAAGGACTTCCCATCCCTCGGAACCTAATAGCGTCGGGGCCGGAAAAGAACAAGGGTTGACCTAGGGAGATCGGACAGACCGAGCGAGATGCCCGTGCGGTTAGGGGCGCGCATCTGCGAGCTTGCATTCGGTCGGCAGCCCTGAAGATGGTTTTCCGTGATGTTCACACGTTAATTAAGGCCACTGCCGCTTCCTTCCCACTCCTAGCCCTTTCCTTCCCATCGCCGCCTTGCGACGTAAAGCAGATTGTTGTTGAGATCGGGTAGGATAGACGAAAGTGAGGAGTCTGGCACAAGTGGTAACAATGCCACGAGTCAGCTAAGGATCCCGTGGTCGCCAGTCCACTCTCCTAAGTTAAGATCCTCTGGGACCCCTTTTAGTCGCCTGTTACGATATACTGGGGATACGGTGGATGTTATTCTACCGCCCCCACCCGCAAGGGGTGCGGCTTGAGATCTGGGAAATGGGAAGGGTTCGGGAATTCCATTCCATGGGAAACAAGCGATCTTCAAAGTGTTGTTGCAGAAGGTTAAGTGACGCCCTCGCAGTGTGGGGCTGTAGCCCTTGCTTCAATCATTGTCGTACCAGTGACAGGTTTCTGGGAACATTCAACAGTTGCACTGCTTTTTGTTTTGCAACGTACCGTAATAATAATAATAATAATAATAATAATAATAATAATAATAATAATAATAATAATAATAATAATAACAGCAGTTTCATTCGTATTCCTGCAGGCCTATTAGCACCTCCTATTTTATGTATCTCATTTTCAGTATCGCTTGAACTAATTGAGAAGCCAATGTGTCAAATTTGCGGGAGAGAATTATATTCAGGTTGATAACGTCTCGGAAGGTAAAAGAAACTACTTGACAATATTATGGTGTAACATCGTTGCCGAAAACTTTCAGTAGAAATTACAGAGCAGTTAAATTTACGTCGTAATATAATTGATGATAATATCGAGATGTAACTTTAACGTAAAACTAGTTGTTTGTCCTCTACAGTTCCGAGATCATACTCGTTAAAAAACTGGCATTAGAAGGTAGCTGGGATTGAATCATCTCATTCCATCCGTAAACCCAACAGGTTAACTCGGTGCGTTGTGGTACGGCTCTGAACTCGGGAAACGGGTTTGAATCTCCCGTTGGCCATCCTCGAAATTTTCCGTGGATTCCCTAGTTCATCTCGAGGCAAATGTCGGGATGTTACCTTTCTCAAGGTCACAGACGCTTTCCTTCGATTCATAGCCTGTACAGTTACACCTACACCCACAGACGATATCCTCGCACAACGGTACATGTAGCTTACCCCCTTGGGGTGTACTGGAAAAAGTACCTACGGCAGTGGCGAGCCGAGTATGTCCTCGAACTCCCCCGGCGCTAAAGGAAAAATAAAAATAAAAACATTCTTAATTTTCCCCCCGTAAATTCCTAAATTTTATTAGCAAGAAAGTGCTGAGACTGTACTTTTCTCTTTTTCATGACTGCTATTTTCCCTGCCCTAATCCCAGTTTGTTACAACGTAACAAACCTATAACATAGTCAGAGATATGATTTACGTACCTTTCAAGTTCACGCAATTAGTATTTAATAGTAGTGGTGATGATTGTTTTAAGAGGAAGTACAACCATCCTGTATTACCAATAATCAGAGGAGAAAAAAAATGGAACGGTACAATACTTCGAAAAATAAAGGTATCCGCCAAAGAAAGACAAGGGCCACGAAGGGCGTGAAAATGAAAGACGCCCTAGGCCTCGAGTGCTCTAATAGCGTAGGGGTCAGAAAAGAACAAGAGTTGATGAAGAGAGGTCTGATAGGATAGATGAAAGTGAGGAGTCTGACGCAAGTGGAAGCAGTGCCAGGACTCAGCTAAGGCCCTTGTGGCCGGCAACCCCCGCTCCAAAGTTCAGAGCCCCTGGGTCCTCTTCTAATCGCCTTTTACGACAGGCAGGGTACGTGGATGTTATTCTATTGCCACCACCCGCAGTGGACTCTACGGCAGGTAGGGGATATTGTGGATTTTGTATATATTTTGCTATTTGCTTTACGTCGCACCGACACAGATAGGTCTTATGGCGACCATGAGATAGGAAAGGGCGAGGAGTGGGAAGGAAGCGACCGTGGTCTTAATTAAGGCACAGCCCCAGCATTTTCCTGGTGTGAAAATGTGAAACCACGGAAAATCATCTTCAGGGCTGCCGACAGTGGGGTTCGAACCCACTATCTCCCGGTTGCAAGCTCGCAGCTGTGCGACCCCAACCGCACGATCACTTGCTCAGTGGATTATATTATACCGCCCCCAACTACTGGGGGGATCTTGCTTTGTCAGGGTCTGTTCCAACAGGTCATCGGGGGAGTAGAGTTAACAGATCAGATTCCGGCGAGTGCTTTGTCAATGAGAATTGTTGCAGCTTTGAGAAAATGGATGACCGGTCTTCAGGAATCGATTGTGATAATGGTGGTGGTGGTGGTGATTGTTTTAAGAGGAAGTGCAACCAGGCAACCATCCTCTAATAAGGCTAATCAGACGTGGGGGGGAGGGGGAGAATGGAAGTGGTCCGACACTTCGACCGAAGAAAAAAAAAGGGGGCCACTAAGGACGTGAAAATGAAAGACCCCTAGCCCTCGCAAACCTAATAGCGACGGGGTCGGAAAAGAACAAGAGTTGACCAAGGGAGGTCGGATAGGATAGATGAAAGTTAGGAGCCTGGCACAAGTAAGTGGAAGCAATGTTAGGACTCAGCTGAGGGCCCCGTGGTCGCCAACCCACGCTACAAAGTTCAGAGCCCCTGGGGCCTAGGATAGATAAAAGTGAGGAGCCGGGCACAAGTAACTGGAAGCAACGCAAGAACTCGTCTAAGGACCCCGTTGTCGCCAATCCATGCTCTAAAGTCAAGGGCCCCTGGGACCCCTTTAAGTCACCTCTTACGACAGGCAGGGGATACCGTAGGTGTTATTCTACTTCCCCCACCTACAGGTGAAAATTGATAGATACCATAACGTAAATTCGTATCCTCGCGCCGAGATGTAGATTTTTGAGGCATACGCCCGCTGGAAGCGAGCTGCATGTGCCGTTTAAACCCTATACATAGCCCTTGTGATAGCCGTGTTGTTTCCAGGTGTACGCGATTATCGAATTTTGAGGAGATATTCAAATATAAACTAACTCCGCATCAGGAAATAGGAGTCTGTAGGTTGTGATCCAGTTGGGTCACTGCTGACCCTTGACAATTAACTTGAGGGCAATCGCCTCGTCATCGTCAATCTATGTGGTAGTGGTGGTGATGGTGGTGGTGGTGGTGATTATTGTTTTAAGAAGAAATTGAAGGGGTCCGGCACTTAAAAAATGAAGGGCCCCGATCGGCATGAAAGTGAGCGAGGGGGTGGTGGTGATTGTTTTAAGAGGAAGTAGAACTGGGCAACCATTATCTATATAACTCTAATTAGAAAGAAAAAATTGAAAAGATCCGACACTTCGAAAAATGAAGGTATCGGCCAAAGAAAGACAACGGCCAGGAAGGACGTGAAAATAAGACTCCCTAGGCCTCGAGTGCTATAATACTGTTGGGGTCGAAAAGGAACAAGAGATGGCCAAGGGAGGTCGGATAAGATAAATTGAAGTGAGGAGCCTGGCACCAGCGGAAGTAATGAGAGGACTCAGCTGAGGGCCGTGTGGACGCCAACCCACGCTCCAAAGTTTAGATCCTTTGGGGGCCCCTTTAGTCGTCTCTTACGACAGGTAGGGGATACCGTGGGTGTTATTCTACCGCCCCATCCACAGGGGGAGAACCCATCTAAGGACCCCGTGGTCGCCAGCCCACATTTCCAAATTAAGAACCCCTGGGGCCCCTTTTAGTGGCCTCCTGCGACAGGCAGGGAATACTGTGGATGTTATTTTCCCACCATCACCCACAGAAGAACTGCTCAACTAGGGGTATTTCGGGTTGTAAGTGGAGAGTTAGCGTGGAATGACATTTAAAGACGAATAAGTTGAAGTGGAAATTCAAAAGTTTTTTTGTTTTTGCAAGTTGCTTTACGTCGCACCGACACTGATAGGTCTTATGGCGACGATGGGACAGGAAAGGGCTAGGAGTGGGAAGGAAGCGGCCGTGGCCAGCATTTGCCTGGTGTGAAAATGGGAAACCACGGAAAACCATCTTCAGGGCTGCCGACAGTGGGGTTCGAACCCACTACCTCCCGAATACTGGATACTGGCTGCACTTAAGCGACTGCAGCTATCAAGCTCGGTAAAGTTGGAACTCAAGAAGACTATTTTAGGCAAGCGTTTGTTCACAGGAAGATGAATTTGGGATTGGAATAATTTAGGAAGGAAGATGTTCGGTACGTTTCCAAGTTTTTGAAATAATTAAAGATTTTTTATTTTTATTTTATTTTTTTTTTTGCTAGGGGATTTACATCGCGCCGACACTTATAGGTCTTATGGCGACGATGGTATAGGAAAGGCCTAGGAGACGGAAGAAAGCGGCCGTGGCCTTAATTAAGGTACAGCCCCAGCATTTGCCTGGTGTGAAAATGGGAAACCACGGAAAACCATTTTCAGGGCTGCCGATAGTGGGATTCGAACCTACTATCTCCCGGATGCAAGCTCACAGCCGCGCGCCTCTACGCGCACGGCCAACTCGCCCGGTCATTTAAGAAAAGACTAGTAAATATTGATAGGGAACCTGCGACCTGGCCGATAGCCCTAAATGCAGATCTAATGTAAATGAAAAATAAAAATTCAAGGATATATTAACTAATATAAACTAAAATATTTATTACAAACTACTAATTAGTTTATTAGTATGAACTTCAATTTCACAATTACTTCTCATGTGAACATGTAGTTTTTAACAGTAATGTTGTTAAACAAACTTTTCTTGTGAAAATCGTTAAAATTTCGTCATAGTTGAACTACGCCGAGAACTTTTTTTTTTTCATTAGTTCTAGGCAACTTTTGTTTCTTTCAGTCCTCCATTTTATCGCCGTTACTGGCAATATCCTTTCTTTCCGTGAACAGTCTGAATATTGGGAATATAAAGGAAATATTGTGCGTAAAAAATGAAAAAGATCCCTTATTGTGTTTAGAACCGCACATTTGGCAACCCTATTAATGTTTGGTGGGCTTGTGGCTTCTTAACTCTCGCTCCAGGCGTATCCGTTGTTGTTCCCTCTAGATTTCGGATCACCTTTCTTGCTAGTGTGCCTGATTGCAAGTATTCTTTATTCTAGAAAGTGCATGAGATAAACATTTCGCCTCACATTGCTTAACAGCGTACCTAGGTAGATCAAGGTCTTTTGTTACAAATATCATAGTTCGCGCGACTTCCTCTAGAGGGGAGTTCTTGCCATGTATTCTGAGAGTTCACATCGTGCGTTATGCCATTGTCGCGGAGTGAGGTGTTGCATTGTTTCGCTTCATGTCATATAATGTATTCATTGCTTATCTTAGTGTATAAGCTTACGGGGTATAGATAGCGTATAATTTATTCAGACTCCACCTGAGAGGAACATCGCCTGTTTATAGGCATAGAAACTCAATGTAAACAGTACAGTGGTACCATTACAGTATAATTCATGCACAGAGCATTCCAGAGTACGATACCACAGTATGCTCGATTAATGAAGTACTAAAAAGTATTCTATCGTGCAGCTACTGCCCTTAAGCCCAGTGTTAAGAAGGTGGTGGAAGTGATGGTGATCGTTTTAAGAGGAAGTACCTCTGTTAACATTAATCAGAGATAAAATATGGAAGAGGTCCGACACTTCGCAAAATGAAGGTATCGGCCAAAGGAAGACAAGGGCCACGAAGAGCATGAAAATAAGACTCCCTAGGCCTCCATACGTAATATCTTCGGGGTCTGAAAAGAACAAGAGTTGACCAAGGGAGGTCGGATAGGATAGATGAAAGTAAGGAGCCTGGCACAATTAAGTGGAAGCAATGCCAGGACTCGGCTTATGACATCGTAGTCCCAACCCACGCTCCCAAATGGAGAACCCCTGGGGCCTTAATTAAGGTCACGGTTGCTTCATTCCCACTCTTAGGCCTTCCCTGTCCCATCGTCACGGTAAGACCTCTCTCTGTCGGTGCGATGTAAAGCAAATAGCAACCAAAAAAAAAAAAAAAGTCGAGGTCTTCATTTTTCGAAGTGTCGGACCCCTTCCGTATTTTCCCTCTGATTAGTGTTAATCGAGGAAGGTTGCCCGGTTGTACTTCCTCTTAAAACAATAACCACCACCACCACCATCACTCCTATCCCATCGTCATGATGGGACAGTGCGACGTAAAGTAAAAGGTAAAAAGAGACATTTTTATTGAGATTATTTTTCTGTTACTTTATGGTCATATATATCTAGAAAGTGTTTCGAAATTAGAGATGTTTCAGAAGCAGTGTCAAAATTGATTTTTTTCCTGTTTGCTTTACGTCGCACCGACACAGATAGGTCTTATGGGGGCGATGGGATAGAAAAGGCCTAGGAATGGGAAGGAAGCGGCCGTGGCCTTAAGGCACAGCTCCAACTGTTGCCTGGTGTGAAAATGGGAAACCACGGGAAACCATCTTCAGGGCTGCGGACAGTGGGGTTCGAACCCACTATCTCACGGTTACTGGATACTGGCCGCACTTAAGCGACTGCAGCTATCGAGCTCGGTAAAATAGATTTTATTTCATTTTATTTGAAATAATCCTACTCTGCTAAATGAGCAATTTTGTTTTTCGGTATATACTAGGGCACTAGGCGGTGGTCCGATTTTATGGAAGTCTGTAGATGCAACATGTGGGTAATTTGATTTGATATTTTTGAAAGTTTTTTTTTTCGGTTGTTTAAAGTGTGTATGCGGGAGAGTGTGGCCTGCGAGCCACAAATTTCACTAACACTACCTTATTCTTGACCTATGAACATGTCATTGTTGTGCGAATAGTTATGGATGCATTAAGTAAGAAATGATTCTTTATTCATAGCGAAGTTAGGGCTCAAGGCCCTCTCTTACACTTAACCACAATGTTAAAATTATACAATTATTCAATAGAAATAGTAAAAATTATAAAAAACATGATCAAATTTAATTATATAGTGATGCTAATGGCAAACATCCAGATAGTAATAATAGAAATTAAGACAATCACAATGATATATAACAATAGTAATAATAAAAGAAGAAATTGCAATATAAACCTGTAACTAGAAAATAAATGTCTATTTTTTAGGAAAATATGCTCATTCACACTTCACTCATCATACAAGTCAGCTGGAAGCACTCAGCAAATGATTTCGCCAATCCATCTTAATTTCCTGCGATAACACAACAATAGAACACAGATCAATTTGTATCTATCAGAATAAACCACGATTTATCGTTTAGTTTTATTTTCCGTGCACTGTGTGTGTAATAAATTTGTTTTAAAATATGAGACCGAATCGTGGACTGTGCTTCTGTCCTCTTTTTAGCATTGTTATTCATGCACTGGTCTCAATAAATAGCTATTTGCTGCACTGTATTGTGATCCAGCTGTGTGGTTTCCACATTCCTGTTTGTACGTTTGTGCTGTAATAGTTCATGCTCGTACTGGATGCTCTGTTTTATTCCACTTCTCACTTAAATTTACCATGAGATGTCTTTACAGTAACTGAACCAACCTGTGCTCTGTTGATTGATAGATTGTAGTGGAGTGTTTCTTATATTGACATTTTGTAGACCACAACAAGAAACGATTATAACCGAACTTGAGATGTGTTTTTTTTTTTTTTTTGTGTAAGGAAAGTAGTAGATAACCAGATAAAATGTTATTTTGAGCTCTTCTTCTTCTTGCGTGGTGGTGATTATTATTTTAAGAGGAAGTACAACTGGGCAACCATCACCTATTAAAACTAATCAGAGCGGAAAAATAGAAGAAATCGGACACTTTGAAAAATGAAGGTGTAGACCAAGCGAAGTCAAGGGGCACGAAGTGCGTGAAAATGAAAGACTCCCAATCGAACTAGAGGAACGTGACCTGTCATTCAAAATATTATTAAAATATTTTTGGCCATTTTATAATTTCGTTAAAATGAAGCTGAACTGAAGAGCCTCTGTGCCTCAGGCGGCAGCGCTCCGGCCTCTCACCGCTGGGCTCCGTGGTTCAAATCCCGGTCACTCTATGTGAAATTAAGCGGAGGCGGGATGGTGGTGGTGGTGATTATTGTTTAAGAGGAAGTACAACTAGGCAACCATCCTCTATATAATAATCAGAGGGGGGAAAATGGAAGGGATCCGACACTTCGAAAAATGAAGGTATCGGACAAATAAAGACAAGGGCCACGAAGGGCGTGAAAATGAAAGACTACCTAGCCCTCGGAAACCTAATAGCGTCGGGATCAGAAAAGAACAAGAGTTAACCAAGGGAGGTCGGATAGGATAGACGAAAGTGAGGAGTCGGGCACAAGTAAGTGGAAACAATGCTAAGGGCCCCGTGGTCGCCAACCCACGCTCCCAAGTTCAGAGCCCCCGGGGCCCCTTTTGGTCGCCTCTTACGACAGGCAGGGGATACCGTGGTTGTTATTCTACTTCCCCACCCACAGGGGGCGGAGGTGAGACAGAGTTTTCTCTGGGTACACCGGTTTTCCCTGTCACCTTTCATTCATGTAACACTCTCAGATATCATTTCATCTTTCAGTCATTATTCACTGCCCCAGAGGAATGAGACAAGCTTCGGCAGCTGGCACTATTCCTATCCTCGCCGCTAGATGGCGGCTTTTTTCCATTCCTGACCCGATCGAATGACTGGAAACAGGCTGGCGATCTTTATTTATGAAGCTGAACGTGCTTGCGGCAAAACAGTGTACAATCGCTTTTTGACACCCTTGCAGTCCTAAGATAATGTTTTTCTTTAAAGGAATTCTGCGGAGATCGCAGCAAATAAAAGTGCAGTACATGTGACAGCGCATGTCAGTCCATTTCGTGCACGTTTCTATGCGTTAGGTGTTTCTGGCGTGAGGCTTCGCATTGTCGTGATGTAGGGTCGCGTAGCTGTAATTATGCATTCGGGAGATGGTGGGTTGGAATCCCACAGTTGGCAGCCATGAAAATTGTTTTCCGTGGTTTCCCATTTTCACACCAGGCAAATGTTGGAACTCTAATTAATGCCACGGCCGCTACCTTCCCAACCTAGCCCTTTCCCATCCTCGGGTCGCTTAAAATCTTCGATGTGCTACAAATAAATAAATAAATAAATAAATAAATAAATAAATAAATAAATAAATAAACATTGATGTAACGCGTCATTCTTCAAATATTATTCTAACCTACTCTGTTGAATATTGTGAAGTATTTCCTGTAACATGCTTCCATCACGTTAGGTAAGAGTTCCGTGACACTGCGAATAATGAAAGAATCGGCAAACGAAAGGTGGTGGTGGTGATTATTGTTTTAAGAGGAAGTACAACTAGGCAACCATCCTCTATATAACACTAATCAGAGGGAAAATATGGAAGGGGTCCGACACTTCGAAAAATGAAGATAACGGCCAAAGGAAGACAAGGGCCATGAAGGGCGTGAAAATGAAATGTTCCCTAGGCCTCGAATACTCTAGTACCGTCCGGATCGAAAAATAACAAGAATTGACCAAGGGAGGTCGGATAGGATAGATAAAAGTGAGGAGCCTGGCACAAGTAAGTGGAAGCAACGTCGGGACTCAGCTAAGAAGTCCGTGGTCGCCAACCCACGCTGCTAAGTTGGGAGCCCCTGCGGCCCCTTTTAGTCGTCTGTTACGACATGCAGGGGGTATCGCGGTTATTCTAGCGCCCCCATACACAGGGGATCAGCTAGAGGAACTCGGGTCGCCAACCCACGCTGATGAGGTCCTCTGGTCTCCCTTTAGTTGCCTTTTACAACAGGCAGGGAATACCGTGAATGTTATTCTACAGCCCCCACCCACAGGAGGATCAAAGACGTTCAGAACTTCCGGACAACACAATAGATATTTAAATTTTAAAGGGCACGACCAAACACGAGTCTCTCTCTCTCCACCTTGCCGTATATTTTAGTTCTCTTATGCAGCATGCGGGACAATCTCGTATAAAACGATTTTGTTTGTAACTGCTGCTACGTTGTTCAGGAGCTTTTGAAGCTGCCCTGGCTGGATGAAAAAGTACAATCCGCCTGTTCGTAAGTGAACTTCGTTTGTACAGTGGGAAGAATTAAAGTTCACCCATACTCTCCACATGAATTCTCGGAAAGTTTCCATAGCTGAAGCTAAGTTGTATGGTTGTTGGAACTTAAATGCTATCGTTACCGCAAAATCGCGGCTTACGTAAAGCATTCTGTCGATAGGCCTGCTTACCGCAATCACTAATAATGGCCTGATAATTCTGGAAATTCACGTTAAATATTCACTTCCGTAACGTTGGGATCAAAATGCTGTGTTCTGGTCTAATAATTGAGAAGCGTTTTTTCGAAGGCAGATATCATGAATGAGAGATATTTAAGTTTTTTGTCTACACCAGAGTGGTGGTGATTATTGTTTTAAGAGAAACTACAAGTTCGCAACGATCCTCTATTAACATTAATCAATTCGAAAGAATGAAAATGGTCCGACACTTCGAACAATGAAGGTGTCGGCCAAAGAAAGACAAGGGCCACGAAGGGCGTGAAAATGATACTCCCTAGCCCTCGGAACCTAATAGCGTCGGGGTCGGAAAAGCACAAGAGTTGACCAAGAGAGGTCGGATAGGATAGATGAAATGTAGGAGCCTGGCACAAGTAAGTGGAAGCAATGCTAGGACTCGGCTATGGGCACCGTGGTCGCCAACCCACTCTCCAAAGTTCAGAGCCCCTGGGGCCCCTTAAAACAGGCAGGGGAGACTGTAGATGTATTCTACCGCCCCCACCCACAGGGGGAATTTAAGAAAAATGTCAGTTATCAAGAGGAGTCTGCTATTCAGAAGTATTGCTGAAGTTTCACTGTATAACTAATTACTAGGAAAGCCTCTAGCAACGACAGGGCTAATCATTACATAGGCCACATCAGCTTTTACAAGGCGTTCTTTAGAGGAAACCGGGCTGTTGAGTTCAGCTGGCAGTGCAAGTTTGTTGAGCTTCTCTGTGTCCTTGTAACAGAAATGATGAACGTGTTACGTACGAGATATTTACTACACATCACATCTTTTTTACAGCCTCACGTGAAGAGTCTAGTATATATGCAAATAACAATCGAGACGAGGCACGTGTCCAATAAACTCGAATGTCTCTTACGTTCTTGAATACGGAGCAGTTGTCAAACCCGAATCTTCCTGGTCTACGACCGCTGCAAGAGAGCCCATTTTTTTCATACATTTTGACTGTTGGATATCCGGCTCCTTGGCTGAGTGGTCAGCGTTTTGGCATTAGGTCGTCGGCGCCGCGGGTTCGATTCCCAGCCCGATCTAGGTATTTTATCTTAAATTGGCAATGTCCTTGTCTAGGACATACTGTGTTCGTGCTGCCCCCGATATTCCTGCAACTCACACAACACTATCTTCCACAGCGCTAACCCATGGCATTTCATACACGACAGGTAAGCGCCTACCTTCATCGGAGGGTCTGCCTTAAAACGCCTGCAAGTTGAGAGCCCCTTGGGCCCCGTTTAGTCGCCTCTTACGACCGGCAGGGGATGCCGTGGATATTATTCTACCGCCCTCACTCACAGGGGGATTGAGTGACAAAGCTAAAACCAGCAAGCAAGAAAGAAAATGTGCTTAAAGTAGAATGTGCTTGACACATTTCATAGAATTACCAGAGTCCAGATTTGAAATATTTATATAGCATATTTATTATATTTTTTACATGTTTAAAGAAAACTCTCATAGTTATGTCGCTTAACATTTCAAATTTATTCCATACTTCATGGTTTGAAAGTTATTCTTGTCAATTAATTAAATAATTATTTGAAATTTATTTCACCAGCATTAATAATTTCCCAACCTTGAAATGTGGAACTTACTCAAAACAAAATGTTAAATTATGTACATGCATGTGAGTTTTCCCCAGACATATAAAAGTATGTACTGTACCTGGAAATATGAACGAATATGAAACATAAAGTATTTTTAAAATCACTCGAAATATCCTCATTCATAAATTTACTGGCACCGAGCTCGATAACTACAGTCGCTTAAATGCGGCCATTATCCAGTATTCGGGAGATAGTGGGTTCAAACCCCACTGTCGGCAGCCCTGAAGATTGTTTTCTGTGGTTTCCCTTTTTCACACCACGGCCGCTTCCTTCCCACTCCTAGCCCTTTCCTGACCCATCGTCGCCATAAGACCTATCTGTGTCGGTGCGATGTAAAGCAACTTGTAAAAACAGAAAACAAATACCCATTTACATAGAAATCCCAGCCCTGGTTATTTAAATGAAATTAAAACAGATCATCAGTTTTAAATGCTTCCAACATTGACGGCTACAAACCATACCCTACTTCTTAATATTCACTGCATATCTACATTTTTCTGTTTGTTGTGTTTGGAACTGGTTTCGCTAACTCGCCGAAATATTAAGCAGCCGGAGGTATGAATACTTGTCAGGCTCTGTGTTCTCGAAAACTCAGGTAATGTTGAAATATAGACTTACACTTAAAGGAAGACATGTTGCAATGCAACACAGAATTTTAATCTTGCCGAGTGTCCATGACGCCTCAGATAAAAGAGGCTGTCACGCCTCGAGCATTCACGACATACTGTTTGAAAACGTCTGATATTCTGTCTTTTTCTTGGAGCTCACAATATGTATATGTGTATATGCGTCAAGAGGCTGTATCTGCAATTGTTTATACTGTGGCAGCCTTCTCTCGCCATCGTACCTATCCGACCTTCCTTGGTCAATAGTTGTTCTCTCCCCACCTCCAGACATCTAAATATGCGAATGTGTAGAGGAGTGGTAGTGATTTTTTAAGACGAAGCAGAGCTGAGCAACCATCCCCTATTAAAACTAATCTGAGGCGGTGATTAGTGGTGGTGGTGGTGATTGTTTTAAGAGGAAGTACTATGCAGCCATTCCCTACATAATACTAATCAGGTAAAAATTGGAAGGGGTCCGACACTTCAAAAAATGAAGGTATCGGCCAAAGAAAGACAAGGGTCACGATGGGCGTGAAAATGAGACACACTAAAAACACACACTTCATTGACAAATACTTTCCAGTTGGTAGATAAGCCGGTGGCAATGACTGCGTACAGTAGTATAGCAGCGGAATACGATGACAACATGAATTACATGATAATTTAAAATAATCCTTCGGGCAAGCATCTCAGTGTTGAAAACATCCTAGGGATTTGAGCTACGAATTTTAGGTAAATAAAATATAATAAATTATGAGAATATATTATTTATTTATTCCTAAAAATTACAATAATTTTCTTAATCATCGTTATCCGGTCGATTAGATTAGCAGTTTGCCTTTTTCCATCACTACGAGTGCTAATGTGAGTCAATGCAGAGTTTCACTTAAGCTTTTATAACTACATTCCGTGTGGACATTTTCCAAACGCCTGAGGGTATTGAAGCAGGGACACATTACAGAAAGAATTATGTAAATAAGTTAATTTAGCTAGGATTTGAATAGAAAAAGAACTAGTAAAGAAACAAGCGATTTTAAGCTGATTTTCCGGAATTGCAATTAGGCCGGAAGTGATTCTCGATTATTTTTAGTTCGATAGAGATATCCAAGGTGCGCAGTTTGAAACCTTTCCGGGCCCTTCAGCCCTTCAACTTTCGTCACAATTGAGAAAATTTACCGTACGTTTTTCGTAGTATGGAGACCCCTACTTTTTCTGCCAAGAAATGTTTTCAACATTATTAACAGGCATTACATGAAAAAAGTTATTGTTTGTGTCATCAGTCATTATACTTGTTCCGAGGTATCTGTGGAACAGCAGAGGTGAAAGAAGGTGCGGGGGTGAACGGGCCTCAAAATACGAAATTAACGTTAAGATAAAATTTAACAAGGTTATATTTTCTTTTCAAAATCAAGAAATAACAAGCATGGCAGGTACAGAGTAGCAAGGCAACAAAGTACAATTACAGTATTTACAGGATTTGGGCTTCGAGCCCCGAACTCACAATTCTTGAGCAATTAGCCCAATTTTACCCCAAAACAAGTTTCAACAGAGGGGCAGAAAACCCCATTCATGCCCAGGAGCACTTGCTCCAAATTACACAGTAAAGCCTCCTCGAGGCACGCAGAACCAAATTTCAAAAAGAGCAAACCGCTCTCAACGTTCAAGCCTATAAAAGGCCACACCAAACTCAACTTTCAAGTTGTCCTCTAAGGACATAAACACAGGGGTAAATTACCCAACCTACTGAGGCCTATTAAGTAAGGAAAGGTTAATTACGTGGCCTCTAAAATACCAACTTGAGAGGAGGCGATCCGCACTCCTAATACATTTTATATAAAACCTACTTGGCACTAGGCCGTTACTGCAAGGGCTAATCCCATACTAAAGAGGTGACTTTTAGAAGGAAACAGTTTACATTACGTTAAGGACGAAACGGTTGAGAAAATAAGTTCACTTCAATGCAATATGAGTGGGAGCTCGAGAGGGTTAAGCACTCTCTATCCCAATATGTAGTTAAAACAGAAAGAATTGACGCCGAGTGTCTTTACATTTTTACAGGAAGGTTACATGGAAAAGGCTTCGGACCTGCCCCGAGAGTTAAACTGCTGAGCTAGCAAGAAAAGAAGTTATTAAAAGGCCATTACCTTGTGGTTGAACTGCTGCCCGAAGAAAGAGGCGCTTCCCGCCCCCTGCTACGTACTTTACACACTGAAAGATGTTACTGAAGTGGCGCGGAGACCCGAAAATCAGGAGTTTATATACTCTCGCGGAAAGTTCGAGGCGTTTCAGGAATGAGAACACCCTCCCACAAGAATTTTATTGGCTAGGGTTAAGCAACATATCCCCGTTGGGGAAGATACACCTGATTGGTCATAAATTAATTAAAGAAATTCGGGATTGGCTAAATTCAAAACAAGCGGAAAGAAAGGGTTATACAGCCAACTTAAACAATAACAGAAAGAAATTTAACAAGGAACAAACTTTTGAAATAAAAATTTCTCCAAAAAACAGTTCTTTCACTTCGCACTAGGGTGCACCATTGTAGTTCTTCAGTAGTGTCCTCTAGAAGAGATTGTTCACACTTCTTACTACAGGCAAAACAAAAATACATCGAAAACGACCCAGTTCAGAAACTTCAAAATTTCCAAGTAGTGACATCTTCTGAGAAACTTGAAAATTAACACATTAGGTAAAGTTCAGACTTCCTCCAGTAGGGGAGTTTCAACTGGCGCAAAGTTTGAATTAGCGACGTGGAGGTGTACCACCCGGTACAATACTTATTTGATGCAGCTGTCCATGCCACCCTATTCTCCGCTAACCTTTTCATTTCTACGTAAATCCTACATCCTATATCTACTCTAATTTGTTTGCCATACCCATGCTTTGGTCTACCCCTACCGTTGTTACCGCCTGCATTTCGATCAAAACTAACTGAACAGGCCGTGGGTGTCCCAAGATGTATCCTATCAGTCTATAGATTTTTCTGATCAAATTTTGCCAAATCGTTATCTTCTCATCAATTTGCTTCAGTATCTCTTCATTCGTGATTCGATCTACTCGTCCCACCTTCAGCATTCTTCTGTAACACCACATTTCAAAAGTTTCTCTTCTCTTTCTTATTGATATAGTTACTATCCACGTTTCACTTTCATACATTGCCACGTTCAAGACGAAAGTCTTCAAAAACATCTTTCAAATTTGCATATCAATGTTCGAAGTGAGCAAATTTCTTTTCTTAAAAAAGGCCTTCCTTGCATGTGCTAGTCTGCATTTATTTGGTGTCCTCCTTACTTCTGCCATCGTTATAGTTATTTTACTACCCAAGTAACAATATTCATCTTCTTCCTTTAAGACTGCATTTCCCAATCTAACATTTTCTGCATCAACTGACTTCGCTCGACTGGACTCCATTACTTCTGTTGATGTCCGGCTCCATGGCTAAATGGTTAGCGTGCTGGCCTTTGGTCACAGGGGTCCCGGGTTCATTCCCGGCAGGGTTGGGAATTTTAACCATAATCGGTTAATTTCTCTGGCACGGGGGATGGGTGTATGTGACGTCATCATAATTTCATCCTCATCACGACGAGCAGGTCACCTACGGGCGTCAACTCAAAAGACCTGAATTTGGCGAGCCGAACATGCCCTCGGACACTCCCGGCACTAAAAGCTATTCGCCATTCCATTACTTCTGTTTTGTATTAATTTATTTTCATATTGTACTCCCATTCCAAGACTGTCCATATCATTCCAGATCTGCAGATCAGGTAAAATAGTATCATCGGCAATTCTCAGTTTTGATTTTCTCTCGTTGGACTGTGAAATTGTATCAAAAGAAGGAATGTCATAGAAGAAGAATAAAGTTGAAATACATTCAGACAAGAAACACATTTGTACGTGAGATCTAACCGAACGTGTCGCATTTTATGAAACTTACAAGAGCCATATAAACGTAAGTCCACTGTCATTTTATTTGTATGGTGGTAGTGGTGATTATTGTTTTAAAAGGAGGCACAACCAGGCAACCATCTTCTGTATAACACTAATCAGAGAGAAAAAAAATGGAAGGGATTCGACACTTCGAAAAATGAAGATATCGACCAAAGTAAGACAAGGGCCACAAGTGCGTGAAAATTAAAGACTCCCTAGCTCTCGTAAACCTAATAGCGTCGGGGTCAGAGTAGAACAAGAGTTGACCAAGAGAGGTTGGATAGGATAGATGAAAGTGAGGAGCCTGGCGCAAGTAAGTGGAAGCAATGCCAGGACTCAGCTAAGGGCCCCGTGGTCGGCAACCCACTTTCCAAAGTTCAGAGTTCCTGGGACTCCTTTTAGTCGCCTCTTACGACAGGCAGGGGATACCGTAGGTGTCATTCTACCGCCCCACCCACAGGGGGTTCTATGGCTCTAAGTTTCATAAAATGTGACTTCCGTTGATTTCGCTCTCAGGTACAGAAATAGTACATCACAATGTCTTACACATAATAATGACTAGCAGTGGCATAAGAACTCGTACGAATAACTTAAAATTTTCCTTTTATAGGCATCTTAACATAATTACAATGGCATCACTCAGGCAGGAATTCACCCGAGTTTTACGAAATATAACTTAAAATATTCTATTATACTGCAAGTAGCGTGGCGTATGATAATGATCATCGCGGGCTACCTCTCATAGCTTCCCTGCCAACACATTTTACTATTCCTAAAATACTGATTCAGGCTTGGAACATGTATACAAAGATTGCAAATGACTCCGCTTTTTGCTTTGGCAGCAGCTACATCGCTTTTTTTCGTCACGATCTTGTTATGAATGTTAAAACAGAAAAAAAGATAAGTTTTGCATTATAAGTGTTCTGGCTCCTACCTTCATTTATAGAGCTGCTCCTTAATCACCTATAATGTAGTCCTTTGAAATGCTGCTGTGCCCTTGAGCGAGTTCTAGCTCGGCAACGTCCGGTTTCTTTCTTTAATGATACCACCCTTACAGGATGGTTTCTGTGTTCCTTTTCTGCCTTCGCTTTAAACAATTAAAATGTATTTGTTTTATGGACCGATTTATTAATTTATGCAAAATTGACATGCAAAGAACGACATGTTAGTAGAGGAACCTGCGAAGAAACTACTACTGGGATAACTGCCAAGTCGTGCCCTGATATCGAATCAGTCTGTAACTTACGATTCCCAGGCCCTCATTTAGTACGTGTTTTAGTGTGTGAAGCTCGGGAGTGATGTGGAAATTAAAGCTAGGTACTGTATCTGTTTTCTTGGCTTCTGACTTCTCTATTTCTGTTAAGACCGTCAATATTCAGAACGCTCGTTAAACAAACATTACATTATTTATTATGATGTTTGGTAAGCGGGATTGGAACGGAAATGTGTCATTACGTATATTTTCTAATCGATTCTATTGGTGTGATGGTGGTGATTATTGTTTCAAGAGGAAGTGGTGGTGGTGATTATTGTTTCAAGAGGAAGTGGTGGTGGTGATGATGATGATTATTGTTTTAAGAGGAAGTACAACTGGGCAACCATCTTCTATATAACACTAATCAGAGAGAAAAAATGGAAGGGGTCCGACACTTCGAAAAATGAAGATATCGGCCAAAGGAAGACAAGCGCCGCGAAGGGCGTGAAAATGAAAGACTCCCTAGCCCTCGCAAACCTAATAGCGTCGGGGTCGGAAAAGAACAAGGGTTGACCAAGGAAGGTCGGATAGGATAGATAAAAGTGAGGAGCAATTCCAGGACCCAGCTAAGGGCCCCGTGGTCGCCAACCCACGCTCCAATGTTCAGAGCCCCTGAGGCCACTTTTAGTCGCCTCTTACGACAGGCAGGGGATACCGTGGGTGTTTTTCTACCGCCTCCACCCACAGGGGGTGTTGTCATTGACCAGAACTCAGAGGGCCCCATGGTCGTGAACCCACGCCCCTAAGTTAAGAGCCGCTGGGGCCTGTAGGAATAAGTTGAACAAGCGAAGGTACTTTTTTTTTTTTAACATTTTGTGTAAATTGCCTTCTCCGTTTTCGGGAGGAGAAAAATTGTGCCGCTCTACTGTCAGAGGCTGGGGATACCATGTTCGTTAAACTTAATAGGCGCGTCCAGACTTACAAGAGAACCTCGTAACGTAACGCGTCTCGCTCCTGTCTGTACGGTACTGCGTAACTTAGTCGCGTAACCTTCGCCCGCAACATGAACAATACGGAACGAGGCTCGCTGCGTTCCACTGCTTGTCGGATTTTCCGCGTCGCATTTGAGCTGTGCGCGCGGAAGTTACAGCAAGCTTGGACGTACACAGAACCTCGGCGCGCAACACACATTCACCTCTGCTTGATCAGTAAACATGCAGTGTACCAAGCAACACACACTGCATTTTATTAAAATGTACAGAGGTACGCAAATCCTATGACTAGCTAGCCACCCCAGGCATTTCAACAAAATTTTAAGGTATGATACTTGGGAGGAGGTGGCGACGGAACTGAACATAACGGCCGAGGAATGCCGGAAGAAAACGATGTCCTTGGTTGCTCACTCCTAAGGGAGAAAGGAAAAATAAAGAAGAGCATGGGAACAGGGTCAGGTGTGTGTAAATAAAACTGTATAATATTACGTATAAAATACGATATCAAACTCCAGGTGATATTCTGGTAGACATTTTATAATGTGATATAGACTTTTCGACTTATGCCGTGTCAAGAAAATAAGGTGAAATTCTTTACGTTTCGCAGGGTATTTTGCTCTGCGTCATCAGAAGAAAATCTCGACTGTTCACGAGAAAGGCTTTTCAAGGAATGATGTTTGAATTTAGACGTTATAATAGAAGTGGAAGTGGTACTTTCATTCCTCACCAGATGGCTCACCGACCGCGGTACAGTGCTGGCGTTCGAAGTGGAAATTGACGGGACCATCAGAATCAGTCTTAAAGGGAGTCACACAACAACAGGAGTACACACACATAAAAGTATGACATACCGTAGATACAAGCCTGGAATGAAACATCCGGCGATGGCGAACGTATGAATTTCTAAAACACCGAAACGAAATAAGAGTGGAGGGACAGGGAAGGGAACTACCTACATAAGTCCTTAATGGCTGGCAACCAAGTATTACTTAATTGATAGCCAGTGTCCCTGTTGAAATTGTTGGGATTTCTACGTATTTCCACAGCTTCCCGCATAATCCTGGACCTGTAGTGTCTAGTGTGCTCGAGCATCTTTGAACACGTCATGAGCCGACGATAGAGCGTACTCAACTATTTCTGATTTGTCTGGCTGGTTGAGATGAATATTTCGTTCATGTTCCTTGATACGAGTACCAATGGACGGGCATGATTGGCCAATGTGTACCCTGCCGCATGTACAGGGAATTTCGTATCCCCCAGGATGTAGAAGTGGGGACAATTTGTCCTTGGTTTTACCCAGACTGTGAGCTATTTTAGTGATGGTGCCAAACACGGTTTTTATAATGTGTTAACGGAGGATCTTGGCAATTCGGTCTGTAGTGTAATGAATGTAAGGCAGGTAGGCAGTTCCCTTCACTTCTTCCTTCTGTGAGCTTTGCTTGGTCGTTTCTCTGGGATGCAGGGCTCTGAATCTGCAAATCGCTGTAACCATTACCCTTGAACGTGGCTTTGAGTGTGTCCACCTCCATCTGGATATTTGATGGCTCACAAATTCGTCTCACCGTCCTGGCGAGAATGCCTTGGTTTTGTGCTGGATGGTGGTGAGAATCTGCATGAGGATAGCGATTTTTGTGGGTAGGCTTAGGATAGACGGTATGCCCTAAGGAGCCGTCCGGTTTCTTTCTTACTAGAACATGCACGAAAGGAAGGCATCCGTCCGACTCCATCTCCATAGCGAATTTAATTGAAGGATGTTGCTGATTTGGGTGGTTTAGAAATAGACGAAGTCCCTCAGGACCTTCTGACCAGACCACAAATGTGTCATCAACATAACTCTCCACCAAATCATAGGTTGGACGGGCGCTGAAGCAATAGCCTCCTCCTCAAAATGCTCCATAAATAAATTAGCCACTACGGGCGAAAGTGGACTTCCCATTGCCACTCCGTCTGTTCGTAAAAAATCCTACCGACAAGAAATAGCTGGAAGACATGCAGTGGTAAAATAGCTTAGTAATGTCCTCAGGGAACACATATTCAATGAGAAACATGCCCGAGTCAATCGGTGCTTTAGTGAATGAATGTACCACTTCCACTTCTATTATAAACTCTAAATTCAAACCTCATTCCTGAGAAACTTTCCTCGTGAACAGTCGAGGTTTTCTTCTGATGACACACAGCAAAAAGTTCTCTGCGAAACGTGAAGAATTTCACCTTGTTTTCTTGACACGGCATAAGCCCAAAAGCCTATATCATGTCTATAAGTACGGGCCATGAAAGCATCAGTGGCAACGATTTTATAATGCTCACTTACTGTCTGAAACTTCATGTCAGCCAGCAAATTTGCAGCACGATGTGTAGTTCTACGTGTATATAACTGAGTTTGCCACAATCGCCTGTGTTTCCGTCTCGATTTGCTTGATCCCCTGTGGGTGGGGGACGCAGTCGAAGAATACGCCCACGGTATCCACTGCCTGTCGTAAGAGGCGACGATAAATGGCGACCAAGGGATGATTGAATTAGAACCATGAAACTACTTGTGATTAGTACCATCACGCGAGGAACACCATGGGTCGCCTTTACTTCTGAGTTGTACCACTATGTTAGGTACACAATAGGTTTGTGATTAGTAGCAGCAGAGAGCGGTTCACTGTGGGTTTCCAGAAGCGTTGCCAACAGTGTGAGAGTGAAACACGTTATTTGACCGTACAAATTCCGCTACAGATCCGCCAGATTCTTCAATATTTAATTTAATAATAAATAAATGCATGCATAAAAAGTGCAATCTTGCATATTTGTTTCTTGAGATAAAACGAAGCTTAATAGGGCATAGAATTTGGGAATGGTTGCAGTAGCATCACTTAGTTGAAAGAGGATGATTGATTACATTTAATATAACCTAGTTTTTAACTGCTTGCCGCTTACTGACAAGCCCTGCCCTCTTAATCAACGCAAAACAAATATGGCATTACAATCACCAGTCATTAGGATTCTATTAAACCGTAAAATGTTCCGCGGAATTATAAGGCTCCAACATCTGCTGATTCGTCAGTGATGATTCAGTAAGGTCTGTCACCTATATATTTTTTCAACTCGTTAATGAAATGAGGGCCAAATGTATTTTTTGATGATTGCAGTACACTTTGTTCAATGCATCTGAAAATTTCTGTAAACATCGTCTTGCAAACTTCAACAAAGTGACCAGTGGTTAATACTAGTGTCCGGAATAAAAGCACCCGATTTTTAAATATACGCACACAGTAAGTACAAGGATGCATTAATCCATATAGTTAATATAAACTGATAAAGTTAGTCGTTTAAACATTAACAAAACATATATTGCATGCACAAACTCTCATAAAAGTCACTAAAATACTAAATACTTTAAAAAATGGCAACTGCGGTGTTGCAGTAGGATGACTCTGTCCCACACAGACACAAGTGAAGAATTGAACTAATATACACACTCACAAAGGAAAGCAGGTCTCGTCCAGTAAAAGGTGGTGGTGGTGGTGATTATTGTTTTAGGAGGAAGTACAACTAGGCAGCCATCCTCTATATAACACTAATCAGAGGGAAAAAATGGAAGGGATCCAACACTTCGAAAAATGAAGGTATCGGCCAAAGAAAGACAAGGGCCACGAAGGGCGTGAAAATAAAAGACTCCCTAGCCCTCGCAAACCTAATAGCGTCGGGGTCGGAAAAGAACAAGGGTTGTCCAAGGGAGGTCGGATAGGATAGATGAAAGTGAGGAGCCTGGCACAAATAAGTGGAAGCAATGCCAGGACTCGGCTAAGGGCCCCGTGGTCGCCAACCCACGCTCCAAATTCAGAGTCCCTGGGGCCCCTTATAGTCGCCTCTTACGACAGGCAGGGGATACCGTGGGTGTTATTCTACCGCCCCCACCCACAGAGGACGTCCAGTAAAAGAAACCGGTACTTCCCAATCACATTAAGGGAATTTACAGGCTCGCCTAACACAACAGAATCAACAGTAGTGGTACGTCCACCGGGAACTACATGCACTCTTATTTTCTCCATTAATTTCATTCAGTGGATTTTATGCCATAAATATGTAACATTTACATTTTACAAAGCCATTAGAAAATCCTTCGACTCATCAAAATTCCGCCAAACATTCCGCTAGCCGCTAATTAATTATTTCGCCGCTAGTAAGGATTTTGAATCCTCCAGATTTAGCGGGAAATCCGCTAAGTTGGCAACACTGGTTTCCAGGACCTGTGATTGATTAGTACCACTATACGCGGAACATCGCGGGCTTACGTTGCCTGTGATCTGTACCCACTTTGTGAGGAACACCATCGGATAGTACGAGTCCCTGTGATTCTTACACCTTCGTGAGGTGCACCATGGGTTTGCGTTGCCTACGAGTGGCGCCATTATGTGAGAAACACCATAGGTTTGCGTTACCTGCACGACGTACAATACTTGTGAGTAGTACCATAATGTTTGGAACACCGTGAGTTTACGCTACCTTTGATCAGTACCGCAACTTCAGAAGTACCATGGTTGTACTTTACTAGCGATAAGTGCCGTTATAAGGGACAGTTAAGTTGGATATTGAACCCCTTTAGACAACAAGTATCATCGATTCACGATTGTGCTTTGGAAGCAGTCCCTTGGTCAGTAATATAGTTTCTGGAAAGGTGGGGCATTGCGGGTCGGATCCACTGATTGTTTTAAATTCATATTCATCCATTCATTTTTCATCGTCACGTTTTGAATTCTGGTCAGTGGATGCATTTTGTACTTTTAAATTCATTACATTTCGTCTCATTTCGTACCATTAAAGGCCGATTACCTAGATGTTAGGCCCCTTAAACAAGCGTCATCATCATCATCATCGATTTGCTTGCATAATGGAAATAAATATAGGCTGCTGCAGCGATCTCCATGTTTGAAAGCTGTACTACTGTAGCTCAACTGGCGAAACGCTAGTAGGTTACGCGTTACGGGCTGCAGTGCGCGGTGGAAAAGTTTTACCTCGCAGCCGCGGTGCGTAACATTGCCCAGTTTAACCTTGGCCCGTGACGAGGTTACGTTACAGATTTCGGCGCGCATATCAGTATGTATACCCGCCTTAACCATTCTTTGGTTCATATTTTAGATTTGTTTCAATGTTTACAGTTCAATGGGATACGTACAACAGTTACATGTAGACAAGTGTTGTATTTCACGTGATCCATTATCAGTGTTACTGTGCACTTCGTCCATGAATCATAGTTAAACAGGGATAAGAGGAGATTCTCACTATCAGCGCGTGTAACGCTATCTGGTAGTCTACAGTTCGCACCAGAAGTACTTTATTAGATAGAAATTGTAAACACATTGCAGTAATTTGCATAACAGAGCATTTTCCTTCGGCTGTTACAACATTTGTGTGTGTTTTAATTGCGTAAAAATGTTTAGAGATATAATTTATGTTCTCGAGCCTGCGTGGCTCAGGCGGCAGCGCACCGGCCTCTCACCGCTGGGTTCCGTGGTTCAAATCCCGGTCACGCCATTTGAGATTCGTGCTGGACAAAACGGAAGCTGGACAGGTTTTTCTCCGGGAAGTCCTGTTTTTCTTGTCTTTTTATTCATTACAGCAACACACTCCAGTATCATTTCATTTGCTGGACAGAGTGGCTCAGGCGTTGAGGCCCTGGCCTTCTGACCCATACTTGCCAGGTTTGATGTTCGCTCAATCTGGTGGTATTTGAAGGTGTTCAAATACGTCAACTTAGTGTCGGTAGATTTACTTGCACGTAAAAGAATTCCTGCGGCACTAAATTCCGGCACCTTGGCATCTCCGTAAACCATAAAAGTAGTGGGATGTAAAGCCATTATTATTATTATTATTATTATTATTATTATTATTATTATCTGTCAGGCTGCGACAGGCTTCGGCAGCCGGCCTAATTCCTGTCCTCGCCGCTGGACGGGGGCTTGATTCTTTCCATTCTACAGTGACAATACTCCATTCCTGACCCGGTCAAATGACTGGAAAAGGGTTGTGAATTTTCATAATTTTTGTTGGCTGTATTGATTCGTGGAGGATATAAATATGAGCAACCGCGTAAGTGTAACTCAAGGACTTGCTTGCGGCAGTGAGACCCCATATTGAAACCGTCATTGCTTCCACTTCCCTGGCTTCTCATGGCCAAGCTGCCGTCGTCTTATTTTTTCTTCTAGCGAGAATGAGTGCTGGTACAAACAATAAACTAATAGAATTACATTACTTGGCCATTTTTGTTCTGTGCTTAACGTCTCTTTTACACGTACTAAATGTACGTAACACGACCTAATACATTGAAAGTCTGTTTCCATGTTTATAAACTTTAGATTCTTTTTCAAGACTGAAGAAGACCAAATAAGGCCGAAACATGTATCTTTAATTGTGTTTCTAATCAACATTTGTGTATTGACTAAGGTCGACTACTGATTCATATTTCCTTTACGTAGACCCATGGTTACCGCACTAGCTGTATATCTCTGGAGAACAAACTGGAGCTCACAGTGGTTCGACATCGATACGATTCGTATTCTGTTTGAGCTTATAAAAGTATAATGATAATTTAGACTTCTCCAAGACTCGCGCTGGATTGTAGAAGCCAAGAGTTTCCTCTCAAGATACCTAATGACTCTCTCGAAGCATCTTGAACTCGCGATATTGAAGAGGCCTCCCTTCAGGATTATTAGTCTTGTTGCGTGAATGATGTTACTTCTTGGTGGGGAGGCATCGTAGAGGCACGTCAAACGCGAGATGGTAGATGGTGGAAGTTTAATTCTGTCACTGCTGGAATGTCAAGCTATGTTAATAACTCGCCATATGTTTAGTAATCTAGAGACAGATGGGATTTCATACATCGTTTGGTCTTTGAAATGGAGTACGTTTCATGAAAGTAAATTTGAATCCTTCGTCTCACTTAATTTGCACCACAATTCCTGCTTTAACTTCGCAGAATCCCGAATGGATTATAGGGTCGGTTATCACCCTGTGGGTGGGGGCGGTAGATGCATCCGGTATCCCCTGACTGTCTTAAGACGCGTCTGAAAGGCGGACCAACGGCAGCGTGGGTTGGCAACTACGGTTCCCCTGGCTGAGTCTGGCATTGTTCCCGCTTACTTGTCAGGTGGTGATGGTTTTATTTTATTTGTTTATATCCTGTCAGAAGCAGAGTAACATACTGTAAAAATGTAAAAAAATGTCTATAGAAAAAAAAGTTGTGCACCAAAGGTTCATACCGTGGTGTACCAGAAATTAGCAACGTCGAGTGCATTCCTTGTCGCATCAAGCAACTCTTTCTCAGTACATGTGGAAGGAGAAAGATGACAATCTAGCACAGGGCCTCTCAAACGCCCAAAATCTCACGCGTGCAAATTGAGGCGCAGAGTTCCTGTGCACAGTGCATCGGTCCCATTCGGCTCGGCTCGGACCAACGCTTCGTCTCTGGGTTACTCAAACGCTCATCTCAACTCGGCTCGGATTTGGAGCGCTACGGATGGTGGTGATGTGATGGTGATTATTGTTTTAAGAGGAAGTACAACTAGGCAACCATCCTCTATATAACACTAATCAGAGAGAAAGAATGGAAGGGGCCCGAGACTTCGAAAAATGAAGGTATCGGCCAAAGGAAGACAAGGGCCGCGAAGGGCATGAAAATGAGACTCCCTAGCCCTCGCAAACCTAATAGCGTCGGGGTCGGAAAAGAACAAGAGTTGACCAAGGGAGGTCGGATAGGATAGATGAAAGTGAGGAGCCTGGCACAAGTAAGTGGAAGCAATGCCAGGACTCAGCTAAGGGCCCCGTGGTCGCCAACCCACGCTCCAAAAATTCAGAGCCCCTGAGGCCCCTTTTAGTCGCCTCTTACGACAGGCAGGGGATACCGTGGGTGTTATTCTACCGCCCCCACCCACAGGGGGGGGGGGAGCGCTACGGAGCAAGTGAGGAAGAGGGAGACAGGCGGAGCGAGAGAGACAGGTGTGGGGAAAGGGAGAGACAGCGCTATTGCTCCAAATCGAGGAGTGGGGGTCTGCACTCTGGTCTACCAAGCGAAGTCGTCTTTTGCACAGTGCATGCAATCTGAGAGGCCCTGATGCTAGCGGATGGGCCGTAGTCTGCACTTCACCACAGCCACACAGTACAGAATCCACCTAATATTCCTACTTGTGCAGATTGGTCTTGCACCTAGTAACACCCGAGAGCAGCCTATTTATGTCCAGCTGGTAATTCTTCACAAGGTGTTTTTCCATCGTCCAAGATGCTCAACCCAAGCTCGCCACAAAGCGAGTCTTGCGTGCTGTTGTGTTCCTTCAAGTTTCTGTGTGGTCTTCAAGAAACTTTTGCGTGAACTTAACAGTGATAGTGTTGTTTGGAGTCCATACAGTGGATGAGCTTGGGATTTTAATGATGTGGTCTTCTCCTTACGGGCTGCTACCTCACGTCGTATATCAGGAGGTGCGATGCCAGAAAGAAAGAAACACTTCTTGCGGTGTGGTTCTTGGACAGCCTGTGATGATGTGACACGTTCCATTGATTGATTGTCACGTCGTCCGGCTCCATGGCTAAATGCTTAGCGTGCTGGCCTTCGGTCACCGGGATTCCGGGTTCGATTCCCGCCAGGGTCGGGAATTTTAACCATAATTAGTTAATTTCGCTGGCACGGGGCTGGGTGTATGTATCATCATCATTTCATCCTCATCACGACGCGCAGGTCGCCTGCGGGAGTCAGATCGAAAAACTTGCATCTGGCGAGCCGAACTTTTCCTCGGACACTTCCGGCAGTAAAAGCTATGCGCCATTTCATTTCATTACCACGTCTACTTCTTTGGTATGGCAAGATCTGTACCATACTGGGCAAGCGTACTTCGCTGTCGAGTGACATAATGCTGCTGCTGGTGGTGGTGGTGGTGGTGGTGGTGGTAATTGTTGTTTTTTGTTTTAAGAGGAAGTACAACTAGGGAAACTGAACAAGGCTCCTCGCTTTCATCTTTCCTACCTGCCCTCCCTTAGTCAACTCTTGTTCTTTTCCGACCCCAACGTATGAGAGGTTTAAGGAACCTTCATTTTTCTCGTCCCTTTTGTCGACGTTTCGGACCCCTTTCATTTTCTCTTACTAGTGATAATTGGGGCCCGGATTTTTATGTAATATAAAGTGCGAAATATGTACATTAAAATGTAGTAAATATCATTGAAATATGTAATTAAATGTGTGACTTTCGTAAAATATGTAATAGTATTACTGCACTTAATTTTCAGAAATGTTCGTAATTTATTATGATTGACTTATGATTAAGAGTGGTGGTGGTGTTTTATGAGGAAGTACAACTAGGCAACCCTCCTCTATATAACACCAATCAGAGAAAAAATATTGGAAGGGATCTTCTAAAAATGAAGGTATCGGTCAAAAAAAGATAAGGGCCACGAAGGGCGTGAAAATGAAGGACTCCTTAGGCCTCGAGTGCTCTAATACTGTCAGGGTCTGAAAAGAACAAGAGTTGACCAAGGGAGGTTGGAAAGGATAGATGAAAATGATGAGCCTGGCACAAGTGGAAGCAATGCCGGGACTCAGCTAAGAGCCCCATGGTCGCCAACCCACGCTCCCAAGTTGAGAGCCCCTGGGGCTCCTTGTTGTCGCCTCTTACGACAGGCTGAGGATACCGTGGGTGTTGTTCTAACGCCCCCCACCCCCACCCCACCCCCGCCCCCACCGCAATTGCACGGACGTCAAATCATAATTTAAAATCATAACACATGGAAAGAGAGCAACATCTGAAAAGACATCAGTTGCAAATCACGGATTATTAGATAACAAGACCTTCAGTTTCACGTAATACCCAGCGCAGCTAAGCTCGCTGTCAAACATTCTCTTGACGATATCGGTAATTGTATCTTCAGCTACACTCATTCTGCTGAAGTAAACTGTTTCTTCAAGTTTCCAGTGTCGCGAGATGACATCATAGCAATTGAGGAGCTCTTAGTGACATAATTCGAGTTCGCTCCAGATAACTTTTTTCTCCCTAAAGAATGTTCAGTTAGGAAAAAAGAAAACTTGAGATAAACACCAACTTGGAAAGCTTTTTCAGGCAAGAGTCAGTGTGTTCTGCCATTTAAGCGAAAGCTTGTATTCAATGGAGACAAATCTTCTTTCAACATCTGTATGTGTAGCTTTGCGATCTGTGATACTGGTGTTAGCGTAAGGTTAAAATTGCTTTCTGGAGTGCTTCAAAGAGGATTCAGGTCGCGCCAGTTAACTTTGCTTCGAGATAAGTTTCATCACGAAGATAGAGACAGAGGGGTTAGTTTGCTCTTTTTTAGGCAACTTTACATCGAGCCTCAGAGTTCGTTTTTATTAGATTGGTGTAACGATTAAAGGCCTTAAACACCCCCTGCGGGTAGGGGACGCACATGTAGAATACACCCGCGGTATCCCCCTGCCTGTCGTAAGAGGCGACTACAAGGGGCGACCAAGGGATGATCCAAATAGAACCATGAGACTACTTGTAATTAGTACCATCACGCAGGGAACACCATGGGTTGCATTTACTTGCGCGTAGTAGCACTATGTTAGGTACGCAATAGGTTTGTGATTAGTAGCGACAGTGTGTGAATCAGGATGGGGGTCCTGCAGTACCTGTGATTCGTACCACTATATGAGCGACACCATGGGATTAGCGACACCATGGTTCTGCCTTACCTATGCTCAGTTCCCACTATGTGAGGAATTCCACGGGATGGTACGGGTCCCTGTGGTTGGTCCATTTATGTGAGGAACGCCATCGGTTTGCGTTGCCTTTATAGGTTTGCGTTGCCTGCAAATGGCGCCGCAATGTGCGAAACACATGTGTTACATGTGCGCATTACACTACCTGTGAATAGTACCATAATGTGTGGAATACCGCGAGTCTCCGCTACTTTTGATTAGTACTGCAACATTACACATAGCATGGTTCTACTTTCCTAGCGATAAATACCATTATGAGGGGCTGATGACCTGGATTTTGGACCCGTTTCGACTATACGCACAATCGATTCAGCATCGTACTATAGAAGCAGTCCCTTGGTCGGTAATACGATTGTTTTGTGTCAGCTTCTGTGCATGTGAGGCACTCTGGGTCAGATCCACTGGTCGTTTTAAATTCATCTCCATCCATTCATTCTTCGTCCTCATGCTGTGAATTCTGGTCAGTTGAGGATTTTGGAATTTTAAATTGTCATTTAATTTCTTCTCATTTCGTACCATTAGGGGCCGATGACCTCGATGTTAGGCCCCTTTAAACAACAAACATCAATCATCATCAAAGGCCTAAAACACATTCTAATTATTCGAATACTCGTCCTCAAACAATTATTATGAATAATCTGGGTGGTTTCCTCCGTGGATCAGCTATAGGAAAAAAAAAATCTGTTTTGAAGCATAACGGCTGGGGTTTACTATTTTGAGGAATCATTAAACGGTTAGCAATAACGTGTGTTTCGTACTTACCGTTAATATTTGTGAGTTCCTTTTTTATGTCTAAGATTTTGCTTCATATTCCCGTAATGATGTCATATCCCCTTGTTTCTTTTTTTTTTTGTTTTTTTTTTTAGTGTACCGGTAGTGACTTTTATAGCCCCTAAGGGGTGATGTATTTATTGGGTATGTATTACTTGTCCTAGTAACAAGCCTATAATTATGGAGGTAGGTAGGTAGGTAGGTAGGTAGGTAGGTAAGGGTTATTCTGCCCAAAGGCAGGTCCGAACCTCCGCAGAGGTGTTCCTGAGCCGGAGTTTACGTGCCTTTCCGCTCCTCCATTCCCTTACCCCACCAACAGCGCGTGGCAACCCATCCAACTCCTGACCACGCCCAACGTTGCTTAACTTCGGAGATCTCACGGGATCCGGTGTTTCAACACGGCTACGGCCGTTGGCTATAATTATGGAAGCTATAGGAAAATGAAAATCCCAGCCTGTTTTCAGTCATTCGACCGGGTCAGGAATGGAATGAATGAAGCCCCAATAAGCGGCGAGGATAGGAATTGTGCCGGCTGCCGAAGCCTGTCGCACTCCTCCGGGGCGATGATTAATAACTGACAAATGAAATTAAATTATATTGGAGAGTGCCGCAGGAATAAAAGATTACAGTGAATACTAGAGGAGAAAACCCTGTCACCATTCCGCTTTGTCCAGCAAAAATCTCACATGGAGTGACCGGGATTTGAGCCACGGAACCCAGCAGTCAGAGGCCGGCGTGCTGCCGCCTGGGTCACGGAGCCTGGAATCTGTATAATAATAATAATAATAATAATAATAATAATAATAATAATAATAATAATAATGACTAACATCAAAGAGGCTCCACCAAAACTCCATACAAAATCCGGGGACATCGCCCGAGTAGACAAATTCAAATACCTGGGTGAGATCATCATGAAAAATGGACTGGACAAGGAAGCACTTCAGGAGCGAGTACGCAAACTGGAAATAGCCTACCAAACATCCCGCACAATCTACAACAAAAAATGTCTTTCCAAAAACACCAAGATACGTCACTATGAAACAGTTCTGAAGCCAGTAGTTCTATATGCAGCCGAAACCCTGTCTCTAAATGCCAACAAAGGACTCCTTGAAGAACTGGAGAAAAGAGAACGCAAAATTGTGAGAGGAATCTTAGGATCAAAGTACAGAAATGGAATCCATCAAAAGAGATCCAACAAGGAAGTCTACAGCAAAATATAGAAAATTACAGACACAATCAGAAAAAGACGGGCACGATTTTACGGTCATCTGAAAAGAATGGACGGAAGAAAGTTAACTAAAGAAATCTTTCACTTTTTTGATTCAAACCCCAAAACCACAATTCCCTGGTTTAGAAATACCAAAGAAGACCTGCAAATGCTACATATCTCAGCTGAAGACGCCTTTAACAGAGATCTCTTCCGCAAGAAAATATTGACGAACGGGCTAAACCGAGACGAGCAACCGAAGAGGAGCGTAAGCAGGCCCACTCACAAAGAATGAGGGAAATTTGGGCTCTAAAGAAGGCCAAGTTCAGTGTCAAATGCAACAAGACTTAACGTGGTCCTTGATGGCCCCAGCGAATTATATATAATAATAATAATAATAATAATAATAATAATAATAATAATAATAATAATAATAATAATAATAATAATAATAATAATAATAATAATAGTTACGGTGTTTGGTGTTTTATGGTGGACAGAGGTGAAAGAAGGTGTGGGCATGAATGGGTCTATCTACTACAATTAAAACATTAATTAAAGGCTTTAAAATCAAAGTTACATTTCTTTTACTCCTCTTTTTTTTTAACTGGAAAATATTAATTAACAAGTCGCTCAGCGGCGGAACAAGATTTCAGGTACAGTAGTTTAAGTACAAGGTAGTATGAATCAGAAAATCAACAAAATTAGTCAATTAGCTCCAATTTTACAAGTATTGTTGGAGCACTATTGCTCCATACACCCAAAAGTTAAGGAGACAGGTCTCCCCATTTCATTAAAAGAGTGTATCTACAAGAATAGGAAGAGCATCTATGCTCTATGAATTGTCCAGGAGACTGAGCTCCGAACCTAATACATTACAACCCGAGCATTTTTGCTCACTGAAAATTTACAATTTCCAGGCCTCTCGAGGCACAAACCTACATTTAATAGTTCAAACAGATTTCACTGTCTTCAACACTCAACAGTTTAACCATTTAACAGAAATAACTAGGATTTACAGGAATGTGGAATTATCATTCTACCGGGCCTTGGTGGGAACAAGAAAAAAGTTACTGGCCCAAAAATCCAAATGATGCAGAGGCAGACACTTGCACTCCTTGCCACTGACACTTAGAAGTTTAAAACCCTAGTAGGGCTCACTGCCCGATGTTAGAGGCTAATCCCATACTACTGAGGTGACTAGAGGGAGAAAATGTAAGTTACAAGGCTACTGATAGAAGACGGTTACAAAACATAGTCACCTCAAATACAAGTTGATAGGGAACTCGAAAGGGTGTCACACTCTCTATTCCCGAATTTAAGCTAAGTTTCTAGGCTAGTTTCGAGATTTACATTTGAAGAAGTTTACATTATTGGAGATCGGAAATTTAAAGTTACATTCTTAACGATCGGAAACATTCCCCTCGAGTTAGCTTTCAGAGGCTATCACCTAGTTAGTATATGGCTGCCATTACCTTATTGTGCTGGACTGTTCGATGAAGGGTGAAACGCCTCCACCTCCACTATTAGCACACATCCAGTACACTGGACGATCAAGAAGACAAGTTAGCTCGAAAAATTGCCAGCTTTTATTCCCGAGAGGAAGGTTCGAGAGAGATATGGGCTGAAACCCGACACACACCCAGATTTTTATTGGATAATTAAATATTTAGCAGAAAACGCTGATTGGTTGAACAGTAAATACAGGAAATTTTCTATTGGCTACTTTTGAAGTTGGCGGAAGGAGGTCGAAGTGTTGACAACTTTAACATACCAAGAACAAAAGATAATCAACTCAGTGTAGTTTAATTAATTTCGTGTGTCTATTTCTAGCCGAGTGCAGCCCTTGTATGGCAGACCCTCCGATGAGGGTGGGCGGCACCTGCCATTTGTAGGTAACTGCGTGTTATTGTGGTGGAGGATAGTGTTGTGTGGTGTGTGAGTTGCAGCGATGTTGGGGACAGCACAAACACCCATCCCCCGGGCCATTGGAATTAACCAATGGAGGTTAAAATCCCTGATCCGGTCGGGAATCGAACCCGGGATCCTCTGAACCGAAGGCCAGTACGCTGACCATTCAGCCGAAACGTAAGAATACAAAATTACTTTATCAGTTTAGTAGCGACATTTGTTGACCAAAGTCCGAGCTTCTTGCTCTAGTTGTTTCAAGTTTTAAATTTTATTTATTTATTTATTTATTTATTTCGTATGGCATGAGGATTGGTTATTAACTATATTTATACATTTGAGCTCATCAATACCTGCATTGCTGCTAAAGCTGAATGTCCAGTTTTGTTAGCCAACTCACAGCTTCATCACTGGCCTCGTGGATATCCTTTATTGTCCCACTGAATCTTCGGAGTGGGCACTCTGTGACGATATGTTGAACGGTCTGAGGCACATCAGAGCAGTCGCAATAAGGATCGCTGGTAATCTTCCACTTGTGTTTCCAGAAGTTGCATCTGCCATGTTGAGTTCTGATCCGAAAGTTTTAAATGTAAGATGTCCTTTCACAAGGCGCTTGATTTAAATGAATGGGGCGGGTGTACCCTCGGGGCACAACAATAATAATAATAATAATAATAATAATAATAATAATAATAATAATAATAATAATAATAATAATAATAATTAATAATACCGAGTGAGTTGGCCGTGCGGTTAAGGTCGCGTAGCTGTGAGCTTGCATTCGGGAGATGGGGGGTTCGAATCCCACCGCTGGCAGTCATGAAAATGTCGTGGAGATGGTGCTTATTGTTTTAAGAGGAAGTGCAACTAGGCAACCATAATCTATATAACACTAATCAGAGGGAAATATGGAAGGGATCCGACACTTCGAAAAATGAAGTTATCGGCCAAAGGAAGACAAGGGCCACGAAGGGCGTGAAAACGAAAGACTCCCTAGCCCTCTCAAACCTAATAGCGTCGGGGTCGGAAAAGAACAAAAGTTGACTAAGGAAGGCCGAATAGGATACATTAAAGTGAGGAGCCTGGCACTAGTAAGTGGAAGCAATGTCAGGACTCAGCTAATGGCCCCGTGGTCGCCAACCCACTCTCCCCAAGTTAAGTGCCACTAAGGCCCCTTTTAGTCGCCTTTTACGACGACAGGGGATACGGTGGGCAGTAACGTAGCCAGGATCAGCTGATTGCGGGTGGTGTTACAAAATTCTGATACATAATGAAGGTGCTTGTGTCGTGCGCGCGTACGTGACTTGGTCATCACAAGGACACTGATACAAGTGAATTATGTTGATATTCAGAATTCCAGTACACCACAAAATCTTCCATTAAAATACAGAACAAAACAATATGATCAAAGTCAATTTTACATGTTCAGTTTACAATTAAACGTTCGAGGCTTCTTAGAAAATACTATATTCATCAGCTCTGTTGGTGAATATTTGTATTGTTTATTGTCATTTTCTGTTTCCTTTTTTTGTTGTAAAAAGTTCCATGGGGCGGTGTTCTGAATCGCCCCTCACCCACCCCTCCCCACCACTACCACCCTGGCTACGCCCCTGACGGTGGATATTATTCTACCGCCCCCATCTGTAGGGGGAGGTAATTTTACGGAACGTGATACATTACAAGAGTACAGTGTCATAATTGTTTGGAGGATGCGACTTTTGCATTGGGAACTGTTCTTCTAAGTGAGGAGGAACTGTGGGAGCATACAGCTTGAACACCAGTAGGAAGTCGTGGGCCGTGACTGGAGTGCGGGAGCATGGTGCGATGCCAATCAAGCTGTGTTCTAAAGCTGGTGGTAAGGACATGTCTCTCCTGAGAGTCATTGACACATTGCCTGTGTCCACACGGCACGCGACACACTGAGTCACTGGAAGTTACATATTGCAGTGGTCTCTATTTTCCTCACAAAAAACCTCCATGCATCCAAATGTATAGAATTTCACTCGTTAACTCAATGTACTCTTCCTGTTTGATTAGGGTTGTCATGTCCGACTCGTTGGCTGAATGGTCAGCGTACTGGCCTTCGGTTCAGAGGGTCCCGGGTTCGATTCACGGCCGGATCGGGGATTTTAACCTTACTTGGTTAATTCCATTGGTCCGGGGGCTGGGCATTTGTGCTGTCCCCAACATCCCTGCAACTCATACACCACACATAACACTATCCTCCACCACAATAACACGCAGTTACCAAGATATGGCAGATGCCGCCCACCCTCGTCGGAGGGTCTGCCTTACAAGGGCTGCACTCGGCTAGAAATAGCCACACGAAATTAAAAAAAAAAGGGTTGCCATCAGTCTGCCATTTTATCTGTATGCCCGATAGGGATTTACATTTACTTTTAATTGCTGAGAATCAAAATGTAGGCTAACAATCATGTTTATTTTGCGTGTGGAAGCAAACCATCTAAAATTATTTAAAAAATAACAATAAATAAATAAATGAATAATGCATGACATGTGACGTTCCGCCCAAGTGGCAACTACGCAGCGTGAAAGGGGTTCCCGCACGGGGATAGGTGGTGGTGATAGCGGTGGAGGTGATTTTTTTAAGAAGTACAACTGGGCAACCATCCTGTATTAACACTAATTAGCGGGAAAAGATGGAACGGATTCGACTCTTCGAAAATAGAACTATTGGCCAAAGAAAGACAAGGGCCTCGAATGTTTTATAATACCGTCTGGGTTAGAAAAGAACTAGAGTTGACCAAGGGTGGTCGGATACGCTAGACCAGGGCCTCTCAAACGCCCAAAATCTCACGCGTGCAGAGCGAGGCGCAAGAGCTCCGTGCACTGTGCATCGGTGCCGCTCGGTATGGCTCGGATCAACGCTTCGTCTCTGGGCTACTCGGCTATGCTCGGCTCTACTCGGCTCAACTCAGCCCGGATTTGGAGCGCTACGGCGCAAGTGGGGGAGAGGGAGACAGGGGGAGCGAGCGAGACAGGCGTGAGGAAAGAGAGAGTTAGCGCTATTGCTCCAAATCGAGGAGTGGGGGGTCTGCACTCTGGACAACCAAGCCAAGTCGTCTTTTGCACCGTGCACAGTGCATGCACCACGCGCATGCACCCTGAGAGGCCCTGCGCTAGACGAAGGTGAGGAGCCTGCCATACATAAGTGCAAGTAATGCCAGGACCCAGCTAAGGGCCCCGTTGTCGCCAAGCCACGCTGCCAATTCAAGATCCCCTGGGGCCCCTTTCAGTTGCCTCTTATGAAAGGAAGGAGACATATTGGGTGTCATTCTACCGCCCCCACCCACAGGGGAAACAGCGGGTTGGATTTTCCTCGGATATGATTTAGTGACCTGCTTACTAAGACCGTTACTCCCTATTGGTATTCCGAGAACAATCTTGTATAATTGGATGGCGATTCCTGGAGCTCCGTTATGCTTTTGGACGTGGTTGGAATTGCAAGATCATGTTTACATCAGTCTCCTGTTTAAAGTCTTTTCTTCACCCTCAGCTGCTTGTCATATCAATTTCGCATCTTTCATGCACTCAGCCGTGACTTCAGCTCTCTTGCCAACGCATTGTGCATGTCCCCGGCTTAAGCTACAGTATTTGCCGTCTATTCATTTCCATGGAATCTGAGATGTCTTTGTATAGGGTGATGTGTGTCTTTACATCCAGGCACGGCCACTTGGCTTCTACATACGCGGGCCTACCTACTTGCTCTTAGGAGCTGTGGAGAAACCTTTCAGACTGCACTGATCCACCGAAATATTTGAAACATACATTGTATTAAGCGAGCGTTTCCCCTGCACTTCGATGCGTGTAAAACTCGTAATGAGTTTAAAGAAAAGAGTTCTCGATCACCCATGATACAGACTGTGATACATTGTCATATAATCAAGTAAACTAGGTCCACAGTGCTTTTTAAATTCAAGGGCTAGAGGTGGTGGTAGTGGTGGTAGTGATTTCTGTTTTAAGATGAAGTAGGCCCTACAACAAGGCAACCATCCTCTATATAACACTCATCAGAGAGAAAAAAAGGGAAGGGATCCGACACTTCGAAAAATGAAGGTATCGGCCTAAGGAAGACAAGGGCCACGGAGGGCATGAAAATGAGGGCTCCCTAGGCCCCACCCCATACGTAATAGCGTCAGGGTCGGAAAAGAACAAGAGTTGACCAAGGAAGGTCGGATAGGATAGATGAAAGTGAGGAGCCTGGCACAAGTAAGTGGAAGCAATGCCAGGACTCAGCTGAGTCCCCTATGGTCGCCAACCCACGCTCCAAAGTTCAGAGCCCCTGGGGCCCCTTTTAGTTGCCTATTACGACGGGCAGGGGATACCGTGGGTGTTATTCTACCGCCTCCACCTACAGGGGGAACAGGCAGGGATACCGTGCGTATTATTCTAAAGCCCCCGCTCAAAGGGGGAGAAAAGTACACATGCATGTTTAATTCTGCAAGGTTTTTATTTTTCCTAACTTAACTGTAAGCGCTGAATGTCCGTCTCAGCATTTGTAGTCACATATACTTTAATCCCCAATTAACTCAGTGTTCGGAGAGGGGGTAGATCTCAATTAGACATATATATAAGCGCTTTCTTTTCTAAGGGTCGCCGGAAACCGAGCTGTGTTAGCGCCGCGTTAAATCGAAAACAAAAAGAAAATGTTGTTGGCAAATTCTGTACGGCGTCATGACACTCACATGTCTCTCACATTTGGCTTAGACCGATATCTACGTTACACTTGACTGGCTACTAATCTTGAAGCATGTGCACTGAACCCGAACCGAATACGATCCTCTGATCCTTCACTTAATAACCCCCATTTAATCGCTCATTACGTCCCACCGGTTCGCTGAATCCTCTCCTAAGCCCGCTTCCTGGTGCAACGGCGTGGTCAGTGGCAGTACGTACTCGAGCGGAAACCAGCTTTTGTCATGCAAATGAAGCTAACTTCCGTTCTCAATATGTATCGGCATATTTTACTACCTTCTTCTCTGTTTACCATTCAACCACAAGAAAAATACGAGTCTTAAGTACAGATGTTCCTTCTTACAAACACTCTGTTTTCATGCAAGTGTTGGTGGCGGTTATTGTTTTAAGAAGTACAACTGGGCATTCATCCTCTATATAACACTAATCAGACGGATAAAAGTGGAAGGTCTGACACTGCGAAAAATGAAGTATTCGCCAAAGGAAGACAAGAGCCAAGAAGGGGGCGGGGGGGTAAATGAAGGACTCCCTAGGCTTCGAATGCTGTACTACCGTCGGGGTCGAAAAAGAACAAGAGTTGATTAAGCGAGGTGGTGGTGATGGTGATTACTCTTTTAAGAGGAAGTACAACTAGGCAACCATCCTCTATAAAATACGAATAAGAGAAGAAAGGGGAGGGATGCGATACTTCGAAAAATGAAGGTATCGGCCAAAGAAAGGCAAGGTCCACGAAGTGCGTGAAAATGAGACTCCCTAGCCCTCGCATACCTAATAGCGTTGGGCTCGAAAAAGAACAATTGTTGACCAAGAAAGGTCGGATAGGATAGATGAAAGTGAGGAGCCTGGCACAAGTAAGTGGAACCAATGCCAGGACACGGCTCAGGGCCCCGTGGTCGTCAATCCACGCTCCTGAGCCCCTGAGGCCCCTTTTAGTCGCCTCTTAGGACAGACAGGGGATACCGTGGGTGTTATCCCCCTGGGGCTGGGGGCGGTAGAATGTTACTCTACCCACAGGGGATAACTATTATACTGGCCTCGACAAAATAATCTGGAGCGCTTCAGCAGTATCTCGTGTTCTATTTGATTTGTGACTGAAAAAGTACGAAGAGAATGAGAGTAAAGTGAAGCTTTGTTGGACTCACCTCTTATCTCCGTTCTCACTATTGACGTCTCCCCGCGGAGGGATGACTTGCTTGAAATTTGTGTAGAAATCATGTTACATTTTCCAAGGTTTTTGCCAGATTAAAAATGTTATGACTTTCGAGAGAAACGGCAAATCCTTTGCGAGCTACTTGGAAGGATATTTTTCTCTCCTTTCTTTTTTTCCTCGTCGTCGCTCAGAGCTGAGGCGGACCGTACAGATATGGCATTCTGTAGAGCTTTCGGAGCAACCTCTCATCTCCACATTCAAAATGAATATCGAGTGAAGAGGGAATTACGGAAGTACGTCATTATATGACCCAACCGATAGGAAGACTTCCAAAAGACGCCAGTAAATACTGCTCTAAAGGGAACATCTGAACTCAAATTCAAAGAGAGCCTGCTTTCTAAGAAACATATAAAATAGATGTTACATTTTTGTTCACGTTTTTAGGTGCTGGTGATTACTGTTTTAAGAGGAAGTACAACTAGGCAACCATCCTCTGTATAACACTAATCAGAAAGAAAAAATGGAAGGGATCTGACACTCAGAAAAATGAAGGTATCGGCCAAAGAAAGACAAGGGCCACGAAGGGCGTGAAAATGAAAGACACCCTAGCTCTCGGAAATCTAATAGCGTCGGGGTCGGAAAAGAACAAGAGTTGACCAAGGGAGGTAGGATAGGATAGATGAAAGTGAGGAGCCTGGCACAAATTGAAGCAATGCTAGGACTCAGCTAAGGGCCCCGTGGTCTCGCCAACCCACGATTCAAAGTTCAGAGACCCTGGGGCTCAGTTTAGTATTATTATTATTTTATTATTTTATTATTATTATTATTATTATTATTATTATTATTATTGTGTCAAAGAGGCGGATGTTAATGTAGATTGGCAAATTGACTACGTATGATATAGCAGAGGTTAAAAATACACCAGGCCTATCTAATTTTTCATTTTCGTATTGTGGTGGTGATTATTGTTCTAAAAGGAAGGCCGGGCTGAGTGGCTCAGACGGTTAAGGCGCTGGCCTTCTAACCCCAACTTGGCAGGTTCGTTCCTGGCTCAGTCCGGTGGTATTTGAAGGTGCTCAAATACGACAACCCCGTGTCGGTAGATTTACTGGCACGTAAAAGAACTCCCGCGGGACTAAATTCCGGCACCTCGGCGTCTCTGAAGACCTTAAAAAGTAGTTAGTGGGACGTAAAGCAAATAACATTATTATTATTATTATTATTATTATTTCTAAAAGGAAGTACAGCTAGGCAACCGACCTCTATTAACACTAATCAGAAGGATAAAATGGAAAGGGTACGACACTTCGAAAAAGGAAGGTTTCGGCCAAAAAAAGACAAGGGCCACGAAGAGCGTGAAAATGAAAGACTCGCTAGGCAGCGATATCTAATATCGCCAGGGTCAGAAAAGAGCAACAGTTGACCAAGAGAGGTCGGATAAGATAGATGAAAGTGAGAAGCCTGGCACAAGTGGAAACAATACCACGACTCAGCTAAGGACCCTGTGGTCGCCAACCCATCCTCCCAAGTTGAGAGCCCCTCGGGCCCCTTTTGGTTGTCTCTTACGACAGGCAGGGGATACCGTGGTTGTTATTCTATCATCCCCACCCACATGCCATCATATGTGATATTAAATCTTCCGTCGCCGACAAGTGGATGCTGTCCTGGCCAGCTATAATGTGAATAAGAATAACATTTTACGCGTTAGCTGCAACCATCTCCTAGGGAGGTACAGCGTGATGTGCGAGAGAAGAAAATCAATACAGAACCAGGCTCATCCCTTATCAGCTCTTCAGGGAAGAGGGTGAGATCTAGGAAAAGCTTTCTGGGTCATCGCTCGCGCTAACCAAGAATCCAGAAGAGGTGCTGTGAGATTTACAGAGAATCTAAGGCTTATACTCACCGACGTGCAGGAAACAAGCATTGCCCTCTTCCGTCCGTGAGGTATCTCCGTCGAACCAAAAACATACAATTATTATTCCAGTTCCCTCAATGGGGAGTAATTTTTTATTATGGTGGTGGTTGTTGTGGTTGTTTTAGGAAGAAATAAAAAAGGACAGTTATTCCGTATAACACTATAACATTGTCTGTATAACACTAATCAGAGAGAAAGAATGGAAGGGCCCCCCGCACACTTCGAAAAATGAAGGTATCGGCAAAAGGAAGACCATGGCAATGAAATTTAAAGGAGGGAACATGGAAAAAGGTGGTGATTATTATTTTAAGAGGAAGTACAACTAGGCAACCATTGTCTTTTAACACTAATCAGAGAAAGTTGAAGGGATCCGAGACTTAGAAGAAGGTATCGGTCAAATAAAGACAAGAGCAACAAAGATCGTGAAATGAGACTACCTAGACTTCAATACCATCGGGGTCAGAAAATAATAAAGAGTTGACCTAGGGATATCGGATAGGATATATGCAAGTGAAGAGCCTGGCATAAGTAGAAACAGTGCCTGGACTCAGCTATAGCCCCTTGGTCGCCATTCCATGCTCCCCGAGGTAAGAGCCCTTGGATCTGACAGGCACAGGTCCGAACTTAGTGGCCTTTAACAGCTTCCTGTTCTGCCCGACTTTACTCGTTTTTATGAGAACGTAACCGTCATGTAGTGGTGGTGGTCATTGTTTTAAAACGAAGTACGTCTGGGCAACCATCCTCTATTAACATTAACGAGAGAGAAATCAGATATTTTGAAAAATGGAAGTAACGGCCAAAGAAAGGTAAGGGCGTGAAGATGAGACTCCCTAGGCCTCGAGTGCTCTAATACCGTCGGGGTCGGAAAAGAACAAGAGTTGACCAAGGGAGGTCGGATAGGACAGATGAAAGTGAGGAGCCTGGCACAAATACGTGGAAGAAATGCCAGGACTCAGTTAAGTGCCCTGTGGTTGCCATCCCACGCTCCAAAGTTCAGAGCCCCTGGGGCCTCCTTTAGGCGTCTCTTGTGATAGACAGGGCATACCGTGGGTGTTATTCTACGGCTGTCACCCGCAGGGGGACAAAGATTTGTCACTCACTCGGAAGACAAGCATTGTATCGGAGGCACAGAGGTTGGCTACACAGTCAGAGAAATTCAATTTAAATGAGGTTAGGGTAGGAAAGAAGGAAAAGGGAACACAGACTCAAGCTACTGGGGACGGACACTGACGCCTGTCCAGCATGGGTTTCCTTGAGCTGGCTCAACTCTCGGGATTAACGAGCGCACAAGCCATGACACCGACGTAAACTATGTTAACCCTGGAGGGGGTCGAAGGATGAAGTCGAACCCAGGGCTTCCGATTGGCAGGCAAACACTCTACGCCTAGGACATGGGGCCGACAAAGTCCACATAAACCTCTTAACAATTTACTGGTCAATAAATCCCCTATAATAATGTGTTCCTTCCTTTTGGTAGTGCTTGATCTAGGGAAGGTAGTGGTGGTTATTATTGTTTTAAGAGGAAGTACAACTAGGCAACTATCCTCTATATATTTTTAATCAGAAAGAAAAAATGGTAGGGGCCCGATACTTCGAAAAATGAAGGTATCGGCCAAAGAAACAAGGGCTACGGTGGGCGTGAAAATTAAGCTTCGAGTGCTCTAATACCGTCGGGGTAGGAAAAGAAGAGTTGGCCAAGGGAGGTCGGACAGGATAGATGAAAGTGAGGAGTCTGGCACCAGTGGAGGCAATGCCAGGACTCAGTTAAGGGCCCCGTAGTCGCCAGTCCACGCTCTCTGGGGTTACCATCTCCCGAATACAAGCTTACAGCTACCGCGATGCGTATCACGTAGCCAAGTCGCTTAGTAAACATCGCTATTGATACACTTTTTGGTTTTTAATTAGTAAAATCATTTTTAAAAGTGAAACGTTTTTAATTATTTTTACATTCCCACGATGTCAAGTCTCTGCGTATTTGAGATTAATGAGGTCTCGCTCTCGTCTCGACCTTTGCGCCATATTGGATATTCCATTACGCGTAGCGAAATTCTGCCACTGTTGGCAGCACTAACCTAAACTGATGTGACTTCCAAGAAGAGAAGAGACGTGTGACATTACAGCGCTTTTTTGCTTGAACAAGTTCTGGAATCCCCTTGCACATTTTGATAAATCACCGTGCCATGAATATCTCGAGTTGATGGGTCTGAGACAACGCTGCTGTCAGTTAACCGCCGATGTCATCTCGTAGAAGTGCGAACCCGACTATTCACATGACTGGCTGACACTGGAAACTCGGAAAGATTGATTCGTGATGTATTTTCTCTCACTTTTGTTTATTATTTTCCCTCGTATTAAGTCGCGCACGTGTGTGTGTGTTATTTTAACAGGTGGTAGTGGTGATAATTATTGTTTTAAGAGGAAGTACCACTAGGCAACCAACCTCTGTTAACACAGAAAGAAATAATAATAATAATAATAATAATTACGGGGTTACCGTGGAGCAGAGAGGTTATAGAAGGTGCCGGGGTGAATGGGTCTGTCTACAGTATCAAAGTTGAGTTAAAACTTTAAAAGGTTATATTTCTTTTCAAAACAAACTTAACAATATTTTTCACTGAGTGAACATAACAATATATCAGGTACAAAAGCAATCTTGAAACAAGACTAGGAAAATCCAAGATTCAGAACTTCAACAATTTTGGGCTTCAAGCCCCTATTTCATAATGCCAGAGATACAGGATCCAGTTTACCAAAACTTTAATTCAACTCAGGAATCAAAGGGCAGGAATCCCCTTAATTCAAGAGCACTTGCTCCCTCAATTACAATGTCAAGCCGTCCAGAGGCACCCTTCACAATTACAAAACTTTGAAAAAGAGCTGACAGGCTCTCAGTTTCTTACGGCCCACTCAAGGCAATCATCAAAATTTTACACTCTCTGGCCTTCCATGGCCCAACTACAATTTGAAACAGGGGTATCTAGTACCCAATCTATAGGGCCTTTGAAAAAAAGAACAGGTTAAGTAAACGGCCCGAAACACAAACTGAATGGAGGCGAACACTGCGCTCCAGATAATGAAACATTAAAACCTATAGAGCTCTCGGCCGATGAAGCAGGGGCTATTCCCAAACTACTGAGATGGCTCGCATGGAAATCACTTTAACACATTAAAGGAAGAAAACCGTTACAAAACGAAGTCACCCAAACCAAGATGAAGGGAAGCTGGAGAGGGTAACTCACTCTCTATCCCCGATTTACAATTAAAGATTTTATGAAGTTTTTACATTAGTCGAAAGAAAGGTTACATTTTAGAAAAGTAGGTTACATAGTGAAAGATTCGGACCTTCCCCTCGGAATAATTTGCGGCTACAGCAAGACAGATGGAATTATGTGGCCATTACCTTGTAGATGTTCTAGCTGCCGACAAAAGAGGCCGCCCGCCTCCTGCTTAAACACACACACTGAGATAGACGACGATCAATTGGCCAGGAAACATGAAAAGCTGCAGTTTATATTCCCTCAGGGAAGGTTCGAGATCATTCAAGACTAATCAGGACACACCATCTTAAATTTTATTGGCTAACACAAAGTGAACAAGAAATGCGGGATTGGTTGAAAATTAATTACAAAAATTCCTGATTGGCTAGATTCAAAACTGGCGGAAAGAAAAGGAAGTATTGCCAACCCAAAAATAAATGAACATAGATCAGTTATGGAAAACCTAGGAATACAAAACTTCTTTAAGTTATAAGTTCTTACACCTTGCACCAGGGTGCCTGATCATAGCTTTTTGGTAGTGTCATCTGTGGAAGAATGTCCAAACTTTTTGATGAATGACAAACAAAACAAGGAGAAATTCACTCCGTTTAGGAAACTTCACAACAAAACAATTACTTAATTTTTCAGTGGTGATATCTTCTGATTAAAGTTCTAAGTTCCTGTTGTAGTAGTTTCCACTTTTGTTCGATAGAGGAGTTCATTAAGGCGTTTATTTTGAATGCGCGCGTTGAGTTGTACCTCCCGGTACAATAATAATAACTTTACGTCCCACTAACTTCTTTCACGGTTTTCGGAGACGCAGAGGTGCGGGATTTTCGTCCCACAGGAGTTATTTTATTTGCCAATAAATCTACCGACTAGAGGTTGACGTATTTGAGCACCTACAAATACCACCGGACTGAGCCAGGATCGAACCTGCCAAGTTGGGGTCAGGAAGTTGTGACACTTGCACGGAGTGACACTTGCACGGAGATGGAATGTGTTGACACTTGCACGGAAAGCCAAAAATTACCGGAAATTACTAAGCATGACTATTTCAAATAGTGACACTTGCACGGAGGCCCGAAGAGGGTTGGAAAACCAGAAACAGGGGAGGGGAAGGCCCACCCGGTAACTGGAATTCATTGCTACAGTTGATACCTGTGTGACAACTAGTGTTCCGTGTTGAACTGGTGATAATTGCTCTGTAGCTATGGAGTTCACTGAGACCGCCTTTTTTGATTTACGACGGACATCAGTATATTGTGGACTATACCAATAAAGATCAAATGACTTATTGGCGGTGCGTATATTTCAAGAAAAGTAAATGTAAAGGAAGAATAACAACGAACGATAATACAGTTTTAGGCGAGACAATTCATGTTTGCATTCCGGACGACGCAGCGAATGAAGTGATAAAAAAGTGTAGTAAATGCAAAAAAAAAAAAAAAAAAAAAAAAAAAAAAAAAAAAAAAAAAAAAGTGCAAGGGAAACAGACAGTATGATTTCAACAGTTTACACCGAAGAAGTAGGCCAGCTCTTCAATAGAGGCTATGACCTTGTGACATCGCTGCCATCACATAAAAGTATCAAGCAATCATTACATCGTATCCGACGGAAACGAATGGGGCCTACAAAAGACCCGATCGATTCTGGAGGTGCTATAATACAGAAGACACATAGCAATGAACGACGGTGGAAAATTCCTACTTGAAGACGACAACAGGGGGCTTAAAGTCAGGATATTAGTGTTTGCCATCGAGAAAGGAAAATCTACTTTATCAAGTTGCTCTTCATTCTTTGTCGACGGGACCTGCAAAAGTTCAAGCAAGCAGTTTGGGCTGTTACTTAAAATCCACGCGATCTTGGAAGTTCTTGGGAAGAAACCAACACGATACCAGCTGTCTACGCGCTGTTACCAAACAAGAAACGGGAAACCTTATGCGCGTTTCTTCGAAGCTGTTAAAAACAACGTACTAGGATGGAACCCTGTGACACGTATTATGGACTTCGAAATCGCCATCGTCCAATCAGCTAAAACGCTGTTTCCTCAATCTGAGATTTTTGGTTGCAACTATCATTGTAATCAATGTATATGGAGGAAAGTACAAGATTGTGGCCTTGTTACTGCGTACAGGGAAAATGAAGAAATTAGACTTCATATTCGAATGTGTTCAGCACTAGCGCACATTTCCCTAGAAATGATTGATAATGGTTGGCTATGTATTCAGGAGAGCTCGCCTGAAAATCAGAATCTACAGGTGTTTTACGACTACGTCGTCGATCAATGGCTGGATAACGAGCACATGCCAAGGAATATGTGGAACTGTTGTGGAAGGCGGCATCGGACCAATAACGTTTCTGAAGGCTGGAACCAAAGAACAAACAGCGCACCCGAATGTATATTCGCTGATCAAGACTCTTCGAGATGACGCAGAGTACTACGGTCACCAATTTGTCAGGATAGTTTTGAATATCGATGGGGAGAGAAGGAAGAAATCAGCTGTGAAGATCGATGAGAGTATTTCAAAGGTCTTAAAAATACTGGAAGTTGATGGCAAACTAAGATCATTCCCAGTTTGTGTTGCTTACGCTCAGAAACTGCAGTGAAACTACCCTGGAATATTACAGGATTTGTAAATCATGCAAATATTGTAAATATAGAAATATTCTGAATCATAATTAATAAAGAGAAAACGTGACAATGAAATATCACTGCATAACCACGCAAATATCTTGAATCAGCACTTAAAAAATAAAAGACTTGACGAACTTGCATAAAGTGAAAAATATTTATGTATGAGGAACGCAAAGAGACTACCTCCCCGTGGTGTTCCCTGGAAACGGCGCTAAGTCAGCCAAATGTATCTTACAATATATAAAATTAACCAGAAAAACAAACCCCATGGTGCAACAGCCCTTGAAGGGCCTTGGTATACCAAGTGACCGATGCTCAGCGCGAAGGCCTGCAGATTACGAGGTGAGGTGTGGTCAGCACAACGAATCCTCACGGTAGTTAATCTTGGCTCTCTACACCAGCGCCACTATCTCGCCATGAGATAGCTCCTCAGTTCTAATCTAATCACCTCGAACCTCGAACCAGCCCTCAGATTCAGGTAAAAATTCCTGACCTGGCCGGGAATCGAATCCGGGGCTTCCGGGTAAGAGGCTAGAACGCTACTCCTACACCATGGGGCCGGCATTTATAAAATTAACGGTTACTTATAAATTGCATCTAAATTCACTACCGTGATTACCAGAGTTAGGATTTTTGGTGACATGTCATTAAGTGCGACCAGTATCCAGTAATCGGGAGATAGTGGGTTCGAGCCCCACTGTCGGCAGCCCTGAAGATGGTTTTCCGTGGTTTCCCATTTTCACACCAGGCAAATGCTGGGGCTGTACCTTAATTAAGGCCACAGCCGCTTCCTTCCAATTCCTAGGCCTTTCCTCACCCATCGTCGCCATAAGACCTATCTGTGTCAGTGCGACGTAAAGCAAATAGCATTTTTTTAATTGGTTCTAAATAGACATTGCTAACTTGTATAGAAATCCTTATCATAGTTCCCACATTGTAAAAATGCTAATTACCGAGAAAGTGGCCGTGCGGTTAGGGTTGTGCGGCTGTGAGCTTGCATTCGGGTGATAGTGGGTTCGAACCCCACTGTCGGCAGCCCTGAAGATTGTTTTTCGTTTTTTCCCATTTTCACACTAGGCAAATGCTGGGGCTGTACCTTAATGAAGGCCACGGCGGCTACCTTCCCAATCTACCACCCTTCCGTCGCCGAAAACCTTCGATGTCTTAGTGCGACCTTAAACAAATAGCAAAAAGATGCTAATTTATTAGGTCATTTTTTGCCATTTTGTATTATGTCATTTTATAAAGTTGTAAGTCATTATGCGGTCATTTTATGGAATTTATTGTCCGGCTCCATGGCTAAATGTTTAGCGTGCTGGCCTCTGGTCACAGGGGTCCTGGGTTCGATTCCCGGCAGGGTCGGGAAGTTTAACCATAATGGGTTCTGGGTTCGTTCCGCTGGCACGGGGGCTGGGTGTACGATCCGCAGGTCGCCTACGGGGTCAAACCAAAAAGATCTGCACCTGGCGAGCCGAAGACTATTTTATACTTTTTGAGTCATTTTCTTACATGTTGAAACATTTACGCGTGTGGTATTGGATTTCCAGGAGAGGCCAGTATTTATGTGCATTTTCGTCGAAGTACCTATCAAATTAGATTAGGCATCCAAAATTTATGTTAGTATGACCATTCTACTTCTGAATCATCAGGTAGAGTGAAAGCTCCGTGCAAGTGTCACCATCCTAGTTCTGACTCATCAAGTAGAGTGAAAGGCTCCGTGCAAATGTCACTCCGTGCAAATGTCACTCCGTGCAAATGTCACTCCGTGCAAGTGTTCCAACCCCGGGGTCAGAAGGCTAGCGTCTCAACCGTCTGAGCCACTCAGCCCGGCAGCTACTCTAGATGTGCATGCTATGAATTTAATTTTATCAGGAAAAACGAGGAAACTGGTGGAACCTCTCATTTTGTCATGTTATTGACAGCCTATATAACTGGCGTACAACGATGTTTTGATGCTGTAATAGGATATGTCATCCAAGTTTCATAGCAATTGTTACTGTCAATACACCACCTTCCATTTGAAACTGCGGCAAGAAATTGCTATTTTAAGAATGTAAGTAATATTGTATGACAGAATGGCTTAATGAAGTCTTAATTGATAGTCCTTGGTAGTTTGTTTTAATGTGTACTCATGTGTACCCAAGTAAGTTTAGCTTTGATCTGTACTATGGATCATAGCCCATCAGAATATTAACCATGTAAACATCCACTAACATGCCTGACACGTCCTGTGTTGTGTGCGCGTTTAGCGCCTGATAACCCGTGATAACTCACACCTAGATAAACTAATAATGTTTAATGAATGATAATTAATGTCTTTTTCCTTTGGATCTTGTCCACATTTTAGGATTTTAAGGACTGTCAATTATTCCTACCACTAACTTCTGAATGGTTGACGACAACAAAAGGCCTTCTGGTGGAATGAACGTCGATCAATGAGCTTCGGACCACAAGGTAACTCTAAATTGATGGACTTACTGCTGTCTAATGCTTTCGCTTCTTTTCTGATTAATCTAGGTTAATCTAGACGCACAAAGATCTATGACAGCAATTTAATCCTAGTATTATTGGCATTATCACTTAGCCCTTTCTTGCTTGCTCGCCAGGAATGGTTAAGATCAGCCTGTAAGGACTGTGATAGACGATTGATACACGTATTAGGGATTGGTCTACTTACTGAAAAAACAATGAGATGAATTTTAATATCATTTAATTTGCGCGCCTGTCTTATTTCCGATGAAAACGTCGCACAGTGTGTCGAATCCCAATTCTAGGTGGAAAAAATTAAGAACGTCGTTAATAGTGCTGGGATCCTATTAAAAGTTGGCAATATACCGTTTTCGAGGACGCTGAATTCATGTCTGACATCGTCTAAAGTGTACGATCTTCGGGGGTAAAAATATAGGGGTGAGGGGAAAGGGGAGGTTTAAAAAATGACCGAAAGCAACAATAGAATCGTCAATTTACGGGAGTAAATATCACAATTTGGATGTGTACATTATAGTTTATGACAGTAGTAAACATATTGTTTAAAACTGGATAAAATATGAATAACAATAATTTCAGTCCAGTATTCTTGTTACCCTTATTTGAGGGAATAGACGGAGACACTGTATGTAAATTCTTCCAGACTGAAAATGTATTTTAAATTGGTATTAAACGTATAACAACGAAATATGCACACAAAATAGCAATAATTTTTAAAAACATATTCGTCAAAATCAAAACAACAATATTTCTTTATAACGCAATTTCATTTTCTAGTCCGGTTAATGACGTAGTTTTAGTAAACACGCCTTACACACAAAAACACTATTATTAATATATTATATTGTATTTGCACATTAAAAAGGCAAGATTACACTCAAAAACATTTGATAAAAGACGTTAAAGGATCATATTATTAACAAGTATTAGTCTCATCAATCTCATCCCGTTAATAATAATAATATATCTAATGTTCATTCGTCCCCTGATTCGTCTGTAGAGTGCAGAGCATCGTAGTCATTGCTATACTGGTCTTCTTCATTTGATGTGAAAGGATCTTGGGAATCATTAAGTAACTCAATAGCTTCCACAGGTAGATTACCAGGAGTTTTACGTGGCATTGTTCGGTACTTGTTTATTAAGGGATCTGATATAATCAACATGTTAAGCAAGTCTCTATTAGTTGAATGCCTGCTACATTTTTGAGTATGATGTTCACGAGACCTCCGACAATCTTTATTTCTAGCTTCTTGAGCTTCTTCAGATAAAGGTCCTATTGGCACAAGAAAATGTTCAATTACGTGAGTACTGTATACTAAAATGTTATGCACAGTTACGGGCATATAATACCATGCATATAGTTAACATACAAAGCCGCAACGAATTTTTTCCGAAATCGTTGTTCTCTTCTTCCTGCACTCTCCCATTTTGTGTTAATATTATGGGATATCAACTCAATTTTGTTTCTTAGCTCCTGAACCTGAGTGCCAGTAAGAGTTGTAGACTCAAATTTAGTCATTACATATTGAAATATGACTTCTGAACGCCCCTCTTTCCGACACGACCGCCACGCGTTGAAACATTCTTCTCGCGGTAACGCCCACATAGTCCCTGAAAATAAGAAAATAAACCATCATGCACATTCGTGCGCAACCAAACCACTACTGATCCTGAATCTACATTAAATTTCTCATCGAATGATGTTGAAAGTAAAGTGGCACTATGAGGCACTCATAAAGTTTTCTTCGAGCAAAATCTAAAAACAATCTAATTTTCTACAGCCACTTCCTTTTACTACGCATTGTGAATAATTTATTTAGTGCAGAACGCTTGTATTACACATAAAAGTGAGAACACATACCTCTTTTCGCTATTGCATAAACCACAGAAGACAACAACTCTTAAACTCACTAGAAACACAACGTTCGGTTCACTCCGACACCTCCTATCCACTGAGCCTGATAACTGCCAGGAAGACGTTTCAGCACCTGTCCCCTCCCTCCTACGCACCAGAAAGCGGAAAGGAAGACCCGAGGTCATCATCTGGTTTGTTCACTATCGAATGAGCCAGGTTTCACTTTGATTTGCGCCAGTGAATTTTTTCCACCTAGAGATGGGATTCGACACACTGTGCGTCGCCTGAGTATTGTTTCTTAACATTGTAACTGAAGGGAATGGTGGTGTTGATTAGACCTATTGTTTCAAGAGGGAAGGTGTTCGTGGTGATTATTGTTTTAGGAGGAAGTATAATTTGGCAACCATCCACTATTAACACCAAACAGAGGAGAAATATGGAAGGGATCAGGCACTTCGAAAAATGAAAATATCGGTCGAAGAAAGAAAAAGGTCCACGAAGGGCGTGAAAATGAAGGAAAAGAAAAAGGTCCACGAAGGGCGTGAAAATGAAGGAAAAGAAAAAGGTCCACGAAGGGCGTGAAAATGAGAGTCCCTAGGTGTCGAATACTGTAATACCGTTGGTATTGGATAAGTTCACCAAGGGAGGTCGAATAGGATAGATGAAGGTTATGGGCCTGACACAAGTGGAAGAAATTCCAGGAACCAGTTCAGGTGGTGGTGGTGGTGGTAGTGGTGGTGGTGGTGGTGAGGATGATGATTGTTTTAAGAGGAAGTACTACTAAGCAACCATCCTCTATATAATACTAACCAGAGAGAAAAAATGGAAGGGATCAGACCTCCCGAAGAATGAAGGTATCGGCCAAAGGAATACAAGGACCACGAAGGGCGTGAAAATGCAAGACTCCCAGGCCTCGCATCCTTATGCTGGACTCTGCTAATACCGTCGGGGTCAGGAAAGAACAAGTGTTGACCAAGGGAGGTCGGATAGGATAGATGAAAGTGAGGAGCCTGACACAAAGCAGGGGAATCAATGCCAGGATTCAGCTCAGGCCCCGTGGTCGCTAACACACGCTCCCAAGTTGAGAGTCCCATATTCGCCTCTTACGACAGGCACGGGATACCGTTGGTGTTACTCTAACGCCCCCATCCTCAAGTGGAAATAGGCAGGGGATCCGTGGGTGTTATTCTACCGCTCGACCCACAGGGGGAAGCTACTGGGGGATCCGTGGTCTCCCAATCTCTCTTCTGAGATGATAGCCGTGGGTGGGTGGTGTTGGTGATTATTGTTTTAAGAGGAAGTACAACTAGGCAACCATCCTCTATATAACACTAATCAGACAGGAAAAATGGAAGGGGTCCGACACTTCGAAAAATGAAGGTATCGGCCAAAGGAAGACAAGGGCCACGAAGGGCGTGAAAATGAAAGACTCCCTAGCCCTCGCAAACCTAATAGCCTCGGGGTCGGAAAAGAACAAGAGTTGACCAAGGGAGGTCGGATAGGATAGATGAAAGTGAGGAGCCTGGCACTAGTAAGTGGAAGCAATGCCAGGGCTCAGCTAAGGGCCCCGTGGTCGCAAACCCACGCTTCAAACTTCAGAGCCCCTGGGGCCCCTTTTAGTCGCCTCTTACGACAGGCAGGGGATACCTTGGGTGTTATTCTACCGCCCCCACCCACAGGGGGATAGCCGTGGGTCCCTGAAGTAGTATTTGACTAATATCTTATTACTGACTCTTGCAACATTTGGCTTACGAAATTGAGCCGACTTTTCTTTTCCAAGACAGAACAAATGTTGAAGTTATTTTCGCTTTTTGGATTTAATCCTGCGGACCAGAGGAACTTTCTACTAACGCGACTGTGTTGCAATTTATGAAGTAAATATTATACATTTTAATTAAATTATGACTCGAGCAAAGGAGAGTGAATTAAATTATAACTGGCGACAAAAGAGAGGATGGCCTCTGTCTTAATATGCATGTACATATTAATTAAGAGTCTAGAAAGTTAATCAGAGTCATTCTTAATTTAACTCTTGCGTTAAAGCGCCCCGAGCTTTCTGTGTGTATCTCAGCGAGCTTCATTACGTCGTCGCGTTATAGAATTCTGTGACGGGTGACCTCAGGGAAATTGAAAGAGAGCACTGGCTCTCGTCACTACAGGCCATTTCGTACGCATTCAGCTTCACCGATTACGAGAAAGGTATTTTAAAACTTGGGAGGAATTCTGATTTACAAGTTCTCATGACCTCCTTTAGCCAAGCAACCTTGAAGTTACACGTGAATGAGGATGTCGTTATCAGTCACGAAACCTCCTCTACTCTTTTTCTTTTTTTGTTCTGCTCTTCTCTCCTCACTTTCCTCCTGTTCTTCACTTCCTTTCCCCTATTTTTATTTTATGTATAACACTGTTGTTGTTTGAGTCAGCAGTCCTTAGACTGGTTTGATGCAGCTCTCCGTGCCAGCCTATCCTGTGCTAAGCTTTGGATTTCTACGTAACTACTGCATCCTACATCTGCTCTGATCTGCTTTTCTACCCCTACCGTTCTTACCGCCTACACTTCTCTCAAAAACCAACTGAGCAAGTCCTGGTTATCTTAAGGTGTGTCCAATTATTCTAGCTCTTTTTCTCGTCAAATGTAGCCAAATCGATTTCCTCTCACAAATTCGATTCAGTATCTCTTCATTCGTGATTCGATCTATCTATCTCACCTTGAACATTCTTCTGTAACACCGCATTTCACAAGCTTCTATTACCGAGCTCGATAGCTGCAGTCGCTTAAGTGCGGCCAGTATTCAGTATTCGGGAGATAGTAGGTTCGAACCCCACTGTCGGCAGCCCTGAAAATGGTTTTCCGTGGTTTCCCATTTTCACACCAGGCAAATGCCGGGGCTGTACTTTAATTAAGGCCACGACCGCTTCCTTCCCACTCCTAGCCCTTCCCTGCCCCATCGTCGCCATAAGACCTATCTGTGTCGGTGCGACGTACAGCAAAAAAAAAAAAAAAAAAAAGGCAAGCTTCTATTCTCTTTCTTTCTGAGCGAGTTACCGTCCATGTTTCACTTCCATACAAAGCCACGCTTCAGAGGAAAATCTTCAGAAGCATCTTGCTAATTCCTATATCAGTGATCGAAGTGAGCAAATTTATTTTCTAAAGAAAGCTCTTTCTTGCTTGTGCTGAAAATGAAAACCTACAACCTGTTTTCCCGTCATTGACCGGGTCAGGGATGGAATGAATGAAGCAGATATAGGCTGTTAGTACGATGGGGTCGCCACTCCCAAAGTGATTTATTAATGAATGATAGATGCTATGAAATTAGAATGGAGAGTGTTGCTGGAATGAAAGATGACAGGGAAAACCGGAGTACCCGGAGAAAAACCTGTCCCGCCTCCGCTTTGTCCAGCACAAATCTAACATGGAGTGACCGGGATTTGAACCACAGTATCCAGCGGTCCTTCTTAATTCTGCCATCGTCAGTTATTTTACTGCCCAAGTAACAATATTCATCTACTTCCTTTGAGAATTCATTTCCTAATGTAATATTACCTGCATCACCTGATTTCGTTCGAATGCACTCCATTACTTTTGTTTAGGACGTATTTCTTTTCATCTTGTACTCCTTACCCAAGACTTCGTCCATACCATTCAGCAACTTCTCGAGACCTTCTGTAGTCTCAAAATAATATCATCGGCAGATCTCAGGGTTTTGATTTCCTCTCCGTGCATTTTGATTCCCTTTAATGCCTGTTCAATGTAAGCCTTGCCTCACTTTCTGAACTGCTGCTTGTTTATTTTTTTTTTTTTTCAAATCCATCGATTCTTATCACTGCAAACTGATGTTTATACAATGTTGATAACACTACATGTATCTATTAAATGAAAACAAAGCCTTAGCTATTTTTCTAGGATATCGAAAAAATGTATCAGATATTTTCAACAGGGACATTCCTCCTGTAATTGTAAACGGTCCTGTAGTCAAGTATCAGGAATGTATTCTTATGGATAGTACTCTATCCTGGTCCTTCCCTGCCAAACATTTGGTCAAGAAAGTGTTTGGTATATTGCATCAGTTTCATAGGATGTTGATCCAAACCATGGTATTTCCTATTTCAGATTACGTCGCTGTCATTTACTGCGACATCTCAAGATAAGTATTACACCAAGCTCCAGGGTGTTCAGAATGCCTGTGTGCGTTTCGTCTTAAATATTCGGAAATATATGGATGCAACTTCTTACTGCAAGGCCCCAGAGTGGTTGAAACTAAGGCATAGACGATCATGCTCAGCTGCTTGCTGCTGAGAACTTTAAAATCTAATGCTCCCCCATGCTTGGCCAAGTCCTTTGTTCATACGAGTCAAGTGCATGATCGGGACAATAGGTTTATAGCTAACACACTTCAGGTTCCACAGCATTGTACGGTAAAGTGCAGGAAGTCGTTTATTGTCACTGACTCTCAATAATACAATGCCCTTAAACAAGATGAAATACAGCAATGTAGTCGTTATCAAAACTCGGAACAAAATCTTAAATACCGATACCTTTCCACTTATTAAGCCATGTAAGTGAATATTCACAAAATTAATTATCAGAAGTTATGATAATCTCCTAGACATATTTTAGATGTTTAGTTTTAATCTTAATTCATCCTAGGCATTAAAATGTAGCCTCTCTTAGGTTTCTCTTACTTGTTCTCTTCATTTGTTCGTATAGCCTAGTCTGTTTGTGAAGTGTTAAAAGTAATATTATAATCTCGTACATGTTTCGTTTTTAACCTTTATTTATCCTCAGTACGAAAGTGTACCTTACGCTCTCATATGAATTCATATTATATTTTGTATATTAATTGATACGATACATTTAAGTTACCGTAGCAGTCAGTTGCAGCCAAAGGGACCTCTGGTCCTACTTGTAATTAACTTTAAATAAATATATTTCTACATTTCTACTAATCAAAAGTGTTGTTACTCATTATACAAATGTACAAGTATTCACTGATCAGGGCCAAAATTTAGACCAAGACATACTATGAAGCACTCGGATGGGTCGAAGGGGTAGTTATATAGACTACTGTCAAATTCAAATTTTAACTCCATGTTGTATTGTGGCACAAAAAAACATAAAATAGACGTAGTGGTGGTGGTGGTGGTGATTATTGTTTTAAGAGGAAGTACAACTAGGCAACCATCCTCTATATAACACTAATCAGAGGGAAAAATGGAAGGGATCCGACACTTCGAAAAATGAAGATATCGGTCAAAGAAAGACAAGGGCCATGATGGGCGTGAAAATGAAAGACTCCCTAGCCCTCGCAAACCTAATAGCGTCGGGGTCGAAAAAGAACAAGAGTTGACCAAGGTAGGTCGGATAGGATAGATGAAAGTGAGGAGACTGGCACAAGTAAGTGGAAGCAATGCCAGGACTCAGCTGAGGGCCCCGTGGTCGCCACCCCACGCTCCAAAGTTCAGAACCCCTGGGGACCCTTTTAGTCGCCTCTTACGACAGGCAGGGATACCGTGGGTGTTATTCTACCGCCCCCACCCACAGGGGGTAAGGACCGGACAGCGCTCATTTTACACCCCAAACTGCGAGAAATTATACATGGCAAGGTCGTACAAGATAACATTTTAAGAACCTAAAATCAACTGTTTTCGAGATACTTCCAATAAACTCCACGCTCTTGGAAAGCGAATAGTAATGTCAAACATATGTTGCTAAAGGTGAGTTTTACCGGAATTTCCACTAAAAACATCTCTATACTGCACAGTAAAAATATGTTCCTTCTGCTCATCCGCTAAATTATTTCTCTCAACGGTCTAGAACAGTGGTATTCAAACTGCGGTACACGTACCACTAGGGTTACGCGGATTCGTCTCAAGGGGTACGCTGATTTATGGTAGCTTCTGACTGTTTTGTGTTCGGCTCCATAGATAAATGGTTAGCGTGCTGGCCTTTGATGACAGGGGTCCCGGGTTCGATTCTCGGCAGGGACGGGAATTTTAACCATAATTGAGGAGTGGAAATGGAAAACGGCCTAAGTGCCAGAAGGTACCTAGTGGATAAATATGGATAAAGCGATTGCTGTCAAGAATATGGTACCTACGTTGTTCTCCATTTACCTCTGCTGGCACATGTGACGTTTTCCAGGTCGTTATGCAACACAATTATGAATGACCTATCGTTCTGTTTTGGAACGTACTCAGTGGATTTAGGAACATTTTATTGAGTGGTGTATGTATGCATTCATCACATTTTATCTTTCATACATTGTGATGTAAGCCTACATACTATCTAACGTGAAAAGGGTAAACAGATGGCACATTTCTAGTTAAGTTTTACGATTGTGCACGTTTCGTAACTGAACGACACACCAAGTATCTTTCCTATACATTTAAATAACACTGTAATCATACAATACGTGCAGGACGTGTCATGAAGTGGATAATATCCGCATATGAATGTTACACTGTACATGGTTATGAACACGCGGTTTCTTCTCGACACAGCTGACAGTAGTAACCTCTACGCTTTACATCCAAGTAGCTACAGAGCGCCAGCAGATCCTTCTTCTTTTCTGCACTGATATGATGATGCTTCTGTACACGAGGAAGTTGTCATGGTGGAGGAAGCTCCCACATTTTCTTTGTTTTCTTAAAACCCGGCAACGCCGTGCGGTACCGTATAGTACCAGTGCGCCTTACTTCTGATTTTCTCATACTGATCCTTACTTGCGCCATAAATCTGGCAACTTCGCTTTACATTGTCAAGGAGATACTCTCTACAATGCCTAAAATCAACAAAAGGTTTTATTTGAGTATTTGTTTGCGGCAACAACTGCTTGTAATTTGAGATCGTGTCGAGAGGAATAAAAATGACTACCTGTCTAAAGTAAGTTGCTTTACTTTGTTTATAAATATTGACAATACGATTTTGTATCATGTGATTTATTTTCTTGAAATATAAGTCCATGAATTGAAATAACAAGCAAATGGTCAGCATTCATGTGTCAGCTGTTATGACACAAATTATTCCGTTGGTACCGTATGGTTCCGCACGGCGCTTACCATGCCTCTCTGTTTACTTTCTCCTCCTTATTTCTAAGGGTAACAATTCATACTGTAGTTGCAAATAATGATGTATGTGTGTCATAAAACTCTATAATTGTATATTTTACTTTTAAAAATTAAACGGCATGACATACTGAACCACTGGAATCTAAGGTATTATCCAAGGAAGATGAAGGGGGTCTCGCAGATAATCTTACAGGAGGTCAATCACGGGTACCAGCAGAAATAGTGCTAAAGCAACAAATTCCGTACAGGAGTAGATAATCCATGTCCGATAATGATTCATGGCCCGGGAAGAGAGCGAAATCATCACCTCATCCACCAGGTACCTGGATGGCGTATGGCCATATTTCACTCCAATTCCCTAGTGCGAAATTTTCCACTTTTCGATATATGATGCCGACCGAAATATGAGGGTTTTCTTTACGATGAAATTATGAATTTCTTGTGCTCTGAAGTATATGCTTTTTACAAACGAAAAATAACCCCGAAGAAATGAAAATTTCATCGGCATTTTCCTTCTAAGTGGCTATGTGTAAGTACCACAATCAGAAAAGGGTAGGTGCAAAATATTTAATACGACATATATATTTGGGTGGTATTTTAAGGTAAATAAATGCAGTTGTTTACACCTTGAGATTCAATGGCGTACATCACTATATCGCTCCGACAAACCAAAGCAGGAGCTGTGCGGCGAACGAATGCGAATTCCGCGGCCGCACAGAATGCGTCACGTGTAGTGTGGGCGTTTGTGTAAACAGCATTTTGCCATTCTAAACTAGTGAAGAGTGGAAATAGGTGACTAAATAAGAAAAGCTGAAGTAATATTACTCGTATTTCCTAAAGATATGTCACGTCTGAGCTAATGTTATATTTCGGAATTCCAAAGGGATATCACAAATGACTTTTAAATGTTCTCTGATATGTGAATGCTGGGAATATTAAACAAAATTTAAAAAAAAACGAAAATTGAAAACTCCGGCGTTCCCGGGTTAAATATCTTGTAGGACACCCAATCACTATCGAATGACGTTCTGACATGTATTTTTTGGGGGGTGTCCGTTACTCACTCCATAATGTTTAAGGCTGTACTGAGCTGTAGCTTGGTGGTAATGATGTTCTTGTTGGCGAGAGCTCCATAGTCAAACCAATCATTTTTACCCATTTTGCACCATCTCGAATGTTTTTTGTCTTGCGGACTTCATAATGGCCTGCAGCTCATCTGGGATCATGGCTTTCATTACTCGTTTATTTTTCTCAATGAGACCGAAGTCCCTGTCACATGTCATGAAACTATGTCCGGACACTAAGAGTTTTAAATCATTAGTATCAAAATGGTCGTTAGCAACTAAATAAATGAGTGTCATTATCATCATCCTGTTTTTATTTTGTGATGCGCAGTCATCACTTTGAATAAACAAGATGATATTTTATTACCCCCTCGAGCTCCGTTCCCTTCATCCCACAAGCACATGAAACTGTCATTGGTGCCTGAATCATGTATACATTGATTATAGCAAGCTAGTTGTCGTGAGTAAAACATACTGGAATGCGTGACGGTCGGAACAAACAGAACCTGTTGCATATCTATACTCACTGTGCAGGTACCACTGGTGGGTAACTGATAATCACAGATATCACTTTTCATAAGTGTGTGTGTTTTTTCCGTTCGCTCTGCATGTAGCTGTAGTTCACTGTTAGGCTTATGTCGTTCCAACTCTGAAGACGTGGCTTTCACAGCGGCCTCCATTTTGCAACTGTCTGTTCTGGGTGTAGCAATGGAGAGTGCCTTAAAATCGGTCTTGAAGACGCCCCAATACTATTTGTGTGTCACCTTATTGTCTGGATACTTTTCTTTGAGCGCAGTAAACATCCGGTGGTAACTTAAATCCGGACTGAGATATTCTTTCTGTGATTTCTTCCTACCGTAATGACTGCATTCTCGGGGAAAGGAACTTTTATGGTTTTTCACCAGATCCCTGTTATTTGTGGTGAACTTAACGATATGCCTGTTTGAGCCTTCACTTTTCCCCCTTCCCCCGAAGCCGTCGATTTGTCACAGCAAAAATGTTCTTGAACGTCTTCCTGCACACTTGCACATGCTCGCTTCTTCCGTTAGAGCACACTGTTACTTGTTTCTTACTTTCTGACGGATGGTTGTATGTTCCGTGTCGTCTTCTGTTTACGTTCACAAGTATGTAACTTACTCATTTTCGCCCAAAGTGTAGAACTGGGTGACCAGACTCTCCCTGTACTCGCGTAGCATATTTACACTTACATGTACAGTAAGTTGTTCTGATGGCGCTTTCTTACCAGGAATTTCACGACCTGTAGATGTGTAAGGTCTACCAGCGGTACGTTTCTCGTTACGCTCTTTGTTTATCGTTGATTTGTAAACCTTCAGAGATGTACGAGATTCATCTGCATTACACCCAGGGCGCCCATACCCGGGGGCAAGGTGGGGCCGCGGCCTATCTCTAGCTCTCAGGGAAAGGCAAAAATCTAGTGTAGTCAGGTGTTTTCCTTTCAAGAAAATGATTTAAATGTCAGTATTACGTAAAAGCTGTAGTACCGTCCACCACCAACAGGCAGGGGATACCGTGGGTTGTCCTACCGCATAATACAAATCACCATTTATCTTCCAAAATATTAAAATTACTATGTACCGCCAGGTCTGCCTCCCCTCCCCCTGTAGAAACTGTCATATGGGCGCCCATGTTATACACACGCACAATGTAATAACCACTATAACAGCACTGGCTAGTCCGAGCTGCGGCAATACACACATTGACGACCGGACCTCCCTAGGCACTTGCGTCACTCTCCAGTCCACGGTCACTGGCACTAGTGTCTGCTCGAAATGCTAACGCTATCTATGTACCGTGCTTGGAACGAATATAAATGTGTCTGGTACATGAATCCTTTCCAGAGGGATCACAATCAATAAATCAATCACTACTGATCTGCATTTAGGGCAGTCGCCCAGGTGGCAGATTCCCTATTTGTTGTTTTCCTAGCCTTTTCTTAAATGATCGCAAAGAAATTGGAAAATAATTGAATATTTCCCTTGGAAAGTTATTCCAATCCCTAACTCCCCTTCCTATAAACAAATATTTGCCCCAATTTGTCCTCTTGAATTCCAACTATATCTTCACATTGTGATCCTTCCTACTTTTAAAGACACCACTCAAACTTATTCGTCTACTGATGTCCTCCCACGCCATCTCTCCTCTGACAGCTCGGAACATACCATTTAATCGAGCAGCTCGTCTCCTTTCTCCCAGATCTTCCCAGCCCAAACGGTTGCAACATTTTTGTAACGCTACTCTTTTGTCGGAAATCACCCAGAACAAATCTAGCTGCTTTTCTTTAGATTTTTTCTAGTTCTTGAATCAAGTAATTCTGGTGAGGGTCCCATACACTGGAACCATACTCTAGTTGGGGTCTTACCAAAGACTTATATGCCCTCTCCTTTACATCCTTACTAAAACCCCTAAATACCCTCATAACCATGTGCAGAGGTCTGTACCCTTTATTAACAATCATATTTATGTGATTACCCCAATGAAGGTCTTTTCTTATATTAACACCTAGGTACTTATGTAACGTTCCAGACGTTACAGTATAATTATGTTAATTTTATTATGTGTAATTAATTCAGGAATTTAACGTCATGATATTTATTTTGGTATGTAATTGTATTATAATTCATGTTTAATCATTTGCTCACTATCATTTCATTACTTTGTAACTACGACTGGTAAACGAGGGCTGAATATCCTAATATTCACTTAGATTCTTGCGACAGTCGGTTAAAATTAACTTGCAGTAGATTTCCTCTATCTTGCCACATCACCGAGGAAGAAGGAAGGACAAATTTAGACACCAAGTTCTGGGAAAAGCGAGCACGTGTTCAAGCGTTGTAACGATGCTACCGTATTTCGACCAGAATTATTCAAACTGACCACCGCCTATATTTTCAAAGGAGCGTCATGTTGCCATGGATACTGAGTGAAAGGACTAATAGAAGAACAGCTGATATCAGGGTTAAGACCCGTCAACTCTAATATCTGGAGTGGGGAGAGACGTGTCATCTGATTGGACCACGTGTAGCGACCTGTAATTAGCGCCAGAGAAGGTTATAAAAGGGCGTGTTGGAGCTCTTGGCTTCATCTTCTACGAGTCTTCTACGGATCTTCTACGAGACTTCTACGTGATTCTGATCGATATTATTCTACATTATTCTACTTGATCCTCTACTCGATTCTTCGTCTCGATACTTAGAAATTCTGAATGAGGGGTGTATACTCACTCTCATCAGGAAGTACGTACAGCTCGGCTACAAGACCGGTTTGAACCAGTCTAAGTCAATAGGTAGTATTAATCTAGATAGAAATGAAACTTCAGAGAACATTTTCAGTAAAGTTGGAAGGATTCTTAATTGAGTATCCTCTCCATATAACCCAAGGTGGTTCTTCTAACTATGACTTAGGGCTTATCTCCAATATATGGGATAAAGCATAATAGGGAGTGTTAGTTTTGAAGTCATCTTCCAATTAGTGGTGGGTGCAATTTGCAAGGTAGGAATGGTACTTAGCTGCAGATGAAGAGATCTCAAAGACGACCGGTGATGTTCCAGCTACAAGGATGGAAGCTTTCCAAGGACCAGCAGAACAAGACTACATGGTGAGCAAGCGAGTTAAAGATATTGCAAGTTTTCGCGAAGTAGAGTCATTCAATTTTTTGTTAAATTCATTTTCTATTTTAAATTCAGTTCTCGTTAAACCGTCGTCATTTATATTAAATATAATAAATAGTATTTTTCTAGTTCACTTTAATCAATCTGCCTTAATTAGCCTTTTGATTTCTAATTCTCCTGCTTAATGATTAGTGCACTATCACCCCACCCCTGTGATAAGAGTCCGTCCAAGCTTGATTATAAATTTTTATCTTTAAGTCCTCAACTTAAAGATTGGCGCCCTTAGCTTGAATGGTTGCATTTCTCGTTCGATGATTGTTCTCCGAGAGGGGAAGTCACACTTACAATGATCCCCAAAATGAACTTACACCCCATCAACGCAGTAATTAAAATTGAGAGGACTTCTCCTATTTGTGAAACTCACAACCTGACGTTTAACCCCGTTTATCGTCGTACCATTGTCCACCGTCCATCTCACAACACTATCGAGGTCACCCTGCAGCCGCTCACAAATTGTAACTTATTTATTACTCTGTACAGAATAACATCATCTGCAAACAGCCTTATCTCTGATTTCACTTCTTTACGCATATCATTGATAAATATAAGAAAACATAAAGGTCCAATAATACTGTCTTGAGGAATTCCTCTCTTAATTATTACAGGGTCAGATAAAGCTTCGCCTACTCTAATTCTCTGAGTTCTTTTTTCTAGAAATATAGCCACCCATTCAGTCACTCTTTTTTCTAGTCCAATTGCACCCATTTTTCCCAGTAGTCTTCCATGATCTACCCTATCAAATGCCTTAGATAGGTCAATCGCAATACATTCCATTTGGCCTTCTGAATCCAGGATATCTGCTATATCTTGCTGAAATCATACAAGCTGAGCTTCAGTCGAATAACCTTTCCTAAACCCAAACTGCCTTCTGTCAAACCAGTTATTAATTTCGCAAACATGTCTAATATAATCAGAAAGAATGCTTTCCCGAAGCTTACATACAATGCATGTCAAACTGACTGGCCTGTAATTTTCAGCTTTATGTCTATCACCCTTTCCTTTATACACAGGGGCTACTATAGTAACTCTCCATTCATTTGGTATAGCTCCTTCAACCAAACAATAATCAAATAAGTATTTCAGATATGGTACTATATCCCAACCCATTGCCTTTAATATATCCCCAGAAATCTTACCAATTCCAGCTGCTTTTCTAGTTTTCAACTTTTGTATCTTACTGTAAATGTCATTATCATAGGTAAATTTTAATACTTCTTTTGTGTTACTCACATCCCCTATCTGGACATTATCCTTGTAACCAACAATCTTTACATACTGCTGACTGAATACTTCTGCCTTTTGAAGATCCTTGTATACACACTCCTCTTGTTCATTAATGATATCTGGAATGTCCTTCTTTGAACCTGTTTCTGCCTTAAAGTACCTGTACATACTCTTCCATTTTTCGCTAAAATTTGTATGACCACCAATTATGCTTGCCATCATGTTATCCTTAGCTGACTTCTTTGCTAGATTAAATTTCCTAGTAGTTCCTTCAATTTCTCCTTACTTCCATAACCATTTCTAACTCTATTTCTTTCCAGTCTGCACCTCCTTCTTAGTCTCTTTACTTCTCTGTTATAATATAGTGGATTCTTACTATTCCTTACCACCTTTAAAGATACAAACCTATTTTCACATTCCTCAATAATTGCTTTAAACCCATCCCAGAGTCTGTTTACATTTTTATTTACCATTTTCCAGCGATCATATTTACTTTTTTAAAACTCCCTCATGCCTGTTTTATCAGTCATATGGTACTGCCTAATAGTCCTAATTTTAATACCTTCCTTTCACATTCATTTTTAACTACGACAAAAACAGCTTCGTGGTCACTAATACCATCTATTACTTCGGTTTCTCTATAGAGCTCATCTGGTTTTATCAGCACCATATCCAAAAATATTCTTCCCTCTAGTTGGTTCCATCACTTTATGACTCAGGTGCCCTTCCCATATTAACTTATTTGCCATTTATTGGTCATGCTTCCTGTCGTTCTCATTACCTTCCCAATTGACATTTGGTAAATTGAGATCACCTGCTACTATCACATTCCTTTCCATATCATTTCCAACATAGCTGATTATATTATCAAATAATTCTGAATCAGCGTCAGCGCTACCCTTTCCAGGTCTGTACACTCCAAAGACATAAAGTTGCCTATTATCTTTAGAGGAGAGCCTTACACTTAGAATTTCGTGTTTTTCATCCTTAACTTTTTCGTAGCTTTATTTCACCAGAATGAATACTCCCCCTCCTACCATTCCTATCCTATCTCTACGATACACACTCCAGTTCCGTGAGAATATCTCTGAATCCATTATATCATTTCTCAGCCATGATTTAACTTCTATTACAATATCTGGTAAGTATATATCTATTAAATTACTTAATTCGATTCCTTTGTTTATAATGCTTCTAGAGTTGAACAATAACATTTTTATGTCATCCCTACTTGACTTCCAGTTCCCTGTTCGCTTAACACCGCTCCCTAGGCCACCCCGTTTCCCTGAATGTACCGGCCTATAACCCTTCTGAACAAGTTTCCTAACTTATATGTACCACTGCGGTTTAAGTGAAGGCCATCTGGGCGCAGATCCCTGTTTCCTACCCACCCATTAGGATCTAGAAATCTCACTTACAGTTTCCCACATACCCACTCCATAGTCTCATTTAAATCCCCAAACACCTTCCAGTCAGTATCCCTCCTACACAGTATTCCACTGATAACAATCTCCGCTTCCTTAAACTGCATCCGTGCTGCATTTACCAGATCCCACACATCCCCAGCTATGTTGGTACTTATACCTGCTTGCCTTACGTTGTTAGTACCACAACACACACTCATGTCGTAACAAAAACCACAAAACGACATTTGCGGCACTTACGTCGTTTTCCATTTCCACTCCTCAATTGGTTAATTCCGTGTCGTCTTCGTCATTTCATCCTCATCACGATGCGCAGGTCGCTTACGGACGTCAGGTTGTGGTGGTGGTGGTGGTGGTGATTATTGTTTTAAGAGGAAGTACAACTGGGCAACCATCCTCTATATAACACTAATCAGAGGGGAAAAAATTGAAGGGATCCGACACTTCGAAAAATGAAGTTATCGGCCAAAGGAAGACAAAGGCCACGAAGGGCGTGAAAATGAAAGACTCCCTAGCCCTCGCAAACCTAATAGCGTCGGGGTCGGAAAAGAACAAGAGTTGACCAAGGGAGGTCGGATGGGATAGATGAAAGTGAGGAGCCTGGCACAAGTAAGTGGAGGCAACTCCAGGACTCAGCTAAGGGCCCCGTGGTGACCAACCCACGCTCCAAAGTTCAGAGCCCCTGGGGCCTCCCAAGTTGAGAGCCCCTGGGGCCCCTTTTAGACCCCTCTTACGACAGGCATAGAACACTGTGGGTGTTATTCTACCGCTCTCACCCACAGGGGGATACGGGCTCAAATCAAAAGACCTGCACCTGGCGAGCCGAACTTGTCTTCAGACACTCCCGGCACTAAAAGCCGTACGACATTTCATTTCACTGTCTTCAGTGAGCAGATCAGAAATGAGTTGAGCGTGCTCATTTTCAATAAAACCTTGTTTTGATTTAGTATTTTTGAATAGCACTACAGAGTCCACTTGCCTAACTATTATTGTAAAATATGCGACAGTGTGAACATCTCATTGACAAGGTTTTTAAAAACACTAACTTGTGATGCATTGCTCTTTTCAAATTGTTTCGAAATCCACTCATTCTCTTCATATTTTCAGTAGCAGTTTATATAGTATATTGTAGGAATAATAATTGTAGGTGTGTGTGTGTGTATGGATATCATGGCTAGGCAATGAAAACCTTGTAATTCCACTCACGAGGAAACCACGTTTCTCCATCTGCCTTGTGAAGGCTTGTCACGTTACCTGAGAAGGGAACAGAAGGCTCAAATGGTCGAATAATTAGGCTATCATCAAGCATTGAAAATGCCCTGAACAGTTCTCCGGCCATTGCTGACCGCTCAGTTTTTGGCTTCTTCTGTAAACTATACTCCGAAAGCGTTACCAGGTTGCCTTTGCTCAGCGACGATATACTGTATATAAGCCGGCCTAAGTGGCTCAGACGGTTGAGGCGCTGGCCTTCTGACCCTAACTTGGCAGGTTCGATCCTGGCTCAGTCCGGTGGTATTTGAAGGTGCTCAAATACGTCAGCCTCGTGTCGGTAGATTTACTGGCACGTAAAAAGAACTCCTGAGGGGCTAAATTCCGGCACCTCGGCGTCTCCGAAAACCGTAAAAGAGTAGTTAGTGGGACGTAAAGCAAATAGCATTTTTATTATGATATACTGTATATGCAATACATAATTGTTGTTATTGGGGAACGTGGTGAGATAGCGCTTAGTTGCTTGCCTGTCAGTGGTGGTGATTATTGTTTTAAGAGGAAGAACAACTAGGCAACCGTCCTCTATATAACACTAATCACAGAGAAAAAATGGAAGGGATCCGACACTTCGAAAGACATCGGCCATAGGAAGATAAGGGCCACGAAGGGCGTAAAAATGAAACTCCCTAGTCCTCCATACGTAATAGCGTCGGGGTTGGAAAAGAACAACAGTTGACTAAGGGAGGTAGGATAGGATAGATGAAAGTGAGGAGCCTGGCACAAGTATGTGGAAGCAATGCCAGGACTCAGCTAAGAGCCCCGTGGTCGCCAACCCACGCTCCAAAGTTAAGCCCCTGGGGCTGTTTGCCTGTCATCTCGGCGACCGTGATTTGATTCCTGGTGTTGCTGGGGGTGGGATTTTCAGTTGAAAGTGCCGTGGTGTCAGGAAGGGCATTCGACCTTAAGTCTACGGTCACAACTCCTTCATGCTTCAGTGCGTGCAGGAACGCTGAGCAAGCGGGATAAGCTGCGAAAGATTATTATTATTATTGTACCAGGCGGTACACCTCTACGCGACGCAAGTTCAAATCTTGCGCCAATTGAAACTCCTCTACTAGAGAAACCCGGAACTTTACCACTGAACTAACTCTACTAGTTATCAGAAGAGGTCACTGGGTGTTTTTGATTTGCTTTTGTTTTTCATGGATCAAGAAGTGTGGACATTCTCTAACAGATGTCTCTACCAAAAACTATGGTAATACACTCTGGTGTAATGGAATGTACTCTCCTGAAGAAATTTTGTATTCTTAAGTTTTGTTCTTACTAAATTTTGTTCTGTGGTTTGTGGGTTGGCAACAGTTATCCTTTCTTTCCGCCTGTTTTGAATTTAAGCAATCACTAATTTTTTAATTAATTTCTGACCAATAGTGTCTTTCTTCTTCGATGTTGATGTATAACTTTTAGCGACCCAATAAATTGAGGGGGTGTGACTACTCATTCCTGAAAGGTCTCGAATTATCCATGCGGGTATAAAAACTGCTTATTTTCTTGTCTCGGGGCCACTAGTATAACATCAAATTCAGTGTGTGGATATGTAGCAGGGGGCGGGAAGCGCCTCTTTCTTCAAGCAGCAGTTCTTCTACAAGGTAATGGCCTTTTAACATCTTTATTTCTTGCTAGCTCAGCAGTCTAACTCTCGGGGAAGGTTCGAAACCTTTAATATGTAACCCACCTTTTAAAAATGTAAATTTCCTTTCTGTCTATGTAAAAACTTCAAATCTCTTTTACTGTAAAGCGCGGATAGAGAGTGCCTTACCCTCTCGAGCTCCCCTTCATTTTGAAATTAAGGTGACCACGTTTTCGTAACCGTTTCTTCTCTTCGTTAATGTGTTAAAGTTTTTTCATACGGGTCACCTCCCTAGCTTGGGATTAGTCCCTGTATTATCGGCCTAGCCCCGCATAGGTTTTGAAACAAAACTTTAGTGTAGGAGTGCAAGTAATCGCCTCCATCCTTTTGTTTTGGGCCATTTAAATAAACCTAGTTTTGCACACTAAGGCCCAGTAGTTTGGGTACAAGTTGCCCTGTTGATTTATAAGTTTGCCTTAAGGGCAGTTGAGTGTAAGGTCTGCTTATGGCCTCCTGATAGGCTTGGACTATTGAGAGCAGGTCTGCTCTTTTCTAAATTTGATTCCTGTGCGCCTCTAGGAGGCTTAACATTATAGTTAGGAGCAAGTGCTCCTGGGCATGATGGGGTTTTCTGCCCCTTTGTTTAATTCTGTACTTTGGTAAAGTTGGGCTAATAGCTCAAGGATTGTCATTGTGGGGCTCGAAGCCCAGATCTTGTCATTATCCCCTAACTCTTGTAAATTTCTTTGTACCTGATTTTGGCTTGTTGTTGACTCGTTAAGTTTTCAAATAATATGTCACCACTGTTAAGTTTTGAAAATATAACCTTTGTTGAAATTTTAATTCATTTTTCGAACTTGTAGTTAGACCCATTCCAGCCCGCACCTTCTTTCACCTCTGCCTTCCACGGGTAACTCCGCAACAATTATTATTATTGTTGTTGTTGTTGATCTTGTTGTTGTACTGAGAGGTACACCTTAACTCCGCTCATTCAAAAGAAGCGCCGTAATGAACTCTATCTATTCAACAAACGTGAAACTGCTACGGCATTAAGTTGGGACATTAATCAGATGATGTCACTACTGAATAACTGAGAAGTTTGTCATTTCTAAGTTTCCTAAATTGGTTGGAGTCATTTTGTTTTGTCATGCCGTATATCAAGAAGGTTGGACATTTTTTCATAGATGTCATTACAAAACTGAAGTCATGCATTGTGGTGCAAGGTAAAAGAATTTATTATTGAAATAAATCGTGTGTTTATGGGTTTTTCAAGTAAATTATCTTTAATTTTTTTATATTTCAAGGTTTGCAACACTACCTTCTCATTCCGCCAGTTTTAAATCTGGCCAATAGGATTCTGTAAATATTTTTCAGCTTATCACAGGCTTCTTTTTGGTTTTTTGGGTGTAACTTTTGATTCTGCCAATAACACCGAGAGGGTGTATCCGGATTAGTCCGGAACCCTCTAGAACCGTCCCCTCGTGTATATGAGCTGCGGCCTTTCCGGCTACCTTGTCCCTTGATCGCCGTATTTGAGTGTGTGTGTGTGTAAGACAGGAGGCGGGGCGCCTCATTCTTCGCCAGGCAGACAAGCAGCCAAGGTAATGACCACCAGACTTTGTTTTCTGTAGCTACCTCCGCAGATTTACACGAGGGAAAGGTCCTAATTTTTAACTATGTAACCTGTTTTCTAAAATGTAAGTCTTATTTCGGCTAATGTAAAATTTCATTAATTCTTAAAAATGTTAATCGGGGATAGAGAGTGCGTTACCCTCTCGAGTTCCCCTTCAACTCGGTTTGAGGTGTCTACGATTTAGTAACTGTTTTTTTCCTGTAATGCATTAACTTAACCTTTCTTTCGAGTCACCTCAGTAGCTTGGGATTAGCCTCTGCATCATCGGGCTGAGAGCCCAATTAGGGTTTTACTGTATATGTAATGTTCTAGGAGTGCAAGTGCACGCCTCCATTTATTTTGTGTTCGGGCCAGTAATCTAACCTCTTTTTTTTCCACGAAGGCCCAGTAGTGTGGGTAACAGATACCCCTGTGTAAAAGCAATTTCAGTTGTAAATTATGCCTAGAGAGGCCAAAGATTGTAAGATTTTTGATGTAATGTTGCCTTGAGTAGGCTGTAAGAAATTTAATGTTGGAGAGCATGTAAGCTCTTTTCTAAGTTTTCTGAAATATTGTGGGGTGCATTTAGAAGGCCGTACTTGTAATTCTTGGAGCAAAGTGCTCTTAAATTGGAATATTCCTGTCCTTGTCTAAACATTGAGATTTTCCAGATTTTGTAAATTGGATTTTGTAGCTCAAAACTTGTAAATCGGGGGCTTAAAGCCCAAAATTGTTAAATTCCCTATTCTGGGGCTCTCTAATGTTATCCCCAATTTGTCATTGTTATTTCACTAAGTGAAAAGTTTGTTTTTTGAAAAGAAATATAATCTTTATTTAAAGTTTTAAGTTAATTTTTGATATTGTAATTAGACCCAATCTACACAGCACCTCATTTCACCTCTGCGTTCCACAGATACCCCGGAACTATTATTATTATTATTATTATTATTATTATTATTATTATTATTTGTATTCAGCAACAATCTGTTATTTGTGGTTTAAAGGCGCTATACTTCTACTTCGGGGCCTCGAATGTAACGCAGTGAAATTTTGGGGGTACGCCAACCAAAATGTTCGAATACCACTTGTCTAGAGGAACGGGACCCTCTGACTAGACTCCAAGGACGATGATAGTGATGGTGGTTAAAAAAAAATCATTTTTAAGAGGATACCTTGCATGCACCCTATCGTCTCCAACCGCGGGCAGAGTAGGAGTGGCAAGTTTTTGTTTGGAAATCAGAAATGTAGCATTCTGAGTGGTGGTGGTGGTGGTGGTTTTAACACTAATCCGAGGGGAACAATGTAAGGGGTCCGACACTTCGAAAAATGAATGGAAAGGTAAGGGCCACGAAGGGCGTGAAAATTAGACTCCATAGGCCTCAAATGCTCTGATACTTTCGGTGTGGGGAAAAGAACAAGAGTTGAGAAGGGAGGTCGGATAGGATAGATGGAAGTGAGGAGCCTGCTACAAGTACGTGGAAACAATGCCAGGACTCAGCTAAGGGCCTCGTGCTCGCCCACCCACGCTCCACTGGGCAAGTTGGCCGTGCGGTTAGAAGAGCGCAGCTGTGAGCTCGCATCGGGAGATAGTGGGTTCGAATCCCACTGTCGGCGGCCCTGAAAATGGTTTTCCGCGGTTTCCCATTTTCACACCAGGCAAATGATGGGGCTGTACCTTAGTTAAGGCCACGGTCGCTTCCTACCCACTCTAGGCCTTTCTCATCCCATCGTCACCATAAGACGTATTTGTGTCGGTGTGACGTAAAACAAATTGTAAAAAAAAAAAAAAAAAAAAAAATCTTAGTGACGGCAGCTTCGACGTCATATTGGGGGACAGGTCAGCAAAGGGGAAATTTGTGCTCCTTACATAGCCTAATACAGTGGAAGAAAATCCTTGATTTATATATATATATATATATATATAGCACTATAGGATGTTAGTCAGGTCATGGGTATGTTTGAAGTTACAAAATTATCAATTCAGTGTTTTAAAAATATTCCAAGTGCGGCCAGTATCCAGTATTCGGGAGATGGTAGGTTCGAACCCCACTGTCGGCAGCCCTGAAGATGGTTTTCCGTGGTTTCCCATTTTCACACCAGGCAAATGCTGGGGTTGTACCTTCATTAAGGCCACGGCCGCTTCTTTCCCACTCCTAGCCCTTCCCTGTCCCATCGTCGCCATAAGACCTATCTCTGTCGGTGCGACGTAAAGAAAAAAATCCATGTTTGAAATAGCGGTAAAGTTATGAAGTATACTGTTTCAAAATACTTAAAAGCTGTGAATTAACGAAATACAGATAAGGCAGAGTATGCCTTTGCTGGCAGGACCTAGTGTTATTGTGCACTATGTCTTCTGGTATAGGCTAGAGCAATTTTGTTACTTTCAGAGATCCGCCTCTGTCTTATTCTTGGCTTTGACAATATTTAAGTGACTGAGGTATGAGCGATACTAGTAATGCCATTCCTTATGCAGCCAGTCCCTGCTATGAATGGTGTGAAAATGTTGCTCATAGGGTCGGTTGGTGTATGTATTTCAGTCGGCTTGGCAGACTGATATGTAATAGAAACTCTGGCTCGGTGACGAAAGCAACGGGAAACTACCTCACTCCTCATTTCCCTAGTACGCCTCTTCAGTGATGCCTAGGCCATCTATGGCAACTGATGGCAGAGCTGTTGATGATCCCACCAGCGTTAGCGCTGACGGACTGAACATACAGGTAAGGGACATACAGTGAGGGACATACGTATTCATACAGATAGGTTTATATTGAAAAAAAAAAAAAAATATCAGAATGAATTATACAAGAGAATGTAATTAAGTAATGAACACTTGTTTATTAACATCTCGACTTAAACATATGTATACAGAAAATCAACACAAAATGACTCCTTACTAAATTTAAGAATGCAACTCGTTGGAATATCATTTTTACGTATGACATAAGTATCCATACAAGAACAAACGTATGCCATTTCTATAAGTAACCCTTCCACCAAATCGCTTCTTAATACTTGGTATGACCGAGCGTGTTGGCCGTGCGGTTAGGGGCGCGCAGCTGTGAGCTCGCATCCGAGAGATAGTGGGTTCGAAATCCCACTGTCGGCGGCCCTGAAGATGGTTTTCCGCGGTTTCCCATTTTCACACCAGGCAAATCCTGGGGCTTTACCTTACTTAAGGCCACGGTCGCTTCCTTCCGACTTCTAGCCCTTTCCTATCCCATCATCGCCGCAAGACCTATCTGCGTCGGTGCAACGTAAAGAAAAAACTGATTTAAAAACAAAACTGGAAATAAAATTACCTTTGCGAGGGGAGAGAAAGTAGGAATTAAGTAATTTCCGCAGAGAGGCGCAAGCGAACGGGTCTCGTGCAACTCCTTGAGACCGATACTGGCGAGCATGCTACCTGATGCTATACTCGTACAGGCATAGGCTCGTCCCTGCTGAGGTACATTGCGCTGCGCTGTCCGCTAGGGAGTTGTCGTAGGAAAGCAAACTCCCTGAGTTTGATTCGAAGCCGGCAGCGTTTATTCGTCTGTAACGAAGCATTAGTACAGCGAACGACAAAAGATGGTTAATTTTAATATGTTTTAGAATATATATTAGGTTTACTAAACTAAAACATTAGAAGAAAAGACGAGAAATAAGTGTAAAATTATTGGAATTTGTGCAACACTGCAACAATACCACGCACCGCCCATGGTGTCTGCTATGTAATTTTTGAATGCAATACTACTGTAGAGCAGCGGGTTTCCTCGCACGTATATGGCCAGACGAAGTTGAAATGTTAGCGTGAAACCGAGCCAAGGAATGGACCCGGGAGCACTCTCTAGTGGCTGACCTTGAAGACGCGCTTCCTTCATCTTATCGAGTGGGATATCAGACTGTCTTTGGCTGGTCTCATACAAATTGTGATCCATGTTTTTGGCATATTTTCACGCCGAAACTCCGCGTGAAAACACGCACTTGTAGCCGTAGCCTAACACCGTCGGGATGGTGGTGTTGATTAGGCAACCATCCTCTATTAAATTTAATCAGAGGGAAAAAATGGAAGGGGTCCAATACTTAGAAAAATGAAGGAATCGACCAAAGAAAGATACGGGCCTCGAAGGGCGTGAACATAAAAGCCTCCCTTGGCCTCACAAATCTAATACCGTCGGATTTGGAAAAGAACAAGAGTTGACGAGGGGAGGTCGGATAGGTTAGATAAAAGTGAGGAGCCTGGCACAAGTGGAAGCAATGCCAGAACTCAACTAAGGGCCCGTGGTCGCCAACCCACGCTCGCAAGTTGAGAGCCTCTGGGACCCCTTTTAGTCGCTTCTTACGACAGGCAGGGGATACCGTGGGTGTTATTCTACCGACCCCACCCACAGGGGGGATAGAGTCCCTGGATCCAGCCAAGGATTTGGACTGATTTTATCTCTCTTGGAAAGCGAGGGAGTGCTGCAGCTGTCGGTATCCAATCTGGGTAATTATGGGTTTCAGCCTTGCTGGAAACCTGATGTCATTCTTTCCACTCGTGTGTTCTGGAGCAACTCAGTCAGCCCTGTCTTATGGGGACTCTCGTTACGAGAAAAGAGAGCGGTCGTAATTCTCCGCTGACAGTTTCACGGTTTATTCGGGTTAGCGTCCTTTCACATAGTGACCAGCTTGGCTGTTTACGATGGCCGCTGGTTCTAGCATTGTTTCAGTACAATACAGTTTTTAGAAATAGATCTTATACTTCTGTTATCGTTGTTGATTCATATTGGAGGTACCATGAACGTATGTGTGAAATCTAGTAATGGAGATTGATATTTTTTAGATTGACCCGTAATTGTTGTAACTGTTCGACCCCTCATCAAGACACTTGGGGAGATGAAAGTTATTATCTTGGGACACATGAATATCAAATAAACTATTTGTGGCTTGCCCGCAAAATGCCACGCAAATAGAAACAATCAACATTCCATGGTTTCCCATTTCTCTATGTGATGTTTGGGCGCCAGGATTACAGTTTTAAACAAAACTGTAAACCAAAATTTATATTTACTAGCATAGAGACTTATACTTAAATCACAGGGGTAGGATTTTAAATAATTAACCATTAAGTATCGCTTAAGAAAGAAAATTAACGCAATATAAAATACAAATTAATTTATTATACAAAAAAATGAGATGAATCGGAAAAGTTCCTTAAAGCGTGGAGGAATTTAGAATTTACTTTACTGAATTTACGAATTGCTTGCTTTATCTAATTGAAGCTCACCAATTGCAGCTTCCGTTGAAGGCATCTGGTTTCCGTGGTTACTCGTTCTCTTCTTCGCGATGTAGAATTTGCTCCATGGACATCCTTCCTTCCGTCTCTGATATGGTACGGGCTATCTGGAATAGCACTCCCTATTTGCATAGTCTTTAAATTAGACATTGGCCCTATACTTGTAAAAACTGATCAGCGTTGATCGTATGAGGAGAAAATTCAGAGATGTGAATTTTTCCATGTTAGTAGAAATCTCAATCCAACTGAGCTGTACTATTTATACGGTACAGACTTGTACCAAAATTCCATGTACTTGAACTAATCATAGTTCTTTGTCCAGAATATTTACTGAAAATAACACAAGCCGTAAGCGTGTTTCGTCTCACGCAGATCCGATAACATTACCGCACCTAAGTACTGTATCGAAGCGACAACACATTGTACAAAAATAACTATGTCGCGGAGCGACCACACACTGTTTCAAAAATCAAATCACGTCGTTGAAAGTAGATGTTCACAGTAGAAGTAGTTGTGATGGAGTATCTGTAAGTATCTCGCTCCGCACTTGATAATATCACCGGGCTCCCCCACTCTAGGTAACAGCTTAATCTCATATCTCTATATAACGAAACATCTGATTCGTAGATCGCATTATCATCTCCCCTTCTCTTCTTTCTTGTCGAGTCCAGTAGGCGTGGTGATGATGTACTCTGCTGGTATGCAAGCCTCGCGCGCGGGTCGCTGTTTACTGCCTTTGCCAAACCCATGAGTCACGCAAAATCCCAGCTTTAAGAATAACTTTCCGTATACACAAATATGAGATGAAATGAAAACAACTATGTCTCAACATATCGGCCGTATTTACAACATAATGAATTCCTATCCTACATAATATAATAATTTAAATAATAAAACGATGTTATCATATATACAATATGATTCCAAAAGGCCTTGATTACACATGATTGACTTTGAATAAATATGTTATTACAGATAATTGCCGATGGCGGATAAACTTGATATCAAATGATATCGCGTACAATGATATTATATTAAATTAGTAGGGCTGGAGAAGCCTGGACGGTTACACTGTAGACATGATAATAAGCCTTTGCACTTTTGCCATGTCAAGAAATAAACGTGAAATTCTTTGTTTCGCAGAGAACTTTCCACGTCTGTTCACGAGCAAGACTCTTCTGAGGTTTACTTCTGAAGACGCAGAGCACAGTTCTCATGTCTAATGTAATCCTGTCTAAGTAATCTGTGCTATTAAGGTCATAACTCATAACAAATGGTATTCCAGTTCTGCTGCCGCTTTTCATGCAACCTGGATGCGTAACGACTGCGATCTAATCGGTATGCCGGGCTGAGTGGCTCAGACGATTGAGGCGCTGGACTCTGTTCCCAACTTGGCAGGTTCGATCCTGGCTCAGTCCGGTGGTACTTGAAGGTGCTGAAATACGTCAGCCTCATGTCAGTAGATTTACTGGCACGTAAGAGAACTCCTGCGGGACAAAATTCCGGCACCTCGGCGTCTCCGAAAACCGTAAAAGTAGTTATTGGGACGTAAATCAAATAACATTTTTAATCATTATGTGTAGACTTGGTCCAGTTTTACGGTTGGATATTCTGCGAACGTCTGCCTTATATGGAGAGGTGTATTCAATTTCGCGTCTTTCTCTAGTGGTTGGTGCAGTGAAACGTATGTAACCGATGAAATGTTCAAATTAAGACAGAAAGAGAAGTCATTCGCACAAAAAAAAAAAAAAAGAACAAGAAATGTGCGATCAGATCGGGAATTGAACCAAGACCCTCAACCTAAATGCAATTATTCAGCGATAGTGTCGAATGGCGGTACTACTCTACGTATCTATGAGGAATTTAGGTGGGTGTGGTGTTGGTCGTCGTCGTTAGTTTTTTTTAAAAGAGAACGTCCAACTGTGTAACCATCCTCTTTTAACACTAATCAGAGGGGAAAAGTGGGAGAGATCCGTCACTTCGATAAATGAAGATATCGGCCAAAGAAAGGCTAGGGCCACGAAAGGCGTGAAAATAAGACACCCTAGGCCTCGAGTGCTCTAATACCGTTGGGGTCGGAAGAAAACAATAGTTGAGCAAGGTAGGTTGCATAGTATACATGGAAGTTAGGAGCCTCGCACAAGTGGAAACAATGCCAGGGCTCAGCTGAGGGCCCCGTGGTGGCCAGCCGACGCTCCCAAATTCAGAACCCCTGGGGCCCCTTGTAGTCGCCTTTTACGGCAGGCAGGGAATGCCGTGGGTGTTATTCTGCCGCCACCGAGCTCGATAGCTGCAGTCGCTTAAGTGCGGTCAGTATCCAGTAATCAGGAGATAGTGGGTTCGAACCCCACTGTCGGCAGCTCTGAAGATGGTTTTCCGTGGTTTCTCATTTCTCACCAGGCAAATGCTGGGGCTGTACCTTAAGGCCACGGCCGCTTCCTTCCCACTCCTAGACCTTTTCTGTCCCATCGTCGCCATAAGACCTATCTGTGTCGGTGCGACGTAAAGCAAATAGCAAAAAAAAAAAAAAAAAAAAAAAAAAAAAAAAAAAAAAAATTAAAAATATTCTGCTGCCTCCACCCACAGATGGTTGACCAAGGGAGGGCGAATAGGATAGACGAAAGTTAGGAGCCTGACACAAGTGGAAGAAATCTCAGGACTCAGCCAAGGTCTTCACGTTCCCAAGTTAAGAGCCCCTGAGTCCCCTTTTAGTCGCCTGTTACGACAGGTAGGGGATACCGTGGATGTATTCTACTGCCTGCAGCCACAAGGGGAATTTTGTGAGAAGGTGGAAGTACTTGGCTGTGGCCTGTGAGAGGATTGTCCCGGTATTCGCCTGGATATGAAAATGAGATGGTGGTGGTGATGGTGATTATTCTTCTAAGAGGAAGTACAACTAGGCAACCATCCTCTATATAACACTATTCAGAGAGAAAAATGGAAGGGGTCCGACACTTCGAAAAATGAAGGTATCGGCCAAAGGAAGACGAGGGCCACGAAGGGCATGAAAATGAGGACTCCCTAGGTCTCCGTACGTAATACCGTCGGGGTCTGAAAAGAACGAGACTTGACCAAGGTAGGTCGGATAGGATAGATGTGAGGAGCCTGGCACAAGTAAGTGGAAGCAGTGCCAGGACTCAGCTGAGGGCCCCGTGGTCGCCAGCCCACGCTCCAAAGTTCAGAGCCCCTGGGGCAATATGAAAATGAGAAACCGCAGAAGGCCATTCTCAGGACCGCCGACAGTGTGGTTCGAATTCACTCGTCTCCCAAATGCAGAGCTTCGCTCCATAGACGTAGAGCGTTTACACGTTACTCCGCACGACGACGACGACGACGATCTAGAATTTACTGTTGCACTGTTGAAATTGTAGCTAGTGCTGCGAGGTTTCCACAGAGCACTGGTGTTGTATTTCAGCACCAATATAATTAACCCCTCATCACTGCAAGGCTTCTCTTGGTGGATTCAGATGACACTGTTGATAGCTTGGTTGAGACTCTCCACATAGTAACTTCCCTAACATTCTAGACACCGAGCTCGATAGCTGTAGTTGCTTAAGTGCGGCCAGTATACAGTATTCGGGAGATAGTGGGTTTGAACCCCACTGTCGGCAGCCCTGAAGATGGTTTTCCGTGGTTTCCCATTTTCATACCAGGCAAATGCTGGGGCTGTACCTCAATTAAAACCACGGTCGTTTCCTTCCCACTCCTAGCCTTTTCCTGTCTCATCGTCGGCATAAGACCTATCTGTGTCGGTGCGACGTAAAGTAACTTGTTTAAAAAAACATTCTAGTTATTTTCTAATGCACTTAAAGTATGTATGTTATGCTACGTCACCGTTGATTTGAAGTAAGCGATATTCGTGGTGCTTCAGTAATGTTATACATAGTGGTAGTGATTATTGTTTCAAGAGAACGTACGGCTGGGCAACATTACGCTGTTAACACTAATCTGAGGGGGTAAATGAGAGGCACCATCGAAAAGTACCGCGAATGGCGTGGCGTAGACCTCGAAAACCTAAAGGTCGGGAAAGAACAAGACTTGACCGAGGGAGGTCGGATAGGATAAATGAAATTGAGAAAAGCCTGGTACAAGTAAGTGGAGACAATGCTCGGCTAAGGGCCCCGTAATCGCCAGTACGCGTTCCCAAGTTAAGATACCCAGGGGCTCATATTAGGTGCTTCTTACGCCAGGCAGGGGTGGTGGTGGTGGTGGTGGTGGTGATTATTGCTTTAAGAGGAGGTACAGGTGGTGGTGGTGGTGATTGTTTTAAGAGGAAGTACAACTAGGCAACCATCCTCTACATAACACTAATCAGAGGGAAAAAATGGAAGGGATACGACACTTTGAAAAATGAAGATATCGGCCAAAGGAAGACAAGGGCCACGAAGGGCGTGAAAATGAAAGACTCCCTAGCCCTCGCAAAACTAATAGCGTCGGGGTCGGAAAAGAACAAGAGTTGACCAAGAGAGGTCGGATAGGATAGATGAAAGTGAGGAGCCTGCCACCAGTAAGTGGAAACAATGCCAGGACTCAGCTAAGGGCCCCGTGGTCGCCAACCCACGCTCCAAAGTTCAGAGCCCTTGGTCCCCTTGTAGTCGCCTCTTACGACAGGCAGGGGATACCGTGGGTGTTATTCTACCGCCCCCACTCATAGGGGGAATGGAGTCAAAGGCCATCTCCTGCATATGTGATTTCATGCAACGGTACGTATGACATACCGAGCAAGTTGCCCCTGGGGATAGGGGCGCGCAGCTGTGAGCTTGCATTCGGGAGATAGTGGGTTCGAACTCCACTGTCGGCAGCTCTGAAGATGGTTTCCCATTTTCACTCCAAGCATGTGCTAGGGCTGTACCTTAATTAAGGCCCTTTCCTATCCCATCGTGGCTGTAAGACCTATCTGTGTCGGTGCGGCGTAAAGCCGATTTTAAAAAAATCGCGTAGGTAACTCCATTGATTTTATTTATTTATTTATTTATTTATTTATTTATTTATTTATTTATTTATTTATTTATTTATTTATTTATTTATTTATTTATTTATTTTCCTGTGCTTAGCTAGTGTTGCTTGCTTGGATATTTTGAAACGGACGCATTATGGCATGCCGTAAACAATGGAAATTTTGATTATGGTTTTCCTATCCTATTAAAGTGTTCTCTAAAAGAAAAGATCATTTATAATGCTCCCCGCTTGCAACACCCCCGTTCTAAGGAGCAGTGTTCTTGAGGAAGGTCGGGCAGTGGCCTTGTAAGGAGGAAGTGGGCGGGACCAGAGCACCTGCGCCACACTGTCTGCCCAGCGTCTTTCTCGTCGACCCCAGCACGTGTTCTCTTGTCACACCAATTATACCACCACACATCTATCGTCAGAGCTATTCTCAGCGCTTCCTTCCTCTACGCATCGTTTTAAAATTTCTCGGTTTCGCTCAGCCAGGAGGAGAGGTCTTACACATTCCTCAAACTCTAGCACACTAGTACCGGTCATATAATGCATATCAGCACTTCTTGTGGCCGTAGCTGGCATGTCGTTAAAATGGTACATTCAGTACACAGGCAGTGTAGGTGTTCCTGAGAAGAACTGCATCAGGTGGTGGTGATTATTGTTTTAGGAGGAAGTACAACTGCGATCGAACACTTCGAAAAATGTGTCGTGACCCTAGGGATAACAAGCTGAGGTGGTGGTGGTGTTGATTATTGTTTTAAGAGGAAGTACAACTAGGCAACCATCCTCTATTTAACACTTATCAGAGAGAAAAAATGGAAGGGGTCCGACACTTCGAAAAATGAAGGTATCGGCCAAAGGAAGACAAGGGCCGCGAAGGGCGTGAAAATGAAATACTCCCTAGCCCTCGCAAACCTAATAGCGTCGGGGTCGGAAAAGAACAAGAGTTGACCAAGAGAGGTCGGATAGGATAGATGAATGTGAGGAGCCTGGCACAAGTAAGTGGAAGCAATGCCAGGACTCAGCTGAGAGCCCCGTGGTTGCCAACCCACGCTCCAAAGTTCAGAGCCCCTGAGGCCCCTTTTAGTCGCCTCTTACGACAGACAGGGGTTACCGTGGATGTTATTCTACCGCCCCCACCCATAGGGGGACAACAAGCTGAGGACTTGGGTTCGGAATTCTGGGAGCGTTTAGTCAGATCGGCATAATTTGAATATTAATTATATTCTAAAACCCAAGAATATTCACACACACACACATACACATTTATATATATTACATGTACAATTTTAACACAATATACTCTGACACCATTTAAATCATCTCAATCTCCTCTCAAACTTCAGATCTTTCTGACTGTCTTTAAGTCTTTATGTTACACACAAGAATAAGTATATTCACTGGCTGAATACGTAAGTGCGGAGTAGAATTGAAGCCCGTCCAGTTGAGGTCTTCTCTCTTCTTTTCTTCTGCAATGATGTCCCTGGAACCCGTAGCCTTCGCGGCGAGGTAACACACTCCCTATTACGAATGTCGCTAGTTCATGATACTTATATTCCAACACCTAATTTGACTATTGGTGTGGTAATACCCTGAGATCGCTCACTGACGAATCTGACTTATTTCAAGAGCTTAATATCCCTCTGACTTGCTAATGTTTTAGCTTCACAGTCGCGGCTCTACTCTAAGTACAGTAGCCACAGAAAGTATTCGTACACCAACATTTTAACGTATAGGTCATATATTAAGCACCATGAACTAATATAAACACATCCAGTGAGACATATGTATAAAGAAGACACCTTGCTTTACATTTGCTCTCAGATTTACATCACTCAATATAATAAACAATTAAACCCGTCTTTTAACACAACGAAAAGTATTCGTACACTACTAGATAATTCAAACATTTGCCGAAGTCATTGTTCAAACACAGTCTTTGTAGTGGAGTGAGAAGTCTTCTTCGAGCATTGTACAACCACCATTCACGGTTTATCATTGCACGGTGCTTAGTATCATTCTCCTGTTGGAAGAGGAAGACTTCTTCCAGATAAAGCTTGTGTGTACTGCTGTTTAAATTATGATGCAACACATCTATGTACTTCCTGGCATCCATAATACCATCAATAAATGTCAGGTTTCCCTCTCTATTCGCAGCCATGCAGCCCCAAACCATCACATTCGCTCCTCCGTGTTTTACCGTGGGGATTACGCATTGAGGTGCAAGTTCTATGTTTGGCTTGCGCCATACCTTCCTGCTCCTACCAGTTCCAAACTGTGTAAACTTCGGTTGATCAGAAAAAATAATGGTGTTCCGAAAGTCCATTGTCTTTCCACAATACTCGTTCGCGAACTGTAGGAGCTTCTGCTTATTTATTTCACTTATAAGTGGCTTCTTTCGTGGACAACCACTACGCAGGTTCGCACTTATAGTTTGACACTCACCGTTTTGTTGCACCTTGAAGTGAGGTTTGTAGCGATGGATGCAGCACTTCGGAACGGTTCCTTTCATGCCGATCGCACAATAATGCGTCGCTCCCATACTGTCAGCTTTTCTGGAGGACCAGATCTGTGTTTGTTTTCTGTTTGTCCGCTGTGTTTGTATTAACTATTTAACTCACCGTAGTAAATCTAATGCGAGCTGTTTTCCCACTTGACAACTTTTACCTTGTTTATACAGTAACACTATATTCTCTCTTTGACTCAATGACAGTTCCGTCGTCTTTCGCCCCCATGCCAAATAACCTTGCGGCAACGACAGCACAGTGATGACTGAAGAGAAAACAACCCCTCCTGCAGGAACAGTGGCCTGTGGCGACAAGTGATTTAAACAATCACATCTGCACTGTACGAATACTTTCTTGGCGATACGATCTGCAGTTTGTAAACACTATCGTGCCGATCATGTTACATTTTAAACGATATGAATGTTCAGCGTGTATATCTGATCCATTTCGTTACGCTGTTTATAAATCTGACTTCAGCTCGTAAGTCGTAATGATGTTCCATCACTTTGCATAAGTGTACGAATACTTTCTGTGGCCACTGTATACCAGCACTCTAACAATTCTCTGGCGATAGTTTGCAGTTAAAAGCCACCTTCGAGAGCTGACCGTCAAAATCCCTCTCTGAGCGATGAACGTCAAAAAGCCCGGTTGTTTACATGTTCTGAGCTTATATTCCCTTTTCCATTCTTTCGAGAACACTCTGCTTGATTAATCTACCACCACTACGCATCACTTGTGCATGTCACAGTATCACTGTTCTCTGATTGGTTCTTTAGTGTGGAACTACCCAGTCACGTTGTTCTACACCCAATGTTCTGGAAAAACTTAGAAACTCTCCGCATGTCTCTGACACGTGACTTCGTACGTTTCCAGAGGAAATGCGTATCTAACTTACACAATGTTTCACAACATTGAGTCACAAAGCTCTTGGCTAACGTGTTTCTACGCCACGTAGAAAGTTCTAATTTCTTTCTTTGAAATATTCTGTCATTCCCATTATTATTATCATCACTATCATTTATGAATTATAAATTATAGACATGTACGGACTCTCCTGTAATTTCCTTTCATATATACATGTGTTTATATGCCTGCTACTTTTCAAACAACAGGCTTTATACCCTGGAGGTCGCGGATTGGAATCCCGTTCGAGTCCGTTCGCTCACTCATTGATACGCGGAAGGCGCGTCGCGAATCGCCGTACACGACAGAAGTTGTCGGCCAAAGAAAGGCAAGGGCCACGAAGGGCGTGAAAATAAGACTCCCTAGTCGGGGTCGGAAAAGAGAGTTGACCAAGGGAGGTCTGATAGGATAGATGAAACTGAGGAGCCTGGCACAGGTGAGTGGAAGCAATTCCAAGACTCCGCTAAGGGGCCCGTGGTCACCAACCGACGCTCCAAAGTTCAGAGCCCCTAGGGCTCTATTTAGTCGCCTGTTACGACAGGCAGGGCATACCGTGGGTGTTACTCAATTGCCCCCACCCAGGGGGTACAGGGGATAATTATGGTTGGTGATAATTTGTTTCAAGAGGAATTACAACTGGGCAACGATCCTCTGTTAACACTAATCAGAGGGGAAATATTGAAGGCATCCATCACTTCGAAAAATGAAGGTATTGACCAAAGCATGACAAGAATCACGAAGGGTGTAGGAATTGAAGACTCCCTAGGCCTCCATACTTAGAGCTGTCGATGCCGGAAAAGAACGCGAGTTAACCTAGGGAGGTCGGATAAGATAGGTGGAAGTGAGGGCCTGACACAAATGGAAGCCTTTTTGCTTTACGTCGCACCGACACAGATATGTCTTATGGCGACGATGGGATAGGAAAGGCCTAGGAATGGGAAGGAAGCGGCCGTGGCCTTAATTAAGGTACAGCCCCAGCATTTGCCTGGTGAGAAAATGGGAAACCACGGAAAACCATCTTCAGGGATGCCGACAGTGGGGTTAACAAATGGAAGCAGTGACAGGTCTCAGCTAGGTGCCCTGTGGTCACCAACCCACACTCCCATCTTAGGAGCACTTGTGGCCCCTCATGGTCGTCTTTCACAACAGACAGGGGATACCGTGGGTGTTATTCTACAGTCCCTCCCACAGGGGGGTGTTTAAAGGGGAATGTGGTGGTTGTGGTGGTGGTTATTGTTTTAGGAGGAAGTACAACTGCGTAATCGTCTTTTATTAACACAATCAGAGGGGAAGGAATGTAAGGGATCCAACACTCCGAAAAATGAAGGTTTTGGCCAAAGAAAGACAAGGCCATCAAGGGCGTGAAAATGAAGGACTTCTTAGGCCTCCATATGTAATACCGTCGGGGCCGTAAAAGAGCAAGTGTCGACCAAGGGAATTCGGATAGGATAGGTGAAAGTGAAGAACCTGGCACAAGTAAGTGAAAGCAATGCCAGGACTCAGCTAAGGGCCCCTTGGTCGTCAAACCACGGTCCCAACTTAAGTACACACGGGCCCTTTTCATTCGCCACTTACGACACGCCCCCCTCCCCCCACCATAGGGGTTGAAGAAGCAGAGAGTGCAGTCAATGAAATGCATATTTTGAACCTTAATAAGTTTCATGTGAATTTGTGGGTTAATATTTTCAACCGTGCCCCATCCCCCGAGCCACAGGTTGTTCGGTGACCTCGAGTTGCACCTGGAGAGTATCCACACAAATCTGACGATATAAGGTAAGTTTGACTCCTTTGGGGCCAGCCCGAGCCATAATTAACTCATGAATCCTTAATGGAGCAAATATCTATCCCGCTTCCCTTCAGCGCAAACTAAGGTAAGGATGGGCGTATGATACACGAGAAATATATCTCATCTGCTATGATAATGAAGTGACCGCGTCAGAGAGACTCAGGACCAAGTTCGTATTTCGGACAATAAATGTGGTCTTGCATCTACTAATACTGAGAAGAGTGTAAATCCAAGAGGTGATGTGATGGTGATTATTTTTTAAGAGGAATTACAATTGGGCAACCATCCTCTGTTAACATTAATGAGAGGGAGGGGGGGGGGTGGAAGGGATCCGACACTTCGGGAAATATAAAGGTATCTGCCAAAGAAAGACAAAGACCACGAAGGGCATCAAAATAAAAGACTCCCTAGGCCTCGTGAGCTCTCATACCGTCGGAGCCGGAAAAGAACAACAGTTGGACAAGAGAGGTCGGATAGGATTGTTGAAAGTGAGGAGCCTGGCACAAGTAAGTGGTAGCAATGGCAGGATTCACCTAAGAGCCATATGGTCGCCCGCCCACCTACCCTCCCAAGTTATTCCCCTGTGGGTGGGGGCGGTAGAATAACACCCACGGTATCCCCTGTCTGTCGTAAGAGGCGATTAAAAGGGGCCTCAGGCGCTCTGAAATTTGGAGCGTGGGTTGCGACCACCGGGCCTCAGCTGAGTCCTGGCATTGCTTCCACTTACTTGTGCCAGGCTCCTCACTTTCATATATCCTATCCGACCTCCCTTGGTCACCTCTTGTTCTTATCCGACTCCGACGCTATTAGGTTTGCGAGGGCTAGGGAGTCTTTCATTTTTACGCCCTTCGTGGCCCTTGTCTTTCTTTGGCCGATATCTTCATTTTTCGAAGTGTCGGACCCCTTCCATTATTTCTCTCTGATTAGTGTTATGTAGAGGATGGTTGCCTAGTTGTACTTCCTCTTAAAACAATAATCACCACCGCCACCTCTCAAGTTAAGAGCCCCTCGGGCCCCTTTTAGTCGCTTCTCACGAGAGGCAGGGGAAGTCGTAGGTGTTACTGTGACTCCCCCACCCACAGGGGGAATTTTGAAGGGGCGTTCTTTGCTGACAGTCTCACTGTGCCCCAACGACATTAGATTATTTCATTAGAAATTAGCTGCGCCCTTCTTGTGGGGGTGAATTCCCAGCTGGAGACTGCTCTATTCTGCCAGTCGGATCACATAATTCAACATCCGTAACGCGATTGCTCAATTTGGATCCATTGCTGCTGCGGGAGAGATTCGCTAGGGACTTCAGTGTTATGTCCAGCCAGAAGTAGGTTAATGCAATGCAACAGATTGCTTCATTCAGCCTTCGCATTGCTTTGATAAGGGATCTCATTCATTAGTTGTGAATGCCAACTGCAGAGTGAAGAATGAATGTGTCATTGCCCTCTGACCCGTACAGGTCATGCTTGAGGACTTTATAATACAAGTGCACAAGTTCTTACAAGAGAAATCATTAGTGACGGTGCCTTTTTAATGAGATACTGTGTATGGGAATACGGCCAAGGAAGTTGTTTACACTTCAAAATTTTAGGTTAAGGTTGTTGTGCTGGTGGTTAGTTTTTAAGAGGAAGTACAACCAAGCAACCATCCTGTATTAACACTAATCGGAGGGGGAAAATGGAAGATGCCCGACTCTTCGAAAAATGAAGGTATCAGCCAAAGAAAGACAAGGGCCACGAAAGGCGTGAAAATGAATGACTCCCTAGACCTCCATACGTAATACCGTCGGGGTCGGAAAAGAACAAGAGTTGACCAAGGGAGGTCGGATAGGATAGATGAAAGTGAGGAGACTGGCAAAATTGGAGGCAATGCCAGGACTCAGCTAAGGGCCCCATGGTCGCCAACCCACGCTCCAAAGTTCAGAGCCCCTGGGGCCTCTTTTAGTCGCTTCTTACGACAGGTTGGGGATACCGTGGGTGTTATTCTACCGCCCCCACCCGCAGGGGGAAGACCAAGGAAGGTAAAATAGAAAAATATGAGGGGGAAGAGAGTGGTAGAAGTTAGTGCAAGCAATGCCAGTCTCAATCTAGGGACGATCGTATGCCAACCCATGCTTTCAAGTTGAAAGCCTCTTTTCGTTTTTCAGTTGCTTCTTACAACAGACAGGGAATACCGTTATCCCGACCCAGAAAGGGAATGAAAATCCACAGCCTGTTTCCAGTCATTCGACCGGGTCAGGAATGGAATGAAGCCCCCATCTAGCGGCGGGGATGGGAATTGTGCCGGCGCGCTGCCGCCTGAGCCACGGAGGCTTTTCCACAAAGGGAATATTTCAGTATAAATGCTTGGCGAATTTTTATGAAACGTATGGTTAGCTCTAGCTGTTAAATTGAAGCAATTTGCATGTTAGTCTATAATTTTGTACTTCGCGTAATCTGGTTGATGTACTTGAAAAAGCAAGATTGATATCCTCTACCTGGGTATAGCCGCATCCGCTCCGCCGTGCAAGGCCTGCTGCAATTACTGCACCTGTCCTTGGCCATGACTCTTAAACGATGTTTATTTCCTGCTCGCTAAGTCGTAATCTCCGGACTTAACTGACGGTGTGGTGATAAGTGGGAGCACTTAGGACCGCCGGTCTACATCTATTTCAGTCACGGCATTCTGAAGAAATTATGTATTGCCTAGTATATGCGAATAGGCAGTTTGCTGAATCTTCGAAGGTTGAAATGAACTCGTATTGCCTGTCACGTATCCTTTGATTTTCGTCGTGAATTCAACCCTAATATCATAACCTAATTATATAAATAAATAAATAAATAAATAAATAAATAAATAAATAAATAAATAAATTATATTTTCTGGCCTTTTCCTCAGGTTTTCGGGGTTGGCATTTCTTGTGTACATTTGGAACTGTTTTTTCGGCAGGACGCCCTATTCAGTGTTCCTGGTGGTGGTGTTGACTATTATTGTGTTTTTTTTCTGTTTGCTTTACGTCGCACCGACACAGATAGGTCTTATAGCGACGATGGGATAGGAAAGGTCTAGGAAGTGGAAGGAAGCGGCCGTGGCCTTAATTAAGGTATAGCCCCGGTATTTGCCGGGTGTGAAAATGGGAAACCACGGAAAACCATTTTCAGGACTGCCGACAGTGGGGCTCGAACCCACTATCTCCCGATTACTATTATTGTTTTAAGAGTAAGTACAACTAGGTAACCATCCACCCTGAACAAGTGCAAAAGACATTGATAATAAAATTAAACTATTTATTCAACGGTGGAATTTGAAAACTATTTAAAAAAGAAATCAAACATGATTTTATTAAGCTGAAAAGGGCACAAAATCAGAAGTGACCGTAAGTTCCCTGAGTAACAGACAGAACACTTGATTAATCCACTCTCATACATAAAGCGAATGACGAAATCAGCAGTAGTCGCGTCATCAGCTAGTACAACTTCGACCTTCTCCTGCAGGCTCAAGTTCCGTCTTAGGCTAGAGAGATCGGCGCACTGTGTGAAGATGTGGGCTACGGTAAATTCGACACCTCATTAGGGGGTGATGGTGTGGGTGGTGGTGGTGGTTATTATTTTATTGGAAATACATCTCGGCAACCACTCTCTATTAACACTAATCATAGGGGGAAAATGGAAGAGATAAGACTCTTGGAAAAATGAGGGTATCGGCCAAAGAAAGACGAGGACAACGAAGGGTGGGAAGAGGATAGACTTCCTAGGATTCGCAAATCTAATAACGTCGGAGTCCAAAAAGAACAAGAGTTTCCAAGTGAGGTCTTACGACAGGCAAAGACTTTCGTGGTTGGCGGATTACTAGGCGCTCCGACTTCCAAGACGTCAAGATGGTTCGACGTAGCTGACTACAAATATCTCTAGCAAGTACATTCATAGGTCTAGATCAGCTCTGTCCAACGCGGCGCCCTCAGAACCCTTCTGGATTCGGGCGCCACCGCCACCGCAGGCTCCCAGAGGCCACCTCCACCGCCACCACAGCCAGAGGCCTCCCAGAGGCCACCTCCACCACCACCACAGCCAGAGGCCTCCCAGAGGTATCCTCCACCACCCGCGGGAAATTTGAATTTGTAAACAAAGCCACGTGCTTTTTGACAGCTATCATCGACAACAACGCATCGCTAACCTCAGTACTGCCATCTTGACGGGCCTAAACCTCAGTAGTACCAACTTAACCTAACTAGCGCGAGATAAACAAATCCACGTGTTTTTTGACAGCCACGTGCTTTTTTGACAGCTGTCATCCGCCATCTTTAAACCACAGAGCAGTGTGCTGCCCTCTTTTTCGCAGTAGCTGCAAATTCGTCACATGTCATCCGCAGTGCTGCCATCTTGGCGGGCCTAAACCTTAGTGCTACCAACTTAACCTCACTAGCGCGAGATAAACAAATCCAGGTGCAGCTGTCATCCGCCATCTTCAATCTATAGAGCACCGTGCAGCCCTCTTTAGCTACTTACCTTTGAAATGTGGTGGCGGATAATTTGAAAAATGCTTTTTGACAGCAGCCATCTTTGAGCACCGTGCTGCCCTCTTTAGCTAGATACCTGTGGTGGCAGACAATTCTACGTGACAGCAGCCATCTTTGAGCACAGTGCTGCCCTCTTTGTGGCGGCGGGAAATTCCACGTGCTCTTGTTTGGAAACAAATTCACGTGCTATTTTCTGACAGCTGTCATCCGCCATCTTGCATCACAAACCTCAGTGCTACACTCTTTAGCTAGATACCTTTGAAATGTGGTGGCGGCAAATTCTACATGCTCTTGTTTGGAAACAAACCTATGCGCTTTTTTGACAGCTATCATCCGCCATCTTTAATCCAGAGAGAACAGTGCTGCACTCTTTAGCTGAAATGTGCTGGCGGCAAATTCCACGTGCTCCTGTTTGGAAACAAACCCATGTGCTTTTCTGACAGCTGTCATCCACCATCTTTAATCCAGAGAGAACAGTGCTGCACTCTTTAGTTGAAATGTGGTGGCGGCAAATTCCACGTGCTCTTGTTTGGAAAAAAACCCATGTGCTTTTCTGACAGCTGTCATCCACCATCTTTAATCCAGAGAGAACAGTGCCGCACTCTTTAGTTGAAATGTGGTGGCGGCAAATTCCACGTGCTCTTGTTTGGAAACAAATTCTACGCGCTCTTCAGCTGTCATCCACCATCTTTAATCAAGAGAGAACAGTGCCGCACTCTTTAGTTGAAATGTGGTGGCGGCAAATTCCACGTGCTCTTGTTTGGAAACACATTCTACGCGCTCTTCAGCTGTCATCCACCATCTTTAATCAAGAGAGCACCGTGCTGTCCTCTTTGTGGTGGCGGATAATTTGAAAAATTCTTTTCGACAAGCAGCCATCTTTAATCCAGAGAGAAGAGTGCTGCCCTCTTTAGCTACTTACCTTTGAGGCGGTTAATTTGAAAAATTCTATTTAACAAGCTGCCATCTTTAATGAAAAGAGCATCGTGGTGCTATCTTGCGGGTAAATTTTACGTCACAGCTGTCATCCACCATCTTGCATTGCTAACCTTAGTGCTGCCCTCTTTAGCTACTTACCTTTGAAAAAAATCTATTTGACAAGCTGTCACCCGCCATCTTGCATCGCAAACCTCAGTGCTGCACTCTTTATTTGAAATGTGGTGGCGGATAATTTGAAAAAAATATTTTTGACAAGCAGCCATCTTTAATCAACAGAGCACCGTGCTGCCATCTTTAGCTACAACCATCTTACATCGCTTACCTCGCTGCTGCACTCTTTAGTTGAAATGTGGTGGCGGTAAATTCGAACAAGTTTAATCACGCATCGGGAAAGCTAGAGTAAGCACGTGCTGCAGTGATGACGTCATCATGCATGTTTAGACTTGTTCGTTTTCTTAAGAGTAAGTCGGAGTAAAGGAATGCAATAAGTATGCATCATAAAAACAAGAGTTTGCATGTGCTGCAGTGATGACGTTATTGTGCATGTTTAAACCCGTTCGTTGACTAAAAGCTTTAGTCTTCGAGAAACAGTGATAGAGAGTGGAGTGCAAACATGACGAAAACATTAATAGTTGATGTGCAAGGCTTTAAAGTAAACGGAAACAAATTTGTGTTTAAAGAGGTGGCTGTGTTAGATTGCAGTGTGTTGTGGGCACCAAAACTTGTTAGTTTAGTGTTTAGTCCAGCGTTCCCTTACTGTTTGCAAACAGATGAAGATAAAAAGCAGACTCAGTGGATTGAAAACAATTTAGGTTTGAAGTGGGAAGAAAAAGGAATACCTTATCGTTTTCTACCTTTAATGATGAATGCACATTTGTCAAGAGCAGATCTTGTTCTTTTAAAGGGTTGTGAAAAGAAAGTATGGTTGCGTGATTTTCTACCATCATCGTGTGAAGTTATCGACATGCATGAATTGGGGTGCCCATCATTTAAAACTCTTCCGAAAGAACATAGTAGAGAAACAAGTAAACAGTCTTTACAACATGTATGCATGCTCTTTGATTGGTTGTGTTGCAGTGCATGCCGGGAAGTGAACAACATATGTAAACTGCAATGTCGAAATAACCTTAGTGTAAAAGAAACATTTGTAGAGTAAAGACATCATGTCATTTCTAACAGATACTAAGTGTAACGCAGTTGAAAAGGCGATCGTAAAGTTGTATGCATGCAAAAAGAAACTAACTTTTACTGAAGAAGAGTTAAATGCATTACCAAAGGCATTTTTGGTTAATGTAGCTGCGAATGCTGTAAAGAAGATTTGGGATAAGGTGCCTCGTGAGTGGACTCAAGATCCTGTTTTGTCAGAGCTTCAAACGTGTAGTTTACATCATGAACACGTGAGTTTAGGTAGAAGACCTTCTGTGAGACAGTGCCGTACATGTCAACTAATTAAACTGTATCACGGACCTAAAACTAACGAGTTGTCTTCGCTTATAAACACTTATCATGGCTGTGGAGAGAGTAAACAAGGAAAAGGTGAAGAAACGTGCTGGGAGAAAGATGAGGAAGCATGTTGGGCGTGGACTCATCAATAGAGTGATTGATCTTCTTTTCTTCGTGCTTCATCTCCCCTGCGGCCCTAGAACACGTTCGCCTGACACGTAGTTACATGCTGCCTGCATAGAGTATGTCGTGTAGCTGTTAAAATCTGCTTCGTAAAGTTATGCTGTGTGTGTGTTATTACCTAGTGCTTTAGCTGCTCAGAAGATAGCAGCACTTGTCGTTGTTGGTGTAATAAAACGAAAACTTAGTGACAAAGACCGTAAAATAAACAAAGGATAAAAATGTATATATATTCTAAAATAAATATGAATTGTCAAAACATATTACAAGTGTTGTTTAATCCTACAGCATATCCTAGTGACTTAGAAGAAAGGAAACGTAGAGGATTAAAAGAAAACACACATAAGATTTAAAGTACATCCTCTTTATTAATCCGTGAATTAAAGCTGTTATTAAAACCAAGCCATTTAACATACAGTTTATTGCCACGACGTCGAATAACACGTTCAACTAAATAGTGATCAGGATGTTTTGTTTTCTGCAGTTCTTCGATGTAGAATCCTCCTTCAATACGCTGTCCGCTGAGATCGCGAAGTAAATACGTAACTGGATAAGTAAGCTTAACACTTCTGATTTGAAAAATTTCAGTGCTCCAGTTAGGTGTGTATCCTTTTGCAAAGATAGACTTGTGTTTGCTGATGCGAACAAAATCACCTTCTTTAAAGCGATGGCGACGTGGATCAGCTGTTTTAATTACAAGATGAATAGCATTTATACGAGGTGTATTCTTTGTAACAAGACATGGCTTTGTTCCGATAGTGCGATGAGGTGTATCGTTGTAGGTAGATAAAAGTCTAGGTAGCAGATCAATCCAACGATATGAACCTTGCGCTGTAAATTCTCGCCACATCATTGTTTTGAGTGTACGATTAAAGCTTTCTACAACACTTGCCTTGAAATTGCTGAACGTAGAGTAGTGTTGAATGCCAAGTAACTTGAGGTAAGAAGAAAAATCCTTGTTGTAAAACTCTTTAACTTGAGCTGCTGTTTTAGAACGCACGGGTTGTGCAAAAGCAAACTTCGAGTACACATCGATAACAGTAAGTAGATACTTATACCCCTTATTACTAGAGGCATATGGAATCATTTCTACTAAGTCTGCTTGCCAGAGATCATCTTTTCCTCGTGTAATAACGCGTCTGCGACAGTAGGTGCGACGTGCTGGTTTATGTAACTCATGTGCGATGTTTACCTTTACAGGTGAGATCTTCTCTTGACGAGCCATTACAAAATAATACCGGCATAACGTAGTTCTCTTTCTATTTCTAGAATTTCTGATCCGTGACCAGTGTGACCAGCCTCTTGCGATGCTCTTAAAAGTTGTAATCGTTCAACGAGTAAGTTTGGGTCATTCCAGTATCTTACATCCACATACGGCAACAAAGGCTTGTAGATAACATCAAGACTACGTGCAGTTGGAAACAGCTTAGAAATAAACTCACGATACTTGTAACTCTTATTCGCATTTACAACTTCTGTTCTCTTGTAATTACGTCGTGTTGCATCAGTAGCAAAAAGTATTGCTTTATATATTTTAAGATCATCTTGTAAAATTATATCCTTGTCAGGTATTCGTGAGAAAAGAAGTTCTAAGAGTCCTTTCGTAGGTTTATAGGTAACACCTTTTACAATGAGTTTGTTGTTATTAATCTTAACATTTGAATTTCCTATCCGGAAACAGTCATCTTCGTAGCGAATACCGTAGGTAGTGTCAGTTTGTCCTGTAAAAAGTTTTTTTCTATATAAGGTGCAAAGAGAGATCCATAGGTATCTTGAATAAAAGTTCTAAACTGATTGCGATACTCTGGTGTAATCATAACCTGAGACAAAGATGGTAGATTTTGCGTCGATGTAGTAGGTGTTTCAGCAATAACATCTGTAGTTAAAAACTCAACACGCTTAGATGGTGATGTATCATTAAGTTCTTCTCCTTCTTCTTCCTTATCTTCCTCTTCCTCTTCTTGATCTACATTCTGCTTCTTCTCTTCCTTATCTTGTTCATGCTTTTCTTCTTCATGCTTCTCTTTATGATATGATGTTTGCATAGAAGTAAAACTTGAAGTAGACTGCGGTAATGAAGTAGAATTAAAAATTTCTTTGAGTGGTGTACTTAGTTGTGTTTTTAAAAATAAATCCGTGTCTGCTTGAATACGTTTAAGCTCCTTAAATTTCCGTCGAATATTGTTTCGAGCTTGGATGATATGTTTTGTGATCTCCTTGCTAGATGTTAACATGATGGTGGTTTTTAATCAAGTAGTTACTGTAATTCTATGTTAATGCATATAAAATGATCGAAACCCATGCGATATCGTCCATGCTGTACATCACTTTCTTTATCAATAACTAAAAAGCTGTAACGGTGTAATGACCAACATTTAGCACACATACGTTTAAAGTCATCGAATGTCATATCAGTGTTAACATGATCGTTATACACATGTCGCATGTTGCGCTCATCTTGCCGAAAAAGCACAATAACATTTGCGTTGTCGCGTATCAACTGCTTAGGCACACGAGAATAGGTTTGGCACAAATAGATGCAATCAACATATTTATGCCGACCCATACTAAAGAATGCACGAATAACGTTTTGCTGTTCTGTTACGACATCATCAAAGATCATAAGAGAATTAGGAAGCACATCGTCTGGTGATGGTACTTGCTCATGCGAATTAAATTTAAAATATCTTATTCCATCTTTAACTAGATCGTGCATTACAGTTTGTAGAATAGTATATAGCGGCTGATAGAGTGACTTTGCGAAAACGTAAATATTCTCGAAGCGTACACCATTTACAGAAGTAATAAGTGTGAGTAAAAGATTTGTTTTCCCGCATCCCGACGGGCCTGATATAATACATCGAACAGTAAAAGGAAACAACGTTCCATGACGTTTTCCTGTAGTTGTACTAGAACTAGGTAAGAGATGTGGTACAATGTCGGTAACAGGTAGCGTGTCTTGCTGCTTTATAATCTTCATGATAACTGAATCATAAAGTACGTAATAGTAATATATATATTAAACGAAACAAGAGGTAACGGTTAGTTTATGATTTGCTCTTGACTAGTAAAGTCGTGTCCAGCATGGTGAAACAACGATATCCAAACGACATGAAGAAGAAGAAGAAAGTAAAAACTGTTGGATGGAAAGATGTTATAAAGGCTGCGCAAAAAGCTATTCGAGGGGAATACAATCCTCGTGTAGCTATTACTAAAGCGTTACGCGCAGCAAGAGCGAGAATTTCTCCAAAGTGCAGAGCAATATTTAGTAAACGTGCACGAATTATTCCTGTACCAAAACGAGGATGATTTCTTCCTGCGCTGTTTGCTGGCTTAGCAGCTTTAGGGTCATTGCTAGGTGGTGCTAGTGCTGTAGCGAGTACTGTAAAAGCTGTAGAAGAAGCGAAACAACAGTTGAAAGAGAGTGAACGTCATAACAAGACGATGGAGGCAATTGCGTTACGAGGCAAAGGTGTGAACATGAAACTAGCGCCATACAAGAAAGGGCTTGGTATCTACATTTCACCAAAAAACGTCTACTGAATGCACTGCCATATCGAGCTCTAACGCATGATGAAGTTTTTACGTTTGCTAAACATCTAGGAATTCATTATTTTCGAGGAGTGTATATGCGCGATCAACTACCAGCGCGCCCACGTGAACGTGAAAGTGCCGTAATTAACTTAGACGACAGTCGTGGACCTGGAACTCATTACGTTGCTTTTGTAAAACGTAAATCTAAAGTCTGGTATTTTGATAGCTATGGAGACTTACCTCCTTTTGAGCTCATACGTTATTTCGGAAGCAGTGCAGACATTGTTTACAATAAAAACCGTGTGCAAAACTTTAATACACACATGTGCGGACGATTATGTCTTATGTTCTTATATCAAACCCAGACAGTAGAGAAAGTGCATTAGTGTCTACGTGATGACGAACAGTGAAAGAACGTTTGCTGTACGTGGAGAAGGACCTGAAACAACCGTCTATTTTAATCCACCAATCGAACTTGGTTATCAGCCGCATAGTCTTGGACTAGTATCGTTTGAAAGCTACAATAAAATCTATAATGTGCGTGATGGTGTAAACAAGTTCTGTTACGATGAGTATGTGCTAACACTACCTTCAGGTAGTTATACAGTAGACGATATTCATGACTATATTGAAAGTACGTTAATTGATCAGTTTGGGGAAGATAGTTTTAGTAATCATAATTACAAGTTCTCTATCACTATAAGCAACATTACACATAAATGTGTTATTGAATCATCATTTAAGATTGACTTCAAATCACAACCTGATTCGATTGGACCACTGCTTGGATTTTCATCGAGGGAGCTCCTACCGAACGTACGTTACTAGTCTGATCAACCTATAAAACTCTTCCATGATTATAATGTGAACATTACTTGTAATATTATTACAGACTTGAATAGTAATCTACAACCTTCACACGTCCTGCACGACTTTATTGTTACAGAGGAACGTGGATATACTATTTGTGAGAAACCAGCAGTAGTTCTTTATCATCCTGTGTCTGTAAAACACATTAGCAACATTACTCTTAGACTTGTAAATAAACATAATCAGGTTATTCATTTAGATCAGCACGCGTACGTAGCTTACAAAATACATCTTAAACCAGTATGAAAACCATCTATAAAACACTGTGTACATTCCGAAGACATACTACATGTGTGCAGAGACTCATCGAGTTAACAGATACCCATAAGCAGATACTCCAAGATTTAGGATATACACTACTACGACAGAATGGAAGAAATGCTAGACATTACGAATACAGTAGAAAGTCGTGAAGGTGTAGTACGAAGTGAGCTTCATTCCTATCAACCTTTTACGTTTGGATTAAATAACAATGATGAAATTCATTTTATTATTAATCAACAAGATGTTTACACCTTACCACACGAAAGCTACCTCTATATTGAAGGACGACTAGAAAAGTCTGATGGAAGTGGACCAAGCACTTCACAACTAAACAACCATGCTCTAGCTTTTCTCTTTTCTGAAGCGCGATATGAAGTAAATAATGTTGAAATAGATCGAACGAAGAATGTTGGTATTACAAGTGCAATGAAACTCTACCCTTCTTTCTGTGATGAAGAAAGTAATCTTTTGCGGATGGCTGGATGGTGTCCAAAAGCTACTAACAACTGGATGATTAATGAGGATGGAACTTTTACGGGTATGTTATCACTGAAACATATTTTTGGATTCGCAGAAGACTTTACACGTATTATAATCAACGCAAAACAAGAGCTTATTCTAATCCGTGATCGAAGTGATTACAATTCTCTTAAAGCAGTAGAAACACCAGTAGAATCGAAAATAACACTGCATCGTATACTGTGGCGGATTCCACATGTAACCTTATCTGATCGTGAAAAACTTCGATTGCTCAAGATTGTAGAAAATGATACATCATTACCTGTACGTTTTAGAAGTTGGGAGCTGCATGAATATCCTGTGTTACCACGTACAAACAAGCATAGCTGGGCTGTTAAAACATCACGTTTTACTGAGAAGCCCTTGTACATTATTTTTGGATTTCAAACTAATCGTAAATTCAATCACGAAAAAGATAGCTCACTGTTTGATCACTGTAAATTAAGACACGTTAGACTATATCTCAACGGAATTACGTATCCCTACGAAAACACAGACATTAACTTTGAGAAAAATAAGTTTGGGATGCTCTATGACATGTTTTGTAAATTTCAATCATCGTATTATCAGAAAGAAGATCGTCCGCTATTTACACCTCAAGAATTTAAAAATAAAGCACCGATTGTAGTTATAGACTGCTCTTATCATGAAGAATCTATAAAAGAATCTCCAGTTGATATTAGTTTAGAATTTGAAACATCTGAAAACATTCCTGCTAACACAGCAGCCTATTGTCTTATTATTCATATGAGTGATGTTACTTACCATCCGCTAACGAATATTGTTACGAGACTATAAATAAGAATAGATCTTTATCATTTTCATTAGTGTGTGCTTCGACATAGTACGCTATGGAACAAAACTGTAAATGTGCATGCTGTTTGCATGCTCATACGCAACATCTTATTTATCTTACACGAGTGAGGCTATTAAGATGTTCTATAAACATAGATCGTCGATGCCGAAACATCTTATTCAATACTTACCCCAGGGTTTTTATATACGTACGCTGCCTCTTACGTACATAATTTTTGGGACATCCTTCCTCTACACAGTAAGATGTCGATCGAAGTAGCTTTATGCAGAACTTGTGAACGACATTACAAGCATCGAGGAGAAAATGGTGATGATTGGGATGGACCAAATCCGAGGATTGAACACTGTACACAGTGTATGAATGAACTTTCTCTAGTACCTCATGATGATGATTCCGAAAAGGAATAACAACAAGGTAAGAAGTATATAATCTTCTCTGTAAAGCATAACATACTTAGTATAATATATTTCTAAATGTTTTGTTTAATTTGAATGTTGCAGGAGGTATTTCAGAAGCATACGTTGTTAAGAAGCACACCAACCTTGTCAGCAGCAAAAACGAACACTGTTGTAGTACATTTGTAAATAAATATTTGATCGCATTAAAAAATGTTGTACTTATTGCATTGCTTTTTACCAACTTACTCTTAAGAAAAAACTATCAGGTCTAAACATGCATAATGACGTCATCACTGCAGCTACTCTAGCTCCCCCGATGTATGATTAAACTTGTTCGAATTTACCGCCACCACATTCCTTTACACCGACTTACTCTTAAGAAAACGGACAAGTCTAAACATGCATGATGACGTCATCACTGCAGCACGTGCTTACTCTAGCTTTCCCGATGCGTGATTAAACTTGTTCGAATTTACCGCCACCACATTTCAACTAAAGAGTGCAGCAGCGAGGTAAGCGATGTAAGATGGTTGTAGCTAAAGATGGCAGCACGGTGCTCTGTTGATTAAAGATGGCTGCTTGTCAAAAATATTTTTTCAAATTATCCGCCACCACATTTTAACTAAAGAGTGCAGCACTGAGGTTTGCGATGCAAGATGGCGGGTGACAGCTTGTCAAATAGTTGTTTTTTCAAAGGTAAGTAGCTAAAGAGGGCAGCACTAAGGTTAGCAATGCAAGATGGTGGATGACAGCTGTGACGTAAAATTTACCCGCAAGATAGCACCACGATGCTCTTTTCATTAAAGATGGCAGCTTGTTAAATAGAATTTTTCAAATTAACCGCCTCAAAGGTAAGTAGCTAAAGAGGGCAGCACTCTTCTCTCTGGATTAAAGATGGCTGCTTGTCGAAAAGAATTTTTCAAATTATCCGCCACCACAAAGAGGACAGCACGGTGCTCTCTTGATTAAAGATGGTGGATGACAGCTGAAGAGCGCGTAGAATTTGTTTCCAAACTAGAGCACGTGGAATTTGCCGCCACCACGTTTCAACTAAAGAGTGCGGCACTGTTCTCTCTTGATTAAAGATGGTGGATGACAGCTGAAGAGCGCGTAGAATTTGTTTCCAAACAAGAGCACGTGGAATTTCCCGCCGCCACAAAGAGGGCAGCACTGTGCTCAAAGATGGCTCCTGTCACGTAGAATTGTCTGCCACCACAGGTATCTAGCTAAAGAGGGCAGCACGGTGCTCAAAGATGGCTGCTGTCAAAAAGCATTTTTCAAATTATCCGCCACCACATTTTAAAGGTAAGCAGCTAAAGAGGGCTGCACGGTGCTCTATAGATTGAAGATGGCGGATGACAGCTGCACGTGGATTTGTTTATCTCGCGCTAGTGAGGTTAAGTTGGTAGCACTAAGGTTTAGGCCCGCCAAGATGGCAGCACTGCGGATGACAGGTGACGAATTTGCAGCTACTGCGAAAAAGAGGGCAGCACACTGCTCTGTGGTTTAAAGATGGCGGATGACAGCTGTCAAAAAAGCACGTGGCTGTCAAAAAACACGTGGATTTGTTTATCTTGCGCTACTTAAGTTAAGTTGGTACTACTGAGGTTTAGGCCCGTCAAGATGGCAGTACTGAGGTTAGCGATGCGTTGTTGTCTGTCAAAAAGCACGTGGCTGTCAAAAAACACGTGGATTGGTTTATCTCGCGCTAGTTAGGTTAAGTTGGTACCACTGAGGTTTAGGCCCGTCGAGATGGCGGTACTGAGGTTAGCGATGCGTTGTTGTCGATGATAGCTGTCAAAATGCACGTGGCTTTGTTTACAAATTCAAATTTCCCGCGGGTGGTGGAGGAGTCCTCTGGGAGACCTCTGGCTGTGGTGGTGGTGGAGGTGGCCTCTGGGAGCCTGCGGTGGCGGTGGCGCCCGAATCCCTGTATTATACTACTAAAGCAATATTTTTTTGCATTTGAATAAATATTTCTCTTAAGAGCACCTTCCTCAAGCTCAGGAAATTTGTTATATTCATGCGTCCAAATACAAAGAGATTTGAGGAAACCATAAATGTGATTCAGGCCAAACTAACTCGTGGCCGCAGTTATTGAAAAGATGGAACAGAGGTTCAGAAAGAGAGCCACTTGATATGTTTATAGCACTGACATATAGTAAATAGACAGGCAGCGCTCTGTCTCGTAACATTGGTGCTAATGAAGCCGGAAAATTGCGGCCGCCGCGATCTTACATCTCTAGAAATCCACTGTAAACACGTATGTTACTGCGTTACGTGCAATTTTGGTGTATGTTTTTTTTATGCACATTTCATATTAATGTTTCGGCAAATTACTGTGTGGCAGAATGGTGACCTGCGCAGTGTTTGGGTGGGGTTTTTCCTATTCACGACGAAAGAGGAAGAAAGGAAGGAACAGCAGTTCCAATTTCCATGTCTGTGGTTTGTAGTTGCGACACGGGCAACTCTCTCACAGGTGGTGGTAATTGTTTTAAGAGGAAGTACAACTAGGCAATCATCCTCCATATAACACTAATCAGAGGGAAAATATGGAAGGGGTCCGACACTTCGAAAAATGAAGTTATCGACCAAAGGAAGACAAGGGCCACGAAGGGTGTGAAAATGAAAGACTCCCTAGCCCTCGCAAACCTAATAGCGTCGGGGTCGGAAAAGAACAAAAGTTGACCAAGAGAGGTCGGATAGGATAGACGAAAGTGAGGAGCCTGGCACAAGTAAGTGAAAGCAATGCCAGGACTCAGCTGAGGGCCCCGTGGTCGCCAACCCACGCTCCAAAGTTCAGAGCCCCTGGGGCCCCTATTAGTCGCCTTTGACAGTTATGAGATACTGTGGATGTTATTCTACCGCCCCACTCACAACGGGGGCGGCACAATTAAGTGGAAGTAATGCCAGGACTCAGCTAAAGGCCCCGTGGTGGCCTACGATGCTCTCCCCCCCCCAATTAAGAGCCCGTTTTAGTTGCTTTTTATGACAGGTAGGGGATACCGAAGGGTTTCTGTACTCTCAACCTCACCCACGGGAGAGAGAGATTCCCTTCCCCTATTTCTTTGTTGTGTAAAGCAAACATGTTTTTCTTTGACACAATCTTTTGAAATGTGTAACAAATTTCTTTTTTTGTTTCAGGTAAGGTCATTTTCGGGCTATCTGGGCAGCTATTACGGTATGTAAGTGCATACCTGCTTTGTTGCGTTACTCCATAAAAATAGTCTCTACGTACAGGTTGTGGTGATGGTTGTTTTAAGAGGACAAACGACTGGACACTTCGGAAAATGAAGGTATCGGCTAAAGGAAGACAAGCGCAACGAAGGGCGTGTAAATGAGACTGCCTGGACCTGGAATACTCTAATACCGTCGGGGTCGGAAAAGAACAGGCAGGGGATTGCATGGATGTTATTTAACCGCCCCCATCCACAGTTTTTTAGATTCAACTAAGGGAACCGTGGTCACCAGTCCATGCTCCCAAGCTGATACTTTACGGCAGTTACGAGATTCCATGGGAGTAGTGTATTTTTACCGCCCGCAACCACGGGGGAAAGTGGGGGAGAGGGGGGGGGGTGCGTTCGGGTGATTGGCTTCGTGAAAATATAATCGGAAAATGTAACTTACCCGTTCGGGTTTTTCTGCATAAGTGATTTTGATAGTGAATCCTTAAAATTTGGATGTTGGTGTATGAGAGTTAAACAAGTGATGGTTGAGATGAGCTTAATTTGTTGGTTGTAATGACCGACATTAGCCAGGCGTTCTCTCTTGAAACGTGCGTGTAGTACAGCCAGCCAGATACGGGCTTTCTGCCCCCATCTATCCCTCGGGAGCTGTGTTGTTACCACTCTGGTGGAGGGCTCCCTCTAGACTTGTCTGCATTATATAGCGTGGCCAGCTTTTGTTACACTATGCTATGTTAATTACCAATATGTTTTTATTTAACTCCCAAGAGTGGCCATTCACTGTTCCTAATGTCTGTAATGAAAGAACAATAGTGAGGGGTGAGCGCCAAAGAAAATCGTGAGCGATGCGGGCTCTCGCTCATCGTCTGCTCACACTGCACGCCATTTGCAACTCTGTTATACACAGTGGTGGTGCTGGTGGTGATTATTGTTTTAAGAGGAAGTACAACTAGGCAACCATTCTGTATATAACACTAACCGCCGAGCAAGTGACTGTGCGCTTCAGGTCATGTAGCTAACAGCTTGCATTCGGGAGATAGTAAGTTCGAACGTCCGCTGCCCTGAAGATGCTTTTCCGTGGTTTCCCATTTTTACACCAGGCAAATGCTGACACTGTACCTTAATTAAGGCCATGGTCGCTACTTTCCCAATCATATCATTTTCCTATCACGTCTTCGCCATAAGACCTATCTGTGCGATGTAAATATTGTAAACAAAAACAAAAAACAAACTTATCCAAGAGAAAAAGGTAGGGGTTCGACACTTCGAAAAATGAAGGTATCAGCTAAAGAAAGACAAGGGCCACGAAGGGCGTGAAAATTTTGAAGACTGCCTAAGAGTGCTGGTGATTATTGTTTTAAGAAGAAGTACAACTGGGCAACCATCCGCTGTATAACACTAATCAGAGAGAAAAAAATAAGACATCCTACACTTCAAAAAATGAAGATATCGGCCAGAAGAAGACAAGGGCCACGAAGGGCGTGAAAATTAAAGACTCCCTAGGATTCGCAACCTAATACCGTCGGGGTCGAAGAGAACAAGAGTTGACCAACGGAGATCGGATAGGATTGATGAAAGTGAGGAGCCTGGTACAAGTAAGTGGAAACAATGCCAGAACTCGGACAAGGGCCCCGTGATCGCGAACCCCACGCTCCCAAGTTTAGAGCTCCTGGGGCCCCTTTTAGTTCCATGTAGCTGAGAACAAATATCCGTAGCAGGTAGGCCTACATTGCTAGCCTGCACCATCTTCTTCCTCAGCTTCAACTCCTACTGCTCCTTCTCTTCGTCCTCCTCCCTTAATTTGGGACACTGGTTATTATTTGTTCTCTGAATTTTTACATCACCATGGTTTATGTTAACTGTGATCACGGCAGAGTATATTGCATGTGCTTTACGGTTGTTGAGAATGCAGTCAGAGTATCGCTTTAGACCAAGCATTTTCTGCGAACAAACGTATTCTACTTGAAAAAGATTGATCGTTGCATGACGTTTTCATCAACATTGATTAATTTTTATTGCTATTTTTCGAATTATTCTATTTTGAATTTCTAATTTGAATGTTAGTTGCTGTTCATTGAATAATGTGTAGTTTAAGAAGTTCTGAAAATGTACATACCTGTTTGGATGGACGGAATTGATGTACTTATTTTTCTTTCGATTCTCTTTTTAAAATGAATGTTATTGTAATTTCATTATTTACAATTGTGTTGCATGAAGGGGGTTGTTAATGAACTGTGGACACAACCTCACTTTGTCTTCCCGCGCCCTCTGAGAGGGAATGGTAATTATCACCATTACGGATTTGTCACGCCCGCAGATGGTGGTAGTTGTGGTGGTTGCTTTATAATGAAGTATAACTGGGCAACCATCCTCTATTAACACTAATCAGGGAGACAAAATGGAAGATGTCTGACACATCGAGAAATGAAGGTATCGGTCAAACGAAGACGAGGGCCACGACGGACGTGAAAATGAGACTCCCTAGAATGCTCTAATACCATCGGAGTCTGAAGAGAACAAGAGTTGACCAAAAGAGGTCGGATAGGATAAAGTGAGGAGCCTAGCACAGGTAAGTGGAAGCAATGCCAGGACCCAGCTAACGCTCCCATTGTCGCCTACTGAAGCTTTCAAATTAAGAGCTCCTTGGGCCCCTTTTAGTCGCTTCTTACGTCGGGTACGGGGATACCAGGGTGTTATTCTACCGCCCCCACCCACAGGGGGATATTGTAAATCACTTCATCAAACGTTGCAACCTGTCTCCCGGATACCCATAATCTCCTTCCCCACACGGAGTAATTTCTGGCTTTAAAATTTTTAAATTCTACTGTGATATTTCCTCGTTTCTGTTGTTAATTTTTCCATGTATTTCAAGGAGGTCCTAAAATGAAACCCGTTCTTGCTCTGTAATGTAATTAGCGAGGCATTCATTCCAGTTGGCAATTACTACAGCACAAGCTGTCACTTTGTCAATACAATCAGTTGAGCACAGCGTCTGTTTGTATTCTGCCTTTGCCTGCCAATCATGACCAATTGCTGTTATGTACCGTGCTTGTGTTTGCATAGCATGCACCAACGGAGCGTTTTCACTTATAAACACTCTGCCATGAATAGGTTCTCTCATCACTCAAAATGCGAGGTGGTGTGTGCGCGGTGGTGGTGGTGGTGGTTATTGTGTTAAGAGGCAGTACAACTAGGCAACCATCCTCTATTAAAACTAATCAGACAGATAGCTGCAATAGCTTAAGTGTGTCCAGTGTCCAGTATTCGGGAGATAGTGGGTTCGAACCCCACTGTCAGTAGCCCTGAAGATGGTTTTCCGTGGTTTCCCATTTTCACGCCAGGCAAATGCTGGTGCTGTGCCTTAATTAAGGCCACGGCCGCTTGCTTCCCACTCCTAGCCCCTTCCTGTCCCATCGTCGCCATGACCTATCTGTGATGGTGCGACGTAAAGCACCTTGCGAAAAAAATCAGAGAGAAATTCAAGGGAGCCGACACTTCGAAAAATGAAGGTATCGGTCAAAGAAAGACGAGGGCCACGAAGGGCGTGAAAATGAAGACTCTGTAGGCCTTCATACGTAATAATGTCGGGGTCGGAAAAGAACAATAATTGACGAAGGGAGGTCGGATAGGATAGATCAAAGTGAGGAGCCTGGTACAATTGGAAGCAATTTCAGGACTCAGGTAACGGTCCCGTGGTTGCTAACGCACGCTCCTAAGGCCAGAGCCCCCCAGGTAGTCGCTCTTACGACAGGCAGAGTATTTCGTTGATATATTCCGCCTGTTCACCCACAGGGTGAAGTAACGTAACTCACCTAATGGCTCCAACTGTATTAACATGATTACACCAGCCGGTGATTGTTGGAACATTTTTCTGGACGAAAGATGCATACAAATACGTAGCAGGGGATGGATACCCAATTAAAACAATCGCCAACACACCGATACATATGTATCGTCCAGTTACTAGTTATTGCACTATTGATCTCTGGTTGCTACCCATCACTTAAATGGTTTCTATGCTCTTTCGGTTCTGCTCTTTACTCGTTGACATGTACGGCCATTAATGTTACATTGCAGCCATATTGCTGGACGTGTCATAGCCAGAGTTAGGCGAGCTACACACACAGTGAGAAAATCTTTCCAGAGCAAAACAGAATTCTATTTTTCAATGTGCATCTACCTACACACGGCGTATTTCGCGTATTTCGATCCCTCTTACACTGAGCGAAGTTTCTGGGAAATTAGGGTGTTACATATGGCGGATTCCCTCGTTAGACAAGCAAATCTCATATTTTATAATTTTCTTGTCGATGCTTTAAAATTTACTCCAGGAATGCAAATATGAAATTTTAATGAAGAAGTATTATAACATGCTACACACATGGGCCGAAACAACAACAACAAACAAAAACCAGTTAATTTAAAAATGATTTCATAAATAGTTTAGTTAGTGAAGTTGGTCCGTCTCTGTGGTGTAGTGGTTAGTGTGATTAGCTGCCACCCCCGGAGGCCCGGGTTCGATTCCCGGCTCTGCCACGAAATTTGAAAAGTGGTACGAGGGCTGGAACGGGGTCCACTCAGCCTCGGGAGGTCAACTGAGTAGAGGTGGGTTCGAATCCCACCTCAGCCATCCTGGAAGTGGTTTTCCGTGGTTTCCCACTTCTCCTCCAGGCACCTAACTTAAGGCCACGGCCGCTTCCTTCCCTCTTCCTTGTCTATCCCTTCCAATATTCCCATTCCTCCGCAAGGCCCCTGTTCAGCATAGCAGGTGAGGCCGCCTGGGCGAGGTACTGGTCATCCTCCCCAGTTGTATCCCCCGACCCAGAGTCTGAAGCTCCAGGACACTGTCCTTAGTGATGTAGAGGTGGGATCCGGCGCTGAGTCCGAGGGAAAAACCGACCCTGGAGGGTAAAAAGAAGAAGTTGAAATGCGGTTTATTACACTATTTGCCGTTAGTTTCCCGGGCTACCCACTTGGTAAAAATTACGTTGCCTAAATTCATTATTTAATCTGATCTGAGTAAACATTGAAGTGAGTAAACTAATGAAGTAGTTGGTGCAGTTTAAATGCAGTGGCCGCGAAAGTGGCTGTTCCTAAGATTGTTGGTGGCAGAAATAAAATTGTGTGCACACTCTGTCTACTTTGTGATCGTGACCTGTTGGTCCTCACTGGTGTGCAAGTACAGGGAGAGTTGACCGTGCGGTTAGGGGCGCGCAGCTGTGAGCTTGCATCCGTGAGATCTTGGGTTCGAGCCCCACTGCCGGCAGCCCTGGAGATGGTTTTCCGTGGTTTCCCATTTTCACAACAAGAAAATCCTGGGGCTGTGCCTTACTTAAGGCTACGGCCAATTCCTTCCCACTCCTAGGCCTTTCATATCCCATCGTCGTCGTAAGATTTATCTGTGTCGGTGCGACGTAAAGCAAGTTAAAAAAAAATAATGTGCACTTTCATAGAGGGCTTACCACACCAGAAAACATTATGCATGTATGTTGCTAGGAAATGGCCGGGAGTGAACGTGTTAAATACATCAGAATGGTTTGAAGCTAAATCAAGAGTAAATATTATTATTAAAACATTACATACCCAGAACTATTTAGAGAGGATAGCTGCCCAGTTCTACTTCCTCTTAAAATAATTTGACATTTTTGAGTTCTCTTTAACCTACACCTTAAGTCATGCTATTATTATTATTATTATTATTATTATTATTATTATTATTATTATTATTCAGATGTGAAATAAGTCATTTCTGTCCTCAGGTCATTTTACCCGAAATCTGAAAAAAAAGTGTGAATTATGGGTCCCTGACCCCGTTTAAAGCAATTTTATGTTGCATATAAATGCACATTTCGGCCAATTTTTATTGCTTTAGTCACATTTTTCTCATTTTTGTGACGTAAGGTCATATTTGGTTATATTTGGAGCACTTTTGTTTAAGTTGAAACGCCGTTGTTAACAAGGTAGATGTTATCCGCGTCGATTTTCAAACACAGTATTTCAAAATGCAGTATTTTGCCGAAAAAGATACGAGTCAGGTTTAGAAGACATGATTCCGAGAAAGAGATACTGTATGAACATACGCCCATAGATACCAAAAAAGGATGCTAATACTTCATTTTTGGTTCTTTTTTAGGAAAACAGAGGGAGTACTGCGCGACAGGGTTATGATACTGAATGAAGTATACAGTATTAATTTACCTACTGTAGCTCCGTCAGTCTGCATGTTTAAATGTGTCTGCTGTATTATAGCTTACCACTTTTTGACACGTCTAATCTATATATATACAGGGTGAAGCGAAATTCGCGCACTCGGGCGTCGCAACGCGATTCCTCACATGCCAGCAATAAAAGAAAGTTCTCTCACAAAAGTTGGTCCTGCGAGTATATCCGGGAGAAAAAGGACGTTGAAGAGTGGCAATCTGGCAACACTGTAACCACATGTAGGGTAACTACCTCTGTCAGCACAAATTAGTCGTGTTGTACAGTTGGTGCAGTGGATAGGCGCATTGTTTTGCTAATTTCCATCGAACATAACATACTGTAATACAGTAAGACACCGTTTCTTAGGTCACATGTATCCTACATTTTCTAAATTTAGTAACGCTGAACACGCTGTAACGCATCTAGTAGATGAAGTGGTGCGAAAAAATTCACGCCCACGACGTGGAAAAGGCGTCTTTCAAAGCTGACCAATGAAAACGAATGTTTTTGTATTTCCAGGATCGTAGTCTGTAAGTGCGAATGGTTTCTAGAGGACCCGCTGCAATCTATGTTGACGATTACGATGCCAGATACCATACCACCTGGACTACATTTAAGAAATAAAAAACATATGCCTCAACCCAGGGTCGACCCCTCGACCTCCTGCATGCTAACCCAAAACTCTATCCACTGCACCAACTGTACAACACGACTAATTCGTGCTGACAGAAGTAGTTGCCATACACGTGATTACAGTGTTGCCAGATTGCCACTCTTCAACGATCTTTTTCTCCCGGATATACTCGCAGGACGAACTTTATAGTGAGAGACATTTTTTTATTGCTGGCATGTGAGGAGTTGTGCTGCGACGCCCGAGTGCGCGAATTTCGCTTCACCCTGTATAAAATAAGAGTTTTGTCTGTACATTGCTTAGAATTTGAAAAGAATGGCATTTCTGTACCGGTCATGACCATAGTAACAATGAAATGCACTTTCTACTTTTCCGTAATGTCTGTCTGTCTGTCTGTCTGTCTGTCTGTCTGTCTGTCTGTCTGTCTGTCTGTCTGTCTTTCCGTATGTACACGCATCACGAGAAAACGGCTGAAGAGAATTGAATGAACATAGGTATCTGAAGTCGGGGGATGAGCCACTACAATATAGGCTATAAATCATTTTACTCACGCTGAGTGAAATGGTAGTTTAGGGGAAGGCCTAAAATTTTAATTCTCAAGTATTTATTAGTGGTCCTATCGATAAATATTACATAACTAAATATAATTTTAGTTATCTGACTATTTATGTCATACATTGTTAGCGTACCGGCTTTGATAACACTGTTATTCACGTATTTGTGTTGCCAAGTCCATATCAACGCCGATCCACGAGAAAATGGGTTAACAGAATTTGATATTCGGTATATACTATAGAGTCGGGGAATAAGAAACTACAGTATTAAGTTAAACAATTTATTCGCCCTGTATGAAATTGTAGTTTAGGGGGAGGCGCCTAAAATGTAATTTTTAAATACCTATGTTATTCGTCCTAGCGAAAAGTACTACATAACAAAAGTTATAGAGAATACAATTTCCGACCATGTATGTTTTTTTTTCTTCAATTTTACCGTACCGACTATGATAAGAGTGGTATTTCAGAGTCGGAAGAAAACTAAATGTGAAGGCCTACAATATTGAAAGCGCATAACATTGATCAGCAATAACATTACATTGACCATTGTGGCGATGATCTTTTTCGCTCAACTCCGATAGTTGGGATTACGATGCGTACCGAGTATAACAGCCTGACTGAATATTGGAGGGAAATAGCTGGGTAGTTAGGAAACTTCCTTCTTTAGCATGCCATTCCTCTGGTTCATACATTTTCTGATACCGTACTGCTGGTACGTAACTCACTGGTTCATCATAGTATTGCAGCTATTCGATCCCTACTCTGACGCGCTGTTTTGAATGAGCAGTGTGCACTCTTAAGGCAGAGATCCCGTAGTAGTAGTAGTAGTAGTAGTAATAGTGGTAGTATGACCTGGTCTAGAATTACAATTTAGGCATATTTCAAATTATAGCACCACAATTCACTAAATAACTCATAATTCAACCCTGAAAAGAGCCGTTTCTTAAAAAGAGCTGCTTCCTCTTCATTTTTATTAAATTCTACCTTTATTTTATTTAAAATTAGCAGCGAACAGGAGGTTTCTCCTCTGACGTGGAGGAAAAAATTGTCTCCAAGTCAGATAGATTTTTCCGCCGCCAGTGTAGTGAATTGAGATTTTCCGACTTATCGGGTACTCCTAGGAAACAGATTTGTAAAAGGGCATAGTTTTTGCCCTGGGACTCTCCAATATTCGACCCCCTCCGCCAAGAAAAAAAGACTAAGTGTTCACGGATCACGGCTGTCTGCGACCTGGTCATTCCAGCTCTGGAACTTTGGACTGTTATATCGGCAGCGTAGTACTGTTCATTAAAAGTGAGAAAAAATGTGGCTTTTCATTTGATCAAGTATTTCATGTCAAATCATTGCTCTTACTTGCGCCATCCTACTAAGGTCATTGTAATGACTTACGTTCGTTTCAGTTGGGAAAACCACTAAGTCAGTCTTCCTGAGGATGTAAAAAGGCAGGTGGAGAGTGAATGTCTGCCATTATAATGCAATTCCCCAACCTGATTGTGACTGATGGTAGGCAAGCGGGCCTACCATTACAATGAAAATTCCCTAACGCAGTCTTCATATGAGAAAAAAGTTTGGTGATTTCTTCGTCGCATGGCTAGGGTAACGTTAAGAGCTATGCAATTTAATACAGTCTTGCTCACAACGTGTACTTTATCTAACCTACAATTCTATATACAATGTAGAATTCCGTAGCGAAGCACGGGTACATCATCAGCTAGTGTTTAATAATACTCTAATACTGGGGATGGAGGCACATTCCTGTATATGGGGCTATGCCCTTTCTCCATTCACCATCCCTGAATAGCATCTACAATTTGTGGAAAATAAATAAATAAATAAATAAATAAATAAATAAATAAATAAATAAATAAATAAATAAATAAATAAATAAATAAATAAATAAATAAATAAATAAAAACTGATGCATATCCCTCAAATATTTAAGTCATATTTTTACCTCTTTCAGGTAAAAATGAAATGGCGTATGGTTTTTTGTGCCGGGAGAATCGGAGGACATGTTCGGCTCACCAGGTGCGGGTCTTTTGATTTGACGCCGGTAGGCGACCTGTGCGTCGTGATGAGGATGAAATGATGATGATTACGACACATACACCCAGCCCCCGTGCCAGCGAAATTAACCAATGATGGTTAAAATTCCAGACCCTGCCGGGAATCGAACTCTGGACCCTTGTGATCAAAGGCCAGCACGCTAACCACTTAGCCATGGAGCCGGACCTTTTTATGTTATATTTAGGTAGATTTTAGGGCATATTTTGTACTTCTTTACGTCACAAACTTCCGAAGCCTAGTTATTATTATTACCGATAATTTTATTCTTCGAAGTGTCATACTTCATATATTTTCCCTCTGATTAGTGTTAAGAGAAGATGGTTACCACCACCACCACCACCACCACCACCACCATGGAAATGCCGCCTGCTGTCCTAGAAATGAACGTCGTGTCCTACAAATGGCAACCCTCTGTATTATTGTTATCTCTCCAATTGACTGCACCTGCCATGTGATGACACTAGGGTAACCAGCTTGGCGTTATGTTGCAATTGATCTGAATTTTCTGCTCCATTGATGTATGTGCCAGATTGTGGGTGTAATGACTGAAACGAGCAAATTAACGCTTGTCTTGAACCGTGATCCTCGTAATTTGCGGCAAATGAAATTGTCATCAAGGTGAGTGTAAAATCTGTTTGTCAGTCAGTAGAACAATCGGCCGGGTGGCAGATTCCCTATCTGTTGTTTGCCAAGTTTTGTCTTAGATAATTGCAAAAAAACTGGAAATTGATTGAACATCTCCCGTGGTAAATTAGTCCAATCCCTAACCCCTCTTCCTATAAATGAATATTTGCCCAATTTGTCCTCTTGAATTCTAACTTTATCTTCATATTTTGACCTCTCCTACTTTTAAAAACGGCACTCAAACTTATTCATCTGCTAATGTCATTCCACGCCATCTCTCTACTGACAGCTTGGAACATACCACTTAGTCGAGCAGCTCGTCTCCTTTCTCCCAATTCTTCCCAACCCAAACTTTGCAACCTTTTCGTAACGCTAGGTACTCTTTTGTCGGAAATCTCTCAGAACAAATCAAGCTGCTTTTCTTTGGGCATTTTCCAGTTCTCGGATAAAGTAATCCTGGTGAGGGTCCCATACACTGGAACCTCATTCTTCTTCTTCTTCTTCTTCTTCTTCGTCTTCTTCTTCTTCTTCGTCTTCTTCTTCTTCGTCTTCTTCTTCTTCTTTTTCTTCTTCTTCTTCTTCTCCTCCACCGGGTGAGGTGGCCGTGTGGTTAGGGGTACGCAGCTGTGAGCTTGCATGCGGGAGATGGTGGGTTCGAATCCCACTGTCGGCAGCCCTGAAGATGGTTTTCCGTGGTTTCACATTTTCACACCAGGTAAATGTTGGCGCTGTACCTTAAAGCCGCAGCCGCTTTCTTCCCACTCCTAGCCATTTCCTATCCCATCGGCGCCATAAAACCTGTCTGTGTCGAAGTGTCGGCCCTCGTCCTCTTTCCCTCCGATTAGTGTTTTTAGAGGATGGTTGTTCAGTTGTACTCGCTCTGAAAACAGTAATCACCACCACCACCACGGTCGATATTCTGCTAGTTAGTGTCGAATAAGACGGTAAGGGATCGTCATTCTCCGGAACTAAGGAAAGGTTCTTATCGTGCCAATATGTTCCTGTATTATTTTATTTCGATTGCCGAAAGCAGTGTTTAGCGATAACGTTTTATATAAAAAGCTGTGTATTCGCATTTCCTTTTATGTCGGTAGATTCAATATCCATTTCACTGGGGCCGGTCTAGGCTCATGAAAACTAACGGCAGAGTCCTGATAACCATGTGAATACTATTACTGATTTCCGTCCATTGACTCCATCATTTGAACCAATCGTTTTTCTTCCTTTCTTTGCCCGTGTGGACGGAAGTCCAGAAAATGTCTCATTTTATGACCAGGCTTTTTCCCTCCTCCATTCTCTCCCCCTTCACTTTAGCCGGATTCTGCTCTGTTTCCTCTTTCCACTGGCTATTTCCTCTGTTTCACGTCCCCCATCCCCTGGGGCAGGGCGGGTTGTCCAATGTAATGAGGGTACGGACCTGCTTGACATTCATTCAAGGTTTCATCTGTGGAGAAATTAAGTAGTTAGATTACTCTTGGCTACGGCTAGGTTTCTCTGCTCCGGGAAACTGTTTCCTCTGCTATTTTATAACATTTTAGAACAAAACGTGTTGGCTGGGCTATTACCTCCAGTCTTAAAATTTGATTAGTTTTCCAGTGTTTGCTCCCCCTTTTTGATGACGTTTATTTATTTTCCGTGCTTTTAAATTACGTTCTAACTTGCTAGGTCAAAATGCAAGCTTCTGCTTTTCACAATAGAAGTGTTTTGCAGGTGACTAAACCATTTTCAACACTAGTGACATGCGTTGTGAAATGTTTGAATTCATGCTACATTAACATAGCACTTTCTTTTGGAATACCTACTTGGATAAAAGCGACACACGATCAATTTTTCCAATATGTCGTATTAAACGATTTTTAAACGCAGTGTTTATATAGGATTTAGACGGGGCCGTCAGTTTTCGCCGTTGTATCCAATACATCGTTTAAAACGATATCTCTATAAATGGCTTCGATTGTATTAATAAATTAATTAGTATTATATTCTTATAGGAAGTTCTTTGTATGTATTGAATGATTATACATTGCATTAAGGTATCTGCTACAGTTACATGTATTGTTTTATTGATAGGCCTTATACAGTTTCTTTTTGAGGGGCCCAATTGTGTATCTTTCAGACGGGCCCTCTCATCTTCGTTACCCCTCTGAGGTGGTAGTGGTGATGGTGGTGATTATTGTTTTAAGAGGAAGTACAACTAAGCAACCATCCTCTATATAACACTAATCAGAGATAAAAAATGGAAGGGATCCGACACTTCGAAAAATGAAGATATCGGCCAAACGAAGACAAGGGCCACGAAGGGCATGAAAATGAAAGACTCCCTAGGCCTCCATACGTAATACAGTCGGGGTCGGAAAAGAACAAGAGTTGACCAAGGAAGGTCGGATAGTATAGATGAAATTGAGGAGCCTGGCACAAGTAAGTGGAAGCAATGCCAGGACTCAGCTAAGGGCCCCGTGGTTGCCAACCCACGCTCCAAAGTTCAGAGCCCCTGGGGCTACCCCTCTGAGGAGTGGAAGCCATGCCATACACATATTTCGGATTATCTTGTGGTCACTAGCTGACACTCTCGGGTTGAGTCGGCTTTCAGTGTAAACCAACTCATATGAATAAACGTCAACTTGATCTTAACAGTCGTTAAAATGTACTATTGTTCTCGGGAATTTCCTTTCAGCATTGTATTTGACCCGATTCGTGTTCGGAGCGCAGTACTGCGACTATACCAATAACGTGAAAGCTTTGTTTCTAACAGCTGCGACCTCTAACTGCAGCAAACAAGCAAGACAAGGCCCTCTTTGTGTGGCAGCGTTGACGGGGGTGGAGCCTCGCGCCACGCAGTCATCTGTCAAGCGCCCTATTCTCCATTACTCTTCTCAAAATAATTGTGGAATATTACCCTGTTCTGTCTACTGCGATACTCTACTGAAAATGCCCTCCGGAAGACTAGGTTAACATGCCCAGAAATAACTGGATGTAGTCTAACAGTGTACAGTCATCTCATAACAATGTTGAATATTTTGTGAGGAAAAATAATAATAAATTGCCGTCATGGCCAATGCACCTATGCCTGTGAGAACTGGACAATAAATGAGTTCACTAAACGGAAACTAAGAACTGCCCCGAGAGGAATGGAGAGGTCTATGGTTGGGTTTACCAGAAGAGATAGGAAGAGGGCCCATGATATAAGAGCAGTCACAAATGTCATTGACATTATAACGAGAATATGAACCTTGAATTGGCAATGGGCAGGACATGTCGCCCGAAGAAGTGATGACAGATGGACCAAGGTTGTTCTCGAATGGAGCCCAAGAGATAAACTGAGACCGCGAGGAAGCTGGGACAAAGACATCCGCAAAATCGCCGGATTTAATTGGCAAAACATCGCTCAAGATCGCTGGAAGTGGAGGCAACTCCTAAATACTTACCTGAGTTTCAGACTTCAAGAGGCCAAATCAGTTATTGATAGAACTGGCTGATTGTGATTGTGACTTATCATACCTAATGGCGCAACAGCCCCGAAGGGCCGTAGCCTATCAAGCGACCGCTGCTCACGTATCTTGTGGTCAGAACGACGAATCCTCTCGGCAATTATTTTTGGTTTTCTAGACCGGAGCCTCTATTCCACCGTCAGATAGTTTCTCAGTTATAATCACGAAGGCTGAGTGAACCTCGAACCAACTCTCAGATTCAGGTAAAAATCCCTGACATGACCGGAATCGAACCCGGGGCCGCCGGGTAAGAGGCAAGCAGGCTACCTCTATACCATGGAGCCGCCATCATACTAATTACTGAATTATTATTATTATTATTATTATTATTATTATTATTATTATTATTATTATTATTATTATTATTATTATTATTATTATTAATCATATGGCCTGGGCTGAAAAGCGTGGATGTTAATAAACTGAAGGCTCCACCATCCAGGTTGCTACATTGAGGCGACTGGGAAGACGTAGCTTTGATGGCGCATACTTACTCAGATTACATATTTAGTGTGACATGAGTAAGGACTTCCGGTGAATTTTATACTGTGTATACTACGACTGTGCATCCATCGCTAGAAAAACTGTGCACTTGAGGAAATCGTAGCTTTGCTATTTGAGGACTAATGTCTGACATCAAAATGTTACTAATCTACAGTTTAGATGCCATTACCTGTCAGGTGGTGGTGATTGTTGTTTTAAGAGGAAGTACAACTAGGCAACCATCCTCTATATAACACTAATCAGAGGGAAAAAGAGAAGGGATCCGACACTTCGAAAAATGAAGATATCGGTCAAACAAAGACAAGGGCCACGAAGGGCGTGAAAATGAAAGACTCCCTAGCCCTCGCAAACCTAATGGCGTCGGGGCCGGAAAAGAACAAGAGTTGACCAAGGGAGGTCGGATAGGATAGATGAAAGTGAGGAGCCTGGCACAAGTAAGTGGAAGAAGTGCCAGGACTCAGCTGAGGGCCCCGTGGTCGCCAACCCACGCTCCAAAGTTCAGAGCCCCTGAGGCCCCTTTTTAGTCGCCTCTTACGACAGGCAGGGGATACCGTGGGTGTTATTCTACCGCCCCCACCCACAGGGGGATTACCTGTCAGGGAGAATGTTTGTATTTAGATGTTACTCATACCGTTGATCTTCCATTGTTTATTTTAATTATCTGAAGTTACCTAAACTGCAATGTAGTTATCCTCCTCTCTAGAGGCGTGATATCAAGCTAATTCACCTATCAGAATATCTGATATGAATTTCATTTAATCCAGTCAAGAGTTTTCACTAAGTGGTTCTGCCGAAACCCCTATATAAGACGCGAGGTTTGAGGATAGTCCGTCGGCGGATGTAGAGTGGGTCTCGACCCATAAATGGCCCCGGCTGGTCCGTTGTCCGACAGCTCTGCATTCCGACCGGCCAATCGAGCAGAGGAGGGGTGGCCGCAGCTCTGCCGTGGCTCTACGCCTCTATATTCGGGAGACGGAGAGGGGCTGGTCCCCATCGTCGGCTGTCCTGAGAATGGTTTTCCGTGGTTTTTCATTCTCCTGCACTAAGACGAATGCCGGGACAGTTCCTAGTATAGGCTACGGCCGCCAACCCTCTCACCTGACCTGAAGGACGGCGTCACCGTCTAAGAGGCCCGCCTACCCCTTCAGGGGAGGATTGAAAACAGGTAGTAGTAGTAGTATAGGCTGTCTGATCTTACGGCAGCTTTATTGTGTGTACATGGTCTGCTCTGAACAGAATAAGAACAGGCCATGGCAAATGCAGAGATGATGGTTTAAATGGAACAAGTTGCCAACACCCGCGTGTGACTGCGGAGCTGCACGACAAGCCATACACCATATTGTCAAGAGTGTGAAACGCGGGCATACATAGGCAGCAAGTGGATTTTCTGATGGCAAACTCCAGAAGCAATACAATGGATCAATTATCTTGATATTCACTTGTAAGGAGTCTTTTCTTGTTCATTGTTTTCTTGTGTGTAAATATGTATATAATTTATTTCTGTACTCAATTTGATTGTATGGGCCATACGCTAAATAAAAATTGTGTGTACTACGTACTCTACGTACTAAGGAGAGAGGTGGTGGTGATTGTTTTAAGAGGAAGTACAACTAGGCAACCATCCTCTATATAACACTAATCAGACAGAAAAAATGGAAGGGATCCGACACTTCGAAAAATGAAGATATCGGTCAAAGAAAGACAAGGGCCACAAAGGGCGTGAAAATGAAAGACTCCCTAGCCCTCGCAAACCTAATAGCGTCGGGGTCGGAAAAGAACAAGAGTTGACCAAGGGAGGTCGGATAGGATAGGTGAAAGTGAGGAGCCTGGCACAAGTAAGTGGAAGCAATGCCAAGACTCAGCTGAGGGCCCCGTGGTCGCCAACCCACGCTCCAAAGTTCAGAGCCCCTAGGGGTACTAAGGAGAGAGGGCGTCTCCTTCGCGAGTCATGAGCCATGGTTTTCGGTATAATGACATAATAAACAAGGTATGGCAGTGAAGTATGCTGTGAAGCTAGGGAAGATTTCTACGTCCCCTTTAGTGTGTAACTGACTGCTAGGTCGCTGGCTCCGTTCTCAAACTAAATGTAGGGCATTTTCTTTCGAGAATTAAAATAACTTTCGCGTTTAGATTTTTATATTTTCATTTCCCCTGGGAAAATAGTTGGAATATAAGGAAGCACGAGTGATTACCTTCGTTAACCTTCCTCCGTGGAAATAAGTGATGTAACATTTAGCTAAGAGAAAAATCATACGAAAATGATGTGAAGCGATACCTGAAGTACCTAACTCGTGTCCTCATCCCGAGGTAGTGCAGCTGTTTTCAGGCACACACCCAATGGAGGTGAGCTGCATGTACCATTCCAACCACACACCAGCACTCCTGCCATTCTTAAATTTCTGGCATTACCGGGAATAACACTAATAACACTAACCGTTACGCTGACCGGTTGTGATGTATGTAAGTCTCCTATTGTCTCCGATAGAGTTTGCATCATGTGGGGCCGTAGGACTGCAACATTCCATTAAAATAAGGAAACCGCCAAGTTTGAAACCACCTTGGCGTGTGCCGGATGCGACTGCTCTATCCTTGATATGCTTCACAAATGGGCAAATATTCATTTATAGGGGAGGAATTAAGGGATTGGAATAATTTATCAAGGCAAATGTTCGATAAATTCCCAAGTTCTTTGAAATCGTTTGATAAAAACTGGGTAAACAACTGATAGGGAATTTGCTGTCTGGAGTGACAATCCTAAATTCAGATTATTTATTTATTTGTTTTGTTTGTTTGTTTGTTTGTTTGTTTGTTTGTTTGTTTGTTTGTTTGTTTGTTTGTTTGTTTGTTTATTTATTTGGGACCGAGTCTGAGGTGACGTACGAGCGCTCACTATATTATAAACAGCTGCGACGAAGGCACGAGACAGATGAAAGAAATCGTAGGAAAAAGCAAGAGTAATTTAGAGAAAATACAACGACCAGGCTCTGCAACAGTAGGGAGCTTTGATAGATCTGCTATGCCAGCATTACAGCAGGGTTCGTGGTTTTGTTGCAGGTTTCTCACTATCGTAGGAACAGACTACATCAAGGGAGCTAAGAGCCTGGCACCAGTAAATGAAAGCAATGACAGACTCAACCAGGAGCCTCTGGGGGTCCTCGTTTTAGTAGTAGGTGCAAGTACAACTTGCACGACCGTAGGTCGGTAATCTCTTTGAGGTTGAGCCAGAGGTACTCCTGAAGCCTGTGGTAATGTGATGGGGAGGGCCCACGTAAAATAAACGGTGGTTGGTACGCGTGGATGTTGACGGGGTGGAAGGGGAGTACCTTTGGTTGTAGGACTGTTTTGTCTTATGTTATGTAAAAAAAAAAAACAAGGCATCACTGGGATATGTGTTTAATTGACTGTACAATTGAAGGTGTGCCGTAAAACTACCTCTGTCTACAATATTTATCCATTTATACAGGTGAAAAGTTATTTGTTGCCTAACGGCAACAGTATGCAGTAGAGGACATATTGGAGAAAGGAAGTGGTAGAGAGATAGACGACTGTGGAGGTTCTTGATTCGCAACCCGACCCAGAAGACTGGAAACGGGATGTGAAGAAGGGGAAGAATCGGTAAAATTCAGTTACTTCACAGAACGCGAGTCTTTCGAAAATCACTGATTTTATTTTCATATGGGAATGCAGTGATACCACAGTTGCAAGGAAAAGTTCATTTGTCCATTTTGTGTTTTTACTACTACTAAATCATTTTTATTCCTCCCCTGAAGGGGGAGGCCCGCCTCCTAGGTGACGCCGTCTCTCAGGCCAGGAGATTTGTAACGCGAAGGAGAAGCTCAGAGAAGGTGAGAGGATTTGCGGCCGTAGCCTATAGTAGAAACTATTCCGGCAATCGCCTTAGTGCGGGAGAATGGAAAACTACGGAAAACCATTCTCAGGACAGCCGTCGGTGGGGCCAGCCCCTCTCCGTCTCTCGAATACAGAGGTGTAGAGCCACGGTAGAGCTGTGTCCACTCCACGTCTGCTCGGTTGGTCGGTCGGAGTGCCGTACTGCCAAGTTTGCAGGTCACATTCCTGCTTTCATTATTTTGCAGGGTAACTAATTACCAAAAAGTTCTTTCAAATAGGAGAATGGAAATTCCTTTAACTCCTTTGCCGCCTCATGTTTATTTTGGTCCATTTCCGATCACGTAGTACACGATTATCTAAATCTCAACCAGTAACCACAAAAAGCTTCGAATAAATGAACGAGTGCGCGTCATATCCTGGGCATCCCTTGATGCGCCTTGCTAGTGCCGGGAGCTTCAAAGATGCAAAATTATCGATGCGATATATCTCGATTACTAGAATGTATCGATTAAAATGTTATTTCAGGTAGTAGATTACGCGTAAAAAGAATACATTTTGTGAAAAATAGCGATTACAAGTAAAACTTGCTAAAAACGTAATCGTAACAAGTAATTCATTTACTTCCAAACTCTCTCTCTCTCTCTCTCTCTCTGTCTCTGTGTGTGTGTGTCTGTCTGTGTGTGTGTGTGTGTGTGTGTGTGTGTGTGTGCTTTACAGGCAGAGTTGGGGCGTAATTGAATAAAATAATCTAATTACTTGTAACGATTACATTCTTAGCAATTTTTACTTGTAATTAACTTCTTGAAATAAAATGGTAATCGTTACATTCTAGTGATTGATATACCTCGTGTGGAAACTGAAATGAGAAAAAGTAAATTATAATGAAAATAACATTTTCAGTTCTATAACAGCAGAACTTCATTAGTTTTGGATGAGGTCATTTCTTACCTCTCCAATACTTACAAAGATATTCCAACGATGTCCTTCAAAAATTAAACGTAGGTATTCCTTCATTGTAAGTATCTAGGTGTTAATATAAGGAAAGATCTTCATTGGGGTAATCGCATAAATTGGATTGTAAATAAAGGGTACAGATATCTGCACGTGGTTATGAGGGTGTTTAGGGATTGTAGTAAGGATGTAAAGGAGAGGGCATATAAGTCTCTGGTAAGACCCCCAACTAGAGTATGGTTCAAGTGTATGGGACCCTCACCAGGATTACTTGATTCATGAGCTGGAAAAAATCCAAAGAAATGCAGCTCGATTTGTTCTGGGTGATTTCCGACAAAAGAGTAGCGTTAAAAACATGTTGCAAAGTTTGGGCTGGGAAGACTTGAGAGACAGAAAACGAGCTGCTCGACTAAGTGGTATGTTCCGAGCTGTCAGCGGAGAGATGGCGTGGAATTACATTAGTAGACGAATAAGTTTGAATGGCGTCTTGAAAAGTTACAAAGTGGTTGATTGATAACAAAACTCACTTCAATCAAAGTAAGTCGAAAGTTACATTAATGTCAAGGAGACGGAAAGCAAGGAAGACAATTGCCATCTATATGAATCGGAAACGTCTTGAACAAGTTGAAAAGATGGAATCTTTAGGAATAACAATTGACTCCCGCTTCACGTTCAACTACCACATCAACAAAGTTAGTGAAACGTGTATTAAATTAATAAATGCTTTATCAAAATTAGCCAGAACGGGATGGGGTCTAAAACACCAGGCTTTGGAAATAATCTATAAAGGAGCAAAATTACCAATGTTTTTACATGCTACACCAGTCTGGACAGAATCCCTGGAAAAGAAATGCAACATAATGAAATACGTGAGAGTGCAAAGACTTATCCTCACAAGCATAGCAAAAACCTACCGAACGATATCTCACGAGGCATTGTGCGTCATTACAGGAATTACTCCCATAGACATAAAGGCAAGAGAGGTGGTTGCTCTATATAATATAAAAACAGGCAAAACAACTGCAGATAACTTAATAGATTACCCATAAAAACCAGCAAGATGACCTCGCCCGGCTTTGTTTCTAAGCATAGGAGACAAAAAAAAATAGAAGATAATGAAAGTACCCGATGGCAGATCTATACGGATGGAAGTAAATGCGACGGAGTGGGAGCAGGAGTACCTATATACATATGAAATCAGTTAATATACCAACTTAAATTTCAACTCCACGACAGATGTTCGAACAATCAGGTGCACAGTATAACCTTAGCGTCCGACTAGAGCAGTCGTGTTGAGTGGAGGGTCCCGGTAGAAGTAGAGGGGAGTGCAGGGAAGTAGTGAAGTGTGTTTAGAAGATAATTGGAGCGGAGCAATACGGGGCCATCATAGGAAGATGGCAGGGAAGAAGGAAGCAAGAATTAGTGAAATTAGGAGGATGTAACACCGAAATGGGAAAGAAGGGAGAGATGATGCTAGCAGCGGCGGTGATTATTGTAATGCTATGGATCGGGGGAGTTGAACTGAACCCCGGTCCGACTGGCAGTGGATACATAAGTTGGGAAGACATTGAAGTGATCAAGAGGGTAGTTAGAGAGGTGGTTGAAGAAGTCTGCCCATTCGAGCAACTCAAGAATATGATACAGGAGCAAACGAGGGAGTTCGGCAGAATGAAGAAATGGTTTCGGGAAAAGGCTGAAGACACAACATCCCAAGAGAGGAACAATGCTGAAGAAGTTGCACAACTGATAAAAAAGATAGGGCGATTAGAAGAGGAAACGCTGAAACTTAAAGCAGAATTGGAAGCCAGTACATAATATAGGAGAAGGAAATGCCTGTTTATATATGGTGTGCCTGAGGAGAAGAGAGAGGACAAAGTGCTTACTATTTACAAAGTGGTGGACTTAATTCAAGGGAAAATGAAAATTAATTTTAGCGAAGTGGACATAAACGATGTGGAGAGAATAGGGAAAGTTAAAGGCAACAGGCCTATTAAGGTTCAACTGTTTTCAACGCTGATGGCCGATATTGTGGTTGGAAATGTGGATAACATTCAGAGGGAGAAAATATGGATCAAGAGAGATGGATAAGGAAAGGAAACATCCTCAAGAAACATATGATACGAGCTAGACTTCAAGGATTGAGAGCATTCATAAGGGGACAGGAGCTAGTAGTGACAAACGGCTTCTGGGGTAGAATTTGGACTGTGAATAAATTATTGGATCTAGAAGAGTTGAAACAAGAGGAAGTAACGGAGAAGAGTATGGTCAATAGCTTGGAAGTAAGACAAGTTGAAGACAGCATTGTTAGAGAAGACGGAGAAGGTGATAAGGAAAAGTCAAAGGGAAACGGTAAGATGAATGAGTAAAGGCAGGGAGAGGTGCAAATTGAAAGTGGGATCACAAACAGCGATAAGGAAGGAGTAGTGGATAAGGGGGCGATATTAAGAAGGACCACAGGTGCAGCTATTGAGACAGCCAGAGAAGAGGAAAGGCAGAGAAGTGAATACAGGGAAGAAATGGAGACACAGAATAAAAGAGAATTAGAAGAGGCAGCCCGTAAGAAGCTAGAGCAGAATATGTCCAGAGGGAGGAGCAAGAGTTTGAGATAAGTGGAGAATGATAAGCAAGGACGAGGGTACCGTAACACGAAGTAAAAACGTTAAAAAAAGTAGTGATAAATAAGGGAATAGTGGTGAAAACAGGGTGGAAGCTTAAAATGAGAGAGGTGTTTTTAAGTTAGTTATATAAAAGTATGTGATTTATGAAACGCAATGTCTCTAGCTATCACAGTTGTTATATTGAAATGTATAGTGAGTGGTGTAATGCTATTAATAGTAAATGTATCATGGAGGAGGTGGAATTGGTGTAATCATGGTCAAGATGTATTGTAAAATCTGTAGATGATGAGTTAGAAGTGTTATTAGTTGTGTAAAAATGTGTGGTTTAAGTGTGTTATGACGGTAAGTGTTCTATTAGGCAGATATAAACCAATGATTTTTTTTTACTTTTTTCATTGATTGTGTGTTGGTATGACGAAATTATCGGTTGAAGGTGTTTTGCAGCTGTATTTATGGCAAGAGAGTTGTATTGATAGATACTGAAGAGTGGGTAATTATTAGGGAAATGTATAAGGAGGCCGAATTGGAGTTGTTTAGATATCACAGTTGCTATATTGAAATGTATTGCGAGTGTTCAAATGGTATTGAGGTGGAATTAGTGTATTGAATATATTGGGCCAGTATCCAGTAATCGGGAGATAGTGGGTTCGAGCCCCACTGTCGGCAGCCCTGAAGATGGTTTTCCGTAGTTTCCCATTTTCACACCAGGCGAATGCCGGGGCTGTACCTTAATTAAGGCCACGGCAGCTTCCTTCCACTTCCTAGGCCTCTCCTATCCCATCGTCGCCATAAGACATATCTGTGTCGGTGCGACGTAAAGCAAGTAATATATATATATTGTTAAAGTGTGTTATGAAGGTAAGAGAGCTGTGTTGATAGAGAATGAAGTGTGGGTAATTATGAGTGAAATGTAAGTGAATAGTGGAGCAGTATCTTGGTTGTTAAACGTGTGATATGAAAGGTATGAGCGAGGATAAGTGAGGTATAATGGCTAAGAGTAAGCAAGTGAAGGATCGAAGGAAAAAGAGGTAGATGACAAGTGAGGTAGTGCCATGAAGTGGGTGGTGTGGTGTCTTGATTGTTTAAACGTATGATATGAAGGATATTAGCGCTGATGAAAGAAATAATGATGGCTAAGAGTTACCAAGTGAAGGTTGGAAGGAAAGAGAGTTAGATGAAAAGAGAGGTAGTGTCATATGAAGATTATGTGATGGGAGTGATGGTGGCTAAGAGTTTGTCATTGTTGGATCAATTGTTTCGGAACGAATGTGTTGTACTTACAAGAGGATGATTGGCGTGGTACGAGGGTTAGTCAGAGAGGGATCTGAGTTTATAAGTCTGAAGGATATGTGATGTAGTGATGACGTGGTTGACGGTTGATGGTAAAAGGTGAGGTGGTGGTGGTGGTGGTGGTGATTATTGTTTTAAGAGGGTATATTGTGAGTATATAACTTTATATCATGATAAGTAGATTTAATTACCAGTGGATCATGGCAAGAGAGTAATTGTAAATACGGTGTGATGAAAGGATGAGCCTGCTGTTTGATTATGTAATTAAGATAATGTGAGTGGAGTGAGCAAACGACACACAAACGGGACCGTGGTGTTATGTTATGGCTGAATCAGCGTACTGGACTAGGTCAATGAAAATGGAAAATAGAAGTCATGGAATGTGCCAGTTACGCGAGTTCAGCCGGAAGGGAATGTAGAGGCCTGTAAACCTCAAAGTGCCGACTATGCCGTTCTATTATTATTATTATTATTATTATTATTATTATTATTATTATTATTATTATTATTATACACTAATTTTTTGCCTATTGCCATGACCTATGGGATCACCAATAAGGGTTGATCAGAGGCCATATGCCAATGTATGGGGAGAAAGAATGCCGTTTATTCAGTGTTGTTCATTTTAGTGTAATTTATTCTGGCTTTTAGGTTATACATGTTATTTTTCTCACTTAACAGATCAATTGGGTAATTTACTGTAGATCTGGAGAAAAAATAATAAAGAATAAAGAACAATTAGGTGGAGCAATTCGACATAAAGTAAAAGTAACCTCAGGAGAGAGTCTATTAACGAATGGCAGCGAAAATGGGAAGAAACTTCAAAAGCTACAATTACAGAGGAATTCTTTCCAACAGTTGAAGGTAGATTAACAACCAAAATCAACCTAACGCCAAATATGACAACAATAGTAACCGGCCATGGAAACATCGCATCTTATCTGCACAGGCTTAGGATTGTACGCAGTCCCGAGTGTTCCTGCCACAGAGGTGGTGGTGGTGGTGGTGATTATTGTTTTAAGAGGAAGTACAACTAGGCAACCATCCTCTATATAACACTAATCAAAGGTAAAAATTGAAGAGATCTGACACTTCGAAAAATGAAGATATCGGCCAAAAGAAGACAAGGGCCACGAAGGGCGTGAACATGAGACTCCCTAGCCCTCGCAAACCTAATAGCGTCAGGGTCGGAAAAGAACAAGATTTGACCAAGGGGGACCGGATAGGATAGACGAGGAGCCTGGCACAAGTAAGTGGAAGCAATGTCGGGACTCAGCTAAGGGCCCCGTGGTTGCCAACCCACGCTCCAAAGTTCAGAGCCTCTGAGGCCCCTTTTAGTCGCCTCTTACGACAGGCAGGGTATACCGTGGGTGTTATTCTACCGCCCCCACCCACAGAGGGACCTGCCAGTGAGGACCCCAAACAGTAGACCACTTAATATTCGATTGCAGTGAAGTGAAAAGTGAAAGAGAAATGTTTATAAACAGTGTTAGTATAGTAGGCAACTGGCCAATGCAAAAGTCTGTCCTAATCAAAAAGTATTCAAAACCATTTGCAAAATTTGTTATCTCTTCAAACTTACAAGCATTGAGAAAGAGTCAAGATTAATAGCAATCACCAAATATGCATGTTAAATGTAATCAATGTTTCTCACACAAATAGGTAAGATTAATTAAGTGCACGTACTACTACGCATGTAGTGGAGCATGCAGAGAGTATATATAATAAAACTAAAAAAGTATGAGAATATATTCTTTTATTTATTTCTAAAAATTATAATTCATTTCTTAACCATAGTTATTCGGCCGTGATTAGATTAGCAGTTTGCCTTTTTCTACCACTAGAGCGCTAATGTCAATGCATTGTTTCACTTAAGCACCACTACGAGCGCTAATATGAGTCAATTCAGAGTTTCACTTAAGCCCTTATAAATATATATGCGGTGTGGACATTAAAAAACGTCTGAGGGTATTGAACGAAGGAACACATAGCAGAAAGAATTATGTAAATAAGTTCATTTGACTAGGATTTGAATATTTAAAAAAAGGATACTAATGATTATAGACTGTTTTCCCGGAACTGCATTTAGAACGGAAGTGATTTTCGAAATTTGCTTTTCATTTTGATAGAGGTATCCAAGACTCACAATTTGAAACCTTTGTTTGCCCTTCAGCCCTTCAACTTACGCCACAATTGAGGCAATTGCTTAATTTTATGTTTTTTCGTAGTATGGGACCTCTGTTTTGTCTGTTAAGAAATATTTTCAAAATTAAAAACTCACGAAATGAAGTAATATGTTTACTGATTAATCGTTGAAAAAGTAATTTGTAATCGAAATTGAGTAAAATAATGTAATCAAGCCTAATTACTTTTACAATTAGTTTTTCCTTGTATTCTTTCCATCACTGGATACAATGTGACGCCTCAGTACCTTGTCTGAAGAAGTCCCTCGTGAAAGTTCTTTCAACTCGTTTTTGGTGAGGGATATGGCTTATCTCGAGCTACAGGTAGACTCACTTTTCGAGCTGGTCTGCTCTGATCTCGTTTCGTACGCCTTAGGCTACAGTCTATTTAACGGAACATGCTTTACGACAGGAGGGCGCGGGTCGCTTGCTTCGTACTTGCTCGGGACAGTTGAGCGCACTCTATGCTGCAGTGCTGCCAAACGAAATAAACGAAATATCGCTACAACTCTAATGAAATCTACTTCTCTCGGCTGAGCAAATAAATGTTACATAGAAACAATAATGCGTGTGTTCAGTTCTCAGCCCGAAGGCTGGTTGGATACTCATCAGCTCCACCAATAGCTGCCATAGATGGCTTAGGCATCACTGAAGAGGCGCACTAGGGAAATGAGTGAGGTAGTTTCCCGTTGCTTTCCTCACTAAGGCAGAAATTGCTATTGCATATCAGTCCGCCAAGCCCACCGAAGTGGATGTACCAACCGACCTTATGAGCAACTTTTTCACACCGTTCATAACAGGGACTGGCTGCATGCGGAATGGCATTACTAGCATCGCTCATACACCAGTCACTTTGATATTGTCAAAGCCAAGGATAAGACTGAGACGATGAATGAAAATAACAATATTGCTCTAGCCCATACCAGAAAACATAGTTCACTGTAAACACTAGGTCTCGGATAAATAATAAAGTGCTTTATCTAAACGTGGACTTAGGCGACTTTAGTCGTTGCCCCCCCAGCGAACCCAGGGGTCACTGATCGATTACGTATCCTAAGCCGGAGTTGGAGTTTACGTCTTGGTATCGTGGCCAGTATCTATAGAATCTTAGCCAATCCAAATCTGCTTAGCCTTTGATATCTGACGGGATCCGAGGTTTGAACCTGCTTACGCCGTTGGCTAAACAACAAATAAACCAAACAAATGAAGCACATTTTGCAGATGAGTTCTATTTTAGAGAATGTGGCATTTGAAAACAGATTTCACGATGTGGCCAGTACTTAATGATATTTTCTTATTTTCAGTTGCATTCTAACAAATTAGCTCCTGAACTAAAGATCGCTAAAGATCACTAAAGAACAAGGTGAACAGGGCATGTCAGGTTTAGAGGGTTGCTCATACTGATAAATAATTTAAAAAAGTAATAATTCGATATCTCGCGCGGTTGTAATTTTACCAGCTGCTGAAGTTAGCCCAGGGAGTAAAGAATACAGGGAGATACCTTGGAGCTCTGAGAGTGAAGCCCAGTGACAGTGCTCTATATAGGGGGCGTGGTCATATATAGACGCGGCGAGAACGCATGCTTTTTTTTTTTTGAAAGTCAAACCCATCATAGCTCACTGAAGTGAACACGGTGAAAACAAATTGTAATTGCGGTAATTTTCGGACATGACGACCACTGTACGACACACTAAAACGTAAAAGAGTTAAGTTTGTGTTGTAGCTATTATAATGTCGTGTTGTGCGTACGGTTGCACGAATCGGTAAACCAAAAATATTCCTGGAATAACATTTCATTTAAGATTCTAAATATGGGTTATCATATGGCGATCATCATATGATATTACCTCCATTGTTTTGGTGCTAGTATTTCGAAATCCCAGAAGCACCGTCCACGTTAAACTTACCACCTCTGAAATATCCTATCCTGTTGTTGGTGGTGGCGGTAGGAAAAACCGACCGTATCCCCTACCTGTCGTAAAAGGTGACTAAAAGGGGCCTCATGGGTTATTAACTTGGGAGTGTGGGTTGGCGACCACGGGCCCCTTAGCTGAGTCCTGCATTGCTTTCACTTGTCAGGCTCCTCACTTTCATCTATCCTATCCAACCTTCCTTGTTCAACTCTTGTTATTTTCCGTCCCCGACGGTATTACGTGTGGAGGCCTAGGGACTCATTTTCACGACCTTCGTGGCCCTTGTCCTTTTTTTTGGCAAATAGGCCTACCTTCATTTTTCGAAGTGACGGATCCCTTCCATTTGTTCCGTTGCTTTATTTGATGGTTGTACTGTACTTCCTATTAAAGCAACAATCACCACCACCACCACCACCACCACCACTCTAATATATGTAGTAAACAATGTTGCTAAGCCCACGTTGCTAAACTAGATAAACTACAAGTTATGCTAAATTTACAATTAATTTTTAAATGCAGGACTACATCCATCAATGAAGGGCAGACGTGTGTATGTGTTTACAGTCGAGAGGCCTTTCACTAAGCCATTCCTGCTCTCCTTCACGTCTTACTGCCACCTTAACACCTCTTAGGTGTCGCTTACCAAACGACCAATCTACGCTTAAATTGCCACTTTATGCTTCCACGTAACTTCTCTCTTAAATTCTCCCAAACGCCCCCTTACTGTCCTTATGTACCTAAGCAACAATGCTGCTTAACTTAACGTTTGAAGTTATAGGTTTCTGAGTAAATTTCACTTACGTGGAAGAACACTCACTACTCAAGGTTTTCATAACATGGACAAGAATAACTATTTTTGGGTAATTTGTATGTCCTGATTACGAATATGGTCTTGGAAAATTTCCTACACGTCACATTTTTATAAACTCATATTTTTTAGTTAGCGAATCGTATAAAAATGAGTTAAAACCTACCCACTTTGAAAGAGGTTATGCTCTTAAACATAGATCTTTTACACAAATACGTATAATTTCCGCTCTTTTAAAGTACCATTTGAAACACACTTTCTCTTTTGGGGTTTGAATAAGGGTTACCCTTCGCGATGGTTTATGCTTCTGCAGGGAGGGTAGGCACATCCGGCTATAACTGACTAACGGAAAGAGAAAAAATGGCTGCTTGCCGTTGTATTGTGAAAATACGGTAGCTTGCTGTTATATTCTGAGACAAGACATGATTGGTTAGTTCTGGTTGTGGAAGTGTTGTGAGCGGTACTAGTTATTCTGCAGTAGTGTTAAATGGATCGCAATCGTCGTTCATATAAAAATTCTCCAAATAGTTTCTGCTATGTTTGTGGGGAGGTGGTGGTGGTAATTATTGTTTTAAGAGGAAGTATAACTAGGCAACCATCCTCTATATAACACTAATCAGAGGGAAAAGTGGAAGGGATCCGACACTTCGAACAATGAAGATATCGGACAAAGAAAGACAAGGGCCACGAAAGGCGTGAAAATAAAGACTCCCTAGCCCTCGCAAACCTAATAGCGTCGGGGTCGGAAAGGAACAAGAGTTGACCAAGAGAGGTCAGGCAGGGTAGATGAAAGTGAGGAGCCTGGCACAAGTGGAAGCAATGCCAGGACCCAGCTTAGGGCCTCGTGGTCGCCAACCCACGCTCCAATGTTCAGAGCCCCTGAGGCCCCTTTTACTCGCCTCTTACGACAGGCAGGGGATACCGTGGGTGTTATTCTACCGCCCCCACCCACAGGGGGAATGTGTTTGTGGGGAATCAACTTTGAAATCACAACGTCGATCGATTACAATGCAGGAAAAAAACCATATTACTTGTATTTTGGCTGTAAAGTAGGTGATTGTGCACCACAGGTGTGTTGTGTAACGTGTTACGTGAAGATAAGAGTGGTTGCGGGTGACAAATAACAGTACACGTATGTATTTGCTGTTCCGACTGTCTACCAGTCATTTGGAAAATTGTTGCTTCTTAATTACCAAAACAGAGGGATTTTCAAGGAAAACTCCTTTTTTTGGTAATTGATTTACGTCGCACGGACACAGATAGGTCTTACGGACAGGAAAGGCCTAGGAATGGGAAAGAAGTGGCCGTGGCCTTAAGGTATAGCCCCAGCATTTGCATGGTGTGAAAATGGGAAATTACGGAAAACCATCTTCAGGGCTGCCGACAGTGGGGTTCGAACTCACTATCTCCCGGATGCGAGCTTACAGCTACGCGCCCCTAACCGCACGGCCAACTCGCCCGGTCAAGGAAAATTAAAGGGAACATTGTTTATCCTAATCTGCTATCAGCCACAAGACCCGTGCCACATTGTCCAGAGCTTCCCGTCCCTATCCCTACTCCAATGGGGAAGATTATGACATTTCAGAGGAACACGAACAATCAGAATCCTCAGACTACCCTTCAACTTCCGCTGATCCTACCTACATTCCCGAACATCATAAAACACCTCCTCTGATACGACAGGCAGAACTTAATGATCTAGTTAGGGATTTAGGTCTTTCCAAGCAGCATGCTGAACTATTAGGTTCTAGATTCCAAGAATGGAACTTATTAGCAAGGGATACCAAAATTTCAGTGTTCAGAAAACGAAATGATAAGTTGACTACTTATTTTGCAATGGAAAATTATGTTTGTGCGTGGAGAAGCCTTTCAATACTTAAAGACTCTGTTCCCTAAAATCAGTGATGCTAAATTAAAAGAAGGCATATTTGTCGGTCCACAAATTAAAAAAAAAAAACTTTTGAGAAAAACTTAACCCTAAGGTGGTGGTGGTGGTGGTGATTATTGTTTTAAGAGGAAGTACAACTAGGCAACCATCCTCTATATAACACTAATCAGAAAAATGGAAGGGATCCGACACTTCGAAAAATGAAGGTATTGGCCAAAGGAAGACAAGGGCCGCGAAGGGCATGAAAATGAAAGACTCCATAGGCCTCCATACGTAATACCGTCGTGGTCTGAAAAGATCAAGGGAGGTCGGATAGGATAGATGAAAGTGAGGAGCCTGACACAAGTAAGTGGAAGCAATGCCAGGACTCAGCTGAGGGCCCAGTGGTCGCCAACCCACGCTCCAAAGTTCAGAGCCCCTTTTAGTCGCCTCTTACGACAGGCAGGGGATACCGTGGGTGTTATTCTACCGCCCCCACCCACAGGGGGTAACCTAAGGAATTATGAGCATGGAAATCTTCTGGATTTTTAGGGAATGACAAGGAAGAAAATTATCGCGAATTAATAGAGACGTTACTAAGAAACTGTAAAGAAATGGGCTGCCGTATGCCACTGAAGATCCGCTTCTTACATTCACATTTGGACTTATTTCCTGAGAACTTGGGGGCTGTAAGTGATGAGCAGGGAGAGCGATTTCCCCAAGACATTGCTACAATGGAGCAACGGTATCAAGGAAGATGGGATCCTCCGATGATGGTCGATTATTGCTGGTTTTTACAAAGGCAAGGTTCCAGTTCACATATGATATTTTTCTCTTTATTGCATGAAGAGTAGTGTTTATGTCTTAATAGCTGGTCAGTCATTAATATACCATTTCTGTCATATGTAAGCTACCCTTGAAAATTCTCATACAAAAATAAGAACGAAGTAATTTTTGACAGATTTAAAATCCTGATTTATTCAATGTATCAAGTCAATTCTATAACACAAAAATGTGACGTGTTACGAACTTTTCACTGTCATTTTCGTGTTCAGCGCATCAAATTAGTGAAGATCAGCCTATTTTATTAATGATATGGAGAAAAAGTTCAAATTTGTTTAATATATTATACAGTATATTAAGTATATACTAAAACAGTTTTGGCAAATCCGTCCGTCTGGTCTACTGGACTGATTTGCTTAATTTTTGTTTTGTTCTCTCTGGAATTACCTGCCGGTAAATCATAGGTCTCTTAAGTTCAGCCAACTTTGAGTAATCATAAAATCAAATCATTAAATGATCACCCCAATAATTGCAGGTGAAGGCTTACCTTACCTTAACCTGCAATATATTCTGTACTTAGCAGGTTGCTAAACGACTAACACTTTCATTAATATTCTAATACATTCGATTTTCATACTGTGTTGGTGCGACGTGAAGCTAATTGTAAAAATTTATGCCCTTAAACATGGGTATTGTGAATAAAAATATTATTACTCGAAGTTCATACTCGTAAAAACGCAGAGACTTTCAAGTAAACACACAATGGATCATGAAGGGCATGAAGGAAATAACGGAAGACTAAGCCTTAAACATCGATAACTTCGATAGCTGCAGTCGCTTAAGTGCGGCCATTATCCAGTATTCGGGAGATAATAGGTTCGAACCCCACTGTCGGCAGCCCTGAAAAGGGTTTTCCGTGGTTTCCCATGTTCACACCAGGCAAATGCTGGGGCTATACCTTATTTAAGGCCACGGCCGCTTCCTTCCCACCCTTAGCCCTTTCCTGTTCCATCGTCGCCATAAGACCTATCTGTGTTGGTGCGACGAAAAAAAAAACGAAAAACAAACAAACAAACAAACAAACAAACCCAACCTTAAACAGACCGAACGAGTTGGCCATGCGACTAGGGGCGGGCAGCTGTTACTCGTGAGTATGGCCTCTTAATAGAAGCATATTTTAGCCCTACTATTTTGTACTCACTTCCATAAAAAGAAAATTTAAAAAATTCTTTGAACCTAGTAAATACTCAAGCGCACCGATGGATGAAAGTTGGAGATGCTCATGTTGTGTACGATCGGCAATTATTCTTATTTCAACATATACTCAACTGCTGAGTTCCAGTTTCCGATCTTTCTGCTCGCAAATTATGAATATTTTATTCATTTCAACGGAAAATATCCCGTCAGTAACGTTCGTGAAAATTTTAGAGGATGGTGGTGGTGATTATTGTTTTAAGAGGAAGTACAACTAGGCAACCATCCTCTATATAACACTAATCAGAGGGAAAAAATGGAAGGGATCCGACATTTCGAAAAATGAAGATATCGGCCAAAGGAAGGCAAGGGCCACGAAGGGCGTGAAAATGAAAGACTCCCTAGCCCTCGCAAACCTAATAGCTTCGGGGTCGGAAAAGAACAAGAGTTGACCAAGGGAGGTCGGACAGGATAGATTAAAGTGAGGAGCCTAGCACGAGTAAGTGGAAGCAATGCCAGGACTCAGCTGAGGGCCCCGTGGTCGCCAACCCACGCTCCAAAGTTCAGAGCCCCTGAGGCCCCTTTTAGTCGCCTCTTACGACAGGCAGGGGATACCGTGGGTGTTATTCTACCGCCCCCACCCACAGGTGGGACAGAGCCCCTGAGGCCCCTTTTAGTCGCCTCTTATGACAGGTAGGGTGGGTGTTATTCTATACCTCCCCCACCCACAGGGGGATGCCGCTACTGGTCTCATGAACCAAGGACTGTGACAGTGTCGAGTTACGACAATGTATAGGGTAGCCTACTAATAAATAAGTTACATGATAGTGAGCGACTGCAAAAAGACCTCGACAAATTTGTGATATGGGCAAACGGCATAAAAAGTCAGGTTGTATGTTTCACCAAGAGGAAGAGTCTTCTCAGCTTTAATTACTGTGTTTGATAAAGTGAAAGTAGCTCATGGGCATCACTGTAATTACTGAGCTGTTTATATAAGAAAGTGTCTTCATTGAGGTAATCACATTAATGAAGCTGTAAATAAAGGGTACAGACCTCTTCATATGGCTGTGGGAGTATTTAGGGGTTGTAGTAAGATTGTAAAGGAGTGGTTGGTGGTGGTGGTGGTGGTTGTGGTTTTAAGAGGAAGTACAGCTGGGCAACCATCCTCTATTTAATCAAATGGAAAAAAAATGAAAGGGGTCTGGCACTTCGATAAATGAACGTATCGGCCAAAGAAAGACGGGGGTGAGCGTGAAAATAAAACTCCCTAGGGTTCGTAAAGCTAATACTGTCGGAATCGGAAAAGAACAAGAGTTGACCAAGGGAGATCGGTTAGGAAAGATGAAAGTGATGTACATACACAACTCTTAATTTATACATATAGATAGATTAAGTGTTAACTGAGGATATTTGCCCAGTTGTGCTTCCTCTTAAAACAGTAATCATGATCAGTATAAGCTGCATCATACTCTCGTCTCGTCTTGCCACTTTTGGCTTGACAAATCTTTCCCTTTTCTGTTATTTTTACAACCACTGCTGCAGTTATGATAGCATAAAGAGTGAATGAAAATCTGTTAACGTTTTTCTACAAAATCTTGTAAAAAAATCCAGATCTCTCAAGCTATGAATTGTTCTGAAAAACTAATATTTACTATGTTAACTGTACAAGATTGACATATCTTTTCTTGGAAATTTGATAAATCACATTGTGAATTCGAGATATGCTAGAATGTGGACACATTTTGGTTTTGTAATTTGTACAATTTTTGTAGCAAAAATTAGTACTCGTCAGTGAATACCAGAGACATTTTCTCGTTAAATAAAGGGCCATTGGTACAGTGACCATGTTGCTCAAGCTTGGTACAGCAGTAGTGTAGGTCACCTGGCGATGACGTCATGACCAGCTGCCACCACGTGGGTGTACGAGTGGTGCTTGCCGCTGCGTCGTTAAAGAAGGGGAGAAGAAAAGAAAATATAAAAGTGAGGGACTAGCACTCCTCAAACCCCAGAACGCCCGATTAGACCAGCGATGCTAGACATTCGCAAGCAAATTTCCAACACGTATACCGCCGTCCTGAGCGAATTCATCGTATGTGCAAAATACTTCTTTGGAGATGATTCAGGTTTTAGATTTTGAACGGTTTTGTCCCTCATACGCTAAAGACGAATCTGTCGTTTTTTAGAACACTTACCGTATCTTCTAGCAGATACGTGATCCAGGGGCTCCAAACTTGGGAACGTGGGTTGGTGATCACGGGGCCCTGAGGTGATGGTGATTATTGTTTTAAGAGGAAGTACAACAGGCAACCATCCTCTATGTAACACTAATCAGAGGGTAAAGAAGAAGGGCTCCGAGACTTCGAAAAATGAAGGTATCGGCCAAAGGAAGACAAGGGCCATGAAGGGCATGAAAATGAGACTCCATAGGCCTCTATACGTAATACCGTCGGGGTCTGAAAAGATAAAGGGAGGTCGGATAGGATAGATGAAAGTGAGGAACCTGGCACATGTGGAAGCAATGCTAGGACTCAGCTGGAGGGCCCCGTGGTCGCCAATCCACGCTCCACAGTTTAGAGCCCCTGAGGCCCCTTTTAGTCGCCTCTTTCGACAGGCAGGAGATACCGTGGGTGTTATTCTACCGCCCCCACCCACAGGGGGATGATCACGGGGCCCTGAGCTGAGTCCTGACATTGCTTCCATTTGCCCTAGGCTCCTCATTTTCAGTTATCTTATCCGACCTCCCTTGGCCAACTCTTGTTCTTTTCCGACCCAGCCTGTAATATGTTTGCTAGGCCTGAAGCGTCTTCCATTTTCACGCCCTTCGTGGCCCTTGTCTTTCTTTGATTGATACCCTCATTTTCAGAAGAAAGAACCTCTTGAATTTTTTCCTTGTAATTGTTAATAGAAGATGGTTGTCCAGTTCTATTTCTTCTTAAAACAATAATCACCACACCGCCGTCTTGAAGACGTATAAACTTGTTTAAAATTAAGGACTACAATTTTAACAAAAAATCAGAGCTCATGCTGACTACATACTTTTTTTTTTTTCTCTACAATACCTGTCAAGCGGTAGAGCGCTGGCCTTCTAAGCTCAGTCTGGCAGGTTCGATCTCTGCTCAGTCCGGTGGTATTTGAATGTGCCCAAGTACGCCAGCCTTGTGCGGTATATTTACAAGCACGTTAATGAACGCCTGAGGGACAAAATTCCGGCACTCTGGCGTCTCCGAAAACAGTAGTAGTAGTTAGTGGGACGTAAAACCAGCGACAGTAATTATTATTATTATTATTATTATTATTATTATTATTATTATTATTATTATTATTATTATTATTATTATTATTATTATTATTATTATTCGTCTTTTTGTACGGCTGTGATAGAAAATCAATCGATGCCTTTGAGAGTGGTGGTGGTGATTATTGTTTTAAAAGGAAGTACAACTAGGCAACCATTCTCTATAAAACAGTAATCAGATAGAAAAAAATGTAAGGGATCCGACATTTCGAAAAATGAAGGTATTGGCCAAAGAAAGACAACGGCCACGAAATGCATGAAAATGAAAGACGCCCCAGGCCCTCTATACCTAATACCGTCGGGGCCAGGAAAGATCAAGAGTTGATGGTGGTGGTGGTGATTATTGTTTGAAGAGGAAGTACAACTAGGCAACCATCCTCTATATAACACTAATCAGAGAGAAAATATAGAAGGGATCCGACACTTCGAAAAATGAATGTATCGGCCAAAGGAAGACAAGGGCCACGAAGGGCGTGAAAATGAAAGACTCCCTGGCCCTCGCAAACCTAATAGCGTCGGGGTCGGAAAAGAACAAGAGTTGATCAAGGAAGATCTGATAGGATAGATGTAAGTGAGGAGCCTGGCACAAGTAAGTGGAACCAATGCCAGGACTCAGCTAAGAGCCCCGTGGTCGCCAACCCACGCTGCAAAGTTCAGAGCCCCTGGGGACCCTTTTAGTCACCTCTTACGACAGGCAGGGGATACCGTGGGTGTTATTCTACCGCCCCCACCCACAGGGGAGCCCGAGGCAGAGAGGGTGGCCATACAGGAGGTGTAATGCAATATTAAAGAAGATGAGAATAGAAGGCTAGAAATAGTGATGAAGAATAAAGAGCACAGACCCCTCTCAAGCAACTCGGGGACACCTTGTTAGTCTGGCCCTACACCGAGGCCTATCCAGCATGGGTAACCCTGAGCTGGCACAGCCCTCGGGATCTACAAGCACACAAGCCCCCACACCGACGTCAAGGTCATGGTGTCCCTAGAGGGGGTCAAGAGTTGACCAGGGAAGGTTGCATAGAATAGATGAAAGTGAGGAGCGTGAACCGATAAGTGGAAGTAATGGCAAAACTCAGTTGAGGGCCCCGTGGTCGCCAACCCTCGATGCCAGTTTGAGAGCCTCTGGTGCCGGCCTTTGAGATGTGGTGTTGGCAGGGAATGGAATGAGTGGAAAGAACAACAAATGCTTCCATTATAGACGAATTAAACATCTAGCTATTTTCCCGACGACGGGACAGGGAAGGCCTAGGATTGGGAAGGAAGCGGCCCTGGCCTTAATTAAGGTACAGCCTCAGCATTTGCCCGGTGTGAGAAAAAGACCATTTTGCAAGACAATACTGAAGGCAGTAGAACACGAGGAAAAGTGGTGGTGGTGGTGGTGATTTTTTAACTAGGCAACCATCCTCTATACAACACTAATCAGAAAGAAAAAAAATGAAGGGATCCGACACTTCGAAAACTGAAGGAGAAAGAAGAGGGCCACGAAGGATGTAAACATAAGACTCCTAGCTCTCGTAGGCTCTGATATCGTTGTGGTCGGAAAGAACAGGAGTTGACCAAGGGAGGCCGGATAGGATAGATGAAAATGAGGAGCCTGGCGCCAGTAAGTTGAAGCAATGTCAGGACTCAGCTAAGGGCCGCATGGTAGCCAGGTGGTGGTGGTGGTGGTGGTGGAGATTATTGTTTTAAGAGGAAGTACAACTAGGCAACCATCCTCTATATAACACTAATCAGAGGGAAAAATGGAAGGGGTCCGATACTTCGAAAAATGAAGATATCGACCAAAATAAGAGAAGGGCCACGAAGGGCGTGAAAATGAAAGACTCCCTAGCCCTCGCAAACCTAATAGCGTCGGGGTCGGAAAAGAAAAAGAGTTGACCAAGAGAGGTCGGATAGGATAGATGAAGGTGAGGAGCCTGGCACAAGTAAGTGGAAGCAATGCCAGGACTCAGCTTAGGGTCTCGTGGACGCCAACCCACGCTCCAATGTTCAGAGCCCCTGAGGCCCCTTTTAGTCGCCTCTTACGACAGGCAGGGGATACCGTGGGTGTTATTCTACCACCCCCACCCACAGGGGGGCATGGTAGCCAACCCACGCTCCCAATTTCAGTGCCCTTGGGGCTCCTTATAGTCCTTTCTTACGAAAGACAGGTGGGTGTTATTCTACCTCCCCCATCCACAGGGGGACGACGAGGAAGAACAGCAAGTAGATGGTTAGATCAAGCGAAGATCACTTGTCTACCACTTCATATCATGTTAAGAAAAGTTGAAGACCGCTCTTGGTGGAGACATCTCGTCAAGGCTGCAATACAGAAATTAGAGTTATGAGGTTTCGACGCTCAGCAATGAGCAGAACGATTTATTACTATTATTAATTATTATTACTATTATTATTGCATTTTTTCTTATAAAATCCGCTACGGATTTGTTATCTTCCAGTAGAACACTTCACCACGATAATTTGATCCTCTGTCTCGTAACAAAGTACCGTTTGCCCTTGACCTTCAGCAAGCCACGTCTGTTAATCTCCCTCTAAACATAGATGTCTATTTCGTTCATAAAGCAGCCCATTGAGCAGAATGACATTTCTGCATCGACTGATGTCACCGTGTCCTTGTACAGCTTGATGACGCAGCGGCGAGCACCACTCGTATTATACACCCACGTGGTGGCAGTTGGTAGTGACGTCATCGCCAGCTGACATACCCTACTGCTGTACTGGGGTTGAGTAACATGGACACCCTATACTGCTTTAATTATATAGAGATAGGGTCATCGGATTCTCATCTGCGAGCGCGTTAAAGGAATACAGCTGGCGTGCTGCAGGGACGCTCTGATAACTGGGCACTGTAAGGTCAGATCTTCTTGTTTTTATTTTCGTCAGAATAAACATTAAAGCGCTGTTCTCTTCCCTCCACTATGCTGATACCCAGCTTGCCTAGGGCAGGTTTATCGCTAATGAACCAACTGTAATAAAACAGTCTGGCCGGGAAAGAAGAAAAAACATCGAAACTTGACCATAGCGGTGCTACATTCGGTTCTGGTGATGTGGATATTTATCCGGCTCTTAGTAAACTACTTCCCGCATATCGCAAAATTTACGAAATTAGATGACACATTTTCGATGTGCCATATCTCCCATTCGAGGCCATTGGATATTTATCACCTTACTTATGATAGGATAAATACAGTATTACCAATAGTTTAAAACATTGTCAGTCTTACTAATAAAAAATCCTTTTACAGTTATTTAACACTTCTAGTTATTCAACACTTGTATAGTTATACCTTCAATAAACCTCGTATTATTTATTTATTAATTAATTAATTTATTTATTTATTTATATAATTTACGCCCACATTGGAACACTTACATCATACACTACAGCCTTCACAATATGAGTTGTAATGTTTTCTCAACTTCCTCTTCTCTTCCCAGAACTTCATTTCTTCCGACCTGGCCGCTCTCTTTTTATCTGTAATAGTGTACTGTTTTCATTTGGCTGGTTTTAATTTTAGACTTGTATCTCTACTTCTCAGAATCCTCTTCTCTTTTCTCTCTGCAATTTGTTTTATTGTTATATTCAACTCTTCTAAATCATTCTGGATCTCAACAAACCAGTTGTTCTTGGTTTTACTTTCCTAAAAGAAATTGAATAATAGTTTCAGTAGTCTGGTCTCTGGTAGTCTTACTATGTGGCTGAAAAAGGCAATTTTCATTTTTCGCGTTGTATCCACAATTGATTCATTTTCCCGGTAGACTATTTCACTAGGCAGCAGTCTCCACTGTCCATTTACTTGATAATAAATAATAATAATAATAATAATAATAATAATAATAATAATCGTATGGCCTCGGCTACCGTGTGCAGACATTTCAATTTGTCGCCATCTGGCTGTCTGCTTGTCAATTTCGACGTTCCATTTTACTCTAGGCCCACTAGATGGCAAACCGAGTAAACCGAAACTCTCTTGGGCGTCTATGGCTGAGATTTAATGAATTTTGTTTGTTAACACCAAATGTGTCACCAGAGATCTTTTACATGCCGACATCGTACGACATGGAGTGCCGAATGGACTTTTTTCCGCCCTTCAAAAATCCGACTACCTCTGCCGGGTTTGAACCCGCTATCTTGGGATCGGGAGGCCGACACTCTACCACTGATCCACTTGATGTTTTTTTTTTGATGATTGTCCTGATGATTCTTCTGACTATTTTTTGGATTTTATCCGTTGTTGCTTTGGTATCACTGTTTGGTATTCAACTTAAACAGAGTTTCACTTGCATAAGTTGATTCAGGTTTAACTACTGAACCATAATGTTTGAATTTGGCGTTTATCGAGAGAGATTTCTTCTTATATGTTGACCATGTGACTCGCTGTGCTCGTATAAGAACAGTAATGCACACGTCTCAGGGTATCTTATTCTCGCTCGTAATAAATGTCACTGTTACTAACCTCATTCCGCGCTCATGTCCGTAGTGCTGTGATAACATGAAGTTCACACGATATAGAGCCAACTCTTGGTTGGATCTTTCATTAAGTCATTTCTGTCTGCGGTAATGGCAGTTCGAGCTTACTGTTTCATAAATGTACATTTCATTTTAAAACTTTCGTCATCTAGGAGAAATAGGAAACTCCGTCTCTTAAAGATTTTTATTTATTTTACGAACATGTCCAGCCTCCATAACCTATAAATGTTCTATGCATTCTGTGTTACAGATCAACATTATTATACATTGTTTCACTGTGTACTTTTTAATGGATAAGTCTGATATTTCACCACGATTATGTTACTACACACAGTAAATACCACGAAAATAAACTGCTCACTCGTTTCTTTTTCGTCACTCGCTGCTATACAACGCTTATACAAGGGTTCTGGTCTGTACAAGTAATTCAGTGAATAACACGTGTATACACAGCAGGCTTATACACGGTTTATTAATAGCATATTACACATAAACCGTGTATAAATGTGGTTTATTAGACTGTATGTGTTGTACATGGCACGAACTAGATTATGCTCCTGTAAGGTTTCGATGTTAAGGAAAAGTCATATTTCTTTATTGAGGTCATTTCGCAGCAGGAAATCTGAAAAATGACAATGATGGGACCCTGACACCATTTGAAGCAATTTTATGTTGCATATAAATGCATATTTCGATTATTATTATTATTATTTTTTTTTTGCTTTCCATTTTTCTCTCTTCCTTTCTTAATCCGTTTACCCTCCGGGGTTGGTTTTTCCCTCTGACTCAGCGAGGGATCCCACCTCTACTGCCTCAAGGCCAGTGTCCTGGAGCGTGAGAATTTGGGCCGGGGATTCAACAGGGGAGGAGGACCAGTACATCGTCCAGGATGCCTCACCTGCAGTAATGAACAGGGGCCTTGTGGGGGGATTGTAAGATTGGAAGGGATAGACAAGGAAGAGTGAAAGAAGCGGCCGTGGCGTTAAGTGAGGTACCATACCGGCCTTTGCCTGGAGGAGAAGTGGGAAAACCACGGAAAAGCAGTTCTAGGATGGCTGAGGAGGGAGTCGAACCCCCTCTCCTCAGTTGACCTTCAGAGGCTGAGTGGACCCCATTTCAGCCCATTTTTATTGCTTTGGTCAGGTGGTGGTGGTGACTATTGTTTTAAAAGGAAGTACAACTAGGCAACCATCCTCTATATAACACTAATCAGAGGGAAAAAATGGAAGGGATCCGACACTTCGAAAAATGAAGATATCGGCCAAAGGCAGACAAGGGCCGCGAAGGGCGTGAACATGAAAGACTCCCTAGCCCTCACAAACCTAATAGCGTCGGGGTCTGAAAAGAACAAGAGTTGACCAAGGGAGGTCGGATAGGATAGATGAGTGAGGAACCTGCCACAATTAAGTGGAAGCAATGCCAGGACTCACCTGAGGGCCCCGTGGTCGCCAACCCACGCTCCAAAGTTCGGAGCCTCTGAGGCCCCTTTTAGTCGCCTCTTACGACAGGAAGGGGATACCGAGGGTGCTATTCTACCGCCCCCACCCACAGGGGGTTGCTTTGCTCATATTTTGCTCATTTTAGTTATATAAGGTCATATTTGGTTATATTTTGACTATTTTAATTTAAACAAGGCAAATGTTATCTGCGTAGAGTTCCAAACAGGATTTCAAAATATGGTAGTTGAAGTATTTTTCTTTCTTTACCCGAAACAGATAGGTAGCAGGTTTAGAAGGGATGCTGAATGAACCTATGCTGGCAGATACCAAAAAGCATTTCTTTAAGAAAACAGGAGTGAAAATTGCGCGCTGGTCTATGACAATGAATGTATAAAGGTTTAACGTACCTACTGTAGGTCTGTCAGTTTGCTTGATTAAATGTATCTGCTTTTATTATCGCTAATCACTTTTTGGCACGTTTAGTATTAGTAATACTCTAATACTTGCTACATATACCTAAAATGCTTGAGTCATATTTTACCTTTTTTAAGGTCATATTTAATGTGTTTTTATTTGCTTGCACCTTCTTTACTTCTTTAGGTCATAAACTATCGAACACTAATTATAACATTTCCCAAAACATCGTGCAAGCATTTGCCGTTTACCTTATAAATGTATAGGTAAACTTGTGTTTGCTTTACTTTTCTTGATAGTTAAGTGTAAGGAATTAAATATGCTGTATTCAGAATTTATAGTTTTTATATAATTTTTACCGTTACGTACGAAGAATAACACTTCGAGAGTGTTGAATTGATGTGTAGCAAATACTGCAGTTGAAACTAGTGACGTGGCAACCGTCAATAAACGCTTCAGTCCTCAATGTAGGAAGGTACAATCCAAGGTACAATCTAATTATGTCTTCACTTTTACCAACACATAACCAAAAACCAAGAGGTCTAGATTCTCTAAAAGGAAAGCCTTAAACAGATCAGGAGAGTCTGTAAATCTTTAGTAAAATATTAAATATTTATTAACTCGAAGTCAAGGGGCAAAAGATCCACATGGGTCGACGCCCCGAAAAAAAAAAAAAAAAAAAAAAACAACCCTAGAAGTCAAGACACCATTTATGAATATGTGCAGGGATTTTAATTTGATGCCATCTGGCTGCCTCCTCGTAAATTTCGTAAATGTTTCATACACCTACCGTGAACTGTGTATGTTCTCTCTGCGATAATACTTATGATCGATACCATCTCGATAAGTGGCCGAAGAGGAAGTCCTTGAAAAAATTATGCGACTAGTTATTTTTTCTTATTTATTGTAACATATGGCCATTGGCTGCAATAAATTATATTATTAAATTTCGATGTTCCGTTTTACTCCAGGTCTACCAGATGGCAATGCAAAGCGAATCTCTGTTGGACGTCTACGACTGAGTTATGACGAAGTTTGTCGGGTGAACACCAAATGTATCACCAGATATCTTTTACATGCAGACATCAAACGATGCGGAGTGTAAAAAGTTCTTTTCGCTCTTAAAAACAAAAAATCCGCTACCTCTGCCAGGTTTGAACCCGCGACTTGGGATCCCAAGGCAGACACTCTACCACTGATCCACAGAGGGAGCCATGATGGCAGTGGTTCAAAAACAGAGCTATTAGTTGTGTACTTTTTATCCCTTGGAATTGTATAATCTTTCAGGAAACTTCTTTGAACTGATTGCATTTGAGTGACGCGTCTTTGGTTGAGGTATTCTTCGACATTCTGTTGTTTTCTTTTGTATTATTATCATCAAATATGTGAAATAAAATGTACGCTAATGATTTTACGGTTATCACTTTGATCATCATCATCATCTGTTTACCCTCCAGGTTCGGTTTTTCCCTCGGACTTAGCGAGGGATCCCACGTCTACCGCCTCAAGGGCAGTGTCCTGGAGCTTCAGACTCTTGGTCGGGGGGTACAACTGGGGAGTATGACCAGTACCTCGCCCAGGCGGCCTCACCTGCTATGCTGAGCAGGGGCCTTGTGGAGGGATGGGAAGATTGGAAGGGATAGGCAAGGAAGAGGGAAGGAAGCGGCCGTGGCCTTATGTTAGGTACCATCCCGGCATTCGCCTGGAGGAGAAGTGGGAAACCACGGAAAACCACTTCCAGGATGGCTGAGGTGGGAATCGAACCCACCTCTACTCAGTTGACCTCCCGAGGCTGAGTGGACCCCGTTCCAGCCCTCGTACCACTTTTCAAATTTCGTGGCAGAGCCGGGAATCGAACCCGGGCCTCCGGGGGTGGCAGCTAATCACGCTAACCACTACACCACGGAGGCGGACTATCACTTTGATAAGAAATAAAATGAAATGGAGTCAGATAATTAATCGTACGATTTCCCTATTTTTTTTAACAAGTGGTGACCACCGCGAGATCGAATGCGTGTATATTATAATCAAGCTTTCCTGTCCAAGAAGGGGAGGAAAGTTGAGTGGCGTACTGAAACTGAAGTAGTTACAAACGAAACGACAGAAGATGGAGCGACTTAACAAAGGTAGGATGCCTGTTTGGCAATGAGTTGCGAAATACGTTGCATTTAGTTACTTCTTGCAACAGATATGACGATTTTGAGGTTATTAAAGTCAAAACAAATGAAATTATTTCCAGTAATGTTACAATTAGCTCACTTGTCAGTGAGGTTGATGTAGGTTATTAGAAGGGAAGGGAAGAAATGATCCAAAGTAGAATAGAATGATCCAAAGTAGAATTAAAGAAATTTAATGGAGATCCCAAAGATTGGTTCGGATTTTGGTCTCAGTTTCAAAAAGATCCATTAAGTTAACACCTTACGTGGTTAATGGTTGCGCTAGAGGAACCATTTTAGTCCAGTTCTCCAAATCATTTAACTTCAACCAGGCATTAAGAAAAGAAATTGAGGTGACTGCCTTGAAATATTCCGTCCAAATCCTGAAGAACCATATCTCCCAATCTTTTTAATACAACAACGTCCAGATGTCAAATGTGCTGACCCAACTCACAATTACTTTTAATATTCATATTGTCTTTTTGTATACTTTGTCCTCAAGGGCAATATCCAGATGGGAAAAAATCGAAATAAATAAAACCTTGAAGAGGATATTCAACCACATAAAATTGTTCATAGTTACCCCTAGACAGCAGACAATTTTTGCCAAGACATTGCAGCCTTGGAGAAACAGTTCGCATGTGAACAGTACGCACTCATCTTGTCAAAGTGTTCTAACGTGTAGGATATTTTTCCGGAACTGTCAGAGTACCCCGATAATACTGTCTCCAAACATAATGCAGCACGTGATCTGTAGCTCCAAATGTTGTGTCTATAAAAATGGACATTATGTCTGAAAGAATTAACTACCACCACTATCACCACAACAGGGTTTCTTTACGTAAACATTTTTTTTCAAAAATTGTAAGTTATTGTTCGATTGCTGCTTAATTTGAAAAATATTAACCCTCAGCTGCTGAGGTGAGATGGTGGTGGTGCTGATTATTGTTTTAAGAGGAAGTACAACTGGGCAACCATCCTCTATATAACACTAATCAGAGAGAAATGGAAGGGGTCGACACTTCGAAAAATGAAGGTATCGGCCAAAGGAAGACAAGGGCCACGAAGGGCGTGAAAATGAAAGACTCCCTAGCCCTCGCAAACCTAATAGCGTCGGGGTCGGAAAAGAACAAGAGCTGACCAAGGGAGGTCGGATAGGATAGATGAAAGTGAAGATCCTGGCACAAGTAAGTGGAAGCAGTGCCAGGACTCAGCTAAGGGCCCCGTGGTCACCAACCCACGCTTCAAAGTTCAGAGCCCCTGGGGCCCCTTTTAGTCGCCTCTTATGACAGGTAGGGTGGGTGTTATTCTACCACAACCAACCACAGGGGAAGCTGAGGTGCGAACTCAATAACATTGTTAGTGACGTTGAGTTTGAGAGACTCCCTGAAATACATTTCAAATTATGGACTGTTAGTATACGTTTTCATGATCGACGTATTATTAATGAGTTTAGCATGCATTGTAGGAAACGATTTGGTATACGATTCGACATGACGTGCTTTCTGACTTATACTAAACTTGACCTACATTTTAATGACCGAAATATTTCACATTTCAAAATTATTTTCATCAAATAAAAACTAAACCGTGCATAAATGAATAAATACCGTATTACTACATCATAAGGTATGATAAATAAAATGTACAGAATATATTTCTTTTATCATACCTGATTAAAAACCTGGCACGTATTTCTTCTACTGACGTAGAGTCTGTGAGACTCCTATAGACATTTTTTCGGTTCCACCTGCTGCGTGATTACTCAAAACGATGAAAGAGGAAGGTACTAGGAAGAACAAGGATGTAAAGTGAAATGTCTAAACGGGAGCGAATGACCCATCATCTACAGGATGGTGGTGGTGGTGGTGATTATTGTTTTAAGAGGAAGTACAACTAGGCAACCATCCTCTATATAACACTAATCAGAGGGAAAAAGAGAAGGGATCCGACACTTCGAAAAATGAAGATATCGACCAAAGTAAGACAAGGGCCACGAAGGGCGTGAAAATGAAAGACTCCCTAGCCCTCGCAAACCTAATAGCGTCGGGGTCGAAAAAGAACAAGAGCTGACCAAGGGAGGTCGGATAGGATAGATGAAAGTGAGGAGCCTGGCACAAGTAAGTGGAAGCAATGCTAGGACTCAGCTAAGGGCCCCGTGGTTGCCAACCCACGCTCCAAAGTTCAGAATCCCTGGGGCCCCTTCTAGTCGCCTCTTACGACAGGCAGGGGATACCGTGGGTGTTATTCTACCGCCCCCACCCACAGGGGGAGTCATCTACAGGAGTCTTGTGAGTCTACGTCAGTAACGCACGGTTAATCCGATAAGGAGTTAGGAAGGTAAATTAGTAGGTTTGGTCCAGAACGAGTGGCGAAATATGTCGTGTTAAAATTTGATATTGTGCGGGTTAGTTCTCAGTACTCTTGACCTCCAGGGAGGTGACCTCGGGAGACGCAAAGTGGTTCTCTGTGTTGTTGTGGTGCCCTAGCCCCTTCCCTCCCTATCCAACTCACGCCACAGCTCTTTCGCTAGAGGACATGAAAGTTCTTTGCACTGATGGATTAAACGTGTCCAACACATGGTCAGTACGCTGAGCACGCTGTAAGATCTTGTTCACCACTCTTACTTACTGCCCAGCTTTCACTGAGATTCCTTTCAAAAAAGCAATTCAATATTTCCTCCAAATTGTCCCTTCGTTTCCCAGTTACCAGTGTGTCTGAATATTGATCCATATGAGTTGTTGCATTTAAATACACTCAAATTATACCGACCTCAGTCGGAATCGAACTCGGTAGGCCTATCTTATGAACATAAGATTAATTTACTAGGCCAATGAGAAAACCTGAATCAGTTACATTTCTATCACTAGATTTGTCTTGATTATTAATTGCTATTACCTTACTGTGAGTTTATCACATTATTATTATTATTATTATTATTATTATTATTATTATTATTATTATTATTATTATTATTATTATTATTATTATTATTATTATTAGTGGTACTTCAGTAGTGGTTTACTGTTTGCACCGACGCAGACAGATCTTATGACGAGGATGGGACTGGTGGTGGTGGTGGTGGTGGTGGTGGTGATTACTGTTTTAAGGGGAAGTACAAGTAAGCAACCACTCTATATAACACTAATCAGAGAGAGAAAATGGAAGGGACCTGGCACTTCAAAAAAATGAAGGTATCGGCCAAAGGAAGGCAAGGGCGTGCAAATGAAGGACTCCCTAGCTCTCGGAACCTAACAGCGCCGGGGACTGAAAATAACAAGAGTTGAACAAGGTAGGTCGGATAGGATAGATGAAGTATATAACACTAACCAGAGGAAAAAAATGGAAGGGATCCGATACTTCGAAAAATGAAGATATCGGCCAAAGGAAGGCAGGGGCTACGAAGGGCGTGAAAATGAAAGACTCCCTAGCCCTCGCAAACGTAATAGCGTCGGGGTCGGAAAAGAACAAGAGTTGACCAAGGGAGGTCGGATAGGTTAGATGAAATTTAGGAGCCTGGCACAAGTGGAAGCAAAGCGAGGACTCATCTAAGGGCCCCGTGGTCGCCAACCCACGCTCCAAAGTTCAGAACCCCTGGGGCCCCTATTAGTCGTCTCTTACGACAGGCAGGGGATACCGGGGGTGTTATTCTACCGCCCCCACCCACAGGGGGTGCCAAAGAAAGACAAAGGACACGAAGGGCGTGAAAATGAGACTCCCTAGGTTTCCATACGTAATACCGTCTTGGACGGAAAAAACAAAGAGTAGACGGTGGTGGTGTTGGTGATTATTGTTTTAACACTAGAACCGCGGCTGGGTCATTTGTGACCCAGCTCTTAGTTCTTTATTCTCTGTACTCTGAAAAAAAAAAACCTATTTATATCAAGTTTGCACAACAAATGAATATACCAGTACCTGCGCTGTATATTTTTTGAAATGTAATATTCATAATGTATTTTAATGTAGAATATTAACCATACAAATAAGGAATATGTGGTCAATAGGATTGCCGCACTTCACTGACCACACCCTGCTCCTATGGCACCGCGAATGTGTAGTATAGCAAGAAAGGCTTCCATCTCCTCAATTTTTGGAGACCATTCATCTGAGGTGGTGGTGGTGGTGATTATTGTTTTAAGAGGAAGTACAACTGGGCAACCATCCTCTGTATAACACTAATCAGAGAGAAAAAAGGAAGGGATCCTACACTTCGAAAAATGAAGATATCGGACAAAGTAAGACAAGGGCCACGAAGGGCGTGAAAATGAAAGACTCCCTAGCCCTCGCAAACCTAATAGCGTCGGGGTCGGAAAAGAACAAGAGTTGACCAAGAGAGGTCGGTTAGGATAGTTGGAAGTGAGGAGCCTGGCACAAGTAAGTGGAAGCAATGCCAGGCCCCGTGTTCGCCAACCCACGCTCCCAAGTTGAGAGCCCCTGGGCCCCTTTTAGTCGCCTCTTACGACAGGCAGGGGATACCGTGGGTGTTATTCTACCGCCCCCACCCACAGGGGGAACCATTCATCTGACATCAGTTCACACGATGTACATTACGCTGCATATAGCTTGGCACTTCACCCGACGCACACGTTGAAAATACATAATATTCCTTGGCTGTATACATGCTAAAATATTTATCTTCCTTTTGGCAGAAAATAGGGAAGAAAGAAATAACAGCTGGGTCATTTGCCGCTGTTTGAGTGTTAAAAGGAAGTACCTCTATAATTTATAACACTAATCAGAGAGAAAAAATGGAAGGGGTCCGACACTTCGAAAAATGAAGATATCGGCCAAAGGAAGACAAGGGCCACGAAGGGCGTGAAAATGAAAGACTCCATAGCCCTCGCAAACCTAATAGCGTCGGGGTTGGAAAAGAACAAGAGTTGACCAAGGGAGGTCGGATAGGATAGATGAAATTGAGGAGCCTGGCACAAGTGGAAGCAATGCTAGGACTCAGCTAAGGGCCCCGTCGTCACCAACCCACGCTTCAAAGTTCAGAGCCCATGGACCCCTTTTAGTCGCCTCTTACGACAGGCAGGGGATACCGTGGGTGTTATTCTACCGCCCCCACTCACAGGGGGATCTCTCTTCAAACTTACTAACACAAATCTGACGTAGCTTTCTGGAAGATAGATAAGTTAGTCAAAAATGCTTTGGAGGAAATAACTGGATTAACAAATGCCACCCCACATTCTATCCTGTATTCAACCAGAGCAGTCCGTGGTTTGGATGTTAGGAAGGCTTCAAGGGAAGCATTTCTTCAACATGTTAATATATGCTACCGCCTCAATTGCAGTGCAGATATGCTTTTACAACGTTCCAGAAATTTCAAGAAAGATATTCACAACAATTTAAGACATTTTAGACCTGACCTAGTAATTGATGTAGAACCCAATGTAAAGGAAATTGGAAAGATACTGCGTGATTAGAGTTTGAAACGTGGAAAAGCTTACCCCATCTTGGCTCGGAGTGGAGGAAATCTAACATTTGGATATCCACAAAGAATGGACTAACTTCTTCCCAATGGACGAACGCCGTAAAGATGAAATGCAATGTTCTCACAGTTCGAAATATTCCTGGCAGAAGTCAAGATATCCATTGCTGTGAGTGCTACGAGATTGAAACCCTTCCTCGCGTTTTTGGATTCTGTCACAAAGGGGAGCTATCTAGAAAAATCAGGCACAATAGGCTCGGAAGAAGAATAGCTGACTTCTTTAAAGAAACAAACTGTTCGAAGTACGGTATTTATGAAGGAGTAACCTGTACGTCAACCGAAGTTTCCATTAAATGAGCACCATTGTAGTCATCGATAAGAAATCCAACAAAGGCGTCATTCAACAGTTGGATTTGAGCGGGATGAAACAGTCCAAAGAGGTTGATACAGAAAAGAGGAGGCAGTATGAGCCTTGCTTTCGTGACTTGGAACACAGAATTAATAACTGGGATATTTCTGGTCTGTCTTTTGATGCGCGCGGAACAATCACAAATTTCACCGTGAATATTTTCAAACTGTTTCGATTCCATACGAATGTTTTACAAGATAGAGTATGTTTTTAATTGGGTATAATATTTTAAGGGATACGCTTTTGAAAAGAAATTATTATAATTTCAATTGCGAATTTGGAATAAAAGTAATTGCCATTGAAATAAACAGCATCCATCCGAGCGTAGCTGCCCGAAAGTAATGAATATTGCGATGAACATTCTGTAAATTCCAGTGAAAATTAACGAAAAGTATTTTAAGTTCTATTGTCTTTTTAGATTCATCAGTAAATTAATCTTGTTGTTTTCTCTAGTATGAGGGGTAACTATCCACGATGGAGTTTCTCTCTCTATCCCCTACGGGTGAGGGCAATAGAATAACGCCCACGGAAACCTCTGCCTGTCGAAAGAGGCGACTAAAAGGGGCCCTAGGGGCTCTCAATTTGGGAGCGTGGGTTGCGACCAAGGGTCTCTTAGCTGAGTCCTGGAAATGCTTCCACTTACTTGTGCCAGGCTCCTCACTTTCATCTCCTATTCGACCTCCCTTCGTCAACTCTTGTTCTTTTCCGACCCCGACGTATTAGAGCACTCGAGGCCCAGCGAGTATATCATTTGCTAACTCTTCGTGGCCATTGTCTTCCTTTGGCCAATACCTTCATTTTTCGAAATGTCGGATCCCTTCCATTTTTCACTCTGATTAGTGTTATATAGATGATAGTTGCCTAGTTGTATTTTTTCTTTTCTTTAGAATTTGTTTTACGTCGCACCGACACATATAAGTCCTATGACGACGATGGGATAGGAAAGGCCTAGGAATTGGAAGGAAGTGGCCGTAGCCTTAAGGTACATCGTGGTGTGAAAATGTGAAACCACGGAAAACCGTCTTCAGGGCTGCCTACAGTGGGGTTCGAACTTACTATCTCCCGGATGCAAGCTCACAGCTGCGCGCCCCTAACCGCATGGCCAATTCGCCCGGTGTACTTCTTCTTAAAACAATCATTTTTACTTACTTCAATTTTAAAACAAATTTGACTTGCCGATATTTCTTTCACTGTTTCTCTCTTTAGTTCCGTACTTTTATTTACAAATTGTTCGTATTTCATACTAATTTCCAATAATAACATCAGGGCGACTTCTTACTATAGCTCAATGGTCAGCGCCGAGACGTTCGGTTCACAGAATCCTGGGTTTTATTCTCAGCCAGGTAGGGGATTTTAATCGCTTCCGGTGATTGTGTTTGTGTCACCGTCATGCACACATGCGGTGGTAGCAATCACCACCACCATCATCATCATCATCATCATCATCATCATCATCATCATCATCATCATCATCATCACACAGGACTAGTAAAGCCAATTGCGTTGCTTATCTCGCCATTCTACTCCCTAGGATTATGTTGTAGGCCTACTCAAAACCCTATTCCATCATCCAGCTTACTGATTTTCCTACAAAATACTAAACAGTACTTTGTAAATTTATCTGCCACTCCTTTGTTTTACTTAATAAATTATCTGATTCTCAAAGCTAATTCAATTGTTCACTTCACTGTAGGTCTACTCCTTACCAATATTTCGTACTACAAAAACTCAATTCCACTGCATAGCTCCCCGAAATTACACCTTAGTCAAAGCTAATTCCACCATCCATTTCGCTATTTTTTCTACAAAAATATTGCACGGTACTGAAAGCTAATTCTTACGTTGCGTTCACTGTTTATTGTCCCAAAATTATTTGATATTTAATGTTAATTTCGCCGTTGTCTTAACTGTTTTTCTGTAAAACATCACACGGTGTTGAAAGCTAATTCTGCAGTTTCACTTCACTTGTTTTCCCAAATAACCCTTTGTGGTTGGGGGTGGTAGAATAACACCCACTGCCTGTCGTAAGAGGCGACTAAAAGGGGCTCTCAACATGGGAGAGCGGATTTGCGACAACGGGGCCCAGAGCTGAGTCCTGGCATTGCTTCCACTTACATGTGCAAGGCTCCTCCCTTTCATCTGTTCTATCCAACCTACTTTGGTCAACTCTTGTTCTTTTCCGACCCCGACGGTGTTGAATTGTGAGACCTAGGAAGTCTTTCATTTTTCACGTTTTTCGTGGCCCTTGTCTTCCTTTGGCCGATCGATACCTTCATTTTTCAAAGTGTCGAATCACTTCCATTTTTCTCTCTCTGCTTAGTGTTGTATAGAGGATGGTTTCTTGGTTGTACTTCCTCTTAAAACAATAATCACCACCACCACTTTCCCCAAATATGCCACATTTGTAATGAATAACACTTCCACCTCAGTGTTTTCCTTCCATAAGTACGCCGTAGGCAAGAATAATTTCACTGAATAATTCATGATTCCTTTCCAAAATTATGAGCAACTCAACTTCACAGTTTTACTTCTCAAAAATTGGCGGAACGCAAAGTGAAATCCGCTCGCGTTGTTTTAAACTGTCATTCAAAGGATTAATGTAATCGATGTAAAAGCTCTGAAGGATATTTCTCACCTATGACGCACCTCTATAAATTACACATCTCTTCCTCATCTTCACTGCTTGAAGGGGAGTACGAGTGATGAGTGCAGATGATCCAGAGGTAATTAGAAAGACATCCTGCTTTGCTAATTGAGAAAGTTCCACCCTCCTCTTGTACTACTACAGATTTAGGGGAAAATCAAGGTAAAACTTAATCTGGTTGATTGGTTTTACGTTCAGCGCGCCGCAGGGGAAGAGAGAGAGAGAGAGAGAGAGAGAGAGAGAGAGAGAGAGAGAGAGACTCTCTCGTAACTGACGCTGTGCAGCATCACCTTGACTGACAGAAGGACCCTTGTGAGAGTCGCAGCGTGATTTTGGAGTCCCTCTTCAATTCTCTAAAAGGGCGCTCTTCAAGTTGCGCACAGGCACAAACAACCAAATCTGCCTGCCATCTGCAGTCTTCTTGCGTAGGTGTATGTTTGTGAAACCAATCGAATGGCTGCCCCTCCCCACACACTCCCATCCCCGGACTTCGATCAATAATTGCGAATTGAAATGCTACGGAGAGATCTGCTCGCCATTCCTTGAATTCAGGGGTTGGTTAAACTGATTTTCGTGACGTGATTGTAGCGTCCACGATACTTCGTCGTCGTTAAAGTATTGTCTAACAACTATTTGTCCCCCTGTGGGTGGGGGCGGTAGAATAACACCCACGGTATCCCCTGCCTGTCGTAAGAGGCGACTAAAAGGGGCTCCAGGGGCTCTGAACTTTGGAGCGTTGGTTGGCAACCACGGGGCCCATAGCTGAGTCCTGGCATTGCTTCCACTTACTTGTGCCAGGCTCTTCACTTTCACCTATCCTATCCAACCTCCCTTGGTCAACTCTTGTTCTTTTCCGACCCCAACGCTATTAGGTTTGCGAGGCCTAGGGAGTCTTTCATTTTCACGCCCTTTGTGGCCCTTGTCTTTCTTTGGCCGATCTTCATTTTTCGAAGTGTCAGATCATTTCCATTTTTTCTCTCTGATTGGTCTTATATAGAGGATGGTTGCCTATTTGTACTTCCTCTTGAAACAATAATCACCACCACAACCTCCACCACTTCTTCTTCTTCTTCTCCTACAGCTTTTTCCCACACATATGGGGTTGCGGGTGCGAACTGTGTCGTCGCACTGTGGATTTGGCCCTGTTTTACGGCTGGATACCCTTCCTGACGCCAACCCTAAATGGAGAGATGTAATCACTACTGTGTGTTTGTGTGGTGGTTGGTAGTGTAGTGTGTTGTGTGAAAATGAAGAGGGTAATGTTGGAACTGATACAAAGACCCAGTCCCCGAGCCAGAAAAATTAATCAGAAGCGATTAAAATCCCCGACCCGGCCGGGAATCGAACCCGGGATCCTCTGAACCAAAGGCCAGTACGCTGACCATTCAACAGAGTCGGACAGCCACCACCTCCACCACCACTATAACAAACTTAATTGTAGAACGAAATATTTTGTTGCAATAATTTGCGGAATACACACACGGTATCCCCCGCCAACATCATCGCCAACTTTAGAGCAATAGTGTATTAATATCCTGGGTTCACAGAAATTTGTTGCTAAAATACAGCGTGTGATTGATTCAAATTTCTAGCCATATTGAGATTAATTTATAATAGTATGTTTTTTTAACAGTACCGCGGAACAGTCAAGCGCACCAAATACAGTGGAACCTCGATATCTCGAACCACCTCGGGAGCTAAATTTTATTTCGAGTTATCGAAATTTAGAGAATATCGTTTTTGAGCATAATAGCGCATAATCGAATCATATGTATCTACGGGCTTATACTGAATGCATTATTTTTAAATCACTTAAAAGTATACAAACTCTATTTTATGGTATCACTTTAATTATGACCCTTGTTATAGTCACTTTTTAGAAGACAGGATATAGTACATACAGTATGTATGTTGGGTATTCAGCCCGAAGGCTGGTTGGATCATCAACAGGTTCACCATTAGCTGTCATAGATGGCCTAGGTGTTACTGAAGAGGCGTACTAGGGAAATGAGGAGTGAGGTAGTTTTCCGTTGCTTTCCTCACTGAGCCAGAAGTTGCTATTGCACATCAGTCTGCCAAGCCCACTGAAATGCGTACACCAACCGACCCTATGGGAAACATTTTCACACCATTCATAGCAGGGACTGGCTGCAAGTACATACAGTAGTGAAACAAGAAACATACCTCGGTTGTTACGGTTAACCTTTTCTCCCTTCACGTTGAAACTTCTCGTCAGTACCACGCAGACGAGATTCGAAAGTGGAGCTTTTCATCCGCGACTTTTGGGGTTGCTTTCGTACGTGACCACTAATTAATTCACACCCGAGAAACAGCGGGGCTTCGCCGATTTTCCGATCACTAGAAGGTTTAGTTTTTCGGTTCCCAACATCACTGTAACCCTTTCTTTACTTGTTAACTGTTCCTCACAAACCACAAATGCCGTACTGCACAGTTAATGATGCACGAAATTCGAGTTACAAAGCATTTTTTTTTTCAAGAGAGGAAATGTTTGCTTCGAGAAATCGAGAAATTTGTGTAACCGAATTTCGAGAAATAGAGAAATAAATACACGCGTAGAATAGGACAAACGGCCGGGATATTTAAGTTACTTTGAGATACTGAGAATTCGAGTAATGGCGGTTCGAGACATCGTGGTTCGACTGTAAGGTGTATAGCCGCCATTCCGCAACCGTTCAGTTGAAGCGTCATGGTTGAAGCTTGCCTACTGCCTATACAGAACTCAGTATGCACAAGTGCTCAGCACAAAACACGGCTGTTGTGAGGAATTAGGTATTACGTCACAGAGCGCGGAACACGCCGACCGTTGTATTATACCATCACTGCCTTCGTGATGTACAGGCCGTACTGTACCTCCGATGACGTCACACAAAGAGGCGAACTGTTTCCTCCGCCCGAACCGTGTAATACAAGGACATGATGCGTCTATACATTTTGTAATTATGAAATATTTACAAATATTGTATTAATATTACAGGTGAGATCACTAAAACCTGTAATCGCATCAAAACTCGTAAGTCAGGTCTAGGTAATTTTAGGAGAAGTAGGTTTGAAGTACGATCTACGCGGTCAAAGCTTGAGGGTTTTGCCTGTCAATGTACCCAACAAATAATTATTATGAATTAATACAAATATGGAAATAACAAACATGCAATAAAAAACTTTATATCCATACCTCTAGATGGCCATAAATACAGTAACTTTCTTGGCTTTTTGTTGTTGTTGAGACTTCTGGCACTTTCCTTCGAAGACTTTCACGAGACCCTTTCTTTATACAAATATTTGTATAATTTTTTTGTTTAGGAATAGCCCATGTTTTCCCAAATATTAATGCACTGATCAGCCAGATCTATTAGTTACTTCCCACATTCACGGAAACTGCCGAGGAATGGTTTTTACTCGCATTAAGTTTGAGGAGAAAAAGCAGCGCGTATTCAACATTACGAAACCAAGAAATAAACATATGTAGGTTCCATTGGTTACTGTCCATTTTTATACTTGTTCTGTATCAACAATAAAACGCTCTGCCGTAAATCTGTGTAACAAGAATGTCAAAAGCAGAACTCATCATCAGCTCTGGAAAATGAGTGAAACATACACATTTATTCTTCGTAACAGGTATTCTTTGAGTTGGGATTTTCGTTTTTCATAAAGGTAACCTGCCCCTATAAGAAGAAAATTAAAATATTAATGTATATTTACTTGTATAGTTGTATTTTCTCAGTGGTACGCACAAGTGCTTAGAATTGTGGCAAATGCGTACTTTCACACACTGTATTTAAATTTGTAGCACATTATATTTCCACGAAAACGTGATATACGATGACAATTCAGTGAATAATTTACACGAGAAATATTACGTCCCTTGAATTTACATTACTCACCACGTGAAGATACCATGCCTAACCTAAGCTATGAGGTCTCATTATTTTAATAACAGCTGTTTACGTAAATCCTGATGTGATAAATTTAAAGAAAAACATGCACTATACTTAAATATATTTTTTTGTCTCTCAACGGTCACAATTATCCAAAGAATGCCCCCAGTCCTTATGGATTACATTCACAAGTACAATTTGTAACATTCGCTTAGCTCGCCTCAATTGATCAGCTGATGGGCTCGGCGCGTTTCCTACAGTACGGCCCTGTACATTACGAAGGCACTGATACCATTTACTGGAAATGAAAATCCTCAGCCTGTTTCCAGTCATTCGACCGGGTCAGGAATGGAATGAAGCCCTATCTAGCGGCAAGGGCAGGAACAGTGCCGGTTGCTGAAGCCTGTCGCACTCGTCTGGGGCAATGATCCGTTCATTTATTCAAACATGTTTAGCTATTGTACAAGTAACATTTAAGTATTGGGTGTGAAAATCTCTACATCAACTAACAGTCCAAAGAGCTTTGTACAGCGAGCCTGATGCAGGCGTGAAAAAATTGTTCGTGCGATCCTATCCTATTTTTTTCTTTGTTATTGTGTATCGCTCTTGAAGGTAGACCGTTGCTAGTAAATGCCGGCATTTCCTACGAAGGTTAACAGAGTGTTGAATATGACTAAAATTACATTTAGAGAACAAGTGGAACTATCACGTTACTATATATATTTTATTTATTTTCAAGCCAAATTTTATCAATTTATCCCCCCGTGGGTGGGGGCGGTAGAATAACACCCACGGTATTCCCTGCCTGTCGTAAGAGGTGACTAAAAGGGGCCCCAGGGGCTCTGTACTTTGGAGCGTGGGTTGGTGACCACGGGGTCCTTAGCTTAGTCCTGGCATTGCTTCCACTTACTTGTGCCAGGCTCCTCACTTTCATCTATCCTATCCGACCACTCTTGGTCAACTCTTGTTCTTTTCCGACCCCGAGGGCTAGGGAGTCTTTCATTATCACGCCCTTCGTGGCCGTAGTCTTTCTTTGGCCGATATCTTCATTTTTCGAAGTGTCGGACCCCTTCCATTTTTCCCTCTGATTAGTGTTATATAGAGGATGGTTGCCTAGCTGTACTTCCTCTTAAAACAATAATCACTACCAATCACCACCTTTGTCAATTTAACTCTTGTTACTAAACTACTTTATTAAAAATACATTAAAGTAATACTAAATTACAACTGGGCATCATAAGAAGTAAGTTTCGAATAACTCGGTAACTCTCAATTTTGTTCTTCTAAAATATCAAATGTAATTGTTCTGTTTATTATAAAACAGTAGCGAACTAAGACACGAGAATTACGTACGACCTTTTAACGCAATTACTTTGTCATCTGAATTCGAGCACAAATCACTTGAAAAGTTTCAGTAATTCAATATATATGGAAGGGAGGTTTTGGAGCAACATATAATAGCGTGTTGTCTCCGGAAAGGACTTCCCCCTGTGGGTGCGGCGGTAGAATAACAGCCACAGTATCACTTGCCGTAAGAGGCGTTTAAAAGGGCCCCAGGGGCTCTTAACTAGGAAGCGTGGGTTGGCCACCATGGTACCCTTAGCTGAGTCCTGGTATTGATTCCACTTACTTGTGCCAGGTTCCTTACTTTCATCTATCCTATCCGACCTCCCTTGGTCAACTCTTGTCCTTTTTCGACCCCGACGGTATTAGGGCACGCAAGGCCTAGGGAGTCGTTCATTTTCACGTCCTTCGTGGCCCTTGTCTTTCTTTGGCCGATATCATTTTTCGGAGTGTCGGACCCCTCACATTGTTTCCCTGTGATTAGTGTTAATAAGAGGATGGTTGCCCAATTGTTCTTCCTCTTAAAACAATCACCACCCCAGTCCCCAAACCATTGGAATTAATCAATGAAGGTTAAAATCCACGACCCGGGCCGGGAATCAAACCCGGAACCCCGTGGACAGATGGCCAAGACGCTAACCACTTAGCCATGGAGCGGGACTTGGGGCAGTAATGTGCATTATCACAATGTGATCTAGATAAAAAGAATTATTTTGACTGAATACAGTTTAGAATTTTTAACTACATTTAACCTTCGTCAACGTTTACTAGAAAATGTTTATTTCATTATAAATATTAAACATCCACTACTCGTCCCAGCGATTTATTTATTTTATTTTTTACGTTTTTTTACTTCGCGCATTTACACAGACGAGTCTTGTGACGACGATGTGATAGGAAAGAGCTAGGAGTGGAAAGGAAGCACCCTTGGCCTTAATTAAGGCACAGCCCGAGTATTTGCCTAGTGTGAAAATGGTAAACCACGGAAAACCGCCTTAAAGGCTTCCAGGAGTGGAGTTCGATCCCACTATCAGGCGAATGCAACGTCCCAGTGAATGCCAACAGTGACTGGTAATAGTTGAGTCACAGACTTCCAAATTCACTGTAACATAGTATGCATATGATGTGTTGTTCCGAATTGTAAGTAAAGAAGTGAGCTACGTGAAGTGGCTGAAATACATTTAGTTGGGCACACATACATGCCAAGTGATTGTAGTTACAAGTTATGATTACAAATTGCAATTACAATAAGAGTATAATATCTTCTGAGACTCTGTGAATGATAGGAGAGATGCATATTATATTCTACCCTACCGTATAGCTACTATAGACATTGGTCTCTTTGTCTTTTCGTAGAAGGTGAATTGAAACGTTAGCTTTCTCTGATGATTGATTCATTCAAGGCTCTTATAGTACGAGAACTGCTGAAGTAAGGTTAGTTCTGAGTAAGTGCGACTCATAGTGTCAGAATGTTGCAATAGTACAATCCCGCTTAGCAAGGAAAAGGATGAGAAATTACCTTATTCTTCTTACTGCGTCTTGACTCAACAAGAACGCAGGAGATTGCTAGTGTGTTAACGTCGCACTGACACATCCAAGTTGTGAAGGTAGCGGCCCTTAAGATACACCCCCAGCATGTCCTTGGTGCGAAAATGACAAACAGTGAGACACCATCTTCACGGGTGCCGATGGTGGGGTTCGAATCCATTATCCGCCGAATACTGGCTCCCATGTATACGGCTTGAACCGTGCAGCCAACTTGCTCGGTAAACTGGCATGATGATGATGATGATGATGATGATAATAATAATAATAACCAGTGATGACATAAATAGTCACACAAGTCTCGAAGTCCCTTGTTCACGAAATGAAATGTGTTGCTGCCAAAAATTACTTACACACACAGTCAAAATTTGCAAGCACAATACTTTTGTCCATTAATTCAGTGTAAAGCAAGGTCTGGTTGTAATTAAGTCACCAGGATTTATGGACGTCGTTAGTAATGTGGACTCATCCCGTTTTTTAATTTCGTAGACAAGCTTGCTGTCATCCTCGTGATTATATCCAGCTTCACCTGCTCCTGCTTCTGGCAGGCGCCCAATTGAATTCGAAGGTGAAGACAATCTACATGTCAAAGGAGTATACTGTACATAAAATGCCAGTAAATTATTATTTACGACTGTTTGAGTGGAGTAGTTTGGAAATCGCTTTCTATCTATAAGTTTGCTGGGTCGAAACCTGGCACAAGGTTTGTAAAATTCAATTTTTATAGCTCAGGAATAACACAAACATTACCTTAAAATATGTTTCATGCTTAATATACGTTCATTAATCAAAATTGTCAATGTTCAAAAATCCGCGTGTCGTCCCACAGTAATTTGGATGGCCAAATCTTTCCATGACACTGGTTCGTACGCTGAGGGACTCCACTACAAGCCTCCTTTGTAGCACAATGCAGTTACAGTGTAGTAGGAGAGACAATTAGCCTATCTCTAATTTTAGGGAATGCCTGCCTAGACTCCTTTACCATTCATACAATGATAAGCAATTTAGAATCGAACTTGCGTATTTGTTCTTTGAACCTGAACGAGTCATGCTTTATACATACCTCAAACCCCAACCAAACCCAATGGCACTACAGCCCTGGAAGGGCCTTGGCCTACCAAGCGACTGCTGCTCAGCAGATTACGAGGTGTCGTGTGGTCAGCACGACGAATCCTCTCGGCCGTTATTCTTGGCTTTCTAGACCGGGGCCACTATCTCACCGTCAGATAGCTCTTCAATTCTAATCACGTAGGCTGAGTGGACCTCGAACCAGCCTTCAGGTCCAGGTAAAAGTCCCTGACCTGGCCGGGAATCGAACCCGGGGCCTCCGGGTAAGAGGCAGGCACGCTACCCCTACACCATGGTGCCGGCATTTATACATACCTCAATCAGTACATACTGTGTTTACATATTTTCTTTTACTGAAGACATATAGAAAAATTACTCTAAAATCTCGAATATATTCCTTCAGAATTAGTTTTTTTTCTTAATCGTTATCTTCCATATAATTATTTTCTAATTTTTGCTGTAGCGATTATTAAACAAATTAAATTATTTGTGTCAAAGTAAGGAACTAGATAATGTTTCATGTGAATAAATATATATAACCATGCGCTATTCTATGCAAATATGATTAATTGTGATGAAAACTAAGTGTAATAACGGAAATTATGGAAGATACAGAACAAAAATGTGACATAATGTGACTTGGCTAGTGACTTTTATAAACATATCTTTGAAAATATTGGAGGTAATTTTGGAGATTTTTTTTCTGAATTAAAGAGGAAATTATGTTCTATAACCAAGAAAAGTACTCTACTTCTAGTGCAACTTCACTCCATTGTCCTACATAGGAGGCTCGCAGTGGTGTGTCAACGGCGCACTAGATCCAGCGCCCTGGAAAGGTGTAGCATTCCAACTGATGAGCCCACTGCTACACTGGAGCGAAACGCTGGTAATTTCACAATTTAAAAAGCCTAAGGACTTTAAGCTTAAAATAAAATGTTTGACTCGTTAAGATGTATCTCCCCCTTAAATTCAAGAATACCATTATTGGAATTATAAGTGTTCTTCCCTCCTAATATATTTGAAATTCGTATCAGTAGGCTTATACCCCGGATTCCGGGTACGAGACAGGCAACCTACCCTCTTTGCATAGGGCCTTCAATAATAATAATAATAATAATAATAATAATAATAATAATAATAATAATAATAATAATTGTTACGGAGTTATCCGTGGTAGGCGGAGGTGAAAGAAGGTGCGGGCTGGAATAGGTCTCAACTACAAAATTAAAGTTAATTTAAAACTTTAACAAAGATTATATTTTCTTTTCAAAATCAATCAATAACAAAGTATAACAGGTACCAAGTAGCAGATCAACAAATTAAGAAATTACAAATTACAGTTCGTTACAAGATTTGGGCTTCGAGCCCCACAATCACAATCCTTGAGCTATTAGCCCAACTTTACCAAAGTACAAAATCGAACAAAGGGGCAGAAAACCCCATCATGCCAAGGAGCACTTACTCCAAATTACAATGTTAAGCCTCCTAGAGGCACACAAAAATCAAATTTAGGAAAGAGCAGACCCGCTCTCAAAGTTCAAGCCTATCAAAGGCCACAACGAATTTCACTTCTATCTGCCCTCAAGGCACACAAAGAAACAGGGGTATTTAATACCCAACCTACAGGGCCTTCGCAATGAAAATAAAACATCAGGTTAAGTTACTGGCCCAAAGTACAGAGAGGACTGGAGGCGTGAACTTGCACTCCAAATACACTTTTTAAAACCTAAATGGCTCTAGGCCAATACACAGGGGTTAATCCCAAGCTAGGGAGGTGACCCGTATGAGAAAACTTTAATACATTAACGAAGCGTAGAAACGGTTATGAAAACGTAGTCACCTCAATTTCAAAATGAAAGGGGAGCTCGAGAGGGAAAAGCACACTCTATCCCCGCTTTACAGTTAAAGAGATTTGTAGTTTTTACATAGACAGAAGAGGAATTTACATTTTAAAAGTGGTAGGTTACATATTAAAGGTTTCGAACCTTCCCCGAGAGTTAAACTGCTGAGCTAGCAAGAAATAAAGATGTTAAAAGGCCATTACCTTGTTGAAGATCTGCTGACTGAAGAACGAGGCGCTTCCCGCCCCCTGCTACATATTCACACACTGAGTTAAATGTTATACTAGTGGTCCCGGGACAAGAAAATCAGCAGTTTTTATATGCTCGTGGAAAATTCGAGACCTTTCAAGAATGAGTAGACACACCCCTTCAACTTTATTGGATAGTTTAGAGCTACATATCCATATCGAAGAAGACATACATGATTGGTTGAAATTAAAGAAATTCGGGATTAGCTAAATTCAAAACAGGCGGATAGAAAGGATTAATATTGCCAACCCAAAGATAACAGAACAAAATATAGTAAAGACAAAACTTATGAATAAAAAATTTCTCCAAGAAAGTTCATTCCTTCGCACCAGAGTGCATAATCGTAGTTTTTATGTAGAGACATCTGGTAGAGAACGTCCACACTTCTTGATCAATGACAAACAAAAACACCTCAAAATTCACACAGGGCCATCTTCTGAGAAACTGTTGAGTTAATACAGTTTTTTAAAGTTCAGGCATTCACCTGTAGAGGAGTTTCGATTGGCGCAATATTTGAACTAGCGGCGTGGAGGTGTACCGCCCGGTACAATAATAATAATAATAATAATAATAATAATAATAATAATAATAATAATAATAATATTTCCGCCGTAAGTAGCTAGTTTTAGCGATGCCTTATATTGCCAAGGCGTCGCTGTCGACGTTCTGTTCTTACTGACGTCTGGCTGAGTAGAAATGTAGCTGGATGAGATTCAGGGATTCATTTTGCCGAAGGGTCCCAAAAACATGCCTCCATTCCGATAACAGTGGTTTCTCCGATGTATTTTGATCAGAGTCAAATAAATGATGTTGGGTTGATGAGACTGATTTGGTATTTGTTATCCCCAAAGGTACACACGACAGAGTGAAATTTGATATTTCCATGGGAAGGCTGTTATATAATATTATTTTTAATCTTTTCTGGGTATTTTTTCGGTGTCTGATGGAGGACAGCAACCTTAGATGAATCATTTTCCATGAAAGAAATCTACCTACTCTTCTTTTCCTTCCCCGTAGACCTGCTCTCGTTAGGTTTGTTGTATTCTCTTCTCCATTACAAGCTATTAAAGAACTGGTCCTGCGGGAAGGAACCCAGCCTACATGTTCCATTCAAGAGAGAATCGCTTCTATGTACAGAGTCATGACTCATGTAGAGTTGATTGCTTTCGCAAATGAAGGAGTGAGTCATTCCTATTACAGCTGGTGGAATACAGGTTACCGTGTTGCCAATTGCTGCATATTTGTCAGATTTTTAGTTTTTTTTAAATTGTTCGCTCTTCAGATGGGAGGTCTACTGACTGGTTCAATAGAACACTCGTTGAAACATTACAATTGCGCTTATCATTTCATCTCTGTTTGCATTACAGCTTATGCTTTGGTCTCGCTGTATTGCTCCTCGCTCTCAAAAAATCTCTCTCTCTCTCATGATGTCGCCGATGATTGAAAGTAATTTCAAAGTTTTTTTTTACGTTGCTGTGACAGATAGGTCTTATGGTGATGATGGGATAGGAAAGGACTAGGGGTGGGAAGGAAGCGGCTGTGACCTTAATTAAGGTACAGCCCTAGCATTTGCCTGGTTTAAGAATGAACAACCACGGAAAACCATCTTAAAGGCTCTAGCCTTCTGACCCCAACTTTGGTAGGCTCAGTCCGGTGGTATTTGAAGGTACTCAGCTATTTCAGCCTCGTGTCGATAGATTTACTGACTCGTAGAAAAACTCCTGCGGGATTAAATTCCGGCACGTCGGCGTCTCCGAAAACAGTAAAAAATTAACGTCAACAGTCTAAGCCACTCTGCCCGGCCCTTTCATGTAGATACTGAACTTCTATATTCATTCATATTTCATATAAAATAAATGTCTTTTGAATTGCGATAAATGCTTGTAAATTACATAACACTCATAAAATATTGATCCAATTTATTGTGTTATTTTCTTATAACTTAGTATTTAGTAAATTCTTTGAAAGGAATGAGTGTGGATGAAGTGTGACTCTCATGGGCACTAGCAATTCTTTTTCTTTTTTTTTACGTCGCACCGACGCAGATGAGTCTTCTGGAAACGATGGGATAGGAAAGGGCTAGAAGTAGGAAGAAAGCGACCGTGGCCTTAACTAAGGTACAGCTCCAAAATGTTATTTTCCTGGCGTGAAAATGGGAAAGCACGGAAAACTATCTTCGAGGCTGCCTACAGTGGGGTTCGAACCCACTGTCTGCCGGATGCAAGCTCACAGTCGCGTACCCCTAGTTTAAAAGTTTACAAAATTTACTAAATTTGCAAAGTGTCTAAATCTCGTCAGACTAAATGGATCAGGAACTATCGTAAATGCGTTTACGCGGAGAGAGGTAAACCTGGGGAATTATCATTTCTTACAGTTTGTTAGGATTTAGAATACCGCTGTTACGAACGTGTACGTGTTGGGTTCCTCCCCAAGTGCAATGCTCAAATACTTCAGCCTCGTATCGATACATTTGCCGGCATGTAAAAGAAGTCTTACGGCACAACATTCTGGGACTTCAGCGTCTTCGAAGTTAGTGGAACGTAAAACCAATAACGTCTTAAATAATGTGGAATGAGAAAAGTGAAGGAGACCCTACCAACATAGCCCGTTCCATGTACGCGGCTGTTGGGATGGTTGCATATGACGGCAGGCGCTCTCCATTTTCACTCGTTAGGTTGACAGCTTGATTGCAATCTGACGCAGTGTTACATCGTTTTACGGTATTGGGACATCATGAGCATCTGCTCTTATACTTAAGGTGATCAGCTTCTAGTGTTTAGTAAGATTAAATCTGTCTCCTTAACCGTTGTGTCTGTCTCCTTAACCGTTGTGACTGAAACCGTAGTGTTGGGAAAGCCACCATACTGAGATTCCACTGGGGGAGAATTGGGTGAAACCTCCGACAGCTACTTTATGAATGCCCGAGAACGAGACTCGAACGCACTCCTCTTCCCGTTTATCATCTTGAGGCTACGCTAAATGCACTTCGTCACAATTCTCACCCAGGGTTCAGAATCAGGTATGCATCTCTTTCCGTACTTACTGTAGAATGGAACTTGTTATCAGATGGGTAAATTCAGTTTCATCCGCTTATCTAATCTAGTTGTTTAACGCAAGATTCTGACTTTATCAATTAAACAAATATTCGTGATATATATAATTGCTTAACATTCCCTAAGCTTTTCCATTCCGGAACCCAACGTAAGCAGTCATTACGTAAATGGATTAATGCACAGAACTAGTACACCCTATTCATAAACAATTCTCAATTTCAGCCAAAAACAAATATAATTATTTTAACATTCATATATTAAAAATACGGTACATGTTTAAATTACCACTTCCCCAAAAAAAAACAAAAAATAAAAAAATAAACGACAATACAAGATGAAACTGGAAGTTACCACAGTATAAAACTGATTCAGCAACAATATTGTTATAAACCGTAAATAAATAACTTAATTGTAGGCTGACTAGCTAATACTGTAGGGCGCTGGCCATCTGAGTCTAAACAGGTGGGTTTAATCCCAGCACCATTCGGCACAAACATACAGAATTCTGTAGTGTTAAATTTATATTCAAAATTATGTTTCTGATCCCTCTTTGTCGGGGGTGTTTAAAGGTGCTTAAATATGCCATCCTCGTATCGATATATTTACTGGCACGTAAAAGAACTTCTGCCCTCTCCCCATCAGGACAAATTCCGGCACCTCGGCGTCTCTAAATTAGTAACAAAACCAATATCATAATTATTATTAATTTTCGACCTATAGAAACGGTCATTCTCAGCAAGTGTAGTGAGTTCAATGTAATTCATTATAATTTATCACCCTTATGAATCAGTAATAATAATAATAATAATAATAATAATAATAATAATAATAATAACAACAACAACAATAACAATTTACTTCCCAACACTCCTCTAACAGCTATGTTATTTTGCTACAAATTTTAAAACGACGAGCGACGCAATTTTGTCCCGCAGGGTCACGTAGCCATCAGCTTGCATTCGCAAGATGGTGGGTTCGAATTCCACTGTCGGCAACCTCGAAGATCGTTTTCCGTTCTTTACCATATTCACGCCAGGAAAAGAAAATTTTGGAACTGTACCTTAAGGCCACGGTCGCTTTCTTCCCACTTCTAGCCCTTTCCTATCCCATCGTCTCCAGAAGACCCATCTGCGTCGGTGCGACCTAAAAAAGAAAGGAATTTGTTTTCCGTGGTTTCCTATTTTCAAACCAGACAAATGCTAGAGCCAAACCTTAAGGCCACGGCCGTTTCCTTCCCACTTCTAGGCCTTTCCTATTCCATCGACGCCATAAGACCTATCTGTGTCGGTGCGACGTAAAGTAAATTGTTAAAAAAAGAGCTTTTCAACTGACTTTCTCACGAAGTTATGCAAGTTATGGTGATCAGCGGTAGCTAATGTGATAGTTCTACTAGGCAAACGTAACGATTCCACGTGCAATACTCCAGTACCACGGAGTCGCGAGCTTTACAAATTTTACTGTATCGCAACAATCTCTACTTCAAAACAAAAATTGGTGAACGGCACCGAGCACTCACCATGTCACCGATTTTAAAAACTAATTTCAAATTTATTTTACAATTTGGTTTACGTCGTACAGACACAGGCAGGTCGTGTGGCGACGGTGAGATAGGGAAGGGCTAGGAGTGGGAAAGACGCGGTCGTGGCCTTGGTACATCTCCAGCGTTTGCCTGGTGTGAAAATGGTAAACTACGGAAAACTACCTTCAGGGTTGTAAACGGTGGGGGTTCGAACTATCTATCTCCCGAATGCAGACTCTCAGCTGCGCGCCCCTAACCGCACGGCCAACTCGCTCGGTTAAAGAATATTTTCATCCTTCACTTTTTTAACCGTATTTTAAATATTTAGATATATAATTGTAGTAACAAAATTATGAAGCCCAACTCACTCTACATTCCCATATGACGCTCGAAATTCTACCCGGGATACAGTACACTAAGGAAACAATTTAAAAAAGTCATTTCAGGCCTATCCAGTTGTGAGTGGGGGCAGTAAAATCTCTGCTGCCTGTCATAAGAGGCTACTAAAAGGTATAACCGCAGATGTTCTCAAATTGGTTACGTAGGTTATCGACCACGGAACACCTAGCAGAGTCTGCCATTGCTTTCACTTACTTGAGCCAGCCTCTTCATTTTCATCTATACTATCCGACCTTCCTTGGTCAACTCTTGTTCTTTTTCAACTCCAACGTTATTAGGTTTGTGATGCTTAGAAAGTCTTTCGTTTTTACCCTCTTCGTTGCCTTCCACTTTTTTTTGCGGCATCCGCATTCTTTGGAGCGTCATATCTTTCATTTTTCCTCTTATTCGTTCTAAGAGAGGATGGTTCCCCAATCTTGTATTCTTCTTGAAACAATAATCACCATCAAGTGGTTACATCATTATTGAGAAGACCGTGACCTGGCTAAGAAGCCTACTTTCCAAGTGTCAGGAATGGGCTCAGAACTCATTGATATGCTCCTTATCTTGTTTATTTTCTGGGAGATACTGCACGAGGAATTTGGTTTATCTCTCGTGTTTGTTGTTGTTATTAGATAATATGGTACAGATATTTACCATTCTCTAATCTGAAAAGTCAGGGTCATCATCTACTTGTTTTTCCCAATAAAAGAAGAATCATCACCATGCTACCTGCCGGAAAGTAGATGTGTTTCCACTTGGGATGACATCTGTAAAATCAGGCTACATGCATTCGATTCTTACAAGGGAACATCCACAATGGTGAAGTCGCCGATCGCGATGAAACTTAGCAAACACATTGAGGTACATGTAAAAACAATGCCAGCATCAATTTTAGGCGCCAACATTCATTAGCGCGTTAACTAAGGGGCCTAAAAGTTGCGACATTTCAAGTTCCGCGCGAACAGCGATGAATTCCTCCTGACCAATGCTTAGCCGGAACACTGCTTTGTGCCACACCTCTGCTCCTCCTCCCCTCCACTCCGCCTGGTTCAGCACCACTCGTTTCCCTCTCCCCGCGCTGCCATCTGCTTAGCTGTCGAACAGAACTTGTGCTACACTGCGTACGCTATCAGCCTTCCTCATAGCTCTCCCTTGAAATTTCCACATTGTATAGGCAGTTTACATTTTATGAAATATTTATGAAGACGTTTGCGACGAGTCCTTAAGGGCAATGTCACTGAGCGTGTCAAAAATTATTTTTCATCTTCAAGCAAAGCACGGAAGTCACGGTGAAGAAGGTGAACTTTCGGGAGCTGCAGCTTTATGACGCGATTGAGGGTGAGTGTTAAGCAGTCAACTATTGTCAAATAAGTTTTGACGCTCACGGGGAGATGTCACACTGCGGACATAGGCCGTAATAACGTAGATTGAAGCGTGGTCTTTTGCGCTGCATGTGAAATTGTAGGTTTATGATATGTTGATACCGATAACTCTGTCCGACTCGCTGGATGAACGGTCAGCGTACTGGCCTTCGGTTCAGAGGGTCCCGGGTTCGATTCCCGTCCGGGTCGGGGATTGTAACCTTAATTGGTTGATTCCTACGGCACGGGGGCTGAGTGTATGTGTTGTCTTCATCATCATTTCATCCTCATCACGACGCGCAGGTCGCCTACGGGTGTCAAATAGAAAGACCTGCATTTGGCGAGCTGAACCCGTCCTGGGATATCACGGCACTAAAAGCCATACGACATTTCATTTCATTAGCGATAACACTCTCGTTGTTTTTAAACGAACAGTTGTGTTCTCCGTTGTTCCTGTCAATACATATACACATAGCAACATGTATTTTAGTTATTTGTTTTATTTCTCCTCGCAAGCGCGAGGAGAAGGGAGGGGAACGTGCCTGGGAGAACCACTTGGAGGGTAAAAGGCGGTGCAGAGGGTGTGTCTCCAGACGGGAAGTGTGTGTGCCGGCTTGGCATTGGCCAGCAAGTATTCATTGCTGATCGCGCGGAACTTGAAATGTCGCAACTTTTAGGCCCCTTAGTTAACGCGCTAATGAATGTTGGCGCCTAAAATTGATGCTGGCATTGTTTTTCCATGTACCTCAATGTGTTTGCTAAGTTTCATCGCGATCGGCGACTTCACCATTGTGGATGTTCCCTTGTTAGTATAGCGAGATCATGTGTTGACAGTCCGGCTCGATGGCTGAATGGTTAGCGTGCTGGCCTTTGGTCACAGGGGTCCCGGGTTCGATTCCTGGCAGGGTCGGGAAATTTAACCATGATTGGTTAATTCCGCTGGTACGAGGGCTGGGTGTATGCCATCTTCATTATCATTTCATCCTCACCGCGACGTGCAGTTCGCCTACGGAAACAACCAAAAGACCTGCACCTGGCGAGCCGAAATTGTTCTCGGACACTCCTGACGCTTAAAGCTGTACACTTTTTCTTCTTTTTATTCTTTTTATGTGGTGACATTCAGGCTTATAACTCAGAATGATTGTAAATTTGGTTGTAAATGTGGGATTTGAGAGAAAATATGAATCTCGATGGGCCTCGTTTAAATACGCAGGTGTAGAGGTGGCTTTATAGTCCAGGCATAGAATGTTTGAGGGCCTTGTCCAGAAAAATTCATGGTAGCTCTGGGAATTGGCTTAGTTAGTTTCTTGGGTAGCTGAATCCTAATTTTTGCTGTACAAAGCCTCTTTTTCTTTGTATCTTCGGGAAATAATATCTAGAAATACTGAAATTAGACGCAAATTTCAACAAAATAGTCCTATGACATTTTGACGTATTACGAACAAGGGAGTGGAGGTGGGGGGGGGGGGGGTGCGTGCGCGCCTCTGCACCTGGGCCTCGGCGCCGTAGGGCTGCCTGCGCTATGTTACGCAACTCTCCTTAACCACCCACGTCATTTACGTACGCTCTCCCGTCACCAGCCTTCACCTTTTACGTTTCCGTTAAAACTGTCCTCCTCCCCCTACTCATTCTTCTTTACAGTGCCTGGAAGTCCCCCACCCCCTTACTCTTTCTAAAAAATACATAAGAGAGGGGAGTACTTTCCATTTTAAAACCTTGGAAACAGTACGCGTTTCAGTCAAAGTTAGTGGTTGAAATTTTGAAATTTACGGTAAAAATCAAGAAAACACACACGTGTTACAAAGCAGTTGAAACATATTTAAATAGTACAGAGCTAGCTTTTTGCTCTAGTCTAGTCGAAAAAGGAGAATAAAGAACAGATGTGCATTTGTTGTTCTTATTATTCATTTCATTTTTATACGCCAGGATTTTCGTGGAAAATGAAAAAAACTTCAAAAATTAGGAATATGACATTACGCGAATGATTAGAATATACAACGTTCCCTTAGTAATAGAAAGTTTTGAAAAAAAGACAAATTAAAAAAAAAACATCACAAATCTGAGTCTGTTTTCCGGGATAAGTTTAAGAAGAACTGAGGATTTTGAGGAATACGATTTGGTTTGCTATGAATAACTCTGAAATCAAAAGACGCAAGAAGGTGTTTAAGACGTCCAAGAATAGAATATTTGATGCCTTAAAATCGCAGTAAAAATAATGGTCCGAATCCCAAAAGAAAAGCGTAGCAAGGGAGAGATTTTGACAGTTTGTGCAAAGTGGATCAAAACTCAATGGCAAACTGCAGGAATGGATTCCTCATTAAACAAAAGAAGAAAAAAACGAGGTTGTGACTATGGGTCTGTAAACGCATAATTGCAGAACTATCCGACCTCCACTCGACGACCACGCTTTCTTGACTTGGACATCTTCGTACCCCCTCCCTCTGGACTTTTTACGTTTGGGTACACGTACTGTCGTGTATTCTTTCGCCCTGTGAGTGGGGGGTGGTAGAATAGCACCCATGGTATCCCCTGCCTTTCATAAGAGGTAACTGAAAGGGTCCCCAGGGACTCTTAACTTTGGAGCGTGGGTTGGCGACCACGGGGCCCTTAGATGAGTCCGCATTGTTTCCACTTAATTGTGCCAGGCTCCTCACTTTCATCTATGCAATCCGACGTACCTTGGCCAACAGTTGAACTTTTCCGACACCGATGGTATTATAGCACTCGATACCTGGAGCGTCTTTTATTTTCACGCCCTTTCTGGCCGTTGTCCTTCTTTGACCGATACCTTCATTTTTCGAATGTCGAATCCCTTCCATTATTTCCCTCAGGTTAGTGTTACATTGAGAATGATTGCCTAGTAGGACTTCCCCTTACAGCAATAATCACCATCACCACTGTAACATATTTATTACTAAAAACTAACAGGGTGTGGGGTAATAAACTTACTTTTGACAACATACCATATAAGTTCTGGGAAAAGGAGATTGGCGTTCGGTTTCCCCATTAATTTTGAGGTTAAGATATTTTACTTTCATTGAAATAAAACTATGAATTCGTTTGATAGAACAATATATATTCTTTAAATAATATATCAGAAAATAGTGAGTCTTGTTGCGATAAAACAGATGAGAATATGAAATTATGACATTGCAACTGAAAGAAACTAGGCATGAATTTGAATTCTTCTTGACCGGATAATTAACAATTTATACGAAATATTTCCCTCACTGATTCACTTGACTGTACCTTCAACACTTTTAGTGTAATTACGACGTAATCCATTGCTCTGGTGTTTACTGTAGATGTGTCACGCCTAACGTGGTGATACATCCTTGTGACTGCTTCTTCTCCATATCATCTGATTCTTTGTAAGTCAATATGGTATTACCTCTTGGCAGGTCCAGGGTTGCCCTCTCTGACTCCATGGTAAGCCTTGCGTCCGTGTCTTCAACTGAATGAGCGACCAACCTTTTGGTCTCACTCTCTCAATGACCAATAATTAATGGCTCACTAAGTCTTCACCACCTCTCGTTCACACTCGTTGGCTGACCAACTAAGGCCTCTTGATCTAGTAGACTTCTTCACTGTACTGCATCCGTATAACTAATGACTGACGCTACAATATGCACCCACCTTTTATAGACGTTGGTTGACACAGCTACGTAATCTCCAGAAATAACAATGACATACTCCCACCTACGCGACAGATATTACAGACAGTGGTGAAACCGTCGCCGGCTCGTTGGGTTTCTCAAAGACAGTGAGCTCAGTCCTAACTAAATACGATGACGTAGCCATGGCCTAGCAATGACTTGGCAGAATCGCCAGTAGTATAACAATATAACGACGTCACATCCACATCTGATACATCGAAACTATCACTGTACAGGTATTTAATGATAATCTATATATACGTATATATGCGTACACTCAATTACAAATACGCACGCGACAAGCTTTGCGTACTGGAATTGAATAATAATTATAACAAAATAATAGTAATCTCACAGATAAAATAATACTGACGTAATAATAATCATAATAATAAAATACAGATAAAATCATACAATAATAAAAATACAGATATCATCTTGTAACGGGATTTGAACCGCTACACCACCACTGTCGTGTATTCTGAGCTGCTGCTGATCAAACTCTCGCTGGGTGCTTTGTGGCAGCCTATAGTAACACCAGGCATTGCTCATTGTTTTCGACCCTCAATACGATGATGAACAGAGGCCTGTATTGAAGCAGGAGGAGATCACTTTGAATGTTTCATGTGATACGTGGATGGTGCGTTACAGCTGGCTTTACAGGCAAGTGTATAAACGAGTGATGAGAGTGTCGGGTTGCACTAACGCTTCTAAAGGCGGGACGGATAGCTCTGTAACTATATACGCAGTTCAAAAATATTACGGGAACGTCTGGTATGTGAACGTTAATTTGGTGGATGGGGTTCCAACAGGAACGTGCACTGAACCCCATCTACCCCAGTACTGCTGGGGTAAATCATTTTGTATTTTATTGTTATTCTTTAGAACGCTTTTTACAAAGTTTAAAATCTGTGAACATACAGGCCAAGCCAAGTACAGCTGTCTCGACAGTCCGCTCTCACTACCGCAGTTCAGCTTCTCCAGCGAGCTGGATTTCCTTGCCGGTGCGAAAGAGAGCTACCCCAGCGAAATTTAAATCGCTTGGTTGACGCATGCAATTGAAGCTTCCTAGTCCTGAGAGCGGGGCGGGGCTGTGGACCCTCTCCCGACAGCAAGTTACGGTGACAGGCCAGCTAGCTTAGGTAAGGGAGGTTAGTTTTAATATTTGACACTCGGAAGAGTTCAGCGCCACACACTAGAGACCAGAAGAAAAATATCAACGTGTTATTTGAACATCATCTTGCTAATAAAGATGGAGCCAGTTTATGAAATTAATTGTAATATAGATTTTCTTGGATTTCAGCATGTATAAAGTTTGTTTGAGCAATTCATTGATGGCACGTGTAGAGTATGTTTTCCGATAGCCGCAAAAAATATTTAGGTTGCCCAACACGAACACAGAGCTAAGCGCGAAGTAAAATAATATTGTATAGTGGTATATAGTGAAGTTTTGTAGTGTTCCTCATGGATTATAGGTGAAGTTTTCGTGAGTTCTGTGCCATTCTTCATGAATATAATGCGTGTTATACATGGCGACGAATATTTTCCCTCGTTTGTCGTTGATGCACGAATACTCAGTAAGCGAGTGAAACTACAGAAATTTGTTGACGGTAAAATACCAGTTAAACACTGCTGATTCAGTTTAGGTTAGGCATTTTAATTTAAAAACAAATAAAATATTCTGGAAAGACCTTTCACAGGTAGACCTTTCCACGAAAAATGCAGGCCTTTTAAAACGGCAATGTTAACTTTAGAGAGTGTAGTGGGGCTACGGTTGCTTACATAAAAAAATCTTCGCAGCTGGGCTAACGAGTGTGTTCACCGAACGCCACTGGGTTCCAATGATCGTACAGCATACCTTGAGACCTTATCTACTCACGGTATGTCAGATTGAAGTTATACCCCATCTGTAGGCGTAGCCAGGCATTAAACTGTCAGGTGGCCCCTCAAAACAAAGTAAATAGCGGTGCGTCCCTGTGTCGTTATGAGGTACACAGACTACTGCGGTCATTTGAGCACGTTGTACGTGAACCAGCACATCCCATGAGACGTCTTAACGAGGTTCAAGTCGCAGGGGCCATCACTTTGATCCAGGAAGGATGGACTCTTCGTCGTGTTGCTGTGGATATCAATGTATCTCCGTCAGTTATTCAACGCTCGTAGAATCGCTACAAAGAGACAAGCCAGTTCACAAAGAGGGTTGGACAAGGTCGTGGACGCATGACAACCCCACAGGATGACCGATATCTGGATCTGTGCGTGCGGCGTTGTTCAGCAACTGCCAGAGAACTGCAGCAAGACTTCCGGAGGGTCACTGGAGTCACGGTGTCTGACCAGACAGTAAGGAACAGGTTAAGAGAAGTGTCCTTACGACCCAGACGTCCTGTTCGAGCGCCCCGTTTAACGCAGCAACATCGCACATCTCGTCTTCTGTTTGCCCGTACCCACGTCAACTGGCAACTTCGCCAATGGAGACCTGTGTTGTTCACAGACGAGTCCAGATTTCTCCTGAACAGCGTGAAGGACGTCAGTGTGTATGGAGACGCCGTGGTGAGCGTGGTGAGCAGTACATGCCAAATATTGTCCAGGAAGGCGACCGATTTGGACAAGGTTCTGTGATGGTGTGGAGTGGTATCAGTATTGATAGCCGTACAGATCTTGTCGTCGCCCGTGGTAATCTTACCGCTGCGGGGTACATCGAGCAGATACTGCTACAGCATGTGTTGGTTGCTGCATACGGTGTTGGCCCTGAATTGGTACTCATGCACGACAATGCCAGGACTCATGTAGCGCGCATCGCCAGAGCTGTCTTGCGAAAACTGGGCATTCAAAAGATGGAATGGCCAGCGGTGTGTCCCGACCTTAATCCCATCGAACATGTGTGGGATATGCTTGACAGAAGTGTCCGTGGGCCTTCTGTTCCACCACAGAATCTCCAAGACCTCAAACAGAGTCTCATTGAAGAATGGGACCTGATACCGCAACGTGACATCCGTCGACTTATATGGAGCATGCCACGTAGGTGCCAAGCTATTATAAATGCTCGTGGAGGACATACACCACACTGAAGCTCTCCAACTACGATAAAAATATCCACCCTGGAGGACTGTTATCGCTTCGTTTTCACCACTATTTGGACATTTCCGTTTGTGTTCTGAAAATGAACGCGAATCCATCTGTCCTTTTGTACAGTTCAACGGTAAAGAATATAGGTTTAGTTGGTAATATACCTGGGCGTGAGGTATTGTTTTGTGGAGCATGGCATACGTTCAAAAGCATGTTCCCCTAATTTTTTTGAACTGTGTATTTCCGGACACTTGTTGTCTATTCTTTTCTCTCTCTCTCTCTCTCTCTCTTTTCCCTTGTGGGTGGGGGTGACAGAATAATACCTACGGTATCCGCTGGTTGTCGTAAAAGACGGCTAAAAGGGGTCGCAGGGGCTCTGAACTTGGGAGCGTGGGTTGGTGACCACGGGGCCTTAGCTGAGTTCTCGCATTGCTTCTACTAACTTGTGCCAGGCTCCTCACTTACATCTTTCCTCTCCGACCTACCTTGGTCAACTCTTGTTCTTTTCCGACTCCGACGGTATTAGAGCATTCGAGGCCTAGGAGTATTTCATTTTCATGCCATTTGTGGCCCTTGCGTTTCTTTGGCCGATACCTTCATTTTTCGAAGTGTCAAATCCCTGTCATTTTCCTCTCTGATCAGTGTTGTATAGAGAATGGTTTCCTAGTTGTACTTCCTCCTAAAATAGTAACAACCACCACCTGCACCACCACCTCCTCGCTCCCTCCTCGCTCCCTCCTCCCCCCCCCTCCTCACTCCTTTCTTCCTGAACCCCTGAAAATGTCAAATATCCCTTTTGGCAAAGTCAAATGATCATAAATACGTCTTTTCATAAATGAAAATCAAATTGATAACTATTGATTAATTTCTCTGCACGTAACGAATTGTTTCAGAGAGACATCTGTGTGAAATTTAGAGTCGACATGTATAGGATTCAGTGCTTTGAACGTGGGAGAAATTGATTCGGAGCCCTTGAAACTACCACGCATGAAATAATCTGTAATGTTGAGATGAGACCTCTTTGATAAAATAACCTATATGTCTCTGTTGTGGCCATCCATTAGTATACTTCACATCACAGTCTGCCAGATCATATCGGCCATCTGTACTCTTAACGCTCCTCTTTTGACAATGTCTCTGTCATGGTCACCCATTGTTACTTCACATCACAGCCTGCACGGTTGCTAGGTAACATCGCGTTGCACATTTTGTACCTCTGATTTCGCGACACCAACCACTGCCAACCATAAGGCATATTTTTGTCGAGATAATGATGGAGCGTGGCATTGTATGGAAGTGAATTGATGATAACTAGCTCAGAAAGAAAGAGAATAGAAGCTTTTGAAATGTGGTGTTCAGAAGAATGCTGAAGGTGAGATGGATAGATCGAATCACGAATGAAGAGATACTGAATCGAATTGGTGAGAGATCGATTTGGCTAAATTTGACGAGAAGAAGGGATAGAATGATAGGACACATTTTAAGATACCCAGGACTTGTTCAGTTGGTTTTTGAAGGAAGTGTAGGTGGTAAGAATGGTAGGGGTAGACCAAGGTATGAATATGACAAGCAGATTAGAGCAGATGTAGGATGTAATAGTTACGTAGAAATGAAAAGGTTAGCACAGGACAGGGTGGCATGGAGGGCTTCATCAAACCAGTCTATGGCTGATGACTCAAACAACAATAACACAACGGTTGCCCTACGACAATTAAGAACAGCGTTATGTGGGACCGAAAATTTGAGAAATTCTTAAATTGCTTCTAATTCCGACCCACGATGAGCGTGTGTAACTGAATGGAGATCTTATGCTCGACTTAAGGGTACAATTGCCGTAGACTTTGGACAATTAGGGCAGAAATTCTGAGTACCACAAAATATTTTGAAACATTTGCTTGGGTATAGATTGTAATTAGCAATCCGTGGCATTAGGTCACCATCCAGGTAAGTTAGTTAACATCAATAGCATAACACGTGGTGATTATATTTTTAAAGGAAATACAGCTTGGCAACCATCCTCTATTAACACTAATCAGAGGGGGGAAAAATGGAAGGTTTCCGACGCTTCGAAAAATGAAGGTATCGGCCAAATAAAGACGAGGGCCACGAAGGGCGTGAAGATGAGACTCCCTAGGATTCGCAAACCTATAGTTGGGCCCACGGGAGTTGAAGTCTGGCATTAGAGTGGCGAAAGCAGTAAGTACGAAGTAAGCTGCGTTGTCATAGTTAAAAATACCCCAGTCTCCGGGATATCACTCTATCATACAGGCTGAATATTTAATGAGCTACGTTTGCCTAATGCAATTCAATGAACTTTGAACCGTTCCTACGCTCGTGCTAATAATTCCGGCATTTAAGACAGAGTACGTCATTGCCGATAAATAGGAGATTTCATATTCATTAAACTGACAATAACCTCAACAAATGCATATGTCAAATAGAACTGTACAACTAGCGACTGATTAACTTACAAAAAAATAAAATAAGAACGAAAATATCGTTCAGGCAACAAACATTTAAATTATTACATAAACCAGCAACAACTAACGCAGCTAACACAGTACTACTCCGAATAATATCACAAAAGCGACTGAGATTATGCCAACCCACGGGGGGATAGCTACCTTAAATGTGTCATCTCTGTTATGGTTGCCATAGCAACAGACCATTTTCGAGCAGCGTTAGTCAACTTTTTCTCGTCGGTGGCACTAAACGCCAGACTTCAACTCTCGTGGGTCCAACTATAATATCCGTTGGGGTCGGGAAAAAAACAAGAGTTGTCCAATGGAGGTCGGATAGTGTAGATAAAATTGAGGAGTCTGGCACAAAGAAGTCGAAGCTATGCCAGGACTCAGCTAAGGGCTCCGTGGTCGCCAACGCACGCTCCGAAGTTAAGAGCCCCTGAGGCGAATATCATAATAGGCTGAAAGATAATAGTATATTATGCAGCAAGCCTATAATCGAATTTATTAGGACCGGAGTATTTTTACGAACGTAATTTCCATACGAGCGTCCGTCTTAATAACTGTTCTAGGCAAGATGTATTCGACTGTTTTTGTTCGACCACAATTAAAAATCTTACGTTTTGAGTACTTTTTTCTTTCATTCCGTATCAGGATGGGATACGTCGTGCCTCCTAGTGGATGACTTCTCCCAGGCCACGAGATGTGCTACAGTGATTTGGGGTGTACTGGAGTGTGGGAAAGGAGTGGTTGTTGCCTATAAAAAGTGCTGTCCGTCATTTTCCTGGCGATGAGAATGGAAAACCACAGAAAACTATTCTCAGGACAACCTAAGGTGGGGTTTGAACCCACTCGCCTTCCGAATGCAGAGTAGATCTGCTCCGTCCAACGTTATTTCATGCTCAAAGTGCAGCGCCGTCATTGTAGCGTACCATCTGCGAGGACTTAAAAAACGAAAACAATCTTCACAAGAAATACCTCTGGCCGGGCTGAGTGGCTCAGACGGTTGAGGAGCTGACCATGAAACTATTTGTGATTACAACCAACACGCGGGGAACACCATGGGTCGCCTTTACTTCGCGTAGTACCACTATGTTGGGTACCAAATGGGTTTGTGATTAGTAGCACTCTGAGGAACACCACGGGATAGTACGAGTCCCTGTGGTTAGTACACCAAGGTGATGAACACCATAGGATTGCGTTGCCTGTCAAGGGCGCCGCGATGTGCGAAACACATTAGGTCTGTAATACATGTGCGAATTTCATTACGTGTGAAAAAATGAAAACCTACAACCTGTTTTCCAGTCATTGACCGGGTCAGGGATGGAATGAATGAAGCAGATATAGGCTGTTAGTACGATGGGGTCGCCACTCCCAAAGTGATTTATTAATGAGTAATGAGTGAGTGAATGGAGAGTGTTACTGGAATGAAAGATGACAGGGAAAACCAGAGTACCCGGAGAAAAACCTGTCCCGCCTCCGCTTTGTCCAGCACAAATCTCACATGGAGCGACCGGGATTTGAACCACGGTATCCAGCGATGAGAGGCCAACGCGCTGCCGTCTGAGCCACGGAGGCTCCTCATCACCTGTGAGTCGTACCATAATGTATGGAATAACGCGAGTCTACGTTACTCTTGACTAGTACCACAACATGGGAAATAACATGGTTCTATTTTTCTAGCGATAAATACCATTATGAGGGCCGATGACCTGGATTTTGGACCCGTTTCGAGAACGAGCATATTCTAATCGATTCAGCATCGTGCTATAGAAGCAGTCCCTTGGTCCGTACTACTATTGTTTTGTGCCAGCTTCTGTGCATGTGAGGCACTGTGGGTCGGATCCACTGATAGTTTTAACTTCATATCAATCCATCCATTCATTCTTCGTCCTCACGCTTTGAATTCTGGTCAGTGGAGGATTTTGGACTTTTAATTTGTCATCTCATTTCGTCTCATTTCGTACCATTAGGGGCCAATCACCTCGATGTTAGGCCCCTTTAAACAACAAACATCAATGAATCAATCAATCAATCAATCAATCAATCACGTGGCCACTTGTGGGCCGAGACCCACTCTGCATCCACGAACTGTTGAGACTCCACTGCAAATCTTGTATGTATGACAATGCGGCGACGGTGCACTAGGAGAAATATGTACCTCCACTTGTATAAATGCCTGTGTATGGCTTTTATACAAAAATTAAGTTCCCAGAAGGATATCATAATTTAATTTTACCCAAACAGATATTAAGAACATTCTGGCTCCTTAGCCATTTGCAATCGTGAAATTACCAGCGTAATGTTACGGATGAAAAGTCCTAAAGAGCTTGAATGTTTATTATTATTATTATTATTATTATTAAATTAACTTAAACATAAGTGATGTTATTTTAAGTACAGGTTGTTGATAGTGCACTGTGTAAATTCTTCTGCTGAATGGTGTGTTTGAAGTTGGGTTAATGTTCGTTTAACTCTTTTTCATCAATTCGGGATTGTTCCGCATACGATATTAATCTATCCAGTATGGTTAGTTGATATCGATAGTTGCAATAACATACATACATACATTATCATTATAGACTGTTATGCCTTTCAGCGTTCAGTCTGCAAGCCTCTGAGAATTTACTAAACGTCGCCACAATCCTCGATTTGCAACTAGTGTTGTGGCCTCATTTAGTTCTATACCTCTTATCTTTAAATCGTTAGAAACAGAGTCTAACCATCGTCGTCTTGGTCTCCCTCTACTTCTCTTACCCTCCATAACAGAGTCCATTATTCTCCTAGGTAACCTATCCTCCTCCATTCGCCTCACATGACCCCACCACCGAAGCCGGTTTATGCGTACAGCTTCATCCATCGAGTTCATTCCTAAATTAGCCTTTATCTCCTCATTCCGAGTTCCCTCCTGCCATTGTTCCCACCTGTTTGTACCAGCAATCATTCTTGCTACTTTCATGTCTGTTACTTCTAACTTATGAATAAGATATCCTGAGTCCACCCAGCTTTCGCTCCCATAAAGCAAAGTTGGTCTGAAAACAGACCGATGTAAAGATAGTTTCGTCTGGGAGCTGACTTCCTTCTTACAGAATACTGCTGATCGCAACTGCGAGCTCACTGCATTAGCTTTACTACACCTTGATTCAATCTCACTTACTATATTACCATCCTGGGAAAAAAAACAACCTAAATACTTGAAATTATCGACCTGTTCTAGCTTTGTATCACCAATCTGACATTCAATTCTGTTGAATTTCTTACCTACTGACATCAATTTAGTCTTCGAGAGGCTAATTTTCATACCATACTCATTGCACCTATTTTCAAGTTCCAAGATGTTAGACTGCAGGCTTTCGGCACAGTCTGCCATTAAGACCAAGTCGTCAGCATAGGCCAGGCTGCTTACTACATTTCCACCTAACTGAATCCCTCCCTGCCATTTTATACCTTTCAGCATATGATCCATGTAAACTACAAACAGCAAAGGTGAAAGATTACAGCCTTGTCTAACTCCTGTAAGTACCCTGAACCAAGAACTCATTCTGCCATCAATTCTCACTGAAGCCCAATTGTCAACATAAATGCCTTTGATTGATTTTAATAATCTACCTTTAATTCCATAGTCCCCCAGTATAGCGAACATATTTTCCCTCGGTACCCTGTCATATGCTTTCTCTAGATCTACGAAACATAAACACAACTGCCTATTCCTCTCGTAGCATTTTTCAATTCCTTGGCGCATACTGAAAATCTGATCCTGACAGCCTCTCTGTGGTCTGAAACCACACTGGTTTTCATCCAACTTCCTCTCAACGACTGATCGCACCCTCCCTTCCAAGATGCCTGTGAATACTTTGCCTGGTATACTAATCAATGAGATACCTCGATAGTTGTTGCAATCCTTCCTGTTCCCTTGCTTATAGATAGGTGCAATTACTGCTTTTGTCCAATCTGAAGGTACCTTACCAACACTCCACGCTAATTTGACTACTCTATGAAGCCATTTCATCCCTGCCTTCCCACTATACTTCACCATTTCAGGTCTAATTTCATCTATTCCTGCTGCCTTATGACAATGGAGTTTATTTACTATCCTTTCCACTTCCTCAAGCATAATTTCACCAACATCATTTTCCTCCTCCCCAAGAGCTTGACTGTTTGCAACACCACCATGATGATTTCCTTTTACATTGAGAAGATGTTCAAAATATTCCCTCCACCTCTCCAGTGATTCCCTGGGATCTGTTATGAGTTCACCTCAAAACACTGTTCATTTCCTTTTTCCCTCCCTTCCTAAGATTCTTTATTACTGTCCAGAAAAAACGGAACTTTAATTAAAGGCATACATGGTTACGTCATATGTCATTAGCGTATTATAGTATTTATTTTTGTGATAATTGTCCATTAAGATGTCATACGTCTATTACTGTAGTTGTCATCGACCACTTGTAAAAGAAACCTTATTTCATTGACTATCTAATGTGTGTTTCATTTCGCCTAAAGTCAGATGACATCGAGCAATGTTCTTGCAAAACTTGAGCGGGACAAGTCCGTCACATGTCCACGCTCTATGGAACAGCCTTGGCGGATGGAAGCGCACGTCACAGCATATCTAAAGGCCACATTTTGTATGCAACAGTTGCTAATTTTAGTAATGATGCGCGTTCTAGATCATACATTATGTATTCCAGGTGACATATAATTACACTTAGTTCATCAAGTACCGCGACACCTCTGCAGATAGTCGTCCTAAAGCCTTGAACGTGAAATGTACTGTACATGTTTTAATCCTGCCTCTGATCTGAATGCTAATGTGCTGCGGTTTTCTGTGATACAAAAACTCCTACAAGAAAATTCCTACTGTAAAAACAGTGAATAGACCACGCGAGTCTCTGTCTTAATTTTAAGTTTTCTTTTTCATGAAATCGCTGTTGTTCAAAGATCCGATATTACTATTCTTCAAGTGGCAATGTTATTTGCTGTTCCCTTTCTATCCTTTTTCTTGATTATAAGACGATGTTAATAAAGTGTCGTTAAAAGTACATACATCGAAGTTCTAAATTACGCGATTTTAAACTAAATTATTGAAGGTATCGCATCACATGTAGGGAGAAATCATTCTTATTTATTTATTTATTTATTTATTTATTTATTTATTTATTTATTTATTTGCGCCTATAAGAGGGATACTTTCCCAATTAGAATAGACTGACAGAATAATTTCTACTGCATAATATTTACAGAAATATTAACAAAAAACTATAATGTTATTAATGACGATAATTCAAACAATAATGGTAATAATTACCTAACACTATGAGCATGTATAGAACCATTATCAGGAAACTGCAAGTCTTTGACAATTACTACTTACAGTAGGCCTAGTAATAATAAGAGTAGTGATAAATAATAAGTGTCTGAAAATTAGCAGTGAAATAATAAATGTAGATAAATAAAAATATACAAAGAGGGTAAACTAATTTAAATTAAAAAGCTGAAACAATGGTTATGGAGTTCTAAGTTATCGAAAAATGCAGTGGCACATTCCAGGTTGATTCTTATCCATCATTAAAAAAAAAAGTTACAATACGCCCCAAATTGTGCTGGCACTAACTCAAATGAGGCGAGATACGAAAGGGCTACCTGGATTAAGGTACAATCCCAGTATTCACCCGGCGTGAGAATGCGAGACCACAGAAATCTGTCCACAAGAGTATCGATGGTAGGGTTACAACTCATCTCGCGAATACAAGCTTGCAGGTAAACGGCTGATTCCATGTACCCTTTTTCTTATTCTTCGTTATTTATTTATTTATTTATTTATTTATTTATTTATTTATTTATTTAATTTCTTGTCTTAAGCCAAACGTCAGTGGTTACACTCATAAAGTATTGGTGACCTACTCAGTATTTATGAATTTTTAGGCTATAAGACAGTTACCTAATACATGGTGTATCTAAATCCCTAATAGTCTACACACTCTGAGGCCTTGCAGAAGGGGCCGAATAGAAAATATTTTGTATTTTGAGTAGGAACCCGTGTCTAGAAACATACAGTTTCCCCGCTACAAGACCCCATATGTGTGTGGAGGCGATAAAATACATCCACGGTAGTTTATCCGCTGCCTGTCGTAAAAGGTTGTATAAAGGGACCCTCGGGGGGTCTCACACTGAGAGCATGGGTTCGCGACCACAGGACCCCTAGTTGAGCCTGGCATTTTCCACTTAGTTATGCCAGGCTCCTCTCTTCTTTCATACCTGACCTCCCTTGGCCATTTTCTTTTCCGACCCCAACGATATATTTGCGCGGCCTAGGGCGTCTTTCATTTTTTAACCCTCGTGGCTCTTCCCACTTCTGCCGATGCCTTCAATCTTCGAAGGGCTAGATCACTTTCATTTCTGCTCTGATTAGTACTATGGTTGCCCAGTTGTACTACTTCTTAGTCAAGATCGCCGCCACCACCACTACACGTATGTTGCGTGTAAGTACGTTCTGTGTTTTCTGATAGAAGATGTATAGTACAGGATACTGTGGATTTGGTTCGCGCAGAGCTATCTGTAGCTATTTTCGTACGGCTCCAGTTATTACTACCTACGCACTACCTGCCGTAGCATATCCAGCTCTTACTTGGAGGGCCCAGGTTCAATTCACGAGCAGTTCAGGGATTTTGATTCTGGGCTAAGAGCTAGAACGGGGTGCACTCGTGCCTCGTGAGACCAACTGAGGATCGTGTGATACGAGAGGCAGCGCACCTGGTCAAGAAAGCCAAATAATAAGCTGAGAATTTCGTTATACTGACCATGTGGCATTCCAGTACCTGCAGCCGTCTGGCTGGACAGCAACCATCCTGGCAGGCCAATGTCCTCCTGGACTCTTGGGACATGTTAGATGTAGATGATGATGTAGATAATGATGTAGATAATGATGATGATGATGATGATTATTATTATTATTATTATTATTATTATTATTATTATTATTATTATTATTAATCGAATCTTCTACTTTTCCTTCCGTTTGACTCGTTAGCTGAATGGCCAGAGTAGCAGAAGGTCGCGGGTTCCATATTCGATATCTCTGACGCTGGGAGTGTGTACTCGTCTTTATACACACCATTTCACACACATCACACTACCACGCACCGCAGGGACATGTAATAGTGAATATAATGATTGTTTTTACGTCCCACAGACGACTTTTGACGGTGTTTGGAGACGCCAAGGTGCCGGAATTTTGTTCCACAGTTCTTTTACGTACCAGTAAATCTACCGACACGAGGCTGATGTATTTAAGCACCTTCAAACACCATCGGACTGAGCCAGGATAGAACCTGCCAGGTTGGAGTCAGAAGGCCTGTATCCCCCTGTGTGTGGGAGCAAGTAGAAATACACCCACCATATCCCTGCCTGTTGTAAGAGGCGACTAATAGGGATCGCAGGTGTTCTGAACTTTAGAGCGTGGGTTGACGACCCTTAGCTCAGTCCCTGGCATTGCTTCCACTTACTTGTGCCAGGCTCCTCACTTTCATATGTCAGTTGAGGGATTGCGTAGAATAACATAAGTTTGAGTGGTGTCTTTAAAAGTAGGAAAGATCACAATATGAAGGTAAAATTGAAGTCACAAGGACAAGGGGCAAATATTCGTTTATAGGAAGGGGAGTTAGGGATTGGAATAACTTACCAAGGGAGATGTTTACATTTCCAATTTCTTTGCAGTCATTTAAGAAAAGGCTAGGAAAACAACAGATAGGGAATCTGCCACCTAAATGCAGATCAGTAGTGATTGATCTATCCTTTCCGACCTTCCTTGCTCAGTTCTTGATCTTTTTCGACCCCGACAGTATTACATTTGCGAATCTTAGGGGGTCTTTCATTTTCACGCCCTTCGTGGCCCTTTTCTTTGGCTGATACCTTCATTTTTCGAAGTGTCGGATCCCTTCCATTTTTTCTCTCTGATTAATGTTATATAGAGGATGATATCATAGTTGTACTTTCTCTTAAAACAATCACCATCACCACCATCAGAAGGACAGCGCCTTAACCGTCCGAGCCACTCAGCCCAACTAATAGTGAATAAATCTCTCCACCTTAGGATAGCGACAGGAAGGGTGAAAAAGAGAGCCATCTCCTACAAGCCAAGAAGACCCTTGAAGAAGGTAGAGTTCTTCCACTAACCATAACCTCGAGATTAAGTGGGATTGAGTAGATAGCTCCGTCAAGAAGGGCATCTAGTCGTAAAATAGGGACAGATCCACATAAAGTACCGGCCTCACATAATTAGGAAAAAGCCAAGAACAAGATATTTTTCTTCTCTTCCCTTTTTTATGGCCAAAAGCTGGCCGGGAACAAATTTTTGGCGGAGCCGGAGTAATTACTGCAACGCTTGCCAGATCTCATTAGATACCGAATGGAGCAACGAGAGGTTTGGCTCTTTCATACTGTGTACACTGCTCATTGTAGTATGTAATGTTATGAACAGGAAGTGTAATCACGATAATTGCTCCGGTCTTATTCCCTTGAAGATTATTTCGATGAAAAGGCGCGGTGAACAGTTGAACAGTGGTTGCCAATTTAGGCGGCGAGGGCGCCGCAGCCAAGTAACAAATGCTCCCATGTGTGTAAACAGGCAAATATAAACTCGTACATCATTACCTCACTCGCAGGTAATGAGGAGGCTGTGCGCCTGTTGAGCTTCTCGTAGTGTTATGTACGACTAACATTTCTAATGTCAGGCTCCATGGCTAAATGGCTAACATGCTGGCCTTTGGTCCAGGGGGTCCCTGGTTCGATTTCGGCAGGGTCGGGTATTTTAACTTTCATTAGTTAATTTTTCTGGCTCTGGACTGGGTATTTGTGCCTTCATCATTCTAATTCATCCTAGGTAGGGCCTGAGGCTTCTTTCACACATAGTGGCGGTCACCCAGAATTCCTGGTGCCAGGCAACGTGATATTCGTTTTTTTTTTTTTTTTTGAGCGGCCAAGTTCGCAGCTGTACCAATGTTTACACGGAGTCGATATGGCCGCGCGTGTTGATCCAAGCTCTACATTCTGGAGACGAATGGGGCCGAAATCCACCGTCGGCTGTCCTGAGACTGGTATTCCGTGGTTTCCCACTTTCACTTCCAGGCAAATGCTGGGAGAGTTCTTATTCATAGACCGCAGCAGACTCCTTCCACCTCCTTATCCAGTTTCATTCACCATCATTTCATCAGCTGCTCAACTGAGTTTGGCGACAAGATGGCCATTCGGCCGTAAAAACATGCTATAAAATTTGATCGCCCCTCATGTACAAGCCCGTATGGAAACTGGACTAGGGGTTAGGTTATACATACGTACATTATCCCTCATACGATGAATATGTATATGACATAAACGATTGAATATTGCAATTTCTTTTTCGATGTATATGTTACTTTTAAGGTAAGAAGATTAGTAAATCCTAGAATTTCGCGGTAAAACCGAACATTACCATCGCGGCAACGGTCCGAAATTCCTTATGATAAGTATAAGTTTCAAACTTTTACCAAGGGACGTTGGTAAATCTTAGAATTTACCCATGCAGACTGGTATAACAGCTGCATCCAAGACTCTCACCCTCGCCGTGAACGTTTCTTTGTTGGCAATTTTTTGTTTTCAGTCCGCTCACCGCTGCGTAGCTTTAGTTCGCACGGGTAATTCCTAAGATTTACCAACGACTCTTGTTAAAAGTTCAAAATCTATGCATATTGTAAGAAATTTCGGTCTGTTACCGCGATAGTAATGTTCGATTTTACTGGTTAATTGTAGGATTCACCAATCTTCTTACTTTTACAGTAACATGTATGATATTAACGGAGACATTTGATCTTCACTGTGCGAGTTGGCCTTGTGGTTAGGGTTGCATAGCTGTGAGTTTGCATTCGGGAGATGGTGCGTTCGAATCCCACTGTCAACAGCCGTAGAGGCGGTTTCCCCATTTTCACGCCAGGCAAATGCTGGGACTGTACCGTAGACCAAGGCCGCTACCTTACCACTCCTAGCCATTTCCCATCCTTCCGTCGCCAAAAACCTTTGTGTTAGTGGGACCACTAAGAAAACCAAATTCGATTATCTTATAAAACCGTATTAATTGCAACGACCTTCAAGCATATGCACCTGGTAACACAACCCTGCATGCATAGATCCCAAATACGGAGTTTGGGTACCAAAAATTGGAAAACAGCAGACAGACACTAAAAGACTTTCTAACGGCTATATTATCCTACTCATTGGCAATTATTCTTCTGATATCGCTAACTAAAAGCTCAGCTAAAAGCTATGAAATCACTGGTCTACAAGAAATGATCTGATTACTGAAACACGATACAGTTTACGGGAGGGGAGCACTACGCTAGAACTCGCCCCACCATCCCAAAGCAAATCTCGTTAAAAAAAAAAAAAATGTAGTTACCACGAAGACATGTTCAGTCAGAATGCGTTTTGGTCATGGATGCTATCCGAGTCATCTCCACAGGATCAACGTCTTGGACACCCCTCACTGCCCAGAAGACCCTGGAGAAATAACCGATTCGAACCACATCCTACTGTCATGTAAGAAGTATCTGTACTCTTCTGTGGTGAAGTTAAATACCCGCTGCCAACCTCAGCTGTCATTCTCGTATCCAACCTAACTCCACCATTATGTGCCGTAATTTCTTAATATTTATCCGACTGTACTATTAGGCTACGTTATGAATATTTCAACCACGAAGAACTATAATTATTGTATGTTTTCTCATCCCCCTGTCGGTGGGGGTGGTAGAATAACACCCACGGTAACCCCTGCCTGTCGTAAGAGGCGACTAAAAGGGGCCCCAGGGGCTCTAAACTTTGGAGCGTGGGTTGGCGACCACGGGTCTCTTAGCTGAGTCCTGGCATTGCTTCCACTTACTTGTGCCAGGCTCCTCACTTTCATCTATTCTATCCGACCTCTCTTGGTCAACTCTTGTTCTTTTCCGACCCCGACGCTATTAGGTTTGCGAGGGCTAGGGAGTCTTTCATTCTCACGCCCTTCGTGGCCGTTGTCTTCCTTTGGCCGATATCTTCATTTTTCGAAGTGTCGGATCCCTTCCATTTTTCCCTCTGATTAGTGTTATATAGAGGATGGTTGCCTAGTTGTACTTCCTCTTAAAACAATAATCACCACCACCACCTGTATGTTTTCTCACTGTGTAAATACTAGCCGCATGGTCTAGCGAGACCGAACGCCATGAGTTTATTTTTAAAAATCTTGGTATACGTATCAACACAATTATTGTTACATTGGTGGTGTTATTCTTTATTTTTTAATTTTTACAATTGACTTTACGTCGCGCCGACACAGTTAGGTCTTACGGGGACGATGGTACAGGGAAGGGCTAGGAGTGGGAAGGAAGCAGCCATGGCCTTAATTAAGTTACAGCCCCAGCATTTGCCTGGTGTGAAAATGGGAAACCACGGAAAACCATTTTCAGGGCTGCCGACAGTGGGGTTCGAACCTACTATCTCCCGAATACTGGATATTGGCCGCACTTAAGCGACTGCAGCTATCGAGCTCGGTATTAAAGGTATTAAAGGGCATTCGAGGACTAGGGAGTCTTTCATTTTCACGACCTTCGTGGCCCTTGTCTTTCTTTGGCCGATACCTTCATTTTTCGAAGTGTTGAACTCATCCATTTTTTTTCTCTTTGATTAGTGTTAAGCTAAAACAATAATCACCACCACCATCTGTCAAACTATTTCAAGAGTTGTATTAAGTAGAGAGTTGGATTAAGTAGCAACTTCTTTAATGATGATGTTCTTCCGTCGGGCTGTGTGTCTCAGATGGTATAGCTCTGGCCTTCTCAGGCCAAGATAACGGATTCGATCCCGGCTACGTCTAGTGGTATTTGAATTTTCTTTATACACATAAGTGTCATGTTGGAAGATTTACCGGTTCTTAAAATAATTCCTGCACGTCTGCTTCTCCGAAAGCCACGTAAAAACAGTGTTACTAGGACGTGAAGCGGTCGTGTTGGCCGTGCGGTTAGGGGTGCGTAATCTCGTAATCATGAACATCGAAAGTTCAGCTTGATGAATGACGTTATCAACCATCACTTGTTTAACGTCATCACAGTTTGTTGCTTACGTCTCCAGCTTCATGTTCACTCTTGCAAATACGTCACCAGTTGGCCGGTTTAAGCCTGAGAAATATATGAAGACGTGGCTGCAAAACCACCGTTCTTCAACATAGGCCTACACCAATTCAGGAGTTTGTTCCAGTAAAAACTGTGATCGCAAATGAAAAGAGGCACCTTGGATAGGTTTTTAAAAATAAACAGCTGGAAGCAAGTCTAATAGAAAACTACAGCGTAAACAAATTAAGGTTTTCAAACTAGTGCATTAAACTATGGATTTCTTCTTTGTCATCATGAAATGTCTTCCATATGCCTGATTTGTACCAAACTGAGCGAAGTTTGTTGTAACTGGCTGCAAACCACTAATTTTAAATGTTAGGGGGGGGGGGGGGTCTTGCATACGGGACTTGTCATATATCTTAGAGCAGAGGTTCTCAATCTATTATGAGATTGTACTCCTCACTAATAGCTAAAAGTTCAATGTACCTGCACGAAAATAACCGTAAATGATAGGTTTTAAAAATATGAATACCTGGCTAATTATTAAGGTATTTTAATTGTTTATTAAGCCATTATTTCAAAAACACGTTGTAAATAAGACGAGATTGTGAAATTAAATACATGTTTGTAACACGTAATAAGAAATTTAAGACTATGTCTCCATCAAATATAATATAGTGGAAACCAAGTAACACAGGATACCCTGTTGGTATGAAAGTTTCACAAAACTCTAGAGTTTAGCCTAGATATCAATTTAATAAGTAAGGATGAAACTTTTCGATGTTAAGGGGACAGTCTGGAGATATTTTGGTCATTTTGGCGAAAAACAATTATGGCTGAAATTGAAAGGATTAGGTTTCTTCTTCCTTGTCACGAAGTTACTCCATTGAATTCAAACAATTTATCGCTTTAATAATGCTATGTTTGCCAGTCTGCACACAGCAGAAATTAGTGTGGCGTCTGCTTTTCTTTCATTTTGGCACCAATTATAATTTTACAAACTATTCCCATTTTTCTCTCATAATATTCTGCCAAATGTAACAAGATTTGTATGGTATATGTGTCACAGCTATATTAGGAAACCTGTGTATGGAATTTTTGATTGCAGAATTTTTTCAAGAAGTAGGGATCTTTAAATCCAAAATTTTAGAACATAAAAATTACGCAAACTTTAGTACAATATATATCATATAAATTATGTACAGAAAAATCAATACAATGCTTTTTAAAGAAGTATTATCCACTTAATTGCAAATATTCATTAACATCTCAATTACATTTCATGAAAAAAGGGAATTAAAAATTTTTAAAAATGCTTTCAAAAGCATTTTAGAAAAACTTATTTGTATATGAAATACATTTTCGTGATATCCCTACTTCTATTTAGGAGACATTCCCACAAAGTTCAGTGAAAATCCATGCGTTCGTTAAAAATATTTATCTCCGGACTGTCGTCTTAATCCTGGAATTCAGACAACACAAACCAAGATTTAAATGGAACGACGTGGTACAGTTTTCTGATGTGTCGTGGTGTGGAGTTCCTAACTCTCTGACTATCTTTTGAAACATATCAAACTGCATTTAAATTGAAAAATATGAAATATCTGCATTTAAAATGGAAAATATGAAAATTAGTATTCATTAAATAAAATACACAATCGTCGAACCTTGTACTCACACTTACTTCTTACCTGCTTACTTACATATACGTTATTTGATGGGCGCCAGCTACCACTCAGTGCAGCAATAATAGAATGAGAGTCTTGACTATCTCTAGGGTGTGGGGTAATAAGCTTACTTTTGACAACATACCATATAAGTTCTGGGAAAAGGAGATTGGCGTTCGGTTTCCCCATTAAATTAGGGTTAGCTAATTCTGTCATTGAAATAATACTATGAATTCATTTGATAGAACAAAATATATTCTTTAAATTGTACATAAAAATAGTAAGTCTTGCTGCGATTATGACATTGCAACTGAAAAATTCTAGGCATGAATTTGAATTCTTCGTGACCGGAAATTTAACAGTTTATACGAAATATATCCCTCACTGGTTCACATGACTGTACCTTCAACACTTTGAGTGTAATTACGACTTATTCCTTAGATCTGGTGTTTACTGTAGATGTGTCACGCCTAATTTGGTGATGTATCCATGTGACTGCTTCTTCTCCATATCATATGACTACTTGGTAAGTCTATCCTTCTTTGACTTCGTGGTAAGCCTTCCCGTCCGTACCTTCAACTAAGAGACCGACCAACTGTAGCCTCATTCTCTCAATGACCCATGAGTAATGAATCACTGAGTCCTCTCCTTCCCGTAGACTCCCGTTAACTTAATGACCGACTGAGGCCTCTGCATCTCGTTCACACTCCGGCCAACTGTCGCCTCTCCTTCCAATTGAATAATGACTGACGCTACAAGATACAGCGACCTTATATAGACGTTGGTTGACGCACCTACGTAACCTCCAGAAATAACAATAATCCACTCCCACCTCGCAACAGATATTACATACAATAGTGAAATAGCCTGGGGCTCCCAGTAGGTCTCTCCCAGCAGTGAGCGCACCGCTAAATGAGCACGATGACGTAGCAATGACGTAGCGATGACTCTGCATTTACTCCACCAGTATTGCACAATGTAGCAATGTCATATCCACATCTGATATACAGCAACTCTTTACTGTACATGTTTCTAATATTAATGTACACACACGTATATAAATGCATACAGTTAACTAAAATCACGCAGGCGACAAGCATTGCAGAATCGAATTGAATAATAATTATATTACAATAATAGTAATCTTACAAATAAAATAATACTATGGGCGTAATAATAATAATAATAATAATAATAATAATAATAATAATAATAATAATAATAATAATAACACAGATAAAATAATAATAAAAATACAGATATCACCTTGTAACGGGATTTGAACCGTTACAGTGGTTCTTGTGAATCTTTCTAACGAAGCGTGGCCCCATATATATATAATTAACCTTCTTGTTAGTTATTTCGATAATTACATTTTTCTTCATTATTTCCCTGAAGGCTGCTCGCGTACTGCCAGGGATAATGTGGTAAACTTACGTTCAACACCGGAGAGGAGCGCTATTACTAGTCAGATGATCAGAAAATGTTTTGTTTGTTCCGTTGACTGTTTGTTCACAATAACATGTCGCCCTCTTGTCGAACTCTGACCTACTACAAAGTTACAAAAGTCCAGCCTCTCGCTACAGCACATTGCGAAGCGATAAGCTAAATCCCTTCCTCGCCGGCTGAAACCTTCGATAACACTGATTATCGCGGAGAGATGAGCTAATCGCCCATAATGCTTATGCAACACAGTTGTTTAGTTAACGGATGAGCTTAATGTTGTATAATGTCGCCTATTACATATGCACTGGCTGGTCTGGACAACGGAATGTTTTCGGGGCTGTGCATGACACACTCTGAATATGTGGTCTGGTTTAAAGTGATCAATTTGTCGGAATTGGCGATTTTTACGACCACAAATGAATGTTATTTGTTTTCCGCTTTATTGCCTAGAGATTCCAAATTACACTGCGTCCTAATGTAGAAAGTATTCTGGTGTGGTGACATTGCTTTCGTAACGAAGTTTTATAAAGTAACTGTTCGGTTCTTCTGTCTGCGGAAAATAATTTTGAAAAAACAAATTTATAAACTAACTGAAGAATAAGTGTAACAGAATTATACCTGAAGAAGAAACAGCTTAATTAAAATAGAATAAAATCTTTCGTCCTTGAAAGGTCACCAGATTCTATCAAATCACACTAACCGTAGAATACTAACATACGTACGCAAATTTCACGTGTATGCGTCTTATAACTCTGCACTGCTCCTTCCCGCGTTACCCCCAACAGACCACCTCCATGCTATGCTTCCACTGATCAATGTGGATGATGTCACCATAGCATTTAGATGCATGTGTGAGGAGTCAATGCCGGGAGAGTTCATTTTCGGTAAGTCATTGCGCTTTTTTTTTTTTTTTTTACGTGTTGCTAGTATTGACGCATTATCGTCGGTACGTATTATTATTATTATTATTATTATTATTATTATTATTATTATTATTATTATTATGTAATAGGGTACTTGTATGTTGTATGCGGGTAGGTTCCTCATTCCGGATGGTTGTGTTATAGTTATTAGGCATCTGGCTCTCCTAGACAGAATGGATAAACGAAGAGTGAAATAGTTCATTTGTCGTATTCTTGACGAGCTGAATGAAGATGAGAGCTGGAGAGACAAACGTTTAGAAACTGAACTTGAGCACGAAGAATCTCCGATGACGATCCGAACTATTCACCTTTTGACGATGGTTCCGAAGATAAATCTCGACTGTGATCCAGATTGACGAGATTGTGTTGAAATGCAGCAAACTGAGCAGCCATCGAAAGGGAAATCTCAAAAAAAGGAAATAGGAAGAGAATACCGTAACAGAAGCGACTTCTTCAAACAGCTCAGTTCAGCCTCTCAACCTCTAGAACAGCTTTTTGTTGACTTTGAAGTAGATACTCTCTTCGATAAGGATGGGTACATGTGGAAAACAACTGGTTCAAACACAGGAAAATTCCAAAACATATTGTAGTTCATATCCCACCAGGACCTACGTCGAACGTAGAAGCTGATCCACTTAAGTGTTTTGAATTATTAACAAAATATAACGCTAACTATACTTCATAAGTCTTCAATAACGTATTAGTTCTGGTAACAATGTGGAACACCGGGCGAGTTCGCCGTGCGGTTAGGAGCGCGCAGCTGTGAGCTTGCATCCGGGAGAAAGTGGGTTCGAATTCCACTATCGGCAGCTCTGAAGATAGTTTTCCGTGGTTTCCCATTTTCACACCATGCAAATGCTGGGGCTGTACCTTAATTAAGGCCTGTCCCCATAAGACCTATCTATGTCCATGTAACGTAAAGCAAATAGAAAAAAAGAAAACAGAAAAGAAATCAATGTGGAGCTTCCTTATTGTTTTAAGGTACATACGGACCTGCACGTAAAATTTACGTATGTTAGTATTGGGCAACTACCGACTAATTTTAGTACTCTAGGGCTAAAAAAATATTTAAACATTTATGTTTATTTCTTTTAAAACCTTAAAAACTTGCAATTTCGAACTTACCTTAATTAAGTCCTCACTTCTCTCCACTCTAGCATGGTTTGAATTGTTATTACAACTATCGATTTTAAACAAATCGACTAGAGAAAGGATTTCGAGGTACAGTATCTTTCCAAAAATATAGCTATTTTCATACTGGCAGGTCAGCACATGTATTTGGGAACATGAATTGAAGCTAAATAAACACAATTTGTTTCACCATTTGCACCTTATTTTTGTGAGATTACTACAAATTGCCACCTTTTCCCTTCTAATTCATGCTTCAGCACTTTTTCCTCCCACTTTTATCTGTGTTTTTAAAAAGATTATATTAAGGCTATAAAATCTTTTTCTCTGCTTCAACATTATTTCCGTGGGCGAAAATTTTGATAAAATGAAATGCTTCATGTGTGCTCTACACTCCACGGACGCAGAACCAATCAAGCAGGCCCAACAATTCTTCAACAATCAAAGATCTATCTTTTTTTGGTATATTTTTTTAAGATCTAGAGTTGGAAATTTTTGTAGAGCGTGGCTACAAGTATTTGCGTGGTGTGATTCAGTGTTTGCAAGAAGTTGATGAGTGTTACGGAGAGCCTTGATGGATTTGCTGAAAACAAATTAGATTTAAATTTGAAGAACAATAAAGTTCAGATGTGGAAACCTTTTTGCAACTTTGACAGAACTCCCTTTGTGAGTGCTGACGAGATATGCTTCATTGGTTTCTGTAGACGTCGAGCGGAGTTTCTCTCTCAATATAAGAATCTACTGAGCTCAAAGTGCCAGGGACTTAACGTCAGAAACATTGAAATGTTGTGTGTAATTCAATATAACAAGTTTATTAATTTATTAGAACCCAGTAAGTTGGATAAGGAAAGTTCACGTAACCGTTTTAAACCTTGATAACGTGATTTAATCAACACTTTTGTACGTATTTTCAGAACCCTTTTCCCTCTTTTCTGACCATACTTTCCTCCTTAATATCTGTTCCGTACCGATAATGATTAATATCGTACGCGGGTTATTCCTCAGTCCTTGACACAAGCTTAATGGTCACAGTTTCATTGTCAATATAATAATAAGGTAAGGTGTATGTTATGTACCTATGTATGTATGCCTATGGCTGGCTTTGACCTCAACAGATCCGCCATCAGCCGTCATAGGTGGCCCAGATGTCACTTAAGAGGCGTACTAAGGAAATGAGTGGGGTGGTTTCCCGTTGCTTTCCTTACGGAGCCAGAAGTTGCAGTTACATCTCAATCTGCCCAGCCCACGCAAATGCCCGCACCAACCGACCCTATCAGTAGAACCCTGCGTGGATGTGCAAAATAATATCCGCATCCGCTTTATGGTCTCCAGGCTCTCTATATATTACTATTTCCCCATACTAATGTCAAGGGTCACCTAACCACAAGAAAAAACAAGAGTATACCTGAGTGAAAATCAATAAACGTCATTATTTAGAAATTATCCGCACTGCCATACAGTTTGTATCCGCCAAGACACTAACTTCGCGGATATCGGCGGATAAATCCGTGCAGGGTTTTACCTGTCAGCGACTATTTCACACCATTCATAACAGGGACTTGGCTGCGTACGGAATGGCATTATTACAATCACTGATACTTCGGTCACTTCCATGTTGTCAAAGCCAAAGATGAGAATTAAATGAAAGATGACAATGAAACTAACACATTAGTTCTAACCCACACTAGAAGACGTAGTGCATTGTAAATTCTCAAAACTTAAAACATTTATTGATGGTCGAACAAAAACAGTCGTATGCATCTTGTCTATAGTGATAATTAAGACGCTCGTATGGAAATTATGAAATATACTCGCATTATTTCCACACACATTCAAAATTGGGCACATGTTTTTATGACATGTTTGATATAAATATGTCTCATGGCTGGGGGATTGTGAAAATTTGCGTCAAGAAATGAGGGATACAAAATATGTGATGCGATGTTACCTAGTAACCGTGCAGGCTGTGATGTGAAGTATTGATAGATGGCCATCTTTTATCAAAGAGGGCTCATCTCATCATACCTAGAGAACTAATTATTTCATTGGTGGGGTTACGTGGACTATGTTGATCCATGAAATATCACTGTAATATTTGTCACAAACGAAAGGTAATCATTGATTTACTCAAAGTCTCAAATCCCAGGTTGATTAAGAAATACCGTCGTTACTAGCAAGAAATATGTATACGTATTTACTGGCTGTAAATAGGAGTCCATGGTGTTGCATTCCGCTGATTGCGCCGTCGTTTTTTTTCTTTTTTTTCCCTTTTCCTTGAGGTCCAGGGCTGGCACCAACGAGCTCTCTTTCTAGCGAATGGGAGTGCGGGTATTTTGTTGAAAAATAGCATGATCCCTGGACCAATAAATCGTTTAATGAATCAGTTAATGCACATAAAGTGACAGCCCATTAATTTACATCGAATGAGAAAAATCAATAAAACGACACCAAAGAACTTCAGTGAGCAAAGACATCACAGACGACAGTGTTGGACAAACAAAATACTTACGGAAGCGCTGCGACGTAGCAGAAATAGTTGTTATAAGACAGTAAAGTATGTATTCTCTAAAATAAAATATTTCGTATTATTTCTTAATGAACCTGGGATTTGAGACTTTATTTGAGTAAAAGCAATTACTATCTTCCATTTGTGACAAATATTACAGTGATATTTTGTAGATCAACATCATTCACGTAACCCATAGGTGGCAGTTTCATAGGCCCTGAGTCACTTTCCCCCTGCGATGCACTGACTCTTGAAAACAATTGGTTAGATGCAAATAAATGATCAATTTGATTTCCTTTTATTGAAATACATATTTTTGCTCATTTTATTTTCTCAGAGGGAAATTTTTATTCGAATTAGTCCATGCTACTACTTTCTGGACTATGGGATTAAGGGTGGTTTATTAAAATCAATCAAAGGCATTTATGTTGATAATTGGGCTGCAGTGAGAATTGATGTAGAATAATTCTTGGTTGTGGGTACTTACAGGGGTTAGGAAAGGCTGTAATCTTTCACCTTCGTTGTTCGTAGTTTACATAGATCATCTGCTGAAAGGAATAAAGTGACAGAGAGGAATTCAGTTAGGTGGAAATGTAGTAAGCTGCCTGGCCTATGCTGACAACTTGGCCTTAATGGCAGATTGTGCCGAAAGCCTGAACTTGAAAATAGTACAATGAGTATGGTATGAAAATTAGCCTTTCGAAGACTAAATTGATCTCAGTAGGTAAGACATCCAAGAGAACTGAATGTCAGATTGGGGATACAAAGGTGGACCAGGTGGATAATTTCAAGTATTCAGGATGTGTGTTCTCCCAAGATGGTAATATAGTAACTGAGATGAATCAAGGTGCAGTAAAGCTAACGTAGTGAGCTCGCAGCTGCGAACAACAGAATTCTGTAAGAAGGAAGTCAGGTCCCGTCTTTACATCGGTCTGTTTTCAGACCAACTTCACTTTACGGGAGCGAAAGCTGGGTGGACTCACAATATCTTATTCATAACTTAGAAATAACAGGCGTGAAAGTAGCGAGAATGATTGCTGGTATAGACACTTGGGAACAATGGCAGGAGGGTACTCGGAATGAGGAGATAAGTTAGGAATGAACTCGATGGATGAAGGTGTACCCATAAACATGCTTCGGTGGTTGCGGTCATGTGAGACGAATGGGGGAGGATAGGTTACGTAGGAGAATAATGGACTCTGCTATGGAGGGTAAGAGAAGTAGTGAGAGACAAAGACTTTCCATTTTGTTCTACCATTTATTGTAGCCATAATAGTTATAATTCACCTCTTATTCCTTCACCAAACAGGATCAAATAACTCTTTAGGTTTAAATAGAAACTCAGATAAAATCCCATTCCACCCTTATTTCTCCTTTAAGGATATTTGTGGTTTTATCATTATAGTGGAAAGTAAAGAATCGAGTAAGAGTGGCATTATCAACAGCGAACCCCCCTCAAACTCATTGAACTAAATCAATGCCTAAATAAGGAACAGCCGATAAGAGATTTGTAATTACAGTTGCCCCTCAAAAATATATTTGACCTCAAGGGAGTACATTTCAGGATTTAATGTTGAATACAGAAGTGGATGATTTGCATTAATCTTTTTAGCTGAATACACTAGTATTTTATTTATAAGAATATTGTTTTGTATAATTTTTTTAGGGGGTGATGTCTAACCTAACCTAACCTAACCTAACATACTGAATTATTCATTTCTTGAAGAACCAGATATCTTAAAAACCGACTAATATTTCATTACAAATTTGTTATTCTTGATAATAATAAAAAAAATATATTTATAATTGTATTTTTAATCCCCCTATGTTTTTAATTGATTATTGATGGGTGGTTCAGTCTTTAATATATTTTATAACTTTTATGTTTTTTATAGGTTGTATTTTATCAGGTGATTTTGGTAATTTAAGTTATTGTTTTGGGAGTGATATTTTATCTTATGGACTTACTTTATTAAGATTTTGGATTTGTTTTGCAACAGTTTCTAACAATTTACAGATAAGAGGTGTAGAACTAAATGAGACCACAGAACTGGTTACAAATAGAGGATTGTGGCGGCGTTTAGTAAATTCACAGAAGCTTGCAGACTGAACGCTGAGAGGCATAACGGTCTAGAACAGGGATGGCGAACCTATGACACGCGTGTCACTAAGTGACACGCGAACACGATCTCGGTGGCACGCCACATGAACATATGATCATACCAATGTTTTTATATACGCCTTGTACTACAGACAATACATGTCTTATATTGTTTCACGTGTAAGAAATAAATATCGAAAATCTAAATACTTGTTATATTTGGACGTGCAGTATGGCAACACTGCTACAATGATAGGTCCGAAAGTCAAGTGAGATAAGTGTCATTTTCTGGCGGTGTTGCAAACTTGTTTTCGGTGCCGAAAAGAACAGAAACTTAACGAAGGTAATGACCGGATTTTTCAAGAACAGTGAGCAGGGGAATTCGAACTGATAGAAAGATATATTGCCTGTTTTCGAAAACAATTTTATTCCTCACATTTAAAGTAAAGCGCCATGTCTAGACTAAAATGTTCGTTTCATGCCAAATGAAGAAAGAAGAGAGTTCCTTTCGCAAAATATCCAACATTACACAAAACAAACTAGTTCTTTGTGTCCTATTTCCGACTTAGGAATATCAGTGCGGCTGTTTCCAACTGTCTCACTGCATAGTATAACATGCATGGGAAACCGCTTTCTGACGGCAAAGTAAAGTCATCTCTATACAGGCCATGAAGACCCTTGGAGGGGTGGAAGGTAAAGGCTTCCACTATCCGTATCCTCGGCACTAGATGGGGTAGAGTGGTTGGCTCTACACCCGGCCGCTTTTGCCCCCAGGAATTAACCTGGTACTCATTTTTGGTGTAGCCTGAGTGAACCTCGGGGCCATGTGCACCTCCGGAAGTGGAAATATCGTGTCTTAAATTTTACGACTTCCTGACGGGAATTCGAATCCACGTCCTTTCCGGCGAACCGAGCACGCCTTTACCGCCTCGGCCAGGCAGCCCCTGCTTTCTGACGGTGGGTTCTTCAAAGAAACTTTCTTATTGACGTCCGACACATTATTTGAAAACTTCCCTAACAAGCAACAACTAATTAACAGAATTAAAGGAATGCCAGCCAGCTGAACTGCTGTCAAGGATAGAATAATAAGAATGAGTGAAGAAGATCCGGATCAATTGAAAGCTAATTTGGATAACGCCCAGATATATGCAGTGTGTTTTGATGAAAGCATGGATGCGATTTTACAAGCGAGGATAGCTGTTTTATTCCGATTTCGTTGTGGAGATGTGATGAGGGAGAAATAAGTTAAATTGTTGAGCATACGAACTACGACAACATAGAAAGATAATGAAGCTAATGGAGGAAGTGAAGTCCACTGGAAATATTACCGGCCGTATTTTTGATTTTATGTCTAAATTTTTTTACAATTTGTTTTACGTCGCACCGACACAGATAGGTCTTATGGCGACGATGGAATAGAAAAGGCCTAGGAATGGGAAGGAAGCGGCCGTGGCCTTAATTAAGGTACACCCGCAGCATTTGCCTGGTGTGAAAATAGCAAACCACGGAAAACCATAGTCAGTGTTGCCGACAGTGGGGAACGAACCCACTATCTCCCGGATGCAAGCTGACAGCTGAGCGCCCCTAAACGCGTGGCCAACTCGCCCGCTAATCATATTTAATGGCGAAGTGTGTTACAATGGGAGCTTATTATGTTTTTACAAATAATATTAGGTATTCTCAAAACTTACATATTTAAAAATGTATATTTTGCAAAAATATGACCACGGAACATGCAATCAAGTGTATTTACATGATATATATCTAAACAATAAATAAATCAGTAAATAAAAATGAATAAATAAATAACATTATGAAGCATAATTGGTAATTTGGAAAGGAAGTCGTGGTTTGATTGGGGGGGGGGGGAGGCATGTTGGAGGTAGAGCCATTTCTTAAACGAAAATACCAAGTGGCACGAACAACAGGTGAGAATAATAAACCAGACTTAAAATGGCACACTAGTTGGAAAAGGTTCGCCATCCCTGGTCTAGAAGGAGAAGAATAAGAATAAGAATAAGAATAAGAAGGTGTATACGCAGTAGTGGTGATTAGGGGGCGAGGGAGGCAGTCGCCCCCCGCCCACTTTGTGGAGAAAACAGTATTTTTTTCATTTTTGCCGACTGATACTAGGAATTACAAGAATAATTAAAAAAGAAGCAGTTTGTACAAGCCTGCCAACGGCAATACCATGTTGAATACACCGGTTCTTGTCCGATCACCGCAGTTAAGCAACATTGGGCGTGGTCAGTACTTGAATGGGTGACCGCTTGGGGACACCACGTGCCGTTGGCTCAATTCCCTTTTGAGCCTCCGTGGCTCAGGCGGCGGCGCGCCGGCCTCTCAGCACTGGGTTCCGTGGTTCAAATCCCGGTCACACCATGTGAGATTTGTGCTGGACAAAGCGGAGGCGGGACAGGTTTTTCTCCGGGTACTCCAGTTTTCCCTGTCATCTTTCATTCCAGCAACGCTCTCCAATATCATTTCATTTCATGTGTCAGTCATTAATCATTGCCCCAGAGGAGTGCGACATGCTTCGTCAGCCGGCACAATTCCTATCCTCGCCACTAGGTGGGGGCTTCATTCCATTCCTGACCCGGTCGAATGACTGGAAACAGGCTGTGGATTTTCATTTCTTACACGCCTGTTTTCTTACCAGCTTTTCTTTAATTATTAACAACATTGTTAACGGTAATACGCACAAAATGTCGTTTGTCGCAGCTACCGGATTTGTATCACGCCACAGCAAGTAGTGGAGACTTTGCATGTACTGTGATGAAGGGTAGCAGGGCCACTTCTAAGCCTCAACACCCAACCTCGCTCGAACCCCGGACCCCGCACCTACCAGCCCAGTAACCAGCTCAGCCAAGATGCCACCACCATCCTAAATTTACTTCTACTCAACCTCCTATCGACCCAAAACCAGAACCCCCCCACCCACCACGCCAAGCAGACAACTCATAATCTCCTAAATAGTCACCAAGTAAAACCCCCATCTCCCCCCAGCCAACCTAAAAAACATGTCCTCACTCCCTAAAACTCTAATAAAAGCACTGGAACGCTCGGAAACCGAGGCGGATGCATTATAAACAAACATATGCTGCCATAAACGATGCTTAGAAATTACATCCGTCAAATTTATTTGTATTTAAATTCCAAATTTAATTGAATTTAATTGAATAATGAGAGGCAATTTTTCGCGATGCAGCCGTTGCTAACTCACATACGCAATATAAGGGGTGGTCAACCATACCACATCGCATACACTAAAATGTTGTGCCAGTCATATCACGAATGTCATGCCACCCCGGATCACACTTCACATAAGAGCCAATTAACACAAGTTTTCACATATCAAACTGAAACAAAACTCACAAAACGTATTCAAACCATAAATTAACAAAACACTTCCTATTTAAATCGCATACATACAACTAATAAAAAATGACCGACAGAGGAGCGCTAAAGCGCACCGGTATCGTTAGCTCACATACCACCTATCTCCGAGGCTCATACGGATGACCAGGGGTATTTTTTTCAAGGTCATGGACACTGAGGTATGATCCACCCGCTTGCAGCTCCCATTCGTCTGTCTGGCAGTCTTCAGTGTCTGTTAGTTTCTTAGTGTGTAGTCAAATACTAGATGAATTTTAAATGTATTATCACACCGTACTTTTATTTAATTGTGATACATATGTGATATTGTTCGTTTGGTGAAAGTTTTATTGTTAAGCAACATTGGGCGTGGTCAGTACATGAATGGGTGACCGCTTGGGAACACCACGTGCCGTTGGCTCAATTCCCTTTTGAGCCTCCGTGGCTCAGGTGACAGCGCGCCGGCCTCTCACCTCTATAATTACAGCACTTAAGTTGGTGAAATGTCAAACCTTTATCTCTCTGTGGAAATTCGCTCAGAAATTCGCTGCTAATGAACATTACCGTGAGTAGGAGGTGCAGTTTGCTGGTTTTATTTGCCGTACTTTTCTTCCGTGTTAGAATCTTCCTCGGTTGTAACTCGTAGTTACGAGCCACTTCACGGTATCGATTTACGGTCGGTGGTCTAGACAAAGACACACATATAGGGTCAGAAATGTGGGGAGATGTTTCTTTTGCTTTCTATATCTTTGATGTGATGCCTGTGAGTTCACTCTGATATTTATGATTGTTTTTTTTTTCTTTGCAGGTGAGTGAAAGGAGGGTCCATAATTCCTACGTCGCTACAAACATTAGCTCATTGCCTCTCCAGTGGCTCAACGAAGATCAAATGGTATTTTAAAAAATAATAGAAAAACAAACCTTCATATTTAGGGCCCGGATGTTCATGTAATACCAAAGTGCAAAATATGTACAGAAAATATAGTAACTATCAGTGAAATATATAATTAAATATGTAATATTCATATTCGAGTCATAAGTCATGGCAACTATTGTTTTTCTCGCGAACAGGAGACAACACGGAAAATCTAATATATGCATTTGGAAACGTACGGTATCTACTTGCGTATGATGCCACTAGATTGTGTATGTAAACAACAGTGTGTGTCTAAGCATGCCCCCAAGTTCAGTGTGTGAGTGATAGCGTCACAATATGGAAGTCAACAAGCAGGAGCAACAATCGTACATAAAAATAGCAGTTCTCCGCGGCAGAAATGCACGCCAATGCCATGCAGAGCTGCGCAAAGCATTAGGTGGACAACGGTTTGCTAACAAAGAGGACATCGTAACAGCATTTCGCAGAGAGGTGTCACACGCTAACGATACACATGCAGCGAATGGTACTCAGCGCCTGCCCCATCGATGGCAACGCACAGTGGAAACCTTGGGTGATTATTTCGAAGGTCTGTAACCAGTCGAGACCTGTCCTTTGTACGTAGTCTTGTGTACTTACTGCCTATACCACAATAAAATAATGTTTACCAACGGCCTGTGTTCTGACACTTTCCTACGAGAATCTCCCGCAGTCAGAATTTGACTTCAGGCACTATGCATAAGTACATGCCTTATATTTCGAAATGCATATCTTAGATTTTCCGTGTTGTCTCCTGTTCGCGAGAAAAAAAAAAGTTGGCATGACTTATGACTCGACCCTCGTATAAGGGCATTAATGTACTAAATTTGCAAAAAAATGATCGTGTATTCCTTTTGTTACGGTTTATGGTTAAGACGTGAGACAACAAAGTTGCTTTAAATACCTCCATTATGACAATCATCGTTGTTTCTTTAGATGATGTATATATTATTCTCTTTTCTCATTTTGATAGTATTAAATAAGGCGTAATCGAAATACTCCAGATATTAAAAATAATGTTATGCACTGTAAATCGCGGAGTATATTACACATCATCATCATCATCATCATCATCATTAACAAATACAGTGGAACATCGATATCTCGAATCACGTCGGGAGCTACATTTTATTTCGAGTTATCGACATTTCAAGATATAGAGAATACCGTTTTTGAGCATGTATAGCATATAATTGAATCTTATTTATCTACGGGCTTTACTGAATACATTAACAGTATTTAAAAATATAAAGACTATTTTACGGCATCACGTTAACTTTAACCCTTATTATAGTAACTAGCTGCCTCTGTGGATCAGTTGGTAGAGTGTCGGCCTCCGGATCCCAAGATAGCGGGTTCAAACCCGGCAGAGGTAGTCGGATATTTGAAGGGCGGAAAAAAGTCCATTCGACACTCTGTCGTACGATGTCGGCATGTAAAAGATCTCTGGTGACACATTTGGTGTTCACCCGACAAAATTCATTAAATCTCAGCCATAGACGCCCAAGAGAGTTTCGGTTTACTCGGTCTGCCATCTAGTGGGCCTAGAGTAAAACGTAACGTCGAAATTGACGAGCAGACAGCCAGATGGCGTCATATTGAAATGTCTGCACACGGTAGCTGAGGCCATACGATTATTATTATTATTATTATTATTATTATTATTATTATTATTATTATTATTATAGTAACTTTTTAGAGGACAGGATACAGTACATCTGTTTTTTACTGTTAACCTTTCCTCCCTTCACGTTGAAACTTCTCGTCAATACCATGCAGCCGAGATTCGTAAATGGAGATTGCCTTCCGCGATTTCGGGGGTTGCTTTCGTACGAGACCGGTAATTAATTCACGTCCGAGAAACAGCGAGGCTTCGCCAATTTTCTGATCATTAGAAGATTTAGTTTTTCGCTTCCCGTCATATTAGCTCCCAACATTACTCTAGACCTTTCTTTACTTTTTAACTGTTCCTCACAAACCACAAATGCCGTATTGCACAGTTAATGTTGCACAAAATTCGAATTACAGAGTATGTTTTGCTTCAAGCAAGGAAATGTTTGCTTCGAAAAAACGAGAAGTTCGTGTAACCGAATTTCGAGTAATAGAGAAATACAACTGAAGAATAGGACAAATAGCCGGGAAATTTACGTTACTTCGAGATACTGAAAATTCGAGTAATGCAGGTTCGAGATGTCGAGGTTCGACTGGATATGGCAATCGGGAAATATTGCGATGGCAATGATCACTTAGCCAGAAAGCCTGCAGACTATGAGGTGACGTGTGGTCAGCACGACGAATCTTCTCTGCCATTATTCTTGGTTCCCTAGACCGGGGCCGCTATCTCACCGTCAGATAGCTCCTCAGTTTTAATCACGCAGGCAGAGTGGACCTCGAACCAGCCCTCAGATCCAGGTAAAATCCGTGACGTGCCGGGAATCCAACCCAGGGCCTCCGGGTAAGAGGCAGGCCAGCTACCCCTACACCGCGGGGCCGGCATTGATCACTTACAGTTGTTAAAACATAATTACACAACAACAACAACAACAACAAAACAACTAACATTTCCATGTAAAGAAAATGTTACAAGAAATGCTACTAGTTTAACATTCTAAATCAAGCATCATTATATACAAATTCACACACATCTTCAGTATTTCCAGTGCTTAACACTACGGCTTACAGTACTATTGGTGGAGCTTACTAGTAGCTTGTATTGGAGCTAATTCCCTGTTGCCCTCATGCCCTGAAAATGTAAGAAATAAATTTTACCAAATAAAGTTAATATAGACTTCGTCTTTAAACCGCTATTAAGTAACTCAAACAGCACGGTAACTTCTTTATCGTGATGCAGTGTCACACCAAGTACTTCTCCATGTTTTCCCTTGTGTTTTGTCCGGCTCCATGGCTAAATGGTTAGCGTGCTGGCCTTCGGTCACGGGGGTCTCGGGTTCGATTCCCGGCCGGGTCGGAGATTTTACCCTTAAATGATTAATTCCCTTGGCTCGGAGACTGGGTGTTTGTGCTGTCCCCAACAACTCCCTGCAACTCACACACCACACGTAACACTATCCTCCACCACAGTAACACGCAGTTACCTACACATAGCAGATACCGCCCACCCTCATCGCAGGATCTGCCTTACAAGGGCTGCACCCGGCTAGAAATAGCCACACGACATTATTATTGTCATGATGTAAAAATATGTAATATTGCTAAACATATTTATGTAGAAGTATGTCAAATGAAGCACAGGTATAACCTTACCAGAACCACAATTCGCCAACATTTTCAGCAGTCAACATGTGAAGGAATGGAATGCCGGGCTGAGTGGCTCAGACGGTTGAGGTGCTGGCCTTCTGACCCCAACTTGGCAGGTTCGATCCTCGCTCAGTCCGGTGGTATTTGAAGGAACTGAAATACGTCGGCCTCGTGTCATTTTTTTACTGGCATGTATAAGAACTCCTGCGGGACTAAATTCCGGTATCTTGGCGTCTCTGAAAACCATAAAAAGTAGTGGGACGTTAAGCAAATAACATTATTATTGTTATTATTATTGTTGTTGTTTGATGGCCATTACCTTGCTGAAGAACGGCTGCCTGATGAAAGAGGCGCCTCCCGCCTCCTGCTTGACACACACACTTAGTTAGATGACGATCAGATGGCCAAGAGACGTGAAAATCCGCAGTTTATAAACCCTCGGGGAAAGTTCGAGACCTTTCATGAATAAACCAGCCACACCCTCTCACTTCATTGGTGAATGTAAAAGTTACACTCAGAATCGAGGAAGAAGCCTGTGATAGGCGGAAATTTAATTACAGAAATTAGGGATTGGCTAAATTCGAAACTGGCGGAAAGAAAAGATAAACATTGCCAACCCAAAAATAAATGAACATCATTTAGTAAAAAAAAAAAAAAAAAAAAATCTTACGAATACAAAACTTCTTTAAATCAAAAGTTCTTTAATTTTGCACCAGGGTGCATGATCATAGTTTTTAGCAGTGACATCTGTTGAAGAAAGTCCAGACTTCTTGATGAATGGCAAACAAAACAAGTAGAACTACAGTCAGTTCAGGAAACTTCAAAATAACAAAATTTCATCAGATTTCTGTAGTGACATCTTCTGAGTAATTGTTTAAGTAGGACTAGTTTCAAGTTTACGGTTCCCCCAGTAGAGTTCTTTTAGGCGCAAGATTTAAATGTGCGGCGTAGAGGTGTACCTCCCAGTATTATTATTATTATTATTATTATTATTATTATTATTATTATTATTATTAAAGCTATTTTCAAGTATTTAATTAAAAATATCAAATCGATGTAAAATTAGCGAAAAAATAATTTTATTTCAAATCCGCAATATCCTTCAAAATATGTAAAATATGTATTATCTATCCTAATATTTATTATGCATCGAAATATGTAACTTTACACTCTTAGAATAATGGTCCATTTAGTGTGATTCGCCGACATTTTAGCTTTTCTTGTAGTTACATATATGGGAACAGAATACGTAATTACATATCATTCGGGCTCTAGTCATGACACTGCAGTAATGATCTGTAATTGCTATATGGTACACAGGGAATGGACACTTATACAACCTGTGACAATAAAGTTCGATGGATGGAGTCAGAACGGTCGATGCGGCAACACTGGCGACACGCAACGCCGCACCTGCGTAGCAGCAGGTTTTGACCACCTGCTCCCAACGTTGTTCAGTTCAGCATCGTGTGTATACCGTGTAAGGCCTGTTTGACACAGTGCGTGTTAGTGCGTTGGTTCTGAACTGCGAACAGGAACATGAATGACCAAAAGATCAATGTGCAGTTTTGTTTTAAGCTTGTCAAGACACCAAAAGAAACGCACGCGATGCTGGTACATGTTTATGACGATCAAGCGCTGTCCTTGAAGTGTGTGTACGAATGATTCACCCGTTTTCGAGGAGGTCGGTAAAAGTGTTTCTGACAACTCCTGTAGCTGAAGACCGGTGACCGCCGTCTGTGACGAAAACCTTGAGAAGGTGAGGACAATAATCACAAACGATCGGCGATTAACTGTGCGCATGATAGCGGATGAACTGCATATTAACGATATTCCTGACATCCAATGAAACGTAACGAGGATTTTGAACACCATCCCAAAGGAAGCCTTCTTGCAAAGTTTCCAGGACATGTATCGCCGATCTCAGCAATGCATAGTCATGGGAGGGGACTATTTCGAAGGACAGTAAGGTCACTGTCGTGCAATGTTCATCTATGTTGATAGTAGAGGACTATTCACCGAACTTTGTCACAGGTTGTAGTTAGATACGGAATACTGTCGGGTGGGCAGTTGTAAACTTTATGGATGGTGTGACTGAACACCGGTTTATCCTCAAGCACTTAGAAAAAATAGGAGAAAACGAGGGATTTTATATATCAGTGTCATAACGATTACCGATGAGCACAGATATTTTGTAATACATTCACCATCTTGTATCATAAACACGTTTGTTGGCAATCCAAAGGGATTTATTTACTATTTTCTTATTGTGACATCTACAGAATAACCAGCTAATGTGTTAAAAGAAAATTTCTGAACTTAATTACTCATCATTATCTAAACGCTTTTCCTTGTCGCTGCAACCATTGATCTCTTCTCTCTGCAGCCCTTTTCATCTCTCCATAACCTTGGCGTTCCATCATCTCAACTACCTCTTCAATGAACGACTTCCGTGGTTTCGCTCTGCCTTTCTTTCCCATCACCTTGCCTTCGAACAAGTTCTTTATGAAGTCCTTATGCCGGAGAATGTGACCAAAAACTGACGCTTTTCTCCTTTTTATCGTTGTTATTAAATGTCCCGGGTGTTTATTTCTCTAAGCACTGCTTCATTAGTTTTCTTCTCAGTCCAGCTAGTTATTGTCGTCTTCCTCCATAGCCACATTTTCACTGCCTCTAGTCGTTTCACGTCCTCCTTCAAGAGAGTCCATCCTCCACAGCCAAATAACAGCACACTCCAAATGAATGTTTTGATAAACAATTTATTTTGTTCAGTATCTGAGGATTTATTGATTAAGAGCTGCTTCTTCTCTTCAAAGGCTTTTTACAGAGGAAAATTCTTCTTTTTATTTTCACAGTGCATCTTTTGTCATCGGTAATAACTGACCTAAGTAGCAGAAAGTGCGCACCTGTTTTATTAAAATATTTCCAATTCTGAGATGTGCCACTGGCTTTATTTTAGATTTGCTTACAACCATAACATTAGTTTTATTTACATTAATGTTAAGTTGGAAATCTTTTAAGATGGATGTTAATTTGTAATTTTGTGAATTGTTCTCGCCAACTAGATTCACGTAACGTAGTTTGTGAAACATCATAATGCTCCTCCTTCACGGAACAGCTGCTACTGATTGTAGAAGTATAAGCTCCTGTCTTGCTTCCCGGGTGAAACACATATACATAAACATGATGTACGAGCTCTTGGTTCAAAGGTCTGTCAGGTGTAATCGCTCCGCCTCCACATTCTTAATATAATTACCTTCCTTCACACAGAACTTCAAAGTTTCGATGTATAAATAACAGCAGTTGTGATACATTAGACTGGAACATGTATACGGGGATAATTCGGTTTTGCAATTCAGATTAGTCGGTACATAGTCCCCAGTTACAAGTCATGTAATCTCTATACGAGTTATTTATGATATTACAGTGGACTAGTGCGTAATGCAAATGAAAATTTTGTTCTAGCTGCAACAGGAATCGCTGCAAACTGCCAGTAGTGTAGCACAGTTGGACCGGGCTCTCACATACAGGGTGTTTCAAAACTGAACGGCAAAATTTCAGGTGTATTAGGTATTTCAGGGCGTCTTCATCATAGAGAGTCCTTCAATTCTTGATTGACGCACGTAACAGGCAGCAATGATATTGAAATGAAAATGTCGTATGGCTTTTAGTACCGGGATATCCCAGGACGGGTTCGGCTCGCCAGGTGCAGGTCTTTCCATTTGACTCCCGTAGGCGACCTGCGCGTCGTGATGAGGATGAAATGATGAAGACAACACATATACCCAGCTCCCGGGCCATTGGAATGAACCAATAAAGGTTAAAATCCCCGACCCGGCCGGGAATCTACCCCGGGACCCTCTGAACCGAAGGCCAGTACGCTGACCGTTCAGCCAACGAGTCGAACAGGAATGATATTAAGACGACGTGATAAGCAGCCCAGATGAGAAGGAAGTCTACAATTTCGCAAGCAGTTCAGATGAAAGATTCTACAGTTGGCGAACTCTTGACATACATTCTGCAAGTCCACGAGAAGTCAATTAAAGTTCAGGAGTGCGCGGCTGTGAGCTTGCATCCGGAAGATAGTAGGTTCGAATCTCACTATCGGCAGCCCTGAAGATGGTTTTCCATGGTTTCCCATTTTCACACCAGGAAATGCTGGGGCTGTACCTTAATTAAGGCCACGGCCGCTTCCTTCCAACTCCTAGGCCTTTCCTATCCCATCGTCGCCATAAGACCTATCTGTGTCGGTGCGAGGTAAAGCCCCTAGCAAAAAAAAAGTTCAGGAGTAATTCTACATTTTTAAAATGATCAAATTTTCAGCTCTTGGTACAGTACCAGCATTTCATATGTTATCTTAATAAGTTGATTTATTTGCTCTTATTAAAGTTAATTCCGTTCGCATGAACGATCTTTGTTCATCTCAAGACTACTTAATGGTTAGTGTCCTATCATCCTATCCCTGTCCGACTCGTTGGTTGAATGGTCAGCGTACTGGCCTTTGGTTCAGAGGGTCCCGGGTTCGATTCCCGGCCGGGTCGGGGATTTTAACCTTCATTGGTTAACTCCAATGGCCCGGGGGCTGGGTGTTTGTGCTGTCCCCAACATTCCTGCAACTCGCACACCACACATAACACTATTCTCCACCCCAATAACACGCAGTTACCTGCACATGGCAGATGCTGCCCACCCTCAAGGGCTGCACTCGGCTAAAAATAGCCACACGAAATTATTATTATCCTATCCCTGGGAATGTTTGGAGTCTCTCTTGTTAATTATAAATTTTATCTCAGAGTTTTCTGCTCTGAACTGGCGCCCAGTCATCATATAAGGGAGATCTAATGTTAAATTGGGATGAGGAACCACGGAAACTACTTATAGAAAAGTTCTTATTCTCTTCATCACAGTTAATATTAATGTGTGTGGCGATTTCTGGGCACGTCACAATTATAATTTTATTGGAGAGCTTGTGGAGTTGGTCGGTTATTTATTATTTGACCAAACGTGGCGCTCCGGGTTCGCCATAGTGTAGCACAGCAGGACGGTGCTCTCACAGTTAGGATGTTTCAAAATTTCAGGCATGAATTCCTGATATACTGAGTGGTCGCAAACGAGTATATGAGCGTTAGAAGTTTGTCATATTGACACATAATTCAAAGACTTTGCGAAGCGATGTTGCTGAATCTACACGTGGCTTAAGACTGGCTAGGCGAAGAAAAACTCCAGAGGAGAGATTTGAACACGGGCTGTCGAACTGACAGGATAGTGCCTTAGCAAGTACGCTACGGTGACACCGGCTTAAATCTAGGGTCTGCTTGAGTTTGATGTTAAATCCTAATCATCGGTGGCTGCTATACGTAGATCATTCCATGTTAAGGAACCAGTACTACTCTTATGGACCTACAAGGAATGAACACACCTCCTCTTGGACACCCATAATTCCTCGTAATTCAGGAATATTATAATGTAATTGATATAGTATTATGAAATAAAGAGAACGATAAGGCATTTTTCCTATTAGAATAATCACTTAACATTATCTATTTCATAAATGCGTTCACAAGGAGGAATTAACTATCGTGGAATAAAGTATAGACATCAGAATTATTACGTTAATAAAATTTATCTTCTGTTCTACATAGAAACAAGCTACACCAAAATTTAGCTTATTTTAGTGTACGTTTAATTATGTGGAGTAATTTTTTTTTATCGTAGCCAGTGAAAATTTTAACGCAGGTTGAACAAAAAAAAAAAGAGGTGCCGGTATTTTTTTCATTTCCAAGGGAGTGCTCACTTTAAAAATTCATAACTTTAAAAATATTGATTTTTTTTGCTAGGGGCTTTACGTCGCACCGACACAGATAGGTCTTATGGCGACGATGGGATAGGAAAGGCCTAGGAGTTGGAAGGAAGCGGCCGTGGCCTTAATTAAGGTACAGCCCCAGCATTTGCCTGGTGTGAAAATGGGAAACCACGGAAAACCATTTTCAGGGCTGCCGATAGTGGGATTCGAACCTACTATCTCCCGGATGCAAGCTCACAGCCGCGCGCCTCTACGCGCACGGCCAACTCGCCCGGTAAAATATTGATCTGATCGTTACCAAACTTTAATACATTTTTAAAGTAACTTATTTTTGATATGTATACCAAGCTTTTATTTCATCTGTTATTTGTGAAAAAGATTGTTGTAAATTTTGTGAAACAACAAAAAGGGGCCTAAAACTTGCATTTATCGTCGCCATAAGACCTATCTGTGTCGGTGCGACGTAAAGCCCCTAGCAAAAAAAAAAAAAAAAAAAAAAAAAAACTTGCATATATGACGTAAAAATTCGATCCGGATTCATTCATAATTTCAGTTTTGATGATATATTTAAAGAATTAATATAATGTTTAAAATACAAAAATCTGGTGGTATGCAACATAGTGCAAAAATATATCAGTGAAATACTTTTCCTTTCAGACATTATATAGTTTCAGATTAATATAATAATAGGAATTCCTGTTTTGTTAAAAATGGTACTTGCATAATTTGAAATGCAATATTTTTTCCACCTAGAATGTATTCAGCGAACCCGCAATGGACATCCTGGGGAAGGAAATCAGTATAACTTGAAACACATTTTGTTTAACCGCACTAGGGTTAAAGAAACTGGAATTCGGAAACCTTACCTCAGTTAGCTTTTCAGTATATCGCAGTAGTTTTCTCCAGGTTCTTAAGTGTCGATTTTCAGACAGCACATTGCGAAATACCGAGAAACTTATCTGCAATTCAATGAATATTAAGGGTTCATACGTGAAGCAAAGACACTCGCATCAAAATGTTCTCCTTTGAATATTTCACTTATCATGCACATGATTTGATGCCCACGTTTTTTTAGCACTAGGTTACTTTTTCATTTCATTTTCTATCTCTTTAGATATGGGTCAAATACATGTATTTACTAGACGAATGTTGAAGAGGTGATGGATGAACTAATGCTGATTCGAATTGAGTATGGGCAGTAAAAATGTAGTCGAAAGGATGTTAATGTAATTGGTGAATGTGAAATTCGAAGGTATTCAAAGTGACAAATAAAACCCATCATTTTCTGGCCTATAATAATCCAGAATGGACATATATTGTGTTGGGCCTCGTCTTCGGACACTCGAGGAAAAAAAGGACTTTTCCTAAACTTTTCCATCCCTACTCATGAGAATGTTAGGCTAAAAGCAAAACTGATTTTTGCCTGCATGAAATTGTTGATTTTATATTGATTTATATTTGAGTGGTTTTGAGAGAAGAAAGCATCGTATCGTATCGATTGTACATTCAGATATAACTTGCTAATGAGACTTGTATGTTTCCAAACAGTGAATTAATCTCTGAAACACACATAGAATTGAGGACTACCGAGCCAGTCCAGGAGGGATTATAAATATTGTACACCTTTTCTTTTATCTTTTTTACATCATTTCATAACGAAATCTGACGACCTGACGTACAAAACAAATTATTCGTTCACACACGCGCTCTTGCTTTACGACATTCAATTCCTGGGGATCGGGTATCACTTTGTCTACAAAGCTCTGTTTGATTATTGCCGGAGCGGCGAATGTGATGCCGCTTTTAAATTTAAAAACAAGGCATGCACATGGTGTAGTACCAAAATATTATATTAATGGCACTCCACAAAAATATGAATGAAATTTAATACGACCGATGTTACAAAAAATTGAATATCGAACAGTTCTTCGTTGTTTCTTTGTGTTACTTTCATTTAGCACGATCCATACCTGGTGAGAATGTAGTTTATACTGTCTTTTGATTCTTAATGTTGGAAATAAATCTTTCGTTATCAATATTTGAGTTTCATGTATTGAAAGACATTCGTGATCATTAGCTTTACGCAAAGAGAGAAGTTTTTTTTTAAATGTTGTAAACATGTCTTAGCAGACAAAGTGGGGGTCCCCATACTACGAAAAACGTAAAATTAAGCGAATTCCTCAGTTGTGCCGAAAGCTGAAAGCTAAAGGGCCCGGGAAAGTTTCGAATTGTGAGTCATTGATACCTCCATCAAACTAAAACAAATATTTCGAAAATCATCTTTATTCGTTTTCTTTTAAGAATCAAATCGTAGTCAGAATAACTTGCTTACATAATTCTTTCTCTAATGTGTTCCTTGGTTCAATACCCTCCGGTGTTTTTGATTTTTGAAAAATGTCCACACCGAATGTAGTTATAAGGGCTTAAGTGAAACTCTGCATTGACTCACATTAGCGTTCGTACTGTTAGACAAAGGCAAATTGCTAATCTAATCGACTGGATAACCATGATTAAGAAAATGGTTGTAATTTTTAGGAATAAATAAAGAACATATTCTCATAGTTTATTATATTTTATTTACTTAAAATTCGTAGCTCATATCCCCTAGGATGTTTTCAACATTGAGTTTCTTGCTGGAAGGGCTATAACTGTCGATTTTTTGTGCGTCAGTTAATCGTCCACTAATACATGGGAGGTTATTGGTTATGCAAGGATGTGAAAGGACTAGCTTCAGGGGAGCCCGGGTTCGATTTCAATCAATCAATCAATCAATCAATCAATCAATCAATCAATCAATCAATCAATCAATGTCACTACTGATCTACATTTAGTGCAGTCGCCCAGGTGGCAGTTTCTCTATCTGTTGTTTTCCTAGCCTTTTCTTAAATGGTTGCAAATAAATTGCAAATGTATTGAACATCTACCTTGGTAAGTTATTGTAATCTCTAACTCCCCTTCCTATAAATGAATATTTACCCCCCATTTTATCCTCTTTAATTCCAACTTCATCTTCATATTGTGATCTTTCCTACTTTTAAAGACACCACTCAAACTTGTTCGTCTGCTAATGTCATTCCACGCCATCTCTCCACTGGCAGCTCGGGACATACCGCTTAGTCGAACAGCTCGTCTCCTTCCTCCCAAGTCTTCCCAGCCCAAACTATGCAACCTTTTTGTAACTCCACTCTTTGGTCGGAAATCGCCCAAAAGAAAACAGCTGCTTTTCTTTGGACTTTTTCCAGTACTTGAATCAAGTAATCCTGGTGAGGGTCACATACACTGGAATCATACTCTTAGCAGAGACTTATATGCCCTCTCCTTTACATCCTTACTGCAACCCATAAATACCCTCATAACTATGTACAGAGATCTGTATCCTTTATTTACAATCCCATTTATGTGATTACCCCGATGAAGATCTTTCCTTATATTAACACCTAGGTACTTACAATGATTCCCAAAAGGAACTTTCACCCCATCAACGCAGTAATTAAAACTGAGAGGACTTTTCCTATTTTCGGCCGGTTAGGGGATTTTAACCTTAATTGGTTAATTATCTGGCTCGGGGATGGGTATGTGTGCTGTCCTTATCAATATAATTGTCTATTTCAGTATAAGTTCAATTTCATCACATTGTTTAATATACATTAAATATCACATAATGACTCTTTACAAATGTAGGCTGGCTAAATGATGAAAACTGAAAGAAAAAAGAGGCTGGATTCGGTAAGGAAGCGGCCGTGGTCTTTATTAACCTGTGAGGGGTCACGCATGGTCTTTACGACCAGGCATGTAGAACTTTCAACTACTGTTCTACTTAAGGGCATTTCACATAATCTCCCTGCCCTTCCCAGTACCTTGCTCGCTGTAGTGACCGTTGTTGTAAGTTGCTCTTGGATCGGTTAAGCTACAGACACAAGTATTCTCCAACCTAATCGTTTTGACTTGGCACTACTTGTTTTTGCTATCCCAGTGAATATCCTCTCGACATAGCGAAATATGGTTCGCTGTGCTGAATACAGTTGGTCCAAACAATGAACACCGAAAAAGAGGAGCTAATCCGTAGGTCATTAAACAGCATGGAAACGGACTTCCCGGCCAATGAAACTAGGTGAGAGCTTCGCAAGCAGTTGTATTTTTGGAATAGGATCAAGGCTTATGATCTGAACTCAGATGAAATGCTCTGACCAAGTCCACCACATTTGTAAAAACATGTCGGAAATGTAATTGCAACACCCGGTCGATAAGACCGTGCCAGACCCGTTGAGCGATTTGTTCCCTCGATTTCTCAATGTTTAATGTGCAAAAATGGGAAACCGCGTAAAATAATCTTGGGTTGCGAATGGTGGGGTCCGAACACACCGAATGTTAGCTCACAGCTACGTGAACCGAACCGTGCAGCCAACTCACTCGATATGCTTTTGACAAAGTGAAGATCAAATATACTACCATCATTTATTTATTTATTTATTTATTTATATCAGTCTTCTGGATTCACACCAAGAGGGCCGTGGTATGAATCTCGACCAGTGCAAGTGGGATTTTTGAAATGGAAAGCCACGTTCCTCTGAATTGGACTCCACGTAAAATTGGATGTCCCGTGACTATGAACTTGGTGTGGACATTTCAGTGGGCTTGGTAGACTGAGATGTAATAGTCACTTCTGACTAGGTGAGAAAATCAACGGGAAACTACCTCACTCATTTCCCTAGTACGTCTCTTCAGTGACACTTGGGCCACCTATGATGGCTGATGGTGGAGTTGTTAAGGTCCAGACTAGCCTCCGGGCTGATCACTTTACATACGTAGCTATGATCACTATTCAGCAGTCACGTGACAGTACAAGCTTTTAGTTTCATCGACCTCTATCCGTCTCATCTGTTAGTCGATCAAAACCAAAGAGAGACATTAAGGAGAGATTCTGTACAGTGAAGGACTATGGCACATTGTTTCTGACAGCGACTTTACAATTGTAATGTAGCAACCGTGAGCCGAAGGAAATTTCCTATATCCTTATTCTAGAAACTGTCGTTTACGTTTCTATTATTGCAAGGTTGATGTATGGAATATTTTCAGTCTCACAAGTGAATACTCAAACTGGTTAAGTCTTCCATAATCTTCATCAGTGGAAATCATGTTCACTTCACTATGGATTGCAGTTATGATACATTCGTGTTTCTAGAAAGTGTACACTGATTACTTGCTTATGAGGGGAAATAGCATCCATTCAACATGAAAATCAGAACCCCGTTATCGTTAATATATTTTTATATCATAAATTAAATAAGTAGAGGAAAGGCTGATCAACTGATGTGTGTGTTTCATCGTGCATGAATCACGGAGTCAGAAGTATAGAATGACTTCTAGTTTAGCTGTCACGTTCTGTGTAGAGTCTCTCAAAAAGGTACGAGTGCATGGTATTGTATGTTCCTCGCATTTTATATGTTATCAAACTTGATTTTAAGTATTATCAAAAGACTATGTTTATTAACATACATCGTTTTCACTTTTAATAGCGATAGTTTTCAATTATTTTCATATTTCAACCCCTTTCTACTCCCGCCCGTAGTGGTGTCTTACCCTACAGTTTTCTTTCCCAAACAGTAAGTCATATGAGTATCATGTTTGGTTGAGAGCTATGTTGAAACATACATACACATTCACCCGTAATATCTGTTATTTTCGACATTTTCTTTCTTCACTCCTTCTCAGTCCCTATGCCATGGGGACTGAACTTGGAGCTTTCTTTTTTATATACCTTTACAGAAGGAGAAAAATAAGATAAGTTTTAAGAAACTCATCATAATCTGTGTCATGCGGTTTACTTACCTTACCTTCCCCTATTTTCTTTTCTTTCCACCCTTCTCACCCCCTATGCCGCACTACCCATTCAGATTTCGTTCAACCACTTCCTAAACCCAGATAGGGTTCGAGCTCCACTGTCGGCAGCCCTGAAGATGGTTTGCCGTGGTTTCCCATTTTCACACGAGGCAAATGCTGGGACTGTACCTTAAGGCCACGGCCTTTCCTATCCCATCGTCGCCATAAGACCTATCCGTGTCGGTGCGACGTAAAGTAAGTTGTAAATACATATAATTTCACGAACTTTACACGAATATTGCACAATACTAGGAAACGAACGCAGATTTACCTACAGTACTGTATGGTTTATGAGACGTGGCTCATAATCCGAAGAGATTACCAGTATACACCTGTACTTTTGTTCAGTAAAGGGATTGCAAGAATTGATTGGCCCCGCAATGATGATGAGCTAGGAATCAACTCACTCTCTGAATGCATCGATAGTAAACGGGGAGAACATCATTTTCAGATAGTCTTCAAGACTACCAAGAATGATTTGTATTGCAAGCCAGAGGGAAGAAGAGATGTAGGACCAGCGCCTCCTAGGAGGCGCTGGTAGGACGCTCAAGTGAAAGATGGGAAAAGCGAAGCTGTAACAGGTTTTGAAAGATTCTAATTATCATGCCGTCGGGTTCGAAGGGAACAAAAGTTGACCAAGAGAGGCCGGATTGGAAAAATGAAACTGTGGAAGCTGTCACAAGTAAATGTAGGCAATGCCAGACGATGAACAGAGGATGGAAATCAAATTTCCCAAGCTGGAACCCATGGTCTCCATTTTATACCCTCTTACGGCATGTAGAGGATACCGTTGATGTCCCACACCAGCAGCAAGTATGACGCCCATGGACGATTTGCGCGTCTGTGAGGATAGGGCCCTACCTAGGATAAAATTTTACGTTGAAGACGTAAGCCATCAATCGACCAGGTGACAGTATGAAACAGTCACGAAACCAGACTGTTCGCGGATGATTATTATTTCTGGACCTAGATTAATACACATGATTATATTTGTCTCTTCTCTGTGTAAGAAGCAACCTACTGGGAATCTTAACGTTTCGTGACTTTCCTATGCGTTCTCAGAAAAGAAACTCGATCAACACGACGCAGCAGAAGGAAGGAAGGAAGGCGTTATTTGAGAAAAGGCCCTTGCCCAACTGAAGTATAGTTCAATATAAGTTGCGAGAAATGCGTTTTGCATTTCGTGTTGAGCGTGGCGTCGTACGGAAGTAAAATATGAACATTATCTGGTGTGGAAAGAAAGAGGATATAGGTTTCTAAAATGCCTGAATTTTTAGATCCGTCGCAGTCGTGGATGGTCGAAATTCACTTGGCGAAATGTAAAAATATTCCCTGGTAATTCCTCTGTTTCACAGGAAAACAATTTGAAATATTTCGTATCTATTAATAATGTTCGTTTAACGTATTTTTAACTGCCAATGATCGTTATAGACGTAGGACTACATGAATTTTGTTCTGGAAGCCAAACCGCACGGCACGGAGTTATTGTATTTTACGCATCCTTAAATGTCACTGTCGTTGGCCAGGATCGAACCCGTTATCTTTGAACAGTAGGCCGGCAACACCGAATAAATTCACGTCCACGACTTTGAAAGAGCGTCTTTCAAGGCTGACCAATGAAAACGATTGTTCGTTAGTATGTAAGTGCAAGTGGTTTCTAGAGGACCTGCTGTAATCTCTGTTGACGAGTAAGATGCCAGATACCATACCAGCTGGACTACATTTACGAAATAAAAAACATACGCCTCAACCCAGGATCGATCCCTCGACCTCCTGCATGCTAACCCCAAACTCTATCCACTGCACAAACTGTACAGCACGAGTAATATGTGCTGACAGAGGTAGTTACCCTACATGTGGTTACAGTGTTGCCAGATTACCACTCTTCCACGCCCTTTTTCTGCCGGATATACTCGCAGGACGAGTTTTTGTGAGAGACTTTTATATTGCTGGCATGTGAGGAGTCGCGCTGCGACGCCCGAGTGCGCGAATTTCGGTTTATCCTGTATAGGGCCTATGCTTGGTTGAGTGGCTCAGACGGTTGAGGTGCTGGCCTTCCGACCCCAACTTGGCAGGCTCCATCGTGGCTCAATCCGGTGGTATTTGAAAGTACTCAAAATTCGTCAGCCTAGTGTCGGTAGATTTACTGGCACGTAAAAATAACTCCTGCGGGACTAAATTCCGGCACCTCGGCGTCCACGAAAATCGTTAAAAGTAATTAGTGGGACGCAAAGCCAATATTATTATTACGACTATCATTATAATTATTATTAATGACAACAGCGTAAATCGATATAGAATTGGTTGTTACACAAGTTGCGACACAAATATGTGGCAGGTCTACAGATAAACCCAATGTTTTCAAATGTAAAATGAATCAGTAGAATGAAGGAGACCTGGGCTGGTAAACATTAAATTCATGGAAATCACTGCCAACAAAGGGAAGTTTTCTGGAAAACGAAACTGCGAAGTCTTTCTGCAGCTTCAGAAATGCTTTATGCATATTTATAAAGCTCCCCTTGTGCTGGTTACTCTGATGATAGAATTATCAATTTGCCTGTAGAGAGAAGTGAAGGTTTGTGAAGCAGTGAAGTGACGTTGAGAGTTCTACTCTGTGCATGGAGTTGAAGCGCATCGAGCCGTAGACGGATAACTTTTTGCGAGCGCCTCCTACTTGCGCTGCTGCAAATGGTTTATCAATGGATACAGATGCGATGAACTCGGCGAGGCGTCGAGACGTGACGCCGGAAGTAAATGTTCTGTGTAGTTCACATGTCGCAGTTACACTCGGATGAAATGAAATATCTTCCTCACCTTCCGTTTGTGCTAGTTTATAAGAAAACTTAGTAAAGTTTTTTAATGTATTGCAGACTGCTTTCTTCGTATACCAGTGTAGGTACGAGGGTCACACAATAATTAACGCATTATTTGTTTCTCGACTGCAGTGTGTTTGAACAGAAGTTGTGTTATGTATCGTAGGCTTAAAAACTACGTCGTAGTTCATTTTCTACTTGATTATCTAGGTTGAAGTACTTCAGATCGAAATGGAGTCTATCGTTGTCGGCTGTGCAAACTACACGTAGTACATATTCAGTTATGGACTAAGTATTCCTGACAATATTGGCTTGCATGACTTCTGGACATAGTCTACTATGTTACGTTAGTCGCAGCAGCTTGTACGTAGCGGTACAGCACGAGGAATAAATATTACACAGCGCTAAAACTTTACTCATGACAAGGGCGCCCATGCCCGGGGGCAAGGGCGGGGGGACGCCCCCCCCCCATAGTTCTCAGGGATAGGCAAAAATGTAATGTAGTCAGGTGTTTTTGTTTCAAGAAAATGATTTAAACGTCGGTATTACGTAGAAGTGGTAGTACCACCCCCCACCAACAGGCAGGGTATACCGTGGGTATTATTCTACTGGGGAATACAAGTCTCCATTCATCTTCCAAAATGTTAAAAATGCTACATACCCCCCAGGTCCAGTCCCTCTCCACTTCAAACTGTCATGTGGGCGCCCATGACTCATGATAATGATTAACAGTGTGCAGTAGCGACGATTGGGGGGGGGGGCTGTCCCCCCACTTTGTGGAGAAAATATTGTATTTTTTTTTCCATTTTAGCAGGCTGAAACTAGGAATTACAGGAATTATTTAAAATAAGCTATACAAGCCCTGTTGTCTTATCAGCTAATTTTTTCCCTTTATTTTCTTTAATTATTAAGAAAATTATTAGCGGAAATACACGCAAAATGTCGTTCGTCCCGGCTAACGGATTTGTATAGCGCCACAGCTAGTGGTGCAAACTTTGCATGTGCTGTGAGGAAGGGTAGTAGGGGTATATTTATTGCCAAGGTCATGGACACTGAGGTATGATTCACCCGCTTGCCGCGCGCATTCGTCAGTCTGGCAGTCTCTGTTAGTGTCTGTTGGATTCTTTAGTGTGTAGTCAAATGCTAAATGATTTTAATTGAATAATCACGCCATACTTATTTTTAACTGTAATAATTGTGTAATATTGTTACTTTGATGCAAGTTTTATTGTATATTATTGAATCAAAATCTAAAAAACTATTATTACCGCACTTAAGTTCGTAAAGTATCAATATTTATCTCTCGGTCAAAATTCGCTCAGAGAGCATTAAAAACTGTAGCTGTTTTTTTAAATATATATAACCCCTCCCCCCACCGTCGTCCGCTATATCCCACAAACCCGGTACTGTTCGTTGTCTGTATATTTGTATGATCCCGCACTTTTAATTCCCAATCACCGCTACTGACCGTGTGATCTCGCGGTGAATCTGATGAAAGCTTATTTTAAAACTCTTACACTTTCTACATTTCTGAATGGATTTTCTTTATCTCATTTACAACGGCTCTAAAAGCATAGACATACGTATAGTATGGCCTTTTGGGTGGTTAGGCCGTGTACATTTGCAGAGTTCCGCCCAGACGTGCCATTTGGGCTCATCAGCTGGATTGGCACGCCCCTCCAGGACTGCTTAGCAGTGACAGACCAACTGCGTGGTCTCGCCGTGTTAGCAAATAGGGATTGCTAACCTGCTAAAGGAGAAGTGAATTCTCCGTTTACAAAATGCACACGGCCTAACCACCCAAAAGCTGGTTCTATTCCCGTGATCGTGAGATCTGCTGCCGTGAAAGCCATTTTTGAAATACGTATAGTATCATTCGAAATAATAAATTTGGTTTGTGTAGGAAAACGCAGTTTCCAAATGTGTGCGCCAAGATTCAAAATTTCCACCATTCTTGCCATTTTTTGTTTTGTTTTATACATATTCATATACATTAGGTCTACTTAAATAGATGATAGTTTTCGTTTATATTGATATCAATTTTACTGCAGGCTGAGTGGCTCAGACGATTGAGCGCTTGTTTTCTGAATCCCAGTTGGCGAATTAGATCCCTGTTCAGTCTGGTGGTATTTGAGGATGCCTAAATACATCAGCCTCGTTTCCGTAGATTTATCGCAGGTAAGAGTACTCCTGAGGAACAAAATTCCTCTACTTCGGGTTCTCTGAAAACCGTAAATGTACCTCATCAATAACGCAAATATATAAAATGGCACATTGGGTCAAAGGTCAATACATCTTGTATTTCAATTATTATTATTATTCATTATCTAAAGGCTTTGCCTTGTCGCTGCAACCATTGATCTCTTCTATCTGCGATCCTTTTCATCTCTCCATAACCTTGGCATCCCATCATCTCAACTACCTCTTCAATGATCTTCTTCCGTGGTTTCCCTCTGCCTTTCTTTCCCATCACCTTGCCTTCGAACAAGTTCTTTATGAAGTCATTATGCCGGAGAATGTGATCAAAAACTGTCGCTTTTCTCCTTTTTATCGTTGTTATTAAATGTCTCTGGGGGTTTATTTCTCTAAGCACTGCTTCATTAGTTTTCTTCTCAATCCAGCTAGTTCTTGTCATCTTCCTCCACATTTCCACTGCCTCTAGTCGTTTCGCGTCCTCCTTCAAGAGAGTCCATCCTTCACAGCCATATAGCAGCACACTTCAAATGAATGATTTGATAAACATTTTCTTTTGTTCATTATTATTATTATTATTAATCATCCATAAAGACCTCTGTCATTTCTTGAACGAATTAGCTCATAGATCCTTTAATCTAATCCAAGACCATAATGCTAGACAACCATCCAGCCGTCTCACTCTGCGCAGTTACGATACCGCCTCTACGTTCGTTCGTTTAAATTCTGGAGTAAGACAACATTTTGCTTCGTTTTGCAAAAGTTACACAAGCCCATGTAATTTGTCATTCTGGATGTGAAACGCGGTGCTTAAAACTTTGTTCCAACATCGATGCGACTTAAAATGGCTGTCTTCTAAAAAATTATAATACAAGTTAGTTGGAATATTCAAAGTGTTCCTCTTCGGAGATTTCGACTTGAAAGTCTGCGAGCTGCGAGAACATGAGAAAGAAGATAAAGGTTATTACGAACTTGAAGGAACGAAGAAGTTGGTGATTATAAAAGCTAACTTCGTCTCTTTTACAGGCAGGATCTAAAGCTTGTTTATCGAATATTGCACCATTACTTTTGCTGTTAGATGCTAGTAGTTCTCGCGGTTCCGCCCGCGTTTAAACCAGATTTAATACGATCTGTACACTGTTGGTTATAATGGTGAACAGTCCAAAAATGACTTACTTCTAATCACCCTACCTGTCAAATTTAATCAGTTCCCTCAGTCTCCACATCAATTAATTTGTCCCAACTCCGTAGCCAGAAAAATTGCGCTCCCTCATTATTGATGGACTGACAGTAAAGCAGCAATTGCTGTATGACAAGAAGTTGGACACATTTTTTGATCATGAGGATGCATCAACACATGCCGAGGCTAGTCGAAATGTAGACAGTTCTATCGGCATGCCCATTTCAATACAAAGCCAATAGTTTATTATGCTTCCTTACATGTGGCATATCAACCTCTTACAAACTTCCTGTTTCTTTTCGAAGAGGCTGTCTGGTGTAGAAGTGTACGGTGTGACACTGACAGTCAGACAGGTTGAAGGTATAAGTGTCGTAATTTCCAGATTAGTTACATGTAACCACAATACAGTTTGTAAATATGATGAGACGACTATCGAAAGGAAATGTATTGAAGTCTCAGATTCCTCACTCTAATAATAAGACCGATCTCTATTCCTAACCTTTGACCAGTGTCACATACCTAAAAACGTGAGGACATCACTTTCAGTAAAGACCATGCACGATGGGGAAGAAGAAATTAGTGGCTACCAGCGCGCCACCCGACCGACCGACATCCTAGTAGCGCTGTGATGTGATATTAGCGGAGAAATAGTACGCTCGTTCTGTGTTCGGGCTCTCAGCCGGAGTGGAAAGGTGTGTAGGCCTAGTGCGTAGCAGAAGGCGATGCACTGTTGAAGTTTTGCTGTTTAGTTTACCGTATGTGACTGTGTGAATTACTGGAGTCCAACCAAAAAGCAGTCATCGTGTGCTGTGTGGCCGGTAGCCCAGTGTTCAAACTTAGCTGTCTGCACGCAGTTGCTGTGCGGGGTGAGAGGACTTGGAGAAATTAATGTAAAGTGAGGATTATAGATAGCACTATCAGATAGTAACGGGCCGGATAGCGTACTGTGCGTAAAGGAGCGAAGACTTGTAATTAGACAGCAATTAGTAAGTATAGTCATTGATTAGAATTGTATGTGTGTGTGTGTGTGTTTATTGGATCATCCTCAAGTAATTAGAGTAATAAAATATACGGTGTTTTATTCGTACAAAACTCTAGTGGCCAAGTGTACGAACCTTGTTTACGTAATCAGCGTTTTAGATTCTTACTAAACCTTGTTTAAATGAAACTGCGGAGCATCATTCCTAATTATTGTTTAAATCCCTGATTATTGTCGGCTAAAATTAAACAGTCATGTTGGAGCGGTTACCAAACATAAACATTGATTAGCAATGAAGACTGCCAGATTTGGAGATGGTTTTGAACATGAACTGTTATATCTGGAATATCTGGAACAGAATGGGAATGAGCGCGAAGATATAATAAGGGATTGAGGTGATCCTTTTGAAGAACTTGGCGTTAGAAAATTTGTGGAAAGGATTCGCTTATCTAAACAAACAGTTTAATCTCTGCAAAATAATCTTCAATTTCCAGCGCAGAGAAAGCATCCTGTTTCTGCTATCAACAAACTGCTCACTGTATTGAGGTATTACGCCACTCTTTCCTTTAACAATTGTAGGTAATACTATTAATATGCACAGAACAGCAGAAGCTCGGATTATACACGACGTGAGTAATACAGCTTCTGCAATTATGCCACAATATAGGCTTCAAAATCCTAAAAATTGGACGACCTTTTTCCCTTTTGTTCATCCATGTTTCTCGTAAGTACTGTCAGCAAAGAATAAATGAATATTCATCCTCATAACAAAAGAAATACGAAATCACCGAAGCGCGTTCACTATTCTTCACTAGGAAGTTAAACATCACGCTAGTGTTTGAAGTCCACTGCCAGCTAAACATGTTTAACTAAACATTTGATTCCACGCGTCCTTCTAACCAGGCCTTAAATTTAAAACATGTTTACGTACACACTGGTTAGCCGAATCTTGAACAAGGTTGGTGCACTTGGCTATAGGTTTCTTTCGACAATGGCTGTTTTTTTTTTTCTCGTAGAGTTCTTCAACATTGTAAACGCTAATACGAGGGTGAGTCAACAAGTAAGTCGCAGAATTGGATTGAGGCAAAAAATAATCAAAGTAACTTTCTGACATTTATTTCACTTCTCCACATATTCACCCTGTACGTTCAGGCACTTATCCCATCTCTTTACAAGTCCTTGTCGTCGCCATAAGACCTATCTGTGTCGGTGCGACGTAAAGCCCCTAGCAAAAAAAAAAAAAATTTACAAGTCCTTGAAAGCCAGCAGCAAAGAAGTCCTTTGGTTGCTGGCGCAGCCAACATTTTACCTCATAGATTACGGCATCATCTGTATCAAAACGACGGCCACCCGAATGATATTTTTTAGAGGCCTAAACAGATGGGGGCTAAGTCAGGACTGTACGGTGGATGTTCCAAGCGCTCCCCATCTCTGATGCTTTTCCTTCCATGGTTAAACTTCTGGATCCAGTTGAAAACAGCTTTCCGTGAGAACAGTTTTCACTTCTTCTGTGGACAGTCCTTTGGCCCACAAAAAACGCACAACTGCACGCTGTTCTTCTCGTGTACAGTTATGCAACACATTTGCCATCGTGCACTAACAGCCTCTGACTGACTGAGTGCCTGCGAGATGTCGTACAACAAGCATACATATCCTGCCATCTGCTGGCAAAACTTGCGCGCGTAATTTCAAATGGTATAAGGTGCACACATGTTTGCGACTTATTTATTGACTCACCCTCGTACATTATCCTGAGAAAGGCGTTCGCTTCTAGTCTCTAGTGACTCCAGTGTCCTAGTAAATCAGCAATAAATGTGATATTAAGTAGGCATTCAAATTGGTTTTGTAAATATTTAAGTCCACTGCGAGGTGTCGTAAGCTGCGGTGTGGTCTATAAATGCCACTTCTGTAAATAACTTCAGTTGTCCGGCTTCATGACTAAATGGTTAGCGAGCTGGCCTTTGCTGCAGGCGATCTCGGATTCGATTCCCGGCCGGGGTGGGGATTTTAATTTCCATTCGTTAATTCCGATGGCTCGGGTGTTGGGTGTGTCGTCTTCATAATTAGAATTTATCATAGATGGGCCCTATCCTCACAGACGCGCAAGTCGCCTATACGGCGTCAATTCGAAAGACCTGCACCTCTAGAGGCCATACGCCATTATATTGAATTCCAAACCACCCTCTAATTCGATGAATAATTTAGGTACTTAATATTCCTTCAACTACTGTAGGTCGTCTTTGTTTGTTAAATGTCCAAAGTCGCACGAAACCAGACAGGTTCTATTGGGGTGCCGATCACGATGGGATAGGAATGGCCTAGGAGTGGGAAGGAAGCGGACGTAGATCCAGCATTTGCCTGGTGTGAAAATGGGGAAACCTTTCAGGGCTGATGATAGTAGGCTTCGAACACACCTCCCGAATGCAAGCTAATAGGTACAGTGCGAACCGCGCAGCCAACTCGCTTGGCACTGTAGTCCATACGGAAAGTCAAATGTTGTCCCAGAAATGTTCTCTTTAACGTGCTGATAATTCGATTGCCACAAGCCTCTCGTATTTAATGGGAGTCGGAAAGCGATTTTTTTCAAAAATGACTTTTTCCAAGTGTCTCATAAAATTATTTGTATTCTGCTGAATGAAATGGTGGATAATATGATACGCTTCCTGCGAACACTTTTAAATATATTTTAGATGTTAATGCCCAAGTGATAAATTTTACAGTTTCGGTCATGCTTTCTCTTTGAAGTTACCTATTTCTCTAACCGTTCGATCTACCAGTCTGTGGTTTTCACTAATCTGTTCCAGAGTTACGTGTGAAGTTGCCGGCTTGTCATAACAAACACTGCACGTAACTCAGATTGACCGGGGTTTATTTACGATTTTATTGTTGTGAATATGCATCATCTATTGCAAGAGAGCTGTTTTATTTCAATGAATTTCAATTTTAACAATGAATAGGCCAAAAGGCATGTTTAAAACGCGTAAGTTTTACAGAAATAGGTACACACAGGGTGCTGGTCCATGTGCTGATATTGTAAATAGTGTAAATAGGAAATTACAAACAACATTTTCTCTTCAACTCTTCTTTAAGCCAACCTATTTCAACATTACTAAAAATACTTCAATCTTAATTTCTCTTTCAATTCTACACAAGTTACTCCTTCCAACTACTATTTGACAAGCCACTTACCATCAAGCACCCTTCTTCTCTCGGACTTCTGGAGGACTACAATTTTATTTCTTCACATAATATTATAAATCTCACTTAAAATGGACCACAGAAGCGTCTCTACGCTATAACATTTTTAAGAATAGGATCTGAACTCCACTCTGATTTATTCCCGACGTTCGAAATATTTAACACTGATAAATTTTCTCTACTACTCTTCTTGTTTCAACATAGCAATTTACTGTAGACCTCACTTGAAGTGAGCAATGTATTAATGCACCATTTGGAATTGTTAGCTACATTTTATTCATTAATGTGTTAATCAATATGTTTAGAATCTATTAGTTTTCTATTACGCTCTCAACCTCCACAGGATACCTATTTACTATATTTAAACAAGGACATTCAGGAGGATGTATACATTTTACGACTATCCATATTTTAATCTTTAAACTATTGTCAACCATTTCGCTCACCATTTGTAACATCATCTTCACATTTATATTTAATTTAATTACAATCAGGTACCTGATTATTTTCCTTTCAGTTTGAGATATAGGCTGATGATGCTCTTGATTGAAGAGCGAAACATGTCCCTACAGTTTTAATTCTTTAAAAAAAAAAATCTTTTTATGTATTGAAAATGTGGAACAAATAAACTTTCATTTTTATTTGACTTTACATTTCAAGCTTTCCATGAAATAGATAAATTGTGGATAAGCAAGGCGCCGCGTGCAGCAGAGTAAATGACTGCAGAAGCCACTACCGGGCGAGTTGGCCGTGGGGTCAGAGGTGCGCAGCTGTGAGCTCGCATCCGGGAGAATCCCACTGTCGGCAGCCCTGAAAATGGTTTTCCGTGGTTTCCCATTTCCACACCAAGCAAATGCTGGGGCTGTACCTTAAGGCCACGGCTGCTTCCTTCCCATTCCTAGGCCTTTCCTGTCCCATCGTCGCCATAAGACCTATCTGTGTCGGTGTGACGTAAAGCAAAATAGCAAAAAATAAATAAAAATAGCAGAAGCCAGTGGAAGAATAAAAGGTGAACTTCTAAGCACCCAGGATGAATAGGAAGAGGACTCGGATAATGTTGAGTATAGTCAGGCTGTTTTTATGTGCGAACATAGGTAAATGAATGAGTGAACATTGTGTTTTACTTTGAACTCAGTTCTGAAAATTGATTTTTTTTTCATTTCTGACCCATTATCTCTCAAAGTATACCAGATAAACAGATCACTGTTTTCAGAGAGTGATTTTATGCCTTGATGAAGCTACTGAGCTAGAAAAAAGTATATCCTTTGGTTAGTTCATAACGTAGAGATATTTTTAATAATAATGTTATTGGTTTTGCGTCCCATTAACAACTTTTACTTTTTTTGGAGACGCCGAGGTGCCGGAATATAGTCCCGCAGGGGTTCCTTTACGTGCCAGTAAAAATACAGACACGAGGCTGACGTATTTGGGCGCCTTCAAATTCCACCGGACTGAACCAGGATCGAACCTGCCAAGTTGGGGTCAGAAGGCCAGGGCCAGTTTTTGCTAAAATATGGAACGTTAAAAAAAGTACAACTGTTCACACAATACACTTAATTCTTGTTCAGTACTTTGAGGAAGATTGTAATTAGATGTTGTAAAACATTCAAAACTGAGATATTGGGATATCTGTCCTGTCAAATGAACAATGTCAAGATAGCGCTTTCCGATTCCCCTTAAGCGCTTTTAAATATTAATCCACTGCACATGGTGATGTCGCAACTTTGAGCCTAAGGGTACGAACATACCGAAGATGCATCGCAGCTTGCGGTCGAGGTTTACGTCGCGGTCGCGGTTTACGTCGCGTTCGATGGAGGGTGAACATACCGGGGAAGTTTACCTGTCAGTTTTCTAAGATGTGTTTACAGTGAGTGGACGTAATGTTTAGATCTCCGCGTTCAAGTTAAAGATAATTCATCCTCTATTGCTGAGCTTTTACAAGTATAGAGTATATATTCAAGTAACAGTGGAGATAGTGATTCATTGTGCATAAGCACACGAATCAGTCAGCCCGCCAGTGGAATGCTCATCCTATGAATCAAAGAAGGCAGGCGCTGGGGGAATATCACAACTTATCTGAAGAACTGAAACACCACCCGGACAGATTCCATTCATACACGAGAATGTCCCTTCAGACGTTCCAATACATATACAACAATGTGGAATAAAAAAATTGATACAGTGAAGTACAATAACTACCACACGAATACACACGCGGGCTCTGTGAACACCTGGATCAAGGGCACAGTAGAACGGGGAGATATATCACGTGATCTCAATCCGGACAAGCCAATCACGAGCAAGCTACATCGATGCCTCCCGTTCTACAGCGATGAGAACACAAAATTTCTTGTCATCGCGCTAGACCTCCTGGTAAATCGCGATGGTGAATGGAAGCGAGCATCTTTGACATGAACTGTTCCATTTAAAACTGTGTGTTTGTGTTGCCAGGAGGTGACATGTAGGCATCGACCGCGATGTAAACCGCGACCGCGAGCTGCGATGCATCTTCGGTATGTTCGTACCCTTACCCACTAACCAGCTGGTCTCTGAAATGGAACGTTTATCGAAGACAGTAAGCTGAGAGTTTGTGTAGCACACAGCGAGCGGCAGGTCCTTGGGGCAAGAGATGTATCGCACGTATGTTAGTAAACGAGACGAGCGCAATGATTTACTGCTACAACATATATGTACCACGAGCACAATTGTATCACAACTGCAGATGATGAATGAGGAACACATTTACAAGAACTGGAAGAACATTAATAGAATATTGAAGTTCAAAACGCTAACGATTTGTATATATTGTGTATTAATAAGTCGCTATTTATATTTCTGTATAAAAAACTGTATTGGCATCCTTTGACTCGTCACCAGGGAACAGATTTCTATGTAAATACGTATCTTTTTAGGAAACTAAAATTAATTATATTTTGTATTATCTTTACGGCCGCCTCTCTGGTGTAGTAGTTAGCATGATTAGCTCCCACCCCCGGAGGCCGCGGTTCGATTCCCGGCTCGGCCACGAAATTTGAAAAGTAGTACGAGGGCAAGAATTGGGTCCATTCAGCCTCGGGAGATCAGTTGAGTAGAAAAGGGGGGGGGGGCTCAATTTTTTCCTCAGCCATCCTGGAAGTGGTTTTCCGTGGCTTCCCACTTCTCCTCCAGTCAAATGCCGGGATGGTACCTAACGTAAGGCCACGGCCGCTTCCTTCCCTCTTCCTTGTCTATCTCTTCAGATCTTCCTCTCCCCGACAAGGCCCCCGTTCAGCATAGTAGATCAGGCCGCCTGGATGCGGTACTGGTCCCCCTCCCCAGTTGTATCCCCGACCCGAAGTCTCATGATCCAGGACACTGCCCTCGAGGGGTACAGGTGGGATCTCTCGCTGAGTCCGAGGGAAAAACCATCCTTGGAGGGTAAACAGATTAAGAAAGAAAGAAAGAAAAGAAAGAAAGAAAGAAAGAAAGAAATTTACGAATCATGACGTGTGGAGTTAAAAAATGCTGTTTCTTTCCATATTTTGGAGTTTATTGTTAGGATTGGGAAGTTTATGACCTAAAGAAGTACAAAATATGCAAGCAAATAAGCCCTAAAAACTAGCTAAATATGAGCTAAAAAAGGTAAAATATGACTTCATTTTTGGGATGGATAGCAAGTATTAGATTACTAACATTTACCGTGCCAAAAAGTGATTAGGGATAATACGGCAGTGAGAAAATTATGAATATCTTGATTCGTCATTTATTTGGGTAAGGGAAACTCCATTCTTGATACTTACAATGAAGTTAGTTTGTTGCGGGTTCTGTCAGATGATTTCAATATGTAACTAGCCAAGTTGGCAGCAGTGATGAGCCATAAAAATATATATATATAGGGCGACTATATTTGCTGTTTGAACAACTGAAAAGTATGCATGCTGGGAGCTGGCTGTCGAACATTAAAATGTATTTGGAAAGGGTGGGTATGGGTTACAAATGGCACGAGGTCTGGAGTAGTAGGGGAAGTAGAAGTCAGAGATCGTTTATAATGAGGGTTATGGACATACGAAGGCAACGACAGTTAGAGGAATGCAGAGAAAGACCATCTCTTAGTTTATTTAACAAAGTAATTCAAGTTTCAAGGATAAATATTAGTAGCGTGGTTAGAACGGTGATAGGAGGTTCATTGTGGTGTCTTCGGTCTGGTATAAAAATAAGTGGTGGATCAAAAATAAAGATAATTCATTGTGTATATTTTGTGTAAAAGTGAAAGATGACCTACACTTGGTAGGCCAATGTAGAGAAACTGAAAATGTGGGAGTTAAGCTTCTGAGTGAAAATCAGTAGCAGTTATTAAAACAGTGTGAGGAGCAAATAATTATTGAGTTGGTGATTGAAGAATGGAATAGGGGAGGGGCATTGAATCGGTATTTAAGTCCTGTTAAAAAGTATGTGTAAAAAATTGAAAGATGTGTTCGTGTAAAATCATAGGGGATGTATAAAAGGAAAAGAAATCTGTGTAGGTTTAGGTGCTGTTGAATAAGAGAGAGACAATTGGACATGAAGTTAAATCTTAGGTTGCCAGTAAGTTGAAACTTGAGAGCAATGAATACCATTTTTCACTTCTGTAATATGTTATGTTTTTGAGATATACTGTAGACATGCTCATTTTAAAATTTCATCCCCTTTTTGGTTCCCCTTAAGTGGACTTTCCGAAAACAAATTACCTATGTTTTTTACTTTTACAGGAGATTCCAAATACCAATTTTTACGTCTGTAACATTTCACGTTTCTGAGATATACATTACTGTAGATAGCCTATAGTTTTTCTAAAAATTCACCCCATTTGCCACTCCTGTTTAACCCCATTAATTGGACTTCCTAAAAACAAAAAAATACGGGTTTCTTTATTTTTAAAGGAGATTCTAAATACGAATTTTCAGGTCTGTAATATCTTCAGTTTCTGAGATATAAGTATCCCCATTAAAGGCATTCAACCCCTTTTTCACCCCTCCTAGTGGGATTTTCCTAAGACAAAAAATACGTATTTCTTTATTTTTAAAGGAGATTATAAATACCAATTTTTACACCTGTAAATTTATAAAGTTTTGAGATATAGATACACTCATTTTAAAAATCCCCCCCTTTTTCACCCCCTTAGCGACGGAATATCAAAAAATCCTCTCTTAGCGAGCACCTACATAGTAATATAAATGTATCCTCAAAATTTCATTTCCTTATGTCCAGTAGTTTTGGCTCGGCGGTGATGAATGAGTCAATCAGTCAGGACATGTTCTTTTATATATATAGATATGACATTGGATCACTCAAATGGGGAAATTATGACCAAAGCAATAAGAATGGCCGAAATATGCATTTATATGCAACATAAAATTATTTTAAATGGGGTCAGGGACCCGTCATTCAGTTATTTTTCCGATTTCGTGTAAAATGTGCTCAGGATAGAAACATGACATCCTTAAAATTCGAATCATAATTATGAACTCTTCAATATCATTTCATTTCATCTGTCGATCATTAATCATTGCTCCAGAAGAGTGCGACAGGCTTCGGCACCTGGCACAGTTCCTATCTCGGCCGCTAAATGGGTCTTCATTCTTTTCATTCCTGACCCGGAATGGCGGAAACAGGCTGAGGAATTTTTCATTTAGATTGTTCATTATTTTCTTTAATAACGAAGTTTCTAGGTGTGCGCATGTGGTTCTACCAGCCAATAGCTATGGTCGACTGTCGTGTTTTCCTTAAAAAAAAAAAAAAAAAAAAAAAAAAAAAGTAAAGGATTACTTTGTGGTGAGACACAGCTCGTAACATTCTAAAAGCAGCGAGTAAATAGAGGAAGTTCGGAAGTAGTTAAAATGCTCCAGGGCGGTTGTGGTGATTTACTCTGTCCATCAACACGACGCCCTTTCTCGTTGGGCTGTCGATCGAGAGCGCCCCGACGCTAATGGCTGCAAGACGTGTGGACAGACAGACGGGCAGCCCGGAGCTTAGATGAGTGCACAACAGGCTGCATCGTTCTCGAGGTAAAGCACGCAAAGAGAGGAAGTTCTGGAGATAAAATGGAGTTTTTTTTTTCAGAAGGCCTGGGCTAAATCCCATTGTCTAATCCGCTTGATGAAACCTCAGTTTTTTTAGAGAACGCATGCAAAGATCGTATTCCGTTTTTCGACTTTGTTAAAACACGCATAAAAGGTATTTTGTTTGAACCGTTGTATTCATTATCGCAGGTGAACAATGCATAGAAAAAAAATGCCTCTTTAAGACCGTTTGAAATGTTATTAGAGAGAGTTAAGACAAAAAATAAATCACTTTGTGGGATATTATTTCAGATGACCAAGACAAAACATATACACTTGATTTTTTGTAATATCTGAGCTATCTCCTTTTAGTTTTGTCTCGGTTAATTTATAACTGTTACGTTGTTCAGTCTGCAGAAACTAATTTTGAGTAACATTTATTTATTTATTTATTTATTTATTTATTTATTTATTTATTTATTTATTTATTTATTTATTTATTTATTTATTTATTTATTTATTTATTTATTTATTTATTTATTTTATTTACTCGAGTCAGAAGCATACAATAGGTTTTAGAACTTTTTTGATTTGGTTTTTACATTACAATTTAGTATCAATATAACTGAAGGAACTTTTACACATATATGCCAAAATGGTATTAAATAGTCTTTGCCCAGAAGCGAGCAACTGCGACTGCATTTCCTTGTGCCTTGAGCAAATCCTCCTCACTACAAGAATCAATATATTTATGAACTACATGAAAAAGAAAAACACATGGTAACAGTATTATACTTGAAAAAACTTAATTAAAATAGAATGGCGTGTTTCATTCTTAAAAGAGCTCGCCGCCTAATTTTCAGCGACCGATCCAGCGGATACAGATATTTGATAGACACTGGCGCAGACCTATCTGTGATATCCCCTTCGAAAACTGATCGTTGCCGAATTTCTACTCGAAAACTTTACGCGGCAAATGGCACATGCATCAAAACATAATTCGACGAACGCCTTCTAACAATCGACATAGGTTTACACCGGGAGTTTTCATGGAACTTCCTAGTTGTAGATGTAGCGTCACCCATTATTGGAGCTGACTTCAATTCACGCCGGAGTCTGCAATGTGCGTTGATTAATAATTTGAAATGCTTCATCACCAAGGAGTAACCGTTAATACCGGTAGTAGCCAGGCTATGCACAACAAAATGTTTGTTTATTGTTATTATTGTAATGAAGATCAAAGAAGTAAAAACTAGATATGGAAGTGGAGTGAAATAAATCAACCAAATAATACTATTATACTGTACATTACTTACATCGGTAGGGGGAGAGGTGATACTTCCATGTGGCGCGTCCCAGGTGGCGGATAGGGGGGGGGGGGTCCTAACCGGCTTGCCGGCGGACTTGAGGGAAATAAAATACCTCTCGCGGACCAAACACACACCCCCTGTGGGTGGGGGAGGCTGACGAATAATACACCCACGGTATCCCCTGCCTGTCGTGAGAGGCGACTAAAAGGGGCGACCAAGGAATGATTGTATTAGAACCATGAAACTACTTTTGATTAGTACCATCACGCGGGGAATACCATCGGTCGCTTTTACTTGCGAGTAGTACCACTCTGTTAGGTACTCTATAGTTTTGTGATTCGTAGCACTCGAGTGGGTTTCCAGTACCCGTGAGTCGTGCCCATGTGTGCAACACCACAGGTCTGTCGTTGCCTGTGAGTTGTACCCGTGTGAGCGACACTACGCGTCTGGGCGTAGCCTGTGAGTTGTACCACTATACGAGCGACACTGTAGGTCTGCGTTGCCAGTGATTAGTACCCACTATGTGAGGAACACCACGGGAATACCGGCGCCCGTGATTTAGTACACCTAGGTGAGGAACCTCGTCGGTTTGCGTTGGCTATGAGTGGCGCCATTGTGTGAGAAACACCATAGGTCTGCGTTACCTTTACGACGTACAATGCTTGTGAGTAGTACCTTAATGTTTGGAACACCGTGAGTTTACGCTACCTTTGATTAGTACCGCAGCTTGAGAAATATCATGGTTCTCCTTTACTACCGATAAGTGCCATTATCATCATTGTTCTTTATAAGTGGTCCCTTGGTCACTAATACTATTATTTGCAATCTTTTTTGAGTCTGATCCACTGTTTTTTGTTTTTTTGTTTTTGTTGTGTTCATGTCCATCTATTCATTCTTCATGACATTTTTTTTTGTCAGTGGGTGCTTTTCATTTTTTGTTGTTATTTAATTTCGTACCACTAGGGGCCGATGACCTCGATGTTAGGCCCCTCTAAACAACAAGCATCATCATCATCATCATCATCATCATCATCACTTACATCGGTGGCACTAGCGCCTACCACAGTATCAGTCATTGATATAAGTTCCAGATTTCAAGTATTTAAACAGAAATACACGGAAATATTTGAGTGGTTTTTGTTAGAATCTGATTGTCTTTTAAGAACGAAACGTATCATTCTATTTTAATTATTTCTTTTTCAGGTGTAATACTGTTGCCATATGTTTTATTTTCAGTTATTTTATGGTTTTATTTATTCAAAATTAGTTTCGGCAGGCTGAATAATCTAACAGTTAGAAAGTTTACATAAAGTGTATATTTTATGAGGTATTGTTTCAGATGACCGAAACAAAAAAATAACACACTTTGTATAAACCATCTGAATTATAATAATTACACATGGCTTAGATAAAAATAGTGCGCTTTGTATACATCATCTGAATTATGATTACAGATACTTAGACAAAAATTATGCACTTGTTACAGGTGGTTTTTCAAAACTACCCCATTTCTGTCTGGTAGCAGATAGAAAGATGCAACTACGTTTCAAATATGAAGAAACTGTGGGAGATTGACTTACCATCACAGCAGATCTTCTTGTAGACACAGCCGTACTCATCGCTACATGTTTCTGTTAGTTCGCTGCAAAATTTCCTCGTATATTCCATTGATTTTAGTCATAATTTGGCCTCCAAATCCTCAGTTGTTCGTGGTCGATTTCGATAATCCCACAGGAAATAATCTGGTGTCGTTAAGTCCGGTGATCTTGGCGGCCACAAATTCTTAGAGATTACTCTGTCGTCAAAAAAGCCATTGATCAAAGCGAGAGGCTCCGTTGACATGTGGCAACATGTGTCTCGCTTAAAATAACCCGGAATTAGTTCATTGTCGTCTAGTTAGCCTACTGGACAAATTGGAAATTGTACCGGTCTGTGTTCATCTTGTCCGAGAAGAACAATGGATACGCTATTCGTTTTGCCGAGACTGCACACCAAACTCTGACCTTCTATGGATATAGAGGTCTTTCAGGTCTTTCATGAATACCAAGTGGGTTATGTGTGGCCCAAATGCCAGTATTTTGAGTATTCTCGTAACCAGTCAGATGGAACCGGGCCTCATCGGTGAACTACGTGATGTTCAGAATTCCTGGTAGCGGTACAGCAAAATCCAATAACCATGTGCAGTATCGGTCTCGTTTTCCTTATTCGGCTCCTGAAACTCGTGAATGGCAGTCATCATTTATGGCCACAGTTTCTTTATCTTGGTCGCTCTTTGACACATGGAATACGAATATCCGGCCTCTTGAGATAGACAATGTAATGATTTCCTAGGAGACCGAATGAAACGAGTCTAGACATCTTCTGCCACGTCCCCCTGTCGGTGGGAGCGGTAGAATAGCATCCACGGTAATCCCTGCCTGTCGTAAGAGGCGTTTAAACTGAGCCCCGGGGGCCATGGGAGCGTGGGTTGGCGACCACGTTGCCCAGTCATTACTTCCACACTTACTTGTGCCAGGCTCTTCACTTTCACACATCCTATCCGACGTCCCTTGATCAACTCATGTTCTTTTCCAACCCCGACAGAATTAGGTGTCGAGACTAGGGAGTCTTTCATTTTCACGCCCTTCGTGGCCCTTGTCTTTCTTTAGCCAGTAACTTCAGGTTACGAAGTGCGGATCCTTTCCATTTTCCTCCCTGATTAGCGTTAATAGAGGATGATTGCCCAGTTGTACATGCATGCACAGAAATGGGTCCCGACATAAACAATCAAGACTGCCCCACTCCAATACTGAAAAGGAGGGGCGGGGAGTGAAGAGGTACTGTTGAAGGCCACTCCAGTACCGAAAAGGAGGGGAAGATAATGAACGGGTAGTGCTGAAGGCTCCGTGTGTGTATTGCTATATATCCACCACTGCGCCTATTTCTATCACAAGAAAGTCTTGACTCCATGCTTTGTTTATATTGGGACACCATTTCTGTGCATGCTTGTACTTCCTCTTTAAACAATATAATCGTCGCCGTCGCCGCCACCACCACCACCACCACCACCACCACCACCACCACCACTTCATCTGCCACGTCTGCCAAACCAGTTGTGCGACACCTGCCAGACTCGCCCAACAAATACTCAGTTGTTTCCAACTTCCTCACTATTGCCAGCATCGTGTCTCTCTTCGGAGAATCGCGCACACCGTACTCCTCACCTGAACGCCCTTTGCGTGGCTATGATAGACTCGGTAATCCAATAATGTTTCGCTAAAAACACGTGGAAGGAAATGTTTCCTGCCTCTTGAACGAATGTATGGTAAAATAATAAGCAAGCTAGCAAGACGCAAAATTGAGGAAACAATTTACGTCTTAACAAAGATTAACTTGCGTTTTGTTGGCTTATGTTGGTAAGTGAATACCCTCCTCCTCCCCCCGCCCCAGTTTCTTCACATTTTAGAAATCAGTGTCATCTTTGGCTGCTATCAATCAATTACCACTGATCTGCATTTAGGGTAGTCGCCAGATGAAAAGGTGAAAGGTTTTTTACCGAGTGTTTTTAAAATAATTGCAAAGAATTCATAAATTGATTGAACATCTCCCTTGGTAAATTATTCCAATCCCTAACTCCCCCTATAAAAGCATATTTGCCCCAGTTCGTGCTCTTGAATTCCAACTTTATCTTCATGTTGTGATCTATCCTACTTTTAAAACGCCACTTAAAACTATTCGTGTGCTAATGTCATTCCACACCATATCTTCACCGACAGCTCGGAACATACCACTTAGTTGAGCAGCTCGTCTCCTTTCTCCCAAGCCTTCTCAGCTCAAACTTTCCAACGTTTTCGTAACGCTAATTTTTTGATAAATCACCCAGAACAAATCCAGTTGCTTTTCTTTGGATGTTTCTCAGTTCTCGACTGAAGTAATTCTGGTGAAGATCCCATACACTGGAACTATACTCTAGTTGGAGTCTTACCGGAGACTTACATGCCCTGTTCTTTACCTATCACATGTAAGTGGGGTAGTTTTGACAGCCACCCTGTATATAACTTCTGAGATATTATTGTAAATAACCTAGATTAAAAATATTGCACACTGTACAGTTTAAGAAAGCACAACTACGAGGTACAAGTCATGAAGGCCGTTGGAGGAAGTGGAAGGTAAATTCTTTCACTATTCGTAACCTTGGCACTAAGTGGAAAAGAGTAGCTAACATTTTACCCGGTCGCCTTTCCCCCCTGAAATTAACAATGCAATTGTACCCAGGTTCTGTGGTTCAGTTTGAACTACCATATAGTCTCCTTATTCCTTTGCCTCCTCCCTGTAGTTGCCTTTCTTTTATGGGGGAGAGGGCACGCGGAGGTGACTCGTAAGTTGGACTAAATATTCCGACGACATTATTGGAATCCAGGGATCAGATCAAATCATTAAACTTATTCCCCCTCCGTTCGAAACAGTAAAGTTCGCTAAACCTTCCAATGCTGTACTGTACACTCTCGCTAGCGTTACCACGGCTTTATTTGACCACCTACAGCTGAGATACGAACTCAGTATGGAATCATTTGCACAAAAACAGTAATAAAAAAAATCCAATACTCTAATCTGTGAATGGTAGGAAAAAACAGTTAAACTAGATTAGCCTTGTACCTGTGCTGCTATGTTTTGCTTTTATGAACTCTTCTTGTTTGAAACAAAACAGTGTCACAGAGACGTGGGATGTCATTGAAAACAGAGTGGGTTACAGATTACCTGAATTTTGTGTGACAATTGAATGATATCCAGGTGGGCCAGTATCCAGTATTCGGGAGATAGTAGGCTCGAACCCCACTGTCGGCAGCCCTGAAAATGGTTTTCCGTGGTTTCCCATTTTCACACCAGGTAAATGCTGGGGCTGTACCTTAATTAAGGCCACGGCCGTTTCCTTCCCTCTCCTAGCCCTTTCCTGTCCCATCGTCGCCGTAAGACCTATCTGTGTCGGTGCGACGTAAAACAACTAGCACAAAAAAAGATATCCAGGTGCGCTAAACCTGTGTCCGGTCAAGGGTTAATGCCCCACATATACAGGGCGTTCCAAAAGTCCCATTACCCCACACCTAACTGTGTACTATGTTTTTTCTTGCTGCAGGCGCCGGGCTAAGTGGCTCAGACGGTTGAGTCGCTGGCCTTCTGACCCCAAACTTGACAGATACGATCCTGGCTCAGTCCGGTGATATTTGAAAGTGTTCAAATACGTCAGCGCCTATCTGTCAGTGCGACGTAAAGCAACTAGAAAAAAACCCGTCAACCTCGTGTCGATAGCTTTACTGGCACGAAAAATAACTCGTGCGGGACAAAATTTCGGCACATCGGCGTCTCCGGAAACCGTCAAAGTAGTTAATGGGACGTAATTATTATTATTATTATTATTATTATCATTATTATTATTATTATTATTATTATTATTATTATTATTATTATTATTATTATTATTATTATTATTATTACTTGCTACAGGTGATATTGGTTCATGAAATAATGGCCGATGAATCTAACCGTGGAGCAACGAACTGTCATGAGTATATGGGTTCATGAACGATCTCACACTGGGAAAACTTTGAGAGAGATCCAAAATGATTTGAACATTTGATTTAATACAACTGCATCACCGAAAACCAATACTATTGCGTTGGGAGAAGCTGTTTGGAACTGGTTCAGTGAAAGACAGACCGCCCTCTGGAAGACCAATAACAAGAGCAGACATGTGTGCGGAAATTGCAGTACCAGTGGAACGGTCGCCGGTGTCGAACACCTCCAGTAACAAGCGTCACGTCCGTTCTCCAAGTTTTGATCACTCCACGTGTTCCCAAACGAGGGTCTGAACAGTTTTAGGCGTAAGTCCTTCCGTATGTGTCGCTGTAACATTTTTAGTGGGATGTTCAGTTCTTCTGATCGCTTGCGTAGCGACTTTGTCACCTCTCAGAGTTTTCCCAGTGTGCGTTCGTTCATGAGCCCAGGTACTTCCGACGTTTCGTTGCTCCAAGGTGTAATTAGATTCCTCGACCATTATTTCCACGAACCAATATCACCTGCAACAAGGAAAAACATACAGTACACAGTTAAGTGGGTGGTAATGGGACTTTTTGGAACATTCTGTACAGAGTATAAAGGAAAAGTGAAAGTCTGTAACATGCATTGTGTAGAGGTAAGTGAAACACGCAGGGGAGTTACCAGTGATCCAAGTTTGTCGAAGACTCTCGGCTATAGCACCCTCCCGTACACTGCCTCGACCGGACAACCCTCGATGTAATAAATATTGTACCCAAACCAAACCCCATGGCGCAATTGTCCCGATGGGACATGGCCTATCAAGCGACCGCTGCTCAGCCTGGAGGCCTGCAGATTGACGAATCCTCTCGGCCGTTATTCTTGGCTTTCTAGACCGGGGCTGCCATCTCACTACTGCAATTACGTAGTCTGAGTAGATCTCGTTCCAATCCTCAGATCCAGGTAAGAATCGATGACCTGGCTAGAATCGAACCCAGGGCTTGCGGCTAAGAAGCAAGCATGCTACCCCTACATGGTGGGGTGCCGGCATTGTACGCAAAGATTGTAATTACAACGTCCCTGTGTCTTTTTCGGAGGCCCCAGGTTCAATCCCCGACCCGTCCAGGCATTTCAATTCTAGACTGGAGGCTTTGATACGAGAGGTAGCGGATCCGATCTAGAAAGCCAAGCAATATGGCTGAGGACGTCGTCAAACTGACCCTCTCAACTTTAGGGCGTGGTTTGGCGACCACGGTCCAGCTGGTTGAATCTGGCATTGCTTCCACTTGTGTCCGGTTCCTAGTTTTTATTTTTCCTATCCGACCTTCCCTGGTTAACTCTTGTTCTTTTCTGACCCCAGTGGTATTAGGTTTGCGAAGCCTGGGTTGTCTCATTTCCACGCACTTCGTAGCCCTTCCCTTTCTCTTGCCGATACCTTCATTCGTCAAAGTGTTGGACCTCTTCAGGTTTGCCTCTAATTATTGAGGATGGTTTCCTCTTTGTACTTTCAAAACAGTAACCACTACCACCACCACGTGGCACTCCAGTACCTTAACGCAGCAGCAGGCAGCAGTTGTCTTGGCAGACTGTGCCTATGACCTAGATGTTAGGTCCCTTTAAACAAATCATCATCATCACATCAGCAGCAGCAGCAGCAGCATTATCTTTGCAGGCCAAGGATCTAATGGGCTCTTGCGCTACGGTTTTCGCTACGGGCTTCTAAGAAAGACTGTCTTTGTGGTTTTCCTAACTACAGTTAACTTAGGCCATTACAAAAACGTCAGTAGTAATGTAGGGATTAAAAGCAATGTTACCATATAAAATACTCGCTCAAATGAAAGACCGCACATTTTCTCACTTTTAACGAACAGTACTACGATGCCGATCTAACAGTCCAAAGTTCCACAGCTCGTATGACCAGGCCGCAGACAGCCGTGCCATTGCGCCGTTAAATATGCACACTGCCCATTCAAATCAGCGCCTCAGAGTAGGGATTGAATAGCTCTAAAGCTATGATGAACCAGTTTGTTACGTACCAGTAGTATCAGAAAATGTATGAACCAGAGGAATGGCATGCTTAAGAAGAAAGTTATCTAACTCCCCAGCTACTTCCCGCCAATATTCAGGCAGGCTGTTGTACTCGGTACGACCGGGCGAGTTGGCCGTGCGTTGCGCAGCTGTGAGTTTGCATTCGGGAGGTAATGGGTTCGAAAACCACTGTCGACAGCCCTGAAGATGGTTTTCCGTGGTCTCCCATTTTCACACCAGGTCGTACCGTAATTAACGCCAGGGCCGCTTCCTTTCCACTCCTAGTCCTTTCCTATCCCATCGTCGCCATAGTACATAATTATCTGTGTCGGTGTGACGTAAAGCAAATAAAAAACTCGGTATACAGCAGTAATCTCATCTATCGGACATGACTGGCAACAGAAGACACAAAGCACATCACAACAAACAATGGTCAATGTAATGTTGTTCAATGTTATGAGCTTTCTGTATTGTAGGCATTTACATTTAGTTTTCTTTCGACTCCGCGATATTAGGGCGTCTTACCAAATGACTTATAGTGTAGACTGTAGTTCCTTATTCCCAGACTTTACATAACAATTTTCATTAAATTCTGTCTACCCATCGTCTCGTGACTTGGCGCTGATATGGACTTGGCAACAAAAATCCAAATTCATGAGTATCCCTGTTATCATAGCCGGTACAGTAAAAGTGCGTAAGACAGAAATGATCGGAAATTTAATACTATATAATTTTAGTAATCTAGTATTTGTCGATAGGACCGCTAATATCACAAATATTCAAGATTTAAATTTTAGGCATTCCCCTAAGCTACCATTTCACTCAGCGTGAATAAAATATTTATAGCCTAGACGATAGCGACTTATTTCCCAAATTTGAATACTGATTTTCATTAAGATAGGACCACTAATAACATAAATAATTGAGAATTAAATTTTAGGCCTTCCCCTAAACTGCCATTTTTCTCTGCGTGAGTAAAATTATTTATAGCCTAGATTGTAGCGACTTATTACCTGAATTTGCCTATAGATTTTCGTTACGATACGACCACTGATAACATAAATATTTCAGAATTAAATTCAGACCTTCCCCTAAACTACCATTTCACTCACCGTGAATACAATTATATGTGACTTAAATTATAGCGACTTATTCTTTGACTTTGCATATCGATTTTCGTTAAGATGCGACCATTAATAGCATAAATGTTTGAGAATTAAATTTTAGGCCTTCCCCTAAACTACCATTTCATTCAGCGTGAATAAAATAAATTACATCCTAGATTGTAGCGACTTATTCCCCGACTTTGCATACGGATTTTCATTAAATTCTCTTCAGCCGTTTCCTCGTGATGCGTGTACAGAAAAACAGACAGACAGACAGACAGACAGACAGACAGACAGACATTACGGAAAATGAAAAAGTGCATTTCCTTGTTACTGTGGACACGACTGATACAGAAATGCCATCCTTTTTAAATTTTGAGCAATGGACAGACAAAACTCTTATTTTATATATATAGAAGTTAAAAATTTAAGCTGTTTAGGCCTTTTCAATCGTGAAATTACCAGCGTTTCGCTCCAGTGTAGCAGTGGGCGAAATTACCAGCGTTTCGCTCCAGTGTAGCAGTGGGCGAAACGCTGGTAATCTCACAGTTGAAAAGGCCAAAAGAGCTTAAATGTTTTTAACATTTGCAATCGATGAAATTAAGTTATGGTTTCCTTCTAGGAACTGATTTTTTTATATTAAATAATGGTCCACAATTACCCTCAGTTCAATTTTACTCTTAAAAAATTCTTCATAAATGATGTGTAATATTATTTTATGAATATCTAATTATAATTTCGTTTTAAAACGGCTGTTTTGGTTCTCCTTATGTAAATTATTAATATGAATATCAGAGCATATGGTTTTTAAAACGCTAAATGGTGCTTCACTAAACAATAATGGTTCATGATGTGGGTTAATGTATTCACGGCCTAGTTCGTGAACAATGGGCAACGGTTTAGTGGCCTAAGAAGTGGTCCTGCAATTTGCGATACATATTGTTATGAAATAGGAATAGGCAACTCGGGGCATATTCTGAATCATGGTCCGCCTTGTACTGAGGTGGCTAGGACTATGCAGTTCACCAGTGGTCCCTAACCCGTTTAGATTCTCTCTGGGACTATGTGTAAGAAAGGTAGCACCCTGCTTCACAGAATATACCGAGCTCAGGATATTTTAAGCTAGTCCCGGATCTATGGGAATAACAGAGTCCCGCTTCCATTTGACGGACGGACGGACATTTTGGCGAACGAAATGGAATTCAATGGGGAGCTATAAATATTTATTGGGCATATGGATAAAAGAAAGTGAACTGGCTTAGTCAAAAAAGAGGATGTGTTAGGAGTTAACGATATTCGGGTAATGGGAGATAACAAGGGAGAAATAAGAGATTATAAAGTGTTCTTAACAGGTGTTAAAAAGGAAGGGACAGAGTGGTGGGGTAGGACTGTTCATCAGGAATATTGTTGCACGCAACATAGTTTCTGTTTGTCATGTACCGGTACTGACAGTGATGGAATGATGTCGGTATACTTAGTAGTTGGAAGCATTAGGACGAGTTTTGTCTCAGTGTATTCTCCAGGTGAGGGTGTAGATGAGGAGGAAATAGACCAGTTTTGTAAAGCGCTGAGTGGCATCGTAGTCAGGGTCAACAGCAGGATAGTGCTAATGGGCGACTTCAATGCGAGAGTTGGAAATATAACTGAAGGACATGACAAAGTGATGGGTAAATGTGGGAAAGATATGAGAGCTAACGGAAATGGGAAGCTTTTAGTGGACTTATGTGCTAGAATGGGTTTAGCAGTTACAATACATTCTTCAAGCATTTGCCTATTCACCGCTACACATGGGAGGGTAGGGACACCAGATCCATAAGACTGTATCATAACCGACTTTGAATTCAGCAAATTTGTTAAGAATATGTGGGTCTTCCGGGGACGTTTTGAGTTAATTGACTCCCAAGGATAGAGAAACTGAAATATGCCTGCAGGCGAATAAGGATAGAAAACCTCTAGGACGAGGAAACTGGAGAGAAGTACATGGATATCATTAATCATAATAAGGGACAGTAAGGATGTTCAGGATATAGAAAGAGAATGAGTGGCACACACGGACGGCTGTTGTACATATAGCAAGGGAATGCTTAAAACAACTGTGTGTAAAGATAGGAAAAAGCGAACATCTTGGTGGAATGATGAAGTGAGGACAGGTTGTAAATATAAAAATTTGTATCACAAATGACAAGGACTGATACAGGCAGGGAATTACACATAGATGAAAGAAGTAGAGCGAAACAAATAATTGTTGAATCCAAAAAGTCGTCTTGGGAAGACTTCGGTAATCCCCTGAAAAGGCTAGATCAAGCGGCAGGGAAACCTTTCTGGACGGTAATGAAAGAAAGGGAGGGGAAAAAGGAAATGAATAGTGTAATCGCTTGACAGGAGGGAGGAATTTTTGAAAATCTTCTCAACGTAGAATAAAATCTTTCTGTCGACGTGGCGAACAATCGATCTTATTGGACGAGGACAATGATGTTAGTGAAATTACGCTTGTTGCCGTGGAAAGTACGGTAAATGAATTCCATTGCCATAAAGGATCAGGAATTGATGAGACTAGACCTGAAATGGTGAAATGTAGTGGGACGGCAGGGATGAAATGGCATCACAGACTAATAAGATTAGCATGGAGTGTTAGTAAGGTGCCTTCTAAATGGACGAAAACGGTAATTACACCCATCTATAAGCAAGGGAACAAGGGAACTATCGAGGTATTTCATAAATCAGTATGCCAGGCAAGATGATAGTGGAATTTTGGAACGGAGGTTGCGATCAATGGTTGAGTGTAACTTGGTTGAAAACCATTATGGTTTCAGACCACAGAGGGGCTGTCAGGATCAGATTTTCAGTATGCGCCAGCTAATTGAAAAATGCTAGGGACGAATAGACAATTGTTTGTTTTGTAAAGAGAAGGCATATGATAGAGTACCGAGGTAAACGATGTTAGCCGTAATGTGAGCTTATGAGATTAAGGGCAGATTATTAAAAGCAATCAAATCATTTGTGTTGACAATTGAGCTGCAGTGAGAATTCACAGTAGAATGAGTTCTTGTTTCAAGGTACTTACAGGAATTGACAAGGCTGTATTTTTTCACCTTTGTTGTTCATAGTGTACGTGGGTTATCTACTGAAAGGTATGAAGTGGCAGAGAGGGATTCAGTTAGGTGGAAATTTAGTAAGCAGATTGGCCCACACCGATGATTTGGTCTTAATGGCAGACTGTTCTGAAAACCTTGGAACTAGAAAATAGATGCAGTGAGTATGATATGAAAATTAGCCTTTTCAAGATTAAGTGACGTCCGTAGGGAAAAAACCCAAGATAATTGAATATCAGGTTGGGAATACAAAGCTAGAACAGGTAGATCATTTCAAGCGTTTAGGACTTGTATTCTCGCAGGATGGTAGTATAGTAAGCGAGTTTGAATGAAGGTGCAGCATAGATAGTCCAGTGAGCTGGCAGTTGCGATCCACAGTATTCTGTAAGAAACAAATCATCTGCCGAACGAAACTATCTTTACACCGGCCCGTTTTCAGACCAGCTTTGATATACAGGAGTGAAAGTTAGGTGCACTCAGGATATCTTATAAGTTAGAAGTAACAGACATGAAAGTAGCGAGAATCGTCGTTTGTACACACAGGTGGGAGCAATGGCACGAGGGAAATGACCTCTACTAATTTGTATCGAAAAAGGTGATAGAGAAAAGAAAAGAAAAAATATGTATCGTCTGATTGAAATTAAAGTATCTCTGCAAAAATGGGAAAATTTGTACCGAGAATACTGGGATACAAACATCAAAAGTTACCTACACTAATTTCTTCACTTCTAGGAGAACGTTGTCCTCATACTTACACACAGAAATCAAAATACTACTACCGGGCGAGTTGGCCGTGCGCGTAGAGGCGCGCGGCTGTGAGCTTGCATCCGGGAGATAGTAGGTTCGAATCGCACTATCGGCAGCCCTGAAAATGGTTTTCCCAGGCAAATGCTGGGGCTGTACCTTAATTAAGGCCACGGCCGCTTCCTTCCAACTCCTAGGCCTTTCCTATCCCATCGTCGCCATAAGACCTATCTGTGTCGGTGCGACGTAAAGCCCATAGCAAAAAAACAAAAACAAAATACTACTACTACTACTACTACTAATACTAATACCACTACTAAAACCAAACCAAACCCCATGGAACTACAGCTTGGCCTACCGAGCGAACGCTGCTCAGCCCGAAGGCCTCAGATTACGAGTTGTCGTGTGGTCAGCACGACGAATCCTCTCGGCCGTTATCCTTGGCTTTCTAGATCGGGAACGCTATCTCACCGTCACATAGCTCCTCAATTTTAATCACACAGGCTGAGTGGACCTCGAGCCAGCCCTCAGTTCCAGGTAAAATTCCCTGACCTGGCCGGGAATCGAACCCGGGGCCTCCGGATAAGAAGCAGGCACGCTACCCCTACAGCACGGGGCCGGCTCTAATACTACCGCTACTATGAAATGTTTTCATTCCTATCCTGAAGACCGGGCGAGTTGGCCGTGCGCGTAGAGGCGCGCGGCTGTGAGCTTGCATCCTGGAGATAGTAGGTTCGAATCCCACTATCGGCAGCCCTGAAGATGGTTTTCCGTGGTTTCCCATTTTCACACCAGGCAAATGCTGGGGCTGTACCTTAATTAAGGCCACGGCCGCTTCCTTCCAACTCCTAGGCCTTTCCTATCCCATCGTCGCCATAAGACCTATCTGTGTCGGTGCGATGTAAAGCCCCTAGCAAAAAAAAAAAAAAAAAAAAAAAAAAAAACCTATCCTGAAGGGTGGAGGTGGGCCTCCTAGACAGTGACGCCGTCTGTCAGGCCAGGAGCTTTGTATCGGATATGATGTGCGGTGAGCGTGAGAGGTTTGGCGGCCGTGGCCTATAGTATGAGGTGCCCCGGCATTCGGTTTTGTGCAGGAGAATGGAAAACCCCGGAACACCATTCCCAGGACAGCCGACGGTAAGGACCAGTCCCTCTCCGACTCGCGAATACAGAGGCGTAGAGCCGCAGTAGAGCCATGGCCATCCCTCCTCTGCTTGGTTGACCGGTCGGAGCACAGAGGTGTCTTACCACGGTCCAGCCGTGGCCAGTTGTGGGTCGAGACCCATCCTGCATCCGCCGACCCACAACAAAAAAGAATTGAAACACAGTTCTTATCATTCTCCGTTGTAAAGATAATCTAAAAATAAGCTTTTTCTTCTTAAATACCTACTAACAACGTCTTCTACTCCAAGTTCATAAGCGAGTCTAAGTGGATATTTTGTGTATGTTTTGGTTAGGACAGAAGTAGTACGAAAAAACCACCATCTAGTTGTGTGACAATAGCGGAAGCAAGCGACTTTCTGTGCGAGAGCTCTCTACTGAATATTTTATTAGTTTCGATCGTTACACGGCCAGAGCTCTCTGCAGCTGGTGGGAAACATCTGGGGCACCACCGTGTTTTGAAGATCAAACGAGATAGCTCTAGTAATTCACTTTCCTAATTGATATATCTATGTCCGGCGCTGGAAATATGCTTGGAACAGAGACCTGTAGAACTTCGATGACTTTCACTGAGTGAACCAACACTAACTCGTAATTAGTGTTTCGACATTAAGAAATCTCACCCCCTGTTGCGACCACGTGGCATTTACGTTGATATTTCCATTCTCCTTCTAAAAAACCAAAAATCATAACAAACAACAAACACCCACATAAATACCTGAAAGTCTAAGAACAAAATATTGAAATAGTAAAAAAATTCAAATATCTCTGAGAATAGATTAGTTGCAATGGGGTGGAATGCAAAGCAATAGAATCCAAGAAAAATAAACTTGAACTGGCCTTCCAACTAACAAAAGATACATAAAACAAGAAATCCCTTTCATGGGGGTCCAAATTTGAACACTATAAAACAGTGATTAAACCAGAAGCAGTGTACAGTACGCAGCAGAAACACGAAAGATGAATTTCAAAGGTCAGGTGGGGAAACTCCAACTAAAAGGACAATTTTAAGAAAGATCATAGGGCCAAAATTTCAGGACATTAAGATAACATACATCAAGAATGAAACGCTCTACAAGAAAATTGAAAAACCGAGCTCGATAGCTTCCGTCGCTTAAGTGCGGCCAGTATCCAGTATTCGGGAGATAGTAGGTTCGAACCCCACTGTCGACAGCCCTGAAAATGGTTTTCCGTGGTTTCCCATTTTCACACCAGGCAAATGCTGGAGTTGTACCTCAATTAAAGCCACGGCCGCTTCCTTCCCACTCCCAGCCCTTCCCTGTCCCATCGTCGCCATAAGACCTATCTGTGTCGGTGCGACGAAAAACAACTAGCAAAAAAAAAAAACAATTGAAAAAACCTCCCAGATACTATGCGAAAAAGGATAAATGAACTCTTAATGGATTAACCAAACAAATCTTTGACTTCTTTCGTATCAGCAAAACAAAACCCAACTGGTTTAAAGAAACTGAAGAAAGACCTACAGAAAATTCACTATTCGGTCGAACATCTAGAGTAATAACTAAAGACGAAAATACATGGTTCCAAGACAAATCTACTTTAAAAGGCAAGCCTATTATCTCGGAAGATGAGAGGAAATGAAGATCAGGAAGAATGATTAAATACTGGGCACTAAGAAAAGAACAACACATAAAGAAGTGATTGATTCAACGTACCCCAAAGAGGGCGAAACGAAATAATAATAATAATAATAATAATAATAATAATAATAATAATAATAATAATTCCCACGTGGTGGCCATGATAGTTACGGCGTTAAGGCGTTACTCCATATGGCCGGACTCCGTGGTTAGCCGGTTCGAGTACTCTTGATCGAAAATAATCAGAATATTGGCTGGCAGGGTAAGAGGAGGAGAGGGGAAATATAGTATGCAATTTCTAATCACTGGATTGCGTGCCAAAAGTTTGGATTAAATTCCAAATCTCTCCGCATTACTCATATAGAGTGAGGACATTTGACGCTGTTGATGGTGATTCGTCCGTCGGCAGAACTCTTGGTGTAAATATATATATATTTGGCTTTTGGCCCATCAACCAGCAATCCACTAAAATTCACAAGTCACACAATAATTATATACATGTTGTTGTTTGAGTCTTCATTCCATAGACTGGTTTGATGCATCTTTCCTTGCTACCCTATCCTGTGCCAACCTTTTAATTTCTACATAACTGTTGCATCCTACATCTGCTCTAATCTGCTTGTCATATTCGTACCTTGGTCTACCCCTACTGTTCTTACCACCTACACTTCCTACAAAAACCAACTGAACAAGTCCTGGGTGTCTTAAGATGTGTCCTATCATTCTATCTCTACTTCTCGTCAAATTTAGCCAAATCGATCTCCTCTCACCAATTCTCCCCCTGTGGGTGGGGGTGGTAGAATAACACCCACGGTATACCCTGCATGTCGTAAGAGGCGACTAAAAGGGGTCCCAGGGGTTCTGAACTTTGGAGCGTGGGTTGGCGACCACGGGGCCCTCAGCTGAGTCCTGGCATTGCTTCCACTTACTTGTGCCAGCCTCCTCACTTTTATCTATCCTATCCGACCTTCCTTGGTCAACTCTTGTTCTTTTCCGACCCCGAAGCTATTAGGTTTGCGAGGGCTAGGGAGTCTTTCATTGTCACGCCCTTCGTGGCCCTTGTCTTCCTTTGGCCGATAACTTCATTTCTCGAAGTGTCGGACCCCTTCCATTTTTCCCTGTGATTGGTGTAATATAGAGGATGGGTGCCTAGTTGTACTTCCTCTTAAAACAATAATCACCACCACCCCCTCTCACCAATTCGATTAAGTATCTCTTCATTTGTGATTCGATCTATCCATCTCACCTTCAGCATTCTTCTGTAACACCACATTTCAAAAGCTTCTATTCTCTCTCTCTCTCTCTCTCTCTCTCTCTCTCTCTCTCTCTATCTATCTATCTATCTATCTATCTATCTATCTATCTATCTATCTGTCTACATTACAGACACGGAAAATAACTTATATAAACGGAAGCCAGAAAACAGTCTCTTTCTCACCACAAACTCCCAAGGATGTTCTGACATTCACAAATGTTTGATTAGGTAAAAGAGGTAAAAAAAGAGAAGAAAAGACGCATATTATATATTTACATCACCATTTTTTAGAAATTCGGCTAAAATCGCATAAAGTCTTTCCTTGGCAGGAGAAAGAACTGGTTGGAAATGGAGTTCCAATTTTAATCAATTTTGACATCATTACTCTTCGTGCAGCACTGTACTTCGAACAAATAGAAAGAACGTGGTTCAAATCCGCGACACACAGAGGGTCAAACTCACACGAGGGAGAATCCAACACTTGTATACGGTAGAGATGGTTAGAGTAACACCCGTGTCCGAGTCGCATGCGTATGAAGGATATGATGTGACGTCTGGCGAGTTTGTTAGGGATATTAGCTTGAAGTGCGACACAATACTATTGTCCATTGTGTAGATCCTGTGTGTTCCATTACGTCGACCATTTTCTTTGAGCTTTCATACAGATATTGGGACCCCTTGGTGTTATTCGATAGGACTCGGCTACGTCCCAACACAGTGTTTCATCCTCTCCCTACATCATCATCATCCCCCATCTCCAGACGCGCAGGTCGCCTATGGGAATAAAATAGGAAGACCTGCTCCAGGCGAGCTGAACATGTCCTCAGACACTCCAGACACAAAAAGACATACGATAAATAAATAAATAAATAAATAAATAAATAAATAAATAAATAAATAAATAAATAAATAAATAAATGTTGGTTTTACGCCACACGAATTACGTGAACGGTTTTCGGATACTCTGTGGTGCCGGAATGTTGTCCCACAGGAGTTCTTTAACGATCCGAGGAATCTACGTATATGAGACTGATGTGCACTATTTAAGCAACTCCATGTATCACTGGACTGACTTGGAATCGATCCCATCACTATTGGGTCAGAAAGCCAACACACTGTCGCCTTAGCCACTCAGCCCATCTATGTTTAGCTGCTTTAAGGATCTGTTTCTGAGTCATTGACACTATTCAGGAAGTTTTTCCTGTCTGAGAATGACGTCAGAGTAAAATTATCGAGGAGTTGGTAACAAAATTGATTGATCGATTGATTAAAAATATGTCCTATAAACAATATAGTTTTAAGATATTTATTTTGTCCCACTACTTCAAACAGACTGCTAAATTCTGATCGACATACTCGAAATAGACGTTCGAAATTCAGATCTTGCTATGGATGTGACAACATGCTGTCCATTAGATCGCTACCAAATCAGTCAGTCAGTCAATCAATCAATCAATCAATCACTACTGATCTGCATTTAGGACAGTCGCCCAGGCGGCAGATTCCTTATCTGTTGTTTTCCTACCCTTTTCTTAAATGATTGCAAAAAAATTGGAAATGTATTGGACGTCTCCGTTGCTAAATTATTCCAGTCCGTAACTCCCCTTCGTATAAACGAATATTTCCCGAAATTTGTACTCTTGAATTCTAACTTTATCTTCAAATTGTGATTTTTCCTACTTTTAAAAACACCCCTCAAGCGTATTCGTCTACTAATGTCAATCCACGCCATCTCTCCACTGACAGCTCGGAACATACCTCTTAGTCGAGCAGTTCATCTCCTTCCCCCCTCCCCAGTCTGCCCAGCCCAAACTTGGCAACATTTTTGTAACGCCACTCTTTTGTCGGAAATCACCCAGAACAAATCGAGCTACTTTTCTTTGGATTTTTCCAGTTCTTGAATCAAGTTATCCTGGTGAGGGTCCCATACACTGGACCCATACTCTTAGCTGGGGTCTTACGAGAGACGTGTATGTCCTCTCCTTTAATCCTTACCACAACCCCGAAATACCCTCATAACCATGTGCAGAGATCTGTACCATTTATTTACAATCCCATTTATGCGATTACCCCATTGAAGATCTTTCCTTATATTAACACCTGGGTAGGCTACTTACAATGATCCCCATAAGGAACTTTCACCCCATCAAAGCAGTAATTACAACTGAGAGGACTTTTCCTATTTGTGAGACTCATAACCTGACTTTTAACCCCGTTTATCAACATACCATTGCTTATTGTCAATCTCACAACGTTATCGTTGTCATTTTGCAGTTGGTCACAATCTTGTAAATTATTTACTACTCTGTACGGAATAACGTAATCCGCAAAACGCCTTATCTCTGATTCCACTTCTTTACTCGTGTCATTTATATATATATATATATATAAGGTCCAATAATACTGCCTTGAGGAATTTCCCTCTTAATTATTACAGGGTCAGATAAAGCTTCGCCTGCTCTTAATTCTGAGTTCTGTTTTCTAGAAATATGGCCGCCTATTCAGTCACTCTTTTGTCTAGTCCAATTGCACTCATTTTTGCCAGTAGTCTCCCATGATCCACCCTATCAAATCCCTTAGTGAGGTCAATAGCGATACAGTCTATTTGACCCTCTGAATCCAGGATATCTGCTATATCTTGTTGGAATCGTATAAGTGGAGCTTCATTAGAATAATATTTCCTAAACCCACACTGCCTTCTATCGAACCAGTTATTAATTTCGCAAGCATGTGAAATATAATCAGAAATGTTTTCCCAAAGCTCACATGCAATGTATGTCAAACTTACTGGCCTGTAATTTTCAGCTTTATGTCTATCACCCTTTCCTTTATACACAGCAGCTACAGTAGCAACTCTCATGCAAAACCAAGATATGGTACTATATCCCAAACAGTTATATTTAGCATATCCCCAGAAATCTTATCAATTCCAGCTGCTTTTCTAGTTTTCAACTTTTGTATCTCGTCCTTGTCGGAGAGGGTAAAGGATGAGATTTAGGCAGAGATTCGCCCGAACGATCTCAGACTATGAATCTGATTGTCATTGGGATTCATCAGAAACTCTTACAACCAACGGCCATATGGTGTTGAATACACCGGTTCTCGTCCGATCACCGCAGTTAAACAACATTGGGCGTTGTTAGTACTTCGGATGGGTGACCGCTTGGGAATATTACGAGCCGTTGACTCGGTTCCCTTCTCCCCCTGTGGGTGAGGGTGATAGAATACCTCCATGGTATCCCTTGGCTGTCGTGAAAGGTGGCTGGTAGGAGGAGCAAGGGCTCTGAACATGGCGGCGTTTGTTGGCGACCTGCATTTCCCCTATCTGAGTCTGACATTACTTCCACCTACTTGTGTCAAGCTTTTCACTTTCACCTATCCAATCCGACCACCTTTGGTCGGTCAACTTTTGTTCCCTTCTGCATTAGGTTTGCGAGGCGTGCGGAGTCTTTCATTTCCACGCCCTTCGTAGCCCTTTCGCTTCCTTTGCCGATACCTTCCTTCTACGAAGTGTGGGACCTCTCTCTAGTTTTTCTTCTGAAACAAATAAGAGAATATCAGATGATCACGGTGGGGGAGGAGGGGAAACTGGGCAATCCCTCCCCCTCCATCTCGCGTACTCCGCTACTTTAAGATGCTGGTTTATTTCGCCGTCATTTACTTCGAAGACAGTTGGAGGGGAGAGCGCCAAAACGCTGGATGCACATTAAAACTTCAGCGGAAGATATTATCTTCCTTTACACACTTCGGTCCTTCATTCATCCCTTCATCTGTTGTCCCCTATAAATTACGATGTCATGTTATTCTAAAAATCACTCATGTGGAAGAATACTTGCATTAAAATTTCCTAGCTGTTGAATAATTCCCAGAGAATGTATGCAAATATATGCATTCGCATGAAAAATAAATCTCACATGAGCGATGCAAATGTATGCCGTATTAACATGATAAATTCCAAACTCGATTGCACTGTTCAAAGTATTTACAACACAGGCTTTTATTACTGTAGTACAGAAAGGGCTGTAGTTGTCTTATTGGAGGACGCGGTCGATAAATAGGCGCTAATCTCCTTAAGCGGACAAATTACTCTTTCAGCAACGTGTTGCTATGGATGTGAAGCAAACAGGTTGCGCAGGTCTCATTGAGTCGATAGATGTCCCATATCCGTTAAGTTCTTTTCGTTAAATCAAAATTCTTACTGCTCTACCTCTGATTGTTCGTCCTTGTTCTCCTGAACCTGCTAATTTTCTGCATAATATGATACCTCGTCGTCCCCACGAACCTGCTACGCAGGCGTAGCAGGGGGAGAGGTGATACTCCCACGTGGCGCGTCCCAGGTGGTGGATAGCGGGGTCCTAACCGGCTTGCCGGCGGACTTGAGGGAAATAAAATACCTCTCGCGGACCAAACACACAACCGACTGTGGGTGGGGGAGGCTGACGAATAATACACCCACGGTATCCCTTGCCTGTCGTGAGAGGCGACTAAAAGGGGCGACCAAGGGATGATTGAATTAGAACCATGAAACTACTTTTGATTCGTACCATCACGCGGGGAACACCATGGGTTGCCTGTACTTGCGAGTAGTACCACTATGTTCGGTACGAAATGGGTTTGTGTTTAGTAGTAGTCATGAGCGTGGCCTGGGGCTTTCCAGTACCCGTGCGTCGTACCCATGTGAGCACCACTGCGGGCCTGGGCGTAGCCTGTGAGTTGTACCGCTATATGAGCGACACCGTGGGTCTGCGTTGTCTTTGATTAGTATCCACTCTGTGAGGAACACCACGGGGCCCGTGGGACCGGCATCGGTGGCTAGTACACCTAGGTGAGGAAACTCATTGGTTTGCGTTGGCTATGAGTGGCGCCATTGTGTGAGAAACACCATAGGTCTGCGTTACCTGTACGAAGTACAATACTTGTGAGTAGTACCGTCCTGTGTGGAACACCGTGAGTTTCGCTACTTTTGATTAGTACCCCAACATGCCAATACCATGGTTCTACTTTACTCGCGACATGTACCATTCTGTGGGGCCTTAGACATGGATTTTGCACCCCTTTCGACATCAAGCATCATCGTGCTTTATGAGTGGTCCCTTGGTCAGTAATCAATTATGTATGATCTTTGAGTCTGATCCACTGTATTTTGGTTTTTTTTTTGTTTTGTTGGGTTCATGTCCATCCATTCATTCTTCATGACGACATTATTATTATTATTTTTGGTCAGTGGATGAATTTGACATTTTTGTTCTTTCATTTCGTACCATTAGGGGCCGATGACCTCGATGTTCGGCCCCTTTAAACCACAAGCATCATCATCATCATCATCAACCTCGTCGTCCTGACGAAGCTGCTATTTTTTAATTTTTGATCAAATGATACCTCATTGCATTACGAACCTCCTACTGTTTGGAAAATATTGTTCCACAGTTCCTCACGAATCTCCTACTTTTGTGGTAAGATTGTTCCTTAGTTGTCCTCAAGTTTTTTTTTAAGATGATGATTCCTCCTTTGTCATCACATAGCTGCTACTTTTCTGGACTGGATGGTTCTTCATTGTCATCATGTAGCTGCTATTGTTCTCGATGAGCTGGTTCTTCCATTGTCTTAATTTTTCTGGGCTGGATAGTTCCTCCGTTGTCCTCACGAAGATGCTGCTGTTCTGAACTGGATAATTCCTCCAGTGTTCTCACGAAGCTTATGATTTTCTGGGCTGGATAGTTCCTCCTTTGTCATCACGAAGATCCTACTTTTCTTGATTGGATAGTTATTCCATTGTCTTCACGAAGATGCTGCTATTCTGAACTGGGTAGTTCCTCCAGTGTCCTCACGAATCTACTACTTTTCTGGGCTCGATAGTTCTTGCATTGTCCTCACGAAGATGCTACTTTTCTTGACAGGATAATTCCTCCGTTGTCCTCGGTCTGGTACATTTGTAGTTTCTAGGTTGGTAGATGTGTTTGTTTACGTGTGTGTACAGTAATGGACGCCAGGAGCGCGCGCTTTTGAGAAGTGAAGCGATTTTCTGCACCAGAAAGGTGAACATAAGCAGTTGTAAAATATTTACGTTATCGGTAATTAATCTGTAGTGCTTCAATAATTGACTGAGGAATGTTTAAGTAGCTGCGTAGGAAAATAAATAGAGCTTAAATATTGATAAAACACAGGCATCCACATTCTTAACCTCTACCGTGATTATTCATCTCCACATATTTTTTATTATGTTAGTGTTCTGAATATTACAGACAGGTTAGAACATATCATATTTGAGTTATGCACACATAGGCCACCTTACAGTTTGTTTGTAAACTGCGTTTTTTGTAGTCTGTATCAGTGGAACATCTTTCACCTGAAGAAATATTGGAGGCTTTGTACACTCTCAATTCCACCTGAAATGCTAGTTAGAGCTGTATTGAGGGTAAATTAGTTTTACTTGTGTGTAGTATACAATTAATGCACATATTCACATGCTATGTCCTGATTTGTGAGTGTGTTAGAGTTTGGTTACTGTGAAGTATGCTTCCCATATTTGGGGTCACAGAGCATTCTGACAGCCATTGGAATATGTAATTCTACATACTTCTTCACGGTTCCAGTATTTGAAAAATTACGAGGAAAAAAAATACTCCCCTTTCTTGACAGCCTATCGCTACCAAAACAGGTTCTGTTTCCAAAGAAATAATTTCCTAAATAATTTGACCCGGAAATGATTAAGTTGTATGGGCATTCGTCTGTTGCACACCTGTCAGCAACCGCTATTTCATAGTTTGGTTCGCACTATAGATGGGCGAAGTCATTCATTTTTTATATCAGTTCTGGTCATTCCTGTTCCGGAAAAACACTGTTTTCCATATAACTGTTCATGGTTTAGGAAATGGGGGAATTAAAATGTACGAACAAACCTCGCGTTCGTGTATGCTAATTCCAAAAATTGTTTCCACATTCCGAGTTCCGTGCTTTATTTTAACTGGAAGCGCTTTAGGGTATTGAGTCTAAACAACGTTATCCAGAGAGTACTAGGAAGAATATGAGTAAGATCGCAGGAATTCAGAGCGAATAGTTAGCTGATGACGTGATGATGTTGACAAAGAAACTTGCCAGGCGAAGCTGAATCTGAGGACTAAGAAATCTTCATTGAGTGACATAAGCCTTTCACATACAGTAGCTTTCCTTACTCATCTGACGGTGTTGATACATTTGAAATAATTAAGATATCTTCTAACACCAGTAGTTTACAAATTGCTCTAGATAGCACAAGAGAAAAATAATAAACCGCGGTAAAATTTATGATAGTTGACGATCCACGTGCTTAAACGCTATGAGAATTAAAAGGAACGAAGAGTAATAACTACTCGTGCCATGTCATGAATACTTACTGCGAATTCCCTATCTGCCGAATTGCTGACGAAGACACGCGCCTCTTAAGGCTAGTACACACCAAGCGACAAAGTTGCGGAACACGTGTATCGCGACAAGTTCCAGGAATGTCCTGCAGCATTTTTTCCGTGTTTGGGACTGTCGCGATACAAAAGTTGCATGTCACAGGTCTCCCATTCGAAATGGGATACATGATACAAATGTTGCGCAACTTGATGTAATCTGGACGTGTCGCGAGACAAAGTCCCGGGACACGCCGATGCCAGTGTGCAGATAGCCGCCACGTGTTGGTATTGTGTTTCGTGTTCTGTTGCATGGCGGTGGAAACTACTCTAAAAATCATTGAGGATTTACACACCTTCCCTTGTCTTTGGGATGTTACGTCTACCGAGTATACAAACAGACAGAAAAGGAGGGAAGCAATGGAGTCTCTGGCTAAAAAGTACATTTTGTCCATTCACGAGATGGAGAAAAAGATTCACAACATTAAAAGCACATAAAACAATTTCTTGCGCCATTTCGCGCCGATTCCTGTGGTGCAACTGGCTCTATAGATATGGACGCAGGACATTGAGTGTCTCGCAACTGTCCCCATACAATGTCCCGCGACTTTGTTGCTAGATGTGTACTGGCCTTTAACATATTCATGTTTCGCGTGTTCCCTTCTCTGGTCGTTGTGTCCACTGCTTTCATTGCATTCAATGACTACTGTAGTTTCAAATAAGATCGAAATCAGTGTGGAGAACTACGACCACGGTTATTAGACTAGGCCTACTTACGTTCTCCCATTGTCGGAACAATCAACCAACCACTGGTGCTTTGCGAAGTTCTCAAACACACAGATGTAAGGTTGCCATATCGAACGTCTCTGCTCAACAGCATGACGGGAAGACGGCGGCAGGTATATTTGTGAATCTCAGTATTTACGTTAAAGGTAAACTGGGGAAAAACTAAGCTGAAAATTATTTTTATGAACTCAAGGGAACAGGGGGGTTTAGAGGGATCTCATTTTGGCATTTACAGCGTAATGGGAAAACTGAGGCATACACACTGGCGGAAAAATATATCCAAACACCATGAAACAATGAATGTATAATACGGGAATTTTGGCAATATATTTGTCGAGTTAACACATTTAATTGATTAAAGGTACACGACTACAGGTTAATATCCGCGGCAGAAAAGCCATCGCAAATGTGGCATGCTGGTCCGTTAATAACCGGTGTAATCGCCTGACTGTTGTAAAGGAGCCGGTTAATGTCGGTTGTGGATGACGCTAGAGTTGTCGCCCAATGATGTTCCATACGTGCTCGATTGGGGGCAGATCGAGGGATCGAGCAGGCCAAGGCAACATGTCGATAATCTGTAGAGCACATTGGGTTACAACAGCAGCATGGGGGCATGCATTATCCTGTTGGAATACACCCCAGGAATGCTGTTCATGAGTGGTGGCACAACAGGTCGAATCACCAGACGGACGTACACATTTGCAGTCAAGGTGCGTGGGATAACCACGAGAGTGCTCCTGCTTTCATAGGAAATTGCTCCCCAGACCAGAACTCCCGGTGTAGGTCCAGTGTGTGGACGCCGCAGACAGGTGGAATTCAGGCGCTCACCTGGCCTCCTTCTAACCAACGCAGGCCATAACAAGCACCAAGGCAGAACCGGCTTTCATCGCAAAACACAACGGACCTACACTCCGTCCTCCAATGAGCTCTCGCTTGACACCACTGAAGTCGCAGACGGCGGTGGTTTGGGGTAAGTCGAATGCACACCGCAGGGCGTCTGGCTCGGAACTGTCCTTCAAGTAACCGATTTCGAACAATTCGTTGCGTCACTGTGGTGCCAACTGCCGCTCGAATTGCTGCTGCAGTTCGCTGCGCTACAGCCATACGCCGAATACGGCGGTCCTCCCTCTCGGTGGTGCCACAGGGACGTCCGGAGCTCGGTCTTCTTGCGAACGCACCTTTTCGTAAACCGTTGCTGCCAGCACGCATGCACAGTGGAAACATTCCTGCAAAGTAGCGGTGAAGGAAAATCCACCTTCACGTAGCCCTGTAATACGGCCTCGTTCAACCGCAGTGAGCTGTTGATACTGGCCTCTTCGTCGTCGTAAAGGCATTCTTGACCCATTCAGTCACTCTGTCCAATCTCACAGGTAACTAACGCTTTCGCAGAGCAAACCTGATGTGCGAAGTCATTGTGCCGTTACTAGCGCCACGGTAGTACGATTTGCAGGAAATTTGAATCAGTGTCATCTTTCAGATGTATAATCACGCCTACCAACATTCGTTAATCTAGCACAACTCCTTCTTGGTGTTCGGATATATTTTTTCCGCCAGTGTACGTCGGTGACGCTCAATATTTAAGTTCAAGATAAGTACGCACTGATGTTGTTGTTTGAGTCATCAGTCCATAGACTGGTTTGATGCAGAACTCCAAGCCACCCTATCCTGTGCTAACCTTTTCATTTCTACGTAACTATTGCATCCTACATCTGCTCTAATCTGCTTGTCATATTCATACCTCGGTCTACCCCTACCGTTCTTACCACCTACACTTCCTTCAAAAACCAACTGAACAAGTCCTGGGTGTCTTAAGATGTGTCCTATCATTCTATCTCTTCTTCTCGTCAAATTTAGCCAAATCGATCTCCTCTCACCAATTCGATTCAGTATCTCTTCATTCGTGATTCGATCTATCCATCTCACCTTCAGCATTCTTCTGTAATACCACATTTCAAAAGCTTCTATTCTCTTTCTTTCTGAGCTAGTTACCGTCCATGTTTCACTTCCATACAATGCCACGCTCCACACGAACGTCTTCAAAAACATCTTTCTAATTCCGATATCAATATTTGAAGTGAGCAAATTTCTTTTCTTAAGAAAGCTCGTCCTTGCTTGTGCTAGTCTGCATTTTATGTCCTCCTTACTTCTGCCATCGTTAGTTATTTTACTATCCAAGTAACAATATTCATCTACTTCCTTTAAGACTTCATTTCCTAATCTAATATTTCCTGCATCACCTGCCTTCGTTCGACTGCATTCCATTACTTTTGTTTTGGACTTACTTATTTTCATGTTGTACTCCTTACCCAAGACTTCGTCCATACCATTCAGCAACTTCTCGAGATCTTCTGCAGTCTCAGATAAAATAACAATATCATCGGCAAATCTCAAGGTTTTGATTTCCTCTCCTTGGACTGTGATTCCCTTTCCAAATTTCTCTTTAATTTCCTTTACTGCCTGTTTTATGTAA